>NC_138772.1:7386824-7986824 GCF_965119305.1 Pelophylax lessonae
TGATTAGGGAGTCTGCCTTCCTGCTGTAGGTTTGTAAGTTCGAATCCGGAAGGTGCCCTCTGTATGGGCAACACTTGGATATCTCCAATCCTCCAAATGTTGACATCATTAATTTTGTTCATGTTTGAAAAAGGCATGTGTATCAGCAAACTTTTAATCCAAAGACATGAACAAAATACAAAAGATGCCCCATAAAGTCAATATGTAGCAATATTGTGAGCTAAAGCTCTATTTGTTTGTTGGGCATACTTTGCTAATTAGCCAAGTATAAGGGATATATATATATATACCTTCAGTTAAATGTGTAGTAAAATGGTAACACTTGGCCATACCCATATGGAAGAAAAGGTAGTATTTGCAATATATTTCTAAAAACATTCTTTGGAAACACATAAAATATTGTCAAAATTGTGACATTTCCTTGATATGTGTGAAATGCTAATAATCTTTCTTTGAAATATGTTTTACATCTATTTTTTTTCTATCTGACGACCAATTCCCCAATGTAATATTTTGTGGGTTTTTTCAGAGAATGTGGAGGTTCTATATAAACACTGTAGATTTGACTGCTATGATTTCGGAGTTAGCAGGAAAGGTGTATGGAATGTGATGGTGTTTACTAAAGGATCCCTTGTTGGAAGTGTGCATGTTTTTCCAATTCCGCCGGTTTTTGCCATTTTCTATGGGCGAGACAGCGGATTTGCAAGCGGTATTCAAAAAAAAATTGACCCAAAATCGCGCTGGCGAAATTTTTTGAGCCAATTTGACGTTGCGCATGCGCACATTCGCGAGTTCGCAGCTCGCGGCTGGAGGAGCTGTTTAACCTTTCCACACTTTCGCAGATATCTCTCTTTCTAAGTCAGTTTTTGAGATTTTTTAAACGCAAGTCATCTCCAAATTGACTTCCACACCTTCCACAGTGATTTGGGATTTTTGGGGGTACAGGGGAAAATTTGGCTAAACTTTAGTCGAGCTTTTAGCTGGCGTGGTTTTAAGTCGCGCTCTGACCATATTGCATCTTAATGAATCTCACACTAGGCGCTATTTTCCGCCCGCCGTTCTTTGAATGCCAATTTCAGACTTAAATAATCGCCGCTTCGCAAAATCACGCCGAAACGCCAATTCGCCGTACTATGAATCAGGCCCATTGTCACCAATATATCAAAAGTGACACACAAGTTTGTATTTCTTATTATTTAGCACTGCACTTTGTATCGTATTCCCATGGAACACGTTCACATCAAAGCATTTTTGTGCCTCTACGTTTTCGGAAAGGGTCAGGGACTTTTTTAAACGCAGAACGCTGCTTTTTTTTTTTTTTTTTGTTTCAATAGACTTCAATAGAGAAGCAGCAATAAAGCATGTAGTGCATTTTTTGCGTGTTTTTGGTGTGTCTTTGATGCGTTTTGTATTATTTATTCTGCCCAACAACAAATTGGCCAAATAAAAAAGAATCCAAAATGCAAATGCATCAAAAAGGCGTGTCCGAAAATGTGGAAAGCACAGCAAAAAGCACTGCCGAAACGCTCAAAAGCAACTTGCATGGATGTGAATCGAGCCTCAGGGCACTGCTCTCTGCAGCAGCTGTGTTTCAGACGTGTTTCCTGTGCGTTTCTGGTGCATTTTTGGTTTGGCTGCACCTGAAAGATGGGCATGTGACTCAAAAACATAACGTGATTTTACCGCGATTTTGCTGCGATTTACATTAATTTCAATGGAAAGCTACAATTTTGGTGCGGTTTTCAACACCACAACAAAGATGCAGCATGCAGGACTTTTCAAAATGCACCGCGCCCCCACAGTGCATTGGTGTGAAAAATCCCATAGGATTTAAAGGGAAACAGAGTAAAAATGCAGGACAAAACGTATCAGTGTGAAAGGGGCCTTAGGGCCAATTCACACCATAGAAACGCAGTCCAGGTGTGTTCCAGAGGCTTTTCTGCATGTGTGTTTTTGATGCATTTTAGGTGCGTTTTTGATGCAGTCCAGTGCATTTTTCCTCCTCCTTTTTTCTTTTTTCTTTTTCTTTTTTTTTTCCTCCTCCTCCTTTTTCTTAACCTTAAATAAGGACATGTGTGTTCCAGTGCATTTTCTTTTTCTGCATCAAAAACGCATGGATAGTAAGTTATATAGTTTCCAATGGCATAGTTCACACCAGTGCTTGCAGTTCCAGTGCGTTCGAGTTCAAAAAAAAAAAAAGTAGGATATTTCCTGCACTGGACTGTACTGGGACGTTGTAAAACGCATCAAAAACACACTGGAAAGCGGCGGAACGCACCACAAACACACTGGAACGCGCATGTTCTTATTTAAGGTTAAGAAAAAAGAGGGGGGAAAAATGCATTGGACACCATCAAAAACGCATCAAAAGTGCGTATGCAGAAAAGCATCTGGAACGCATCCGGGCTGCATTTCTATGGTGTGAACTGGGCCTTAACCCTAACCACCTATTTACTGCGGCAGTGTGGCTCTCCCAGACAAACCGATGTAGGTATACGTCGGTTGCCTAGTGGCAGCTAGGGGGCAAGCGCGCTGATACATGGGGCAGGCGGCTCCGACGGTCGGATGTTGTAAACACAGCTGACCGTTCTTCTCTCTGGAATGATCACAGAGCGCCTGTGATCCTGGGTACTGGTAGCTGAAGTTCTACATATTCTGGGCTTCCTCCAGTTGGATTTAGATCTGGCTATTTTTGCTCAGCTCCTACAGAGTACAAGTGTCAGCTTTATTGGCCTTCACAGGTGTTTCCAGGTCTAGGCGTCTTTGCCCAGTATTGAAGTGGTTAAAGGACAATTGCGCGGCCGTGCAACGCTGTACCCAAATAAAATTGATGTCCTTTTTTTCCCACGAATAGAACTTTCTTTTGGTGGTATTTGATCACCTGTGCGATTTTTTTTATTTTTTGCGCTATAAGCAAAAAAATAGCGATGATTCAGAATAAAAAACAAACAAACAATATTTTTCACATTCTGCTATATAACATTCCCAGACAAAAAAAAATTAAATATCAAAATTTTTTTAACATTTTAGGCCAATTTGTATTCTGCTACATATTTTTGGTAAAAAAAAAAAAAAAATCGCAATTACCGTATTTTGATTGGTTTGCGCAAACGTTTTTTTTTATTTTTTTACTAGTAATGGTGGCGATCTGCGTTTTTTTTTTTTTTTTTTTTTGCGGGACTGCGACATTGCGGCGGACAGATCGGACCCCTGACTGAGATTTTTGAAACTTTTGGGGGGACCAGTGACATCACTACAGTAATCAGTGCTATAAATATGCACTGTTACAGTACTAATGACTAGGGATGCACCGAAATGAAATTCTTGGCCGAAGCCGAAGCCGAATAATAATGAAATGCTTGGCCGAAGGCCGAATACCGAACGCGGTGTTTCGCAATTTTTCCATTTATTTTGCCTCGAACAGGGGGGCGGGGCGTGGACCTAGTGTGAAGGAGCCGCAGTCAGGAGCAGGGGGCGGGACGCGCGCGTGACGTCACACCCCCTACTCGCGGCCGGACAGGACACCAGCGGCGTGTGAGAAGGGAGCCGCGAGCCGCAATGAGGAAGGTGAGCGGTCAGGGCGGAAGCTGACATTGTTCGGCTCAAAATTATTCGGCCTTTTGACTTATTCGGCCGAACACCGAAAGTGCTATTTTCTCTATTTTCGGCCGAATAATGTTCGGCCGCCGAATATTCGGTGCATCCCTACTAATGACACTGGCCGGGAAGGGGTTAACCCAGGGGTGATCAAAGGGTTAAATGTGTACCTAGGGGCGTGTTTTTAATGGTGGGGGCGTGGCTTGTGAAATGATCATGGAGACCTGTGAGCGGGGAACAATCGTGGGTTTTAGGCGCCAATTGGAGCCGCCTGCCTGTGAATCAGCGCAAGATTTCTAGAATTGGTGAACCAAAAAGACTCAGATAAATAGATGGAACTTCTGACTGATGAATAAATAAATCGCAATAAATATCAATAAATAATCTTCTAATACACAGATAAACACAATAAATGATATATAAAGTGCAGACGTGATGAATGAAGTGCTTATGTGCTGGAAAGATGGTTACAAAAATGATAATCACAATATGAAATGAAAGTGAAGTGATCACTAGAGCGGAAGGATTCCTAAGTGAAAAAAATGTTGAAATGCAGCTATTAAATAGCTGATAAAATGACAAAGTGAAGAACAGAAACTCCAGGTTGCACAGTGATGGTGAAGTTAACTGAATAAATAACCAGTGAGAAAAATAGTAAGTGCCAGAGCACCAAAGGGGCACTGAATAAATAAATAATCAGTGAAGTAATACAAACAGTGCGTTGGAGGTGCCCACTAAAATTAGATGGGTTAAATAAATAAGGCGCCAAGCTGTAAATCCATAAAATACATGTAAAATATAAAAATGTAAATATGTAAAATCGCATAGAAAATCGCAAAAAGTCCCAAATAAAGTGCAACCAGTGCAAAAAAGGACGCCAAGAATGGCAATAATAAAACAGTTCAATGGTGATGGGATAATACAGGACACTTCCAGTGACCACCCAGTGCGATTCTTTGTGAGCTAAAAATCCACAATCAAGTGCAAGGGCCGCTCACCTCCATTAACACTCAAATGAGCGTTTTGGGTATAATCAATAACCCCACAGGTCCTCTGAACACGTCTCCAATCTGTTGCCCCCTTACAATGTAGTGACCAGCATACATGCCCCCTTTCATTGCAGAGACCAGCGTGCATGCGTGCCCCCTTCAAAGCAGTGTGTAGGCCCCCCCCCCCGAGGCATCACTTCACTTACCTCACACTGGTGCCTGGCGTGCTGCTGCTGACGAGAGTCTGGACGGACGTCTTCTTTGAACTGCATGCACGCCGCTGCCCTCCGCTCTTACAGCGGGCGGGAAGGGGATGTCAGAACGGTGCATGACTAACGCACGCACCACCCCCCACGCGACGTCACAGCCAGCACAGCGCCACAGTGGGGAGTGTCGGGGCGCACAGTGCACCTCCTCCCCTCGCTAGCATCCGCCCCGGAGCCGCAGCAAAGGTTCAAAAGAGCCGCATGCGGCTCCGGAGCCGCGGGTTGCTGACCTATGACATAGGTGGATCAGATGTCTTCTATATTAACATCCCGTGGACTGAAGTAGTTACGATGCTCATTTGCATGCGGTGTACCACCCTTGTCTCTTGTGAATAGAGATCCAGCAGAGAGAAGATTATTTATTGATATTTATTGCGATTTATTTATTCATCAGTCAGAAATTCCATTTATCTGAGTCTTTTTGGTTCATCAATTTTAGAAATCTTGCGCTGATTCTTTCTAGCTTTCCAATTGTCTATAGTATGTGGTGACACTTCTGAATTGGCTACAGATTTCTGGTGCTCCATTTTCCTCACCATTTTCTTTCTCCATTCTTTCATTCATTTACCTATTGGTAGCGCATAGGTTCTTTTTTACATTTAAATTTACAAAAAGTGTTGCAATAAATTGCAATGTATAAATTATGATCAATATGAAATTGACAATATATTTGTTTAAAGTGGTTGTAAACCCACTTTAATGACATTTACCTATGGGTGATCCTATGATAAGGCTTACCTATAGGTGCTATAAATATCTCCTAAACTTGCACCGTTTAGGAGATATTTACACTGCATGCTGCCGATGCCGTGACCGGCGGCTCCCGCGCGCATGCTCCATGGGTCGGGGAGGGGGGGGGGGGGCGGCAGATGGACCACACCATACCCCCCCCTTGGACCACACCAGCTCCAGCCCGCACACCTAACCCCCCCCCCCCCGGTCTCCGGTTCACTCACCCTGGGCAGGCAGCAGCAGTGGCGGCGGCGGCTTTTCCCCCTCCGTGGGTTGGGCTTCCCCTGCATCCTTCCTCCTCCTCCTTCTTGGCCAATAGCATGGCTTCTCCTTTCGGCCAATTGGGAAACGGGTTTCCCTCTTCCTGATTGGCCAGGAGGAGAATCAGTGTGGCAATAGCGAATATCCATTTGCTATTGTCACACAACTGGGTGGGCTCAGGGCGCAGTGCCACCCAGTTGTGTGACACCCTTTTTTGAAGCCTATTAGACCCTCTGGCTCTAATCAGGTGCTTAAAAAAAAAAAAACACTGGAATCCATCCGTACGGTGCCCTGCATCTAGATTAGGGGGCCGGACACATGGATAGGGGGTGGGGCGGCGCCCCTGCGTCCCCAATGAACGGGCCGCCACTGCTAATGACAGCTTCCAACTTCGGCGGCTGGGTCCGGTGAACACACACACAGACGGGAGTCAGAGTCCACTGTCCTGTGTTTGCCTGTTCCCATGGAGGCAGACAGGCATTCCTGCAGTTGTGGACTCCCCATCCATGGCCCAAGTGGCCTGACAGCAGCGCAGGCCCGACAGGCGCTTGCCACCTGCTAAGTTTGGCGGCAGGATGCACATGGGAATCGGGACTAATGGTTGGCTGGGGCTGGGTCACTGGGCAGGTGGGCCCCCCCGGGCAACTGCCCAGCATGCCCATTCAGTAAGATGGCCCAGGCCGACTCCCATGGACTCCTGGGATACATGACGCCGATATCCCAGGTGTCCATGGGAAGCACCTAATGACGTAATCACCTATTTAGAAAAAAAAATTAAATAAACATAGTTACCATTTAAAAGCGAATGGAGGATGGGGATTGTATTAAGTGCAAGTGAAAAAAAAGAGTGGAACTCCGCTTTAATATCTTCAAATTTTGTGTGTTGCTGCCCTCTTCTGGACATACCTGGAATTCTCGCTTTGCGAGGCAAGACTATTGAATTGATCTTTGAGGTTGAAGATTGAGAACTCTGGTAGTAATCCACACAATTGCCCTCACATATGCAGGTACATTGTGTGGGTAATGCCCCATTGAAAATTCTTTACTATATGATAAGTCAGTTACTGATAGTTACTTCAGTTATATATATTACAGCAATTGACCAAAAACGTTGAGTCAGTTTTCAGGTTCACTGCGTGGTATACAGCCATTGATTCATTATCAGGGGTCACTTTACTTGGTACACCAGTTGCAAAGGCATTTCCTTATCTGCATAATGCACTGTGTCAATTTGGCCTTACTCCGTAGCACCATACTTGGTCCCGCTGTAACCCCACAGTGGTAGTGGAAACTGCACACCGCCACACAGCATCTGGTAGTTACTTCTTGTACTTTTTTATCTTGTGAGTCCGGATTTCTTTATATGTGACTATTTTTCATGTTTTAATACACTTGTATGTTTGGTGGAGGTTGTTTTGGATTATTTTCAGGATTTTAATTTTTAGATGTTTTTTAATACATTACTGTATATATTTATATTATATAATAGATGTAGCACCCTACAGGTAGGTGCTAGGTAAAATATAGTGTGCTTTGTCTGCCTAACAGCAGAGCCATGATTTCTTTTGGTCAGGTAGGTTGTCGTGGCTCCCAGGTGTGTCTGCTGGGGAGTCTCCCCACTGGCCCTGTGAGAGGTTTTTCATTGGGCAGTGGAGGAAACCCAATCAGAGACACATTCAGGCATGTAACTACCCCAGAAGGCAGATTCTGCCGCATAGAATTCTTGGAGTGGGTATACGTTTGAGGGGAGTGTATGACTCATGGTCTTTGTCAGGAGCAGAGTCCGAGGAGGGGGAGTACAGCTGTCTCTTCTCCTGTCAGAGGAAGCGGATGTCTTGGGGTGCTGCCTGAGAGTCCAGAGGGTGCTGAGTTGAGCTGAAGGGGATCCGGTGTGCCGAGAACCAGCGGAGAGAGAGAGGGGTCCAGTCCCAGGAAAGCCTACACAGGTCGGGAGTACTGAGGATTGCCCCTGGGGGTCTACCTAGTGTCAGTGGGGGACCACTCAGGAGGAGGTTCTGGGATCCAAGTGTCAGCTAGCTGTAAAGGGGGTGCCTGGTCAGAGGACCCTGAAGTTAGAGGGGGTACCTAGTCAGAGGGCCCTGAAGTTAGAGGGGGTACCTAGTCAGAGGGCCCTGAAGTTAGAGGGGGTACCTAGTCAGAGAGCCCTGAAGTTAGAGGGGTACCTAGTCAGAGGGCCCTGAAGTGTTAAAGGGTGAGCCTGCAGTTTGGGCCCTGAAGAGTCAGTATACAGTGTGGAGTATACCAGTTGAGAGTTGCAGCAGCACATGAATTCACAAAGCGCTACCTCAAGCCAGCGCAGGGCCGAAGGGAGCTGTTCAGTGACTTTTGAGTAAAGCAGTGTCAGGTCCAATTTTCTACAGTCCTGGATCTTCTAGACTAAGGTTGAGGTTCCAGCACAGTTTTCAGTGTTGCATTACTTTCAAGCATCAGGAAGCGTTAGCTAGCATCGGCTGGCGTCAAGATAGCGCTAACAAGCACATTTTTGCTAAAAGAGTCCCAAAGTGTACCTAGTTGAGCCTAAGGAGTATCCCATTCATTCCCTTCTCCCATCCCCTAAAATATAATAAAAAAACCAAACAAAGATGCTGGAATTGTCAATGTCTCAGTGCTCACACCTGGAGTCACAGCTCACATGGGCTGAAGAGATAACCGGTAACAATAGCAGACCCACCTCAGACTCAATGCCTGGAAAACCTGCTGCATTTGGGGGCTCGTCCGGGATTTTGCCATTAGTTACTGGGTCAGTTGCCCCTGGCAACAGCAAAAGGAAAAGTCCAAAAAGTCAATTTTTGTGCCCAGTACTGTTATTCAAATGCCAGGCCGGGTGTGAGACTGCAGCTGCGGGAGGTAGGGAGAGTGGGTTGAAGCTGGAAGCCCATATGGAAGGATGCTTGTGGCAACGCAAATGTTCCAAGAAAAACTGCAATTTAATGAGGACTTTTCATATGAACTATTAGATGTACTCTGCTACCAGAAGATGGAGAGCATGGGGGAAAAATGTCCGAGTGCTGCAACTGCTTAACAGAGAAGAGTCCTAGGGTAGACAGTGAAGATGGCGTCAGGGGTCCCTGGGAGGACAGAGAAGAGGACGCCGAATGTCCTAGCTTGGACGGTGAAGATGAAGGTCGGGGGCACAGGAAGAGAGGTGCCAGGGGCCGGGTGTGCGTGCATGCTATAAGGAAGGATGTTGACCGTGCATTTGACAGCAGAACATTTATTCTTTATGGTTGCTGCACTGATACTGTGGGGATTGTAGTCGGCCATGCCGAGAGAGGCAGTGGGGCTAGTCCCGGAGCCAGTATAGAAGATGAGGATTGCACGTGTGTTGAGAGGAAGAGAAGTATCAGCCGTGCGACCGACAGCGGGATGCCACTCTTGCCGAGCAAGGAGGGACAGCTGGCTTCAGTAAAGGAAGGCGCAGTTGTGGCCCTAGTGCAATTGAGATGGACGGATGCATGTCTAGCAAGTGACATGATCCGCTTAGCAGCTATTTCCCAGAGGCTTGCAGTGAAGAAGCATGGCAGTGAAAGAGTTACAGTACCGCGCAGGAAAGCGCGCCACTTGCAGATCTGCCCAGCAGGAGGAGTCATCGCCCCAATATGGCGAAAGGCTGGAGACAGCGGGAACATCCGGCCAATCAGGAGTGACCCAGGGGACCCTATTAATATCCCTTCCTTCGGGTGTGGTCGTCCGGGAGACACATGTAGGGGAGAGAAGCATGTCGTTTGTGAGAGGAGCGAAGAGTGTTCCCGCTATTACTGCCACCATGGATGCATTGCTGCAGAGGTTGAAGGGCTGGGGGGTCAGCCTGTGAGTTTTTATTTTGCCTAGGATAGTAAAAATCCTTGCACCGGCTCTGCTCACAGATGCTCAATAGGGTTTAGGTCTGGAGACATTCTTGGCCAGTCCATCACCTTTACCCTCAGCTTCTTTAGAAAGGCAGTGGTCATCTTGGAGGTGTGTTTGGGGTTGTTATGTTGGAATACTGCCCTGCAGCCCAGTCTCTGAAGGGAGGGGATCATGCTCTGCTTCAGTATGTCACAGTACATGTTGGCATTCATGGCATGACAATGACCCAAAACATACCGCCAAGGCAACAAAGGAGTGGCACAAGAAGAAGCACATCGAGGTCATGGAGTGGCCTAGCCAGTCTCCAGACCTTAATCCTATAGAAAAAGTATGAAGGGAGCTGAAACTTCGAGTTTCCAAGCAACAGCCAAGAAACCTTAAGGATTTAGAGAAGATCTGTGAAGAAGAGTGGACCAAAATCCCTCCTGAGATGTGTGCAAACCTGGTCACCAACTACAAGAAACGTCTGACCTCTGTGCTTCCAACAAGGGTTTCCCCACCAACTACTAACATGTTTTGCTTGGGGATCAAATACTTATTTTACTCACTGAGCTGAAACTCCATTTATAAAATTTGTGCAAACTTACAAAATGTGCAGGGGGTCAAAAAAATTATTTTCCCCACTGGTGGTATCAGAAGTTTTGAGGTAGGTTTTTGTAACACGCCAACAGATGGCAGCACAAGGCTGCACACAGTCACAGGAAGCAGGACCTTCATAAGTCAGTGTGCCAATGGGCATCGTCCTGTGAACATTGGGAGCTGTGCAACTGGTGCTATTCTGTCCACGTGTATCACCACGTCTGCTATTTCATCATGGACAGCATGTTAGAACAAATGTAAAATTCTGCGTGAAACTGATTTGAGTGGTACACGCCATTGTTCTCCGACATACATCATGCACAAGTTGCCGAATGGTTTTGACATTTTCGGGAGTTGAGTTCATTGAAGGTCTTCCTGATCTCTCGTCATCTTTCAGTGATGTTCATCCGTTCTTGAAGCTTGCGTGCCACTCAAAACACCTTGAACGACTCATTGCAGCATCGCCGTAAACTTGCCGAATCATGTCAAACATCTCCCTGGCACATTTGCCCAGTTTTTACGCAGACTTTTACGTTTGCTCTTTGTTCTCACATGCTGTCAATAATAAAAAAGCAGACATGGTGACGCACGTGGTCAGAAAATATGAAATTCTGCGTAAAACTGGGCAAATCTCCCACAGAGACGTTTGACATGATTTGGCAAGTTTACGGCAATGCTGTAATTTGTCATTCAAGGTGTTTTGAGTGGCGCGCAAGCTTCAAGAACATCACTGGAAGATGACGAGAGATCAGGAAGACCTTTAACCGGTTGCCGACCGCTTACCGCATATTTTCTGCGGCAGTGTGGCTCTCCCAGGCAAACCAACGTAGGGATACATCGGTCGCCTGGTGGCAGCTAGGGGGCGAGCATGCGCCGCTGGTGGCGCACTCCCGCTCCCGATTGTCAGCAGGTCAGGTGGCTCCGGTTGCCGTCTGACACCCGCGATTGCTCCCCGCTAAGAGAGAAGGACGGTCGGATGTTGTAAACACAGCCGACCGTTCTTCTCCCTGGAATGATCACAGAGCCCCTGTGATCCTTCTATATAGGAAGACAGGTCTCTATGGTCATTCCACAAGCCACGCCCCCCCCCCCCACAGTTAGAAACACTCCCCTAGGCTCACATTTAACCCCTTGATCACCCACAGGGTTAACCCCTTCCCTGCCAGAGTCATTATTACAGTGACAGTGCATATTTTTAGCACTGATTACTGTAGTAATGTCACTGGTGCCCCAAAAAGTGTCAAAAATGTCAGTTAGGGGTCCGATCTGTCCGCCACAATGTCGCAGTACCGCAAAAAATTGCAGATGGCCGCCATTACTAGTTAAAAAAAAAAAAAACAATAAAAATAACAAATCTTTCCCTTAGTTAGTAAACGCAATAACTTTTGCGCAAGCCAATCAAAATACGCTTATTGCGATTTTGTTTTTTAAAAAAAATATGTAGCGGAAAACAAATTGGCCTAAAATGTTAAAAAAATTTGATTTTTAATTTTTTTTTGGGAATGTTATATAAAATGTGAAAAATATTGTTTTTTGTTTTCAGAATTGTCGCTTTTTTTGTTTATAGTGCAAAAAATAAAAATCGCACCGGTGATCAAATACCACCAAAAGAAAGCTCTATTTGTGGGGAAAAAAAGGACGTAAATTTTATTTGGGTACAGCGTCGAACGACCGCGCAAATGTCCGTTAAAGTAACGCAGTGCCAAGTTTGAAAAAAGTGGCCTGGTCATTAAGGGGGCAAATCCTTCCAGTCTTAAAGTGGTTAATGAGCTCAACCCCCCCGAAAATGTCAAAACCATTCATCAACTTGCGCATGACAATCACTGGGGAACAATCGGGTGGGCCACTCAAAACAGTTTCACGCAGAATTTGACGTTTGCTCTTTGTTCTAACATGCTGTCCATGATGAAATAGCAGATTTGGTAACGTACGTGGTCAGAATAGCACCAGTTGCACAGCTCCCGATGTACACAGGATGATGTCTTTTGGCACACTGACTTATGAAGGTCATTGCTCCCTGTGACTGTGTGTGCAGCCTTGTGCTGCCATCTGTTGGTGTGTTACAAAACTAGTCTTGAACCTTTTTTGATACCACCTTGTATTTATTGCAATATGAATTAGGATAAAGAATAGAGCCAACATATTTCAGGGGCCTCAAGGCACCTTCTTCATAAGGGCTATCTTTAGCTGTTGGTGCCAGCCACCCTCTTATATATATTTGGGTTGTGTTTTTATAGCCCTGATGGATGAAACTTTATTCTATATTTCATATTGAAATAAATATATACCTTGGCAGTTAAAGGAGAAGTATGGGAAAAATTTGTTTGGCTGTACTTCTCCTATGGATCACAGGAGTGCAGTTCTTTCTGGACTCCTGTGATTAGTTTTCAGCAGAGAGCGGGCTGATGTCCGCTGTCTGCTGATGCCAGAGAAGTCGGTCCAGGCACCGCGTCATCAAGACCACAGAGTCGGGATCCGCCAGGTCTCTGGACCGACACCCAGCTCAGGCTCTCAGCGAGCTGCTGAGAGCCTGAGCCGGCCACTCAGCGAGCTGCTGAGAGCCTGAGCCGGCCGCTCCCACCCTCTCCACAGCCCAGCGCTCCAATCAGCAACTCTCTGCTCGGTCGGGGAGCTGTCAGTGCAGAGGCGCCAAGGGACAGATGCTGCATCCACCTAGGTAAGTATAAATAGGGGAAAACTGATTCCCATACATCTCCTTTAACCACTTGTCGACCAGCCGCCGCAGTTATAAGGTGGCAGGTCAGCAGGTTCCTGCGAATTGCCCTACCTGTACGGCGGTTCGTGGGAGCGATCCTGTGGGTGCGTGCCCATGCCCACTAGCCAGCTGGGAAGCCGGGCACCCGCGATCGTTCCCCGTGGAGAGAGAACGGCGGTCTGCTGTTGTAAACACAGCAGATCATTGTTCTCTCTGCTATCAACACAGAGCCCTTGTGTTCCTGCTATTAGGAACACAGGTCTCTGTGTTGAAATTACAAGCCCATACCCCTCACAGTTAGAAAACACCCCCTAGGCTCACCCTTTAAATGCCCCTGGGTTAACCCCTTCCCTGCCAGTGTCATTATTACAGTAACAGTGCATATTTTTAGCACTGATTACTGTAGTAATGTCACTGGTCCCCCTAAAAGTGTCAAAAATTTCAGTTAGGGGTCCAATCTGTCCGTCGCAATGTCGCAGTCCCGCTAAAAATCACTGATCGCCGCCATTACTTATGAAAAATAAACAAAATTACATAAATCTTTCCCTTAGTTTGTAGACGCTAAAAGTTTTGCACAAACCAATCAAAATACACTGATTGGGATTTTTTTTTTTTTTACCAAAAATATGTAGCACAAAACAAATTGGCCTAAAATGATGAATTTTTTTTTTTTCTGGGGGGGGGGGGGGGGGGATAATATATAGCAGAAAGTGAAAATGTTTTTTTGTTTTTTTCAGAATTGACGCTGTTTTTTTTATATCGCTAAAAATAAAAATCGCACAGGTGATCAAATACCACCAAAAGAAAACTTTATTTGTAGGAAAAAAAGGACGTCAATTTTTTTTGGGTACAGTGTCGCACGACCGCGCAATTTGTCAGTTTAAAATAACGCAGTGCCGAATTGCAAAAAAATGGCCTGGTAAGGGAGGGAAATCTTACAATGCAGAAGTGGTTAAAGAGGAAGTAAATCCGCTGAAAAAAAAAGGGAAACAAAAACTAGCTCATTATGAAGTACTTACCTAAAAACGAAGCCCCCGCAGTGCCGAAAGCACGGCCGACATGTTCGGCTGTCCTGCTTCCTGGATCGCGTCCTCCGGCCCTCTGATCACTCCCGCACATACGCGCGGAGGAGCCGCCGTTCACGGCACTGGGCTTTGAAGGAACGGCACGGTGACGCCATAGGCTGCATGCACTGTAAATATCTCCTAAACGGTGCAAGTTTAGGAGATATTTATAGCACCTATAGGTAAGCCTTAACCGCTTGCCGACCACCGCACGACTGTTTACTGTGGCGGTCAGCCCCGTACGGGCAAAGTGACGTAGTACTACGTCACTAGCCTGTGAGCCTCTAGGGGGTGAGCGCGCACCGCCGGAGGTGTGCTCCCGCCCCGGCTCGTTCCCTAAGAAGTCCGCGCGTGTGACTCGCGATATCTCCGTGGAGAGGGAGAAAGGCAGGCGGCTAATGTAAACAAAGCCGTCTGTCATTCTCCCTGATGTAACTGCAGAGATCACACGATCCTGCTATGTAGGATTGTATGTCTTTGTGCTTACATCACAAGCCACACCCCTTTACAGTTAGAATCACGCCCCTAGGGACACACTTAAAGTGGAGTTCCACCCAAAAGTGGAACTTCTGTTTTAAATAGTCCTAACCCCCTGACATGCCACATTTGGCATGTCATTTTTTTGGGGGGGGAGCGGGTACCTAGTTTTGACAGGTACCTGCTCCCACTTCCGTTCGGAGCGCCGCGGCGCCCTGAGCGGAAGTTCTTCTCTCTCCCTCCCCCCTGCAATCTTCTGGGACATGTCAGAGGTCCCCGAAGATTGCCGGCCAATCACGACGCGTAGCGCAACTCGCACATGCGCAGTGCGTACCCGGCTGTGAAGCCGCAAACTGTCACAGCCGGGTGCCCACATCAGTGATGCCGGCGCTGCAGAGCAGAGAGGGAGAAGACGGCGCATCGCTGGACCGTGGGACAGATGAGTGTGCGGTTAGGCTGGAACTCCGCTTTAACCCCTTGCTCTCTAATAAAATTAACCCCTTCCCTGCCAGTGTCATTTTCACAGTAACAGTGCATATGTATAGCACTGATTACTGTAGTAATGTCACTGGTAACCCCAAAAGTGTCAAAAATGTCAGTCAGGGGTCCGATCTGTCCGCCGCAATGTCGCAGTCCTGCAAAAAAATCGCAGATCGCCGCCATTACTCGTTAAAAAAAAAAAAACACCAAAAATGACATAAATCTTTCCCTTAGTTAGTAAATGCAATAACTTTTGCACAAACCAGTCAAAATACGCTTATTGCAATTTTTTTTTCCAAAAATATGTAGCAGAAAACAAATTGGCCAAAAATGTTAAAAAATTTAGATTTTTACATTTTTTTTTTTTGGGAATTTCATATAAAAAAATTTGAAAAATATTGTCAAGAAATACTAGAATCTCCTCTGTATAAGACTCCCTGACACCTACTGACTTCTATAGAAGACCCCCAGTACCTACCAAACGCTATATAAGACCCTTCTACATGTTATCTCTATATAAGACTCAAGGCACCTATCGATCTCTATAAGACTCCAGACCCCTATGAAGACCACCCAACACACTGACCTCTATATAAGACCCCCCCTGACACCTACTGACCTCCATATAAGACCACCCAACACACTGACCTCTATATAGGACCTACTGCACTCTATATAAGACCACCCAACACACTGGCCTCTAAATAAGACCCCCCTGATACCTGCTGACCTCTAAATAAGACCTCCAAATACCTAGCAACCTCTATATAAGACCCCCTGATACTCACTTTCTTCTATGTAAGACCCCTGGACAGCTATCTACCTCTATATAAGATCCCCTGACACCCACTGACTTCTATATAAGACCCTCAATACCTACTAACCGCTATATAAGACCCTTCTACATGTTATCTCTATATAAGACTCAAGACACATACCGATCTCTATAAGACTGCAGACCCCTACGAAGACCACCCAACACACTGACCTCTATATAAGAACCCCCCTGACACTTACTGACCTCCATATAAGACCACCCAGCGCACTGACCTCTATATTGGACCAACTGCCCTCTATATAAGACCACCCGACACACGGACCTCTATATAAGACCCCCAGACACCTACTGACCTCCAAATACCTAGCAACCTCTATTTAAGACCCCCTGATACTCACTTTATTCTATGTAAGACCCCTGGACACCTACCCACCTCTATACAAGATCCCCTGACACCTACCCACCTCTATATAAGATCCCCTGACACCCGCTTACCTCTATATAAGACCCACTGACACCCACTTACCTCTATATAAGACCCTCTGATACCTACATACATCTATATAAAACTCCAGACATCTACCTACTTCTACATAAGACTCCCCTGAAACCCACTGACCTCTATATAAAACACCCTCACACTCCTCTGTCTCTCTTCTGAGGTGATGATATGAGGTCCCTCTGTAGAAAATCACTGTCTCTCTCTCTCCAACTGAGTTTCCTGGTTCAGTCCTGGCCCTCTTCCCCCATGGGTGTGACACATTTCTCTCAAACTCCCTGAGAGAAGTTCCTCCTCACCCACCCCTCAGTCTGTTGTCTGGGTTACCTGTCCGGGGCAGTGTGACAGCCATGCCGTTTCCGGCCTGATTTGCCCATCATCCACTCTACCAGGACAGGTGTGACATTGGGCGGGACTGGGGCGTGTAAGCCGAGACAGCGGCCGAGGTGAGAAGAGGGAAGGAGCCAGACACAAGAGTCGGAAGTGGGCGGGGTGATGAGGGAAGCCGAGTGTAAGCAGTCCTGTCATCGGCAGCTGTCACAATGGCCGGTTCTCTCTATCCACTGGGTGGCACGCAGCCGCCATCTCATATAGGATTTTGTGGGAGTATAGTTTGCGTGCCCACAGAGAGAGTTCTGCGTGCCATGGGTTCACCATTACTGGTCTGGAGGGATAATTGGTACATTTTTGATAGTCATGTGATATGTAAAATACAAAATCAATTTAAATATTTATTGGTTTTTTGTTTTCTTCAGCAACAAATGAGACCACAGCAATGACTTCAATATCTATTACTGAGCCCTCAACTTTACCTACAACTGAGACTGCAACTTCAAAAACAACTGAATCCACAACTTTACCTGCTACTAAGTCCACAAATTTACCCACAGCTGAGCCTGCAAAATTTACCACTACTGCATCCTCAAATTCTCTCAAAACTGCAAGTGCAACTACAAATGAGTCTAAACCTGGGCTCACAACTCTACCCCCAACACAACCCTCAACTTTACCCAACAAGGAGTCTGCAATAACGCCCACAACCAAGTCTGCAACTTCACCTAAAACCGAGACCACAGCAATGACTTCAATATCTATTACTGAACCCTCAACTTTACCTACAACTGAGACTACAGCTTCAAAAACAACTGAATCCACAACTTTACCTGCTACTAAGTCCACTAATTTACCCACAGCTGAGCCTGCAAAATTTACCACTACTGCATCCTCAAATTTTCTCAAAACTGCAAGTGCAACTACAAATGAATCTAAACCTGGGCTCATAACTCTACCCCCAACACAACCCTCAACTTTACTCAGCAATGGGTCCGCAATAACGCCCACAACCAAGTTTGCAACTTTACCTAACACTGAGGCCACAGCAATGACTTCAATATCTATTACTGAGCCCACAACTTTACCTACAACTGAGACTGCAACTTCAAAAACAACTGAATCCACAACTTTACCTGCAACTAAGTCCACTAATTTACCCACAGCTGAGCCTGCAAAATTTACCACTACTGGGTCCTCAAATTCCCTCAAAACTGCAAGTGCAACTACAAATGAGTCTAAACCTGGGCTCATAACTCTACCCCAAACACAACCCTCAACTTTACTCAGCAATGGGTCCGCAATAATGCCCACAACCAAGTCTACAACTTTACCTAAAACCGAGACCACAGCAATGACTTCAATATCGATTACTGAGCCCTCAACTGAATCTATAACTATCTTAAAAATTGAGCCCACAAATTTAACCCCAACTGAGTCTGAACGTTCAATCACAACTAAGTCTACAACTCTATCCACAACTGGGTTTGTAACTTTAACACCTACTGAGTCCTTAACTTTACTCAAAACCGAGTCCATTGCTTTAACCACAACTAAGTCCACAGCTGCACTTACATCTGAATCTGAAACTTTACTTACAACTGAGCCTGCAACTATTCTCACAACTGAATCTGAAACTTTATTTTCAACTGAGCCTGAAACTTTACTTACAACTGAGGCTAAAACTTTAATTACAACTGAGGCTAAAACTTTACTTAAAACTGAGCCTGAAACATTGCTTACAACTGAGCCTGAAACATTGCTTATAACTGAGTCTGAAACTTTACTTACAACTGAGGCTGAAACTTTACTTACAACTGAGCCTGGAACTTTAATCACAACTGAGCCTGAAAATTTACTTACAACTGAATCTGAAACTTTACTTACAACTGAATCTGAAACTTTACTTACAACTGAATCTGAAACTTTACTTACAACTGAATCTAAAACTTTACTTACAACCGAGTCTGAAACCTTAACTGCATCTGAGTCTGAAACTTTACATACAACTGAATCTGAAACTTTACTTACAACTGAATCTGAAACTTTACTTACAACTGAATCTAAAACTTTACTTACAACCGAGTCTGAAACCTTAACTGCAACTGAGTCTGAAACTTTACTTACAACTGAATCTGAAACTTTACTTACAACTGAATCTGAAACTTTAACTGCAACTGAGTCTGAAACTATCTTCACAACTGAATCTGAAACTTTACTTACAACTGAGTCTGAAACTATCTTCACAACTGAATCTAAAACTTTACTTACAACCGAGTCTGAAACCTTAACTGCAACTGAGTCTGAAACTTTACTTACAACTGAATCTGAAACTTTACTTACAACTGAATCTGAAACTTTAACGGCAACTGAGGCTGAAACTATCTTCACAACTGAATCTGAAACTTTACTTACAACCGAGTCTGAAACTTTAACTGCAACTGAGTCTGAAATTTTACTTACAACTGAGGCTGAAACTTTAACTGCAACTGAGGCTGAAACTTTAACTGCAACTGAGGCTGAAACTATCTTCACAACTGAATCTGAAACTTTACTTACAACTGAGTCTGAAACATTAACTGCAACTGAGTCAGAAACTTTACTTACAACTGAGTCAGAAACTTTACTTACAACTGAGGCTGAAACTTTACTTACAACTGAATTTGAAACATTAACTGCAACTGAGTCTGAAATGATCTTCACAACAGAAACTTTACTTACAACTGAATCTGAAAATGTACTTACAACTGAGTCTGAAACTTTACTTGCAACTGAATCTGAAACTTTACTTACAACTGAGTCTGAAACTTTACTTGCAACTGAATCTGAAACTTTACTTACAACTGAGTCTGAAACTTTAACTGCGACTGAGTCTGAAACTTTACTTACAACGGAGTCTGAAACTTTAACTGCAACTGATTTTGAAACTATCCTCACAACTAAATCTGAAACGTTAACCGCAACTGAATCTGAAACTTTACTTACAACTGAGTCTGAAACTTTAACCGCAACTGAGTTTGAAACTATCCTCACAACTGAGTCGGAAACTTTAACCACAACTGAGACTGAAAGTTTACTTACAACTGGGTTGGAACCTTTAACCACAACTGAGTCTGAAACTTTACTTACAACTGAGTCTGCAACGTTAACCAACCCTGAGTCCACAGCTATTCTCACAACTGAATTTGAAACTTTACCCACTGCT
Organism: Pelophylax lessonae; assembly: GCF_965119305.1. Classification (NCBI taxonomy): domain Eukaryota; kingdom Metazoa; phylum Chordata; class Amphibia; order Anura; family Ranidae; genus Pelophylax; species Pelophylax lessonae. The sequence goes on from NC_138772.1 coordinate 7,406,668, forward strand.
GAGTTCTCAACTTTACTCACAAATGAGTTTTCAACTATCCCTCCAATTGAGTCTGCAACTTTAACCACAACTGAGACCAAAACTATCCTCACAACTGAGTCTGCAACATTACCAAACCCTGAGTTCACAACTGGCTTCACAACTGAATTTGAAAACGTAAGCATTACTGAGTTGTCAACTTCATTCACAAGACAGTCTGCAACTTTAACCACAGTTGAGTCCGCAACTATCCCTACCACGGAGTATGCAATTTTAACCACAACTGAGAATGCAACTTTAAACACAACTGAGTCCTCAACTTTAAACACAACTGAGTCCTCAACTTTAAACACAACTGAGTCCTCAACTTTAAACACAACTGAGTTCTCAACTTTAAACACAACCGAGACTACAAGTTCTACCACAACTGAGTCTGGAAATTTAACGACAACTGAATCCACAACTAGCCTCAAAACTGAGTTTGCAAGTTTCAACACAGCTGAGTTCTCAACTTTAACCACAACTAAGTCTACAACTTCACCCACAATCAAGTCTTCAACTTTAACCACGATTGAGTTTGCAACATTACCTGCTACCGGGCCCCCAACTTTAACAACAACTTTAGCCGCTACCAAGCCTTCAATTTTAACCACTACTCAACTCTCAACTTTACTCACAACTAAGTCTGCAAGTTCAATTACAACTGGGTCTAGAATGTTACCCACTATCAATTCCACAGCTTTAACCACTACTGAGTCTGCAACATTAACAGCTTCTAAGTCCACAGCTTTAACCTCAACCGTGTCTGCAAGTTTAAACATAACTGGGTTTGTGACTTTCACAACAAAGTTCACAATTATTCCCACAAATGGGTCCAAAACATTAACCAATGCTGAATCCTCATCCTTACTAACAACTGGGACTGCAAGTTCAACCATAACTGTGTCCACAACCTTAGCTACAATTGAGTTCCCAACATTAACTGCTACTGGATCCCCAACGTTAGCCACGACCGATTCCACAACTTTAGCCTCTCCAGGGTCTGCAAATTTAACCACAACTGAGTTCACAATAATCTCCACAAATAAGGCTGCAACTTTAAACACAACTGGGTCCAAAACTTTACCCACAACTGAGCTTGCAACGTTAACCCCTATTCAGTCCTCAACCTTACTCACAAATGAGTCTCCAAATTTAACCAAAACTGGATCCACAACTAGCCTCAAAACTGAGTCTGCAAGTTTCACTACAGCGGGATCTTCAGCTTTAACCACAAGTGAGCCTGCACCTTTAACCTCAATTGCATCTGCAAGTTCAACCACAACTTTACCCACAACTGGGTCCTCAAAGTTAACTACTACGGGGCCCCCAATTTTATCCACAACTTTAGCCTCTACTGAGTCCACAACTTTAACCCCAATTGAGTTTGCAAGTTCAACCACAACTAAGTCCATAACATTATCCAAAACTGGGTCCACAACTCTACCCACAATTAAGTCTTCAGCTTTAACCACAACTGAGTCTACAACTTTAACTGCTACTGGGTCCCCAAATTTAACCACAACTTTACCTGCTACTGAGTCCACATATTTAACCACAACTGAGTCCACAACTTTAGCGACCACCAAGTCTTTAATTTTACAGTTTACTCAGCTCCCATCTTTACTCACAGCTGAATCTGCAAGTTCAACCACAACTGAGTCCACAAATTTAACCACAACTGGGTCCAAAGCCTTAACCTCAACTGAGATTGCAACTTTAACAGCTTCTAAGTCTGCAGCTTTAACCTCAACTCTGTCTGCAAGTTCAAACATAACTGGGTTTGTAACTTTCACCACAAATAAGTTCACAATTATCCCCACAAATGGGTCCACAACATTACCCTCTGCAGAATCCTCATCTTTACTCACAACTGGGACTGCAAGTTCAACAATAGCTGAATCCACAAGTGGCCTCAAAACTGGGTCTGCAGGTTTCACCACAGCTAAGTCTATAACATTATCCAAAACTGGGTCTTCAACTGTACCCACAATGAAGTCTTCAACTTTAACCACAATTGAGTCTGCAACGTTAACTGCTACTGAGCCCCCATCTTTAACCACAACTTTAGCTGCTACTGAATCCACAAATTTAACCACAATTGAGTCCACAACTTTAGCCACCACCAAGTCTTTAATGTTAACCTCTACTCAGCTCCCAACTTTACTCACAGCTGAATCTGCAAGTTCAACCACAACTGAGTCCACAAATTTAACCACAACTGGGTCCAAAGCCTTAACCTCAACTGAGATTTCAACTTTAACAGCTTCTAAGTCTGCAGCTTTAACCTCAACTCTGTCTGCAAGTTCAAACATAACTGGGTCCACAACATTAACCCCTGCTGAATCCTCATCTTTACTCACAACTGGAACTGCAAGTTCAACAACAGCTGAATCCACAAGTAGCCTCAAAACTAAGTCTGCAGGTTTCACCACAGCTAAGTCTATAACATTATCCAAAACTGGGTCTTCAACTGTACCCACAATCAAGTCTTCAACATTAACCACAATTGAGTCTGCAACGTTAACTGCTACTGAGCCCCCACCTTTAACCACAACTTTAGCTGCTACTGAATCCACAAATGTAACCACAATTGAGTCCACAACTTTAGCCGCTACCAAGTCTTCATCTTTAACCCCTACTCAATTATCAACTTTACTCACAACTGAGTCTGCAAGGTCAACCACAACTAAGTCCAAAACATTATCCAAAACTGTACCCACAATCAAGTCTTCAACTTTTACCACAATTGAATCTGCAACATTAACCACTACTGGGTCCCCAACTTTAACCACAACTTTAGCTGCAACTTTAACAGCTTCCAAACCTGTCACTTCAACCTCAACTGAGTCTGCACGTTCATACACAACTGGCTTTGCGACTTTCACCACAAATGAGTCCACAATTATCCCAACAAATAGGTCCACAACATTACCCCCTGCTGAATCCTTATCTTTATTCACAGCTGGGAATGCAAGTTCAACCACAACCGATTCCAAATCGTTTACTACAATTGAGTCCCCAACCTTAACTGCTACTGGATTCCCAACTTTACCCAGAACTAGCCACAAAACAGAGTCTGCAAGTTTCACCACAGCTGAGCCTTCAACTTTAACCACAAGTGGGTCTGCAAGTACAACCACAGCTAATTGCACAGCTTTATCCACAACTGGGTCCACAACTTTACCCGCAATCAAGTCTTCAACATTTACTGCTACTGGGCCCCCAACATTAACTACTACTTTAGCTGCTACTGAGTCCACAGCTTTAACCACAACTGAGTCTTCAACTTTAACAGCTTCTAAGTCTGCAATTCTAACCTCAAATGTGTCCGCAAGTTCAAACACAGCTGGGTTGGCGACTTTCACCACAAAGGAGTTTACAATTATCCCCACAAATGAGTCCAGAACATTAACTGCTGCTGAGCCATCATCTTTACTCGCAACTAGGACCATAAGTTTAACCACAACTAATTCCACAACTTTAACTACAATTGAGTCCCCAACATTAACTGTTACTGGATCCCTAGCTTTAACCACAATTTTAGCGGCTACTGAGTCTGCAACTTTAACCCCATATGAGTCTGCAAGTTCAACCACAACTAAGTCCATAACATTATCCAAAACTGGGTCCACAACTCTACCCACAATCAAGTCTTCAGCTTTAACCACAATTGAGTCTGCAACGTTAACTGCTACTGGGCCCCCAACTTTAACCACAACTTTAGCTGCTACTGAATCCACAAATTTAGCCACAACCAAGTCTTCAACTTTAATCTCTACTCAGCTCTCAACTTTACTCACAAGGGAGTCTGCAAGTTCAATCAAAACTGGGTCCACAACTTTACCCACAATCAATGATTCAACTTTAACAATTAAGTCCCCAACATTAACTGCCACTGGGCCCCCAACGTTAACCACAACTTCATCCACTACTAAGTCCACAGCTTTAACCACTACTGAGTCTGCAACTATAATAGATTCTAAGTCCGGAAGTTCAATCATAACTGGGTTTGTGACTTTGACCACAACTGGGTTCGCAATTATCCCCACAAATAGGTCCACAACATTACCCACTACTGAATCCTCATCTTTAATTGCAACTGGAACTGCAAGTTCAACCCCAACCACGTTAGCGGCTACTGGATCCCCAACATTTTTCAAAACGAAGTCCCCAACTTCAGCCGCTACTGATTCTGCAACTTTAACCACTACTCAGCTCTCAACTTTACTCACAACTGAGTCTGCAAATTTAACCACAAATGAGTCCACAACTTTAACAGCTACTAAATCTACAGCTTTAACCACAACCGAGTCTTCAACTTTAACTTCTACTGGGTCCACAACTTTTAATTCTACTGAGTCTACAGCTTTAACAACAACTGGGTCTGCAATTTCAAACACAACTGCGTATGCAACTTTCACGACAAATGATTTCACAATTATTCCCAAAACTGAGTCTTCAACATTAACCACTGCTAAGTCCTCATCTTTATTTGCAACTGAGACCGCAAGTTCAGCTTTAACCCTAGCCACAACTTTATCTGCTACTGAGTCAGTAGCTTTAATTACAACTGAGTCTGAAACTTTAACCAAAACTGAGTACACATCTTTACCTGCTACTGAGTCCACATCTTTACCCACAACTGAGTCTGCAACTTTAACCACAACTGAGTCCACAGCTTTACCACTAGCTGAGTCTGCAACTTTAACTGATACTGAATGTTCAACTTTAACCACTACTGAGTCCACAGCTTTTCCCACAACTGAGTCTGAATCTTTAACTGCTGAGTCTTTAATTGATACTGAATCTTCAACTTTAACTACAACTGAGTTTTCAACTTTAACACCTACTGAGTCCACAACTTTACCCACAACTGAGTCTTTAAAATCAACACCTTCTGACTCCGCAACTTTACAAACAAGTGAGTCTGCAGCTTTAACAGCTACTGAGTCCTCAACTTTAAAGCTGTTCTGAAGGTAGAAGTTTTTTTACCTTAATGCATTCTCTGCTTCTGTGTGCATCTCCCCCCCAGCACCACTGAAGGGGGTTGGCTCAACCCCACTTCTTAGTAGTCCCTGACCACTAAAGTCAAGTCGGTTCTGAGCAAGGGCGGAGTGTCCGGGAGAAACTCTTTGCCACTGGAATAAATCGACTCTAGTCAGCATATGGTTCAAAGGTTTTCTCAAAGGTTTAATGCACTTGCAAACACTTATACATACATTGCAAAAGAGGGGTGGTCTAGGGTAAATTCCTTATACGGGTAGGAAAACTAAATTAGTAGATTCTATTGGTTAATATATGTAAAAAACAAGTCTGAGATCTTATGAGTCAAAAGAGGAACTAAAGTCAAAAATATCAGCAAACCAAAGAATACAGTCTAGACACGCTATTGTGTACTAACTATATATATATTACGAGCGTCTAGAATTGACAGAAATGGAGTTTCAGGCAATTATATTATACAAAATGGAGTAGCACACTCCTTCAACCACCTTATACTTACCTGAGCCTGATCTTGATCCAGCACTGTGCCTGAGGGCAGTGGCTCTCTTTTCTCTCACTCCCCTCACTGGAGATAGGGACAGCAGTGGGAGCCTTTGGCATATAGAGCAGAGCGGACAGGTAACAGGATGTGTAGTCAAACAAGCCAGGTCAGCAACAGATGGTCAGGTATAGGCATGGACAGCAGGCAGGAGAATGGTCAGGGTACAGGCAGAGGTCAGCAACACTGGAGAAGACAGATGAGCAAGAGGCAAGCAAAATCCAAAGCCAGGCTGAGGTCAAGGCAAGTAGCTTATAAGTGAGGTCAGGATGAGCCGGGTCAATCAAAGGTAGCAAGAATAGGAATGGGCACAGAAAAACAGGAAGAGCCGCAGATCAGACAACAACCGACTATTTCAGCTGCTGCATGTATATAGGTCAGTCTGTGCCATATTAGTGGCAATCGATCGCACACCTGGGCATACACATATCCATGTGTCTGTGCACCACAAGACAAGCACCCACAGGCCTGCACATTGTGTGTGCCTCGGGGCTTCACTTGCACCATGGCCAGTGCGTCCCTGACAGTGAGTTTGCAATTATCCCCACAACTAAATCTGTAACATTACCTACCACTGAGTCTATAACTTTACCCACAACTTTAACCTCGACTGATTACACAACTGAACCTGCAACTTAAGCCACAACTAGACCCTCTACATTTCTCCCCATAACCGAATATGTAAATTTAATCACAACTGAGTCCTCAAACTTAATGCGTAACTGCACTTTTGTTGGTTTCATAATTATCTAATAGCTGTGGCAGCCGCAGGGCTCTAATGAGGAAATCTGCTGGGCCTGCACCCCTTTAGACGTGTTCCTATTGGGAGAATCTCACCAAAAATCACATTTTTGTTGCAGGGGATGCCAGAAATCTGACTTGTATCTTAGTGCAGACTTCTGGGAAAATTGGTGAGCCAATCACACAAGCAGGAAATTATGTTTCTGGGGGTGTGGTCAATATACATTCTGTGTACAGAACAGCTCCAGGCGGCCATATTGCATTTTCAGAAAATGACAACAGCTGCAGATTGAAAAGGAAAGGAAAGGTCATTTTTAATAACATTCAATTACAATATGATTTGTGTGGCAATTGTATACGCTATATTGTTTTTTCATTTATTTGCTATTTTTTTCCCCACGAAAGTGGAGTTACCCTTTAACCACAGTTAATTGAAACAAATCCCTCATCAACAACTACAACTGATTTATCAACAAATAAATCCTTACCTTCAATTATAACTGAGCGATCATTCATTCATTATAAGAGAGTCTTTAATATCTGTGTCGTTTGTGGTGCCTCAAGTCAGGTGGGGGGATTTTATGGGCAGGAGTAAAGATATAGAAAAATAGTAATATATAATATAATGATATTTATTGAACTAAAAAAGGGGGAAAAAACAAGATATATACAACATTGGAGTGTGAATATGTAGAGGCCCATTGAGTGCCAGTGAAGAGAAGATAGAGTGTGTTTACACGTGAAAATTATGTGACTTCATTGTTTTTGAAAACAGGACAATCCTGCACTGTTGATCCCTGTATGAGGATAGGGATTGGTTCAGAGCGGGTGTCCGATCGGTAATCCGACGCGTTTCGGCCAAGGTTAGGCCTTTATCAAGGTTGTATCACCGATTCTATAATTGTTGAGATATAATGTGTGAGTAGCTCAGTAACACTATATATATATATATATATATACAGAGGAATTTATACAACCAACAAACAAAGGCAAGCCCTACAAGAATTAAAAGACAATGCCAACATCACCATAAAACCCTCAGATAAGGGTGGTAATGTAGTGATCATGGATAATGAAAATTATAAAACTATGTGCCTTAACATACTTGCCAACAAACAATGCTATAAACAAATTCTCCCTATAATGACGAAAACCTATGATGAAATCTTCTACTCCAAAGTAGATAAGGCATTCAACCAAGGTATCATTACCCAAACATTGTGGGAATTTATCAGGACCACACATCCTAAAACTCCGACACTATATGCACTACCAAAAATTCACAAAAACCCACAGGAACCCCCCGGACGACCTATTATCTCCGGTAACGGCAGCATCACAGAATCCATAAGTAAGGTAACAGACAGACACCTACGTCCACACGTCCAAGAATTACCTTCATATACCCAAGACACTCTCCATCTTCTGAGAATCCTGAACGATACTACCATACCTGAAGACTCATACCTGATCACTGTTGACGTCGAATCTTTATACAATAATATCCCACACACCAAAGGCCTAAATATAGTTCAAAATATTTTACGCAGCCACAGCGAACATGACCTAAAATTCAACAATTTCATTGTCGAAATGCTAGAATTCATCTTGAACCACAATGTCTTCACATTTGGAGGGAACTACTACCTCCAAATCTGTGGAGTAGCAATGGGGACCAGTTGCGCCCCCTCCTATGCAAACATCTTTTTAGGATCATGGGAACAGGACTTTCTATCAAAAGAAGAGAATAACATCTACTCGGAGAAAATCCTTATCTGGCAAAGGTATATTGACGACATATTGATTGTATGGAACGGACCAGAAAATATGATACCTGATTTACTCCTTAAAATGAATGCCAATGAACATAACATGTTTCTATATCTTTACTCCTGCCCATAAAATCCCCCCACCTGACTTGAGGCACCACAAACGACACACAAATTGTTGGGATGGTGGCAGAAAACTACTAACTAACTTCCAATACAAGATCCACAACCCTTATCTTTCAGAGTCTTTAATATCAACTTCTAGTGAGACCAACTTAACAATTAAAGCAGGCATATAATAAAAATAAAAGGGGGGTCGTACTAGAATAAAAAAAAGAGATATAATAGGATAAAAAGAAGTGATTTATTAGAAGAAAAGAAGGGGTTTAAATTTTAGGATAAAGGATAAAAGGATAGGATAGAAGAGATAAAATGAAATAAAAGAAGAGATATATTAGGATAAAGGAATGGTTAAATGGGATAAAAGAAGGGATATATTAGAAAAAAAAAGGGATATATTAGAACAAACAAAGAGATATAATAAAAAAGAAGAGATATAATAGGATAAAATAAGAGATATAATAGGATAAAAGAGTTATAATAGGATTAAAGAAGGGTTATAATGGGATAAAAGAAGAGATATAATAAGATAAAAGAAGGGTTATATTATAATAAAAGAAGGGATATAATAGAATGAAAGAAGAGATATAAAAAAAAAGAAGGAATAAAAATAGAATAAAAGAAGAGATATAATAGAAAAAAGGAAAGGTATTCATTAGAATAAAAGAAGAGACAAAATGGGATAAAGGAAGTGTTATAATAGGATACAAGAAGGGATATATTAGAATAAAATAAGGAATATACAGTAATAGAAAAAATAAGGGATATAATAGAGTAAAAGAAGAGATATAATAAAAAAGAAGGAATATAATAGAATAAAAGAAAAGATATAATAGAATAAAAAGGAAATGGATATATTCGAATAAAAGAAGAGACAAAATGGGATAAAGGAAGCATTATAATAGGATAAAGGAAGGAATATATTAGCATAAAATAAGGAATATAATAGAAAAAAATAAGGGATATATTAGAATAAAAGAAGAGATATAATTAAAAAAAAAAAGGAATATAATAGAATAAAAGAAAAGATATAATAGAAAAAAAAGGAAAGGGATATATTAGAATAAAAGAAGACACAAAATGGGCTAAAGGAAACAGGATAAAAGAAGGGATATATTAGAATAAAATAAGGAATATAATAGAAAAATAAGGGATATAATAGAATAAAAGAAGAGATATAATAAAAATAAAGAAGGAATATAACAGAATAAAAGAAGAGCTATAATAGAAAAAAGGAAAGGGATATATTAGAATAAAAGAAGAGACAAAATGGGATAAAGGAAGCGTTATAATAGGATAAAAGAAGGAATATATTAGAATAAAATAAGGAATATAATAGAAAAAATAAGGGGATATAATAGAATAAAAGAAGAGATATAATAAAAAAAGAAGGAATATAATAAAATAAAAGAAGAGATATAATAGAAAAAAAAGCAAAGGGATATATTAGAATAAAAAAGGGCTATAATAGAATAAAAGAAGAAATGAAATGGATTAAAAGAAGAGATATAATGGGATAAAAGAAAGCATATATTAGAAAAAACAAAGGGATATATTAAAACAAAAAGAAGATACATAATAGAAAAAAAGGAAATGGATATATTAGAATAAAAGAAGAGACAAAATGGGATAAAGGGAGTGTTATAATATGATAAAAAGAAGTGATATATTACAATAAAATAGGGAATATAATAGAAAAAAATGAGAGATATAATAGAATAAAAGAAGAGATATAATATGAAAAAGAAGGAATATAATAGAATAAAAGAAGAGATATAATAGAAAAAAAGGAAAGGGATATATTAGACTAAAAGAAGAGACAAAATGGGATACAGGAAGCATCATAATAGGATAAACGAAGGAATATATTAGAATAAAAGAAGAGATATAATAAAAAAAAAGAAGAAGGAATATAATAGAATAAAAGAAAATATATAATATAAAAAAAAGGAAAGGGATATATTGGAATAAAGGAAGAGACGAAATGGGATAAAGGAAGCATTATAATAGGATAAAAGAAGGGATATATTAGAATAAAAGAAGAGATATAATAAAAAAAAGAAGAAGGAATATAATAGAATAAAAGAAAATATATAATATAAAAAAGGAAAGGGATATATTGGAATAAAGGAAGAGACAAAATGGGATAAAGGAAGCATTATAATAGGATAAAAGAAGGAATATATTAGAATAAATAAAGAAATATAATATAAAAATATAAGGGATATAATAGAATAAATGAAGAGATATAATAAAAAAGAAGGAATAAAAATAGAATAAAAGAGGAAATATAATAGAAAAAAAGGAAATGTATTCATTAGAATAAAAGAAGAGACAAAATGGGGTAAAGGAAGCATTATAATAGCATACAAGAAGGGATATATTTGAATAAAATAAGGAATATAATAGAAAAAATAAGGGATATAGTAGAGTAAAAGAAGAGATATAATAAAAAAAGAAGGAATATAATAGAATAAAAGAAGAGATATGATAGTATAAAAGAAGGATATAATAGGATAAAGGAAGTGTTTAATAGAAAAAAAAAAAAGAATGTAATAGGATGAAAAAAAGGGGCTAGATGTGAAAGAAGAAGAGATATAATAGTATAAAGGAAGTGATTAAATAGAAGAAAAGAAGTGATATAATTGAATAAAAGAAAGAAGGGATAAAAGAAGGGATATAATAAAATAAAAGAAGGGGTATTGAACTTTAAAACTGAAGTTTAGTAATTTATTTTTAAACAGCACCAGAAACGCTACTTACCCGCAGTGAAGAGTGTCCTGTGCTCTGGTGTTTTCTACTTACAGTAGAAAGCCTCGGTTCTATGACTCCGGATGCGCCTGCAATGGTGATCTTTTGGCGCTGCAAAAAGATCTTTTGGCGCTGCTATGACAAGCACTCACCAAAATTGCCCACCCTTTCTGTTCCCATACTTTCCATTCACATTCTCCATTCATAACACCCGTACTATAGGCTTCCACAATGCACAGCATTCTGTGATTGGAGGAGGTGAAACTTTCATTCATCTGCCTGATCTCCAATCACGGAACACTATGCATTGTGGGATAGTATGAGTGTTATTAATGGAGTCCAGGGGCAGGAAGGGTGGTCATAGTTGCCTGCACCAGAACATCCCTGCTGGGTGTTAGTATCCAGGACTGAGGATTTCTACTGTAAAGAGCAACCACCAGCACACGGGACAAACTTCGCTGCTGGTAAGCACTGCCCCTGGTGCTTCAATTGTCAGGAAACTTTAGCTTTAAAGGGTACTAAAAAAAGATATAACAAATAGTTATAAAAAAAATTATAATTTTATTGAAAGAACCCATAAAAAATGTGATGTGTTCTGTGCATATGTGCGTATGCGTGCAATGCAGCAGAGTTTTAAATGATTGTGGGGGACCGACCATTCCTCCTCGCTGTGGCGAATGATGTGCTCATCTCCAGCATTTACCTTCAGTCAGAGACAATAAGAATCCCGATAAGCAGCAGTGGGGGGAAGGGGTGGCGCGCTGTTGACCACTTTATCTCAGCAACCAGTGGCGGCTGGTGCTCCATGGGCAGGGTGGGCAGCAGATGGGCCACGCCATACCCCCCCCGGACCACACCAGCCTGCACAACATACCCACCCCCCGGTTGCCGGCTCCCTCACCCTGCCTGGACATATAGAGGGAGGGCAGGCAGCGGTGGCGGCGGCGGCGGCGGTGGCGGCTGCTTCTTCCCCCTGTCTCCTGCATCTCCTTCCTCCTCCTCCATGGCCAATGGCATAGCTTCTCCTTTCGGCCAGTCGGGAAACGGGTCTCAGGACCCGTTCCTGATTGGCCAGGAGGAGGATCCGTGTGACAATAGCGAATATTAATTCGCTATTGTCACACAACTGGGTGGGCTTGGGGCGCAGTGTTCTCTGCGCCCTGAGCCCACCCTTTTTTTGAAGCCTATTAGAGCCTCTGGCTCTAATAACGTGCTGAAAAAAAAAAAAAACATTGAACTCCATGAATTCGGCGCCCTGCATGTAGATTACGGAGCCGGACGCATGGATGGGGGGGGGGGGGGGGGCGGCGCCCCTGCGCCCTCAATGGACGGGCCGCCCCTGTCAGCAACCATGGCATGTGTCAGAACCGGACCAAGTGCTACATGTACTCAAACCCCTTGTGGATTCAATGTTCAACACCAAGTTGTGGTGATACTTATCCTTTGCCAAAACCACCTCAACTTCCCCTTCCTTATTGACTTCAATGCATTTCCCAAAAATAACAAAGTTGTTCTGATATCTCTCAGATTTTACCGAAATTTCTGGGAAATGAAAACTTGAAATGTTATCTAATCCTACTGATGGGTGTCCATTGTTCCTGTTTCGTTGGTTATTAAAGCCTTTCTTATCCATGGTGACCTATAGATAGGTAATAAGCTATAAACATTGAATTTTTGCCATGATCACTGTTCATCTTTTATCTTACAGATTCCATAGCAATGAGGGCCTACATGCGGAGTTCAAGCCCTGCAGATAGAAATATTATGAACGCATTTGTACAACAGGTAATTTGACTTAAAGCAGGTCCAAAGATATTAACCTCCCTCCCTTACCAGCCAGCCTTCAACAAACTGAATTGACCCTGTCTATCAGTTCATGGTTCAAGAGGTTTAGAGACCAGGTCATGGCACCCCAGTGTACTGCAGTCCTAACTCTATAATTTGAAAGTCTTCAAAGTTGGAGCACATACACAATATAGCCAAAAGTATTGGGACGCCTGCCTTTACAGGCACATGAACTTTAATGGCATCCCAGTCTTAGTCCGTAGGCTTCAATATTGAGTTGGCCCACCCTTTGCAGCTATAACAGCTTCAACTCTTCTGGGAAGGCTGTCCACAAGGTTTAGGAGTGTGTCTATAGGAATGTTGGACCATTCTGTGCTGGAGAGAAGGCCTGGCTCGCAGTCTCTGCTCTAATTCATTCCAAAGGTGTTCTATCTAGGTCAGGACTCTGTGCAGGCCAGTCAAATTCCTCTACCCCAAACTTGCTCATCCATGGCTTTATTGACCTTGCTTTGTGCACTGGTTCAACTCATTTGGTGGATGGAGGATTATGGTGTGGGGTGTTTTTCAGGAGTTACATAGTTACATAGTTACATAGTTAGTGAGGTTGAAAAAAGACATCAGTCCATCCAGTTCAACCTATGATGTGTGTGTGTGTTTGCTTTTAACCGTACATTGTATACCCCTGTATGTTGTGGTCTCTAAGGTGTCCATCTAATAGTTTTTTTAAACTATCAATGCTCCCTGATGATACGACTGCTTGTGGAAGAGAATTCCACATCCTTACCGCTCTTACAGTGAAGAACCCCTTACGCACTTTAAGGTTAAACCGCCTCAAGTTTTAGTGAGTGGCCACATGTCTTGTTGTATTCCCTTTCTCTGAATAGTTTGTTCCTTATGCTCGGGTTGCCAGTACAGTATTTGTACATTGATATCATATCCCCCCTCTTAAGCGTCTCTTCTCCAGAGAGAATAGGTTCAGTGCTTGTAGTCTTTCCTCATAGCTGATGTCCTCCATTCCCCTAATTATTTTTGTTGCCCTTCTCTGGACTTTCTCCATTTCCAGCACATCCTTCCTGAGGACCGGTGCCCAGAACTGGACAGCATACTCCACATGTGGCCGGACCAGAGTCTTGTAGAGCGGGAGAATAATCTCTTTATTTCTGGAGTGAATCCCCTTTTTTATGCATCCCAGTATTCTGTTGGCTTTGCTTGCGGCGGCTTGGCATTGCATGCCACTGCCAAGCCTGTTGTCTACCAGTACCCCCAAGTCCTTTTCCATCCTAGACTCCCCCAGAGGTTTCCCCCCTAGTGAGTAGCTTGCTTTCTGGTTTCTGGCCCCCAAGTGCATTACTTTACATTTTTCAACATTAAATCTCATCTGCCATGTAGTTGCCCACCCCGTTATTTTGTTCAGGTCCGCTTGCAAGGTTTCCACATCCTGCATAGAAGATATTGGCATGCCTAATTTAGTATCATCTGCAAATACTGAGATTGTACTAGATATCCCCTCCTCTAGATCATTTATGAATAAATTAAACAGGATTGGTTCCAGGACAGAACCCTGGGGGACCCCACTTTCCACACCCGCCCAATCCGAGTACTCCCCATTAATCACCACCCTCTGTACTCTCCCCTGGAGCCAGTTCTCTATCCAGGTACTCACCTTATGGTCCATACCTACCTTCCTTAGTTTGTACAGTAAGCGTTTGTGGGGAACGGTGTCAAAGGCCTTTGCAAAGTCCAGATACACCACATCCACTGGCTTACCTTTATCTAGGTGGCAGCTCACTTCATCGTAGAAGGTTAATAGATTGGTTTGGCACGAACGATTTTTCATGAATCCATGCTGATTACTACTTATAATACCGTTTTCATTACTATAGTCTTGTATGTGGTCCCTTATCATCCCCTCCAAAATTTTGCAGACTACAGATGTTAGGCTGACCGGCCTATAGTTACCCGGGATATATCTCGTCCCCTTTTTAAATATTGGTACCACGTTGGCTTTTTTCCAATCAGCTGGCACCATACCCGTCTGTAAACTATCCTTAAAGATCAAGAATAATGGTCTGGCAATCACCTGGCTGAGCTCATTAAGAACCCTCGGGTGCAAGCCATCCGGTCCCCGGGGATTTATTTATGTTAAGTTTCTCTAGTTTAGCTCTAAGTCTATCCTCTGTTAGCCATGGCGGCACTTCCTGAGGTGTATTATTTAGTTCGGCCTTACAAGCGGGGTTCGTGTAGCCCCCCGATTCCTTTGTGAAGACTGAAGAAAATAAATTATTTAACACTTCCGCCTTTTCTCTGTCCTCAGTGGCCATTTTTCCTTTATCATCTTTTATGGGGCCAATGTGCTCTGGCCTCGCTTTCCTACTGTTTATATACTTAAAGAACTTCTTGGGGTTCTTTTTACTCTCCTCCGCTATATGTCTCTCGTGTTCTATTTTAGCCGCCCTGATTTCATCTTTACATTTCTTATTACACTCTTTGTAATGCTTAAATGCTGCCAATGACCCCTCAGTCTTGTATTTTTTGAAGGCCTTTTCTTTAGCACTAATATGCATTTTTATGTTGGAGTTTAGCCACCCAGGGTTTAGTTTTGCTCTTTTAAATTTATTTCCCTGTGGAATGCACTGGCCCACCCCCTTGTTAAGTATGCTCTTGAAGCACTCCCATTTTTCCTCCGTGTTCTTTGTTCCCAGGGTTCTATCCCATTTGATATTTTCTAGCAGCGAGCGCAGTTTAGGGAAATTGGCTCTTTTGAAATTCAGTGTCCTTATATTACCCTTGTGTTTCCTATTACTGTAATTAATACTGAAACCAATTGACCTATGGTCACTGTTCCCTAAGTTGTCCCGTATTTCTATATCCATGAGCAGGTCTGTATTGTTGGTAGCTTGACCGCTTAGTTGCAGTAAAGGGAATGCTTAAGAAGCCAGCATATCAAGACATTTTGGACAACTTCATGCTCCCAACTTTGTGGGAACAGTTTGGGGTTGGCCCCGTCCCCTGTTTCAACATAACTGCACACCAGTGCACAAAAGCAAGGTCCATAGAGACATGGATGAGCGAGTTTGGGTGGAGGAACTTGACTGGCCTGCACAGAGTCCTGACCTCAACCTGATAGAACAACTTTGGGATGAATTTGAGCGTAGACTGGCCTTCTTGTCCTACATCAGTGCCTGACCCCAAAAATGTGCTTCTGGAAGAATGGTCAAACATTCCCATAGACACACTCCTAAACCTTATTGACAGCCTTCCCAGAAGAGTTGAAGCTGTTATAGCTGCAAAGGGTGGGCCAACTCAATATTGAACCCTACGGACTAAGACTGGGATGCTATTAAAGTTCATGTGTGTGTAAAGGCAGGCCTCCCAATACTTTTGAGAATATAGTGTATATCATAATGGAGAGCCTAAGAGCCAATATGTTTTGAGGGAGCCCTAATAGGAACACACCAGACAACCAGCATCAGAACAATGGCAGTGAAGGTATCCAGTGTGCCCCTGCACCAATTCACTGACTATCCAAAAAATGACAACCACCTCAACTTATACCTGGCCTTTACAAGAGCACATGGAAGGGCTACACATGTCAAAAAACAAAAACATTTTGGTGGTTGCCATTTACTTGTATACTTGAATTTAGAGGCATTGGTCTAGGCCTGTCCCCATCATCTCAGTCGACTACCTGCAAATTACTTTTCCCACCTTCTACCATGTGTGATCAGCCTTTCCATTCAGCTGCTATTCTCTAATCACAGACAACCCTTGTATCTCAAAGTCCTCTGTGATTATTAATGGACAACTCGGAAGAAGAAAGCTGGCCATAGACTTCAGCAGGGACCAGCAAAACTTTGATCAGTGTGTAGCCATCCCAGTTTGAACAGAAGAAGTTGAATAGAGCAACACGAGAGGGGGGAAGGTAGGTCTTAAGGTATAACTAAAGGCACTTTTTTTTTTTTTTTTTTTTTAGTTTTAGCTTTGGGAGGATTAGAATTCCTGTCAGTTTTCTTTTGTTGTCTGTTCCCCCATTAGGGAGATTCCACCTCTCTATTTGTCCTGTTTACTATCATCATTGAAAGTAAAAGAAAATCCCACATTTTGGATTGTCCCCGAACAATAGAGTTCTGGTGAACTGGTGGTCCCCAAGAGATTCCCTTAATTTGCTATGATTTCCTCTAATTTCCTGTTTGGTTATGGGACAGGAAGTGAAGGGAAATCTCCTCAATGGGACACAGATGGGGAATATAAACCTTGCAAGGGTTATGAGCCTCCCTTACTCTAGCCAAAAAAATAAAGTTTTGCCTATAGTTCTACTTTAATATCAGAAGAGATGGACTATCAGGAGAATCGTACTTGTACTCTTATTTAATTTTTGATTCAGCATTTGTATGCCTTTGATGTTTACAGGATTTATTTATTTATTTATTTATTTATTTTGCAGACATGTTCAAATCTCTTCAACAAGTTTCAGACTGCAGACTTCACCCTGACCCTTGGGAAGGACAAGATCTCAGTGCATTGCTCTTCAGTCCTTCTTCCCAGCTCATAGGAATCACAAAAGAGTAAACTTTGAGGATCCCAATCAGTATTTTATTCATTGAACTATAGTTTGGGTTTTCTGCTTATATGGGTTAATGGTAAATCCCAGGGATAATTATAGTTTGTCAGAATAGATAACCCAGCCTTCTTTTTATAAAGGGTGAGCTCAAAGTAGGGAGAGCTGACAATTTTTTGGAGGGGGAGATATTGTTTTTTTTATTTTAATTTTCTTATTGTTTTTAAATGTTGGCGTTGGTGCATGCCCCCATGGTGGTACCTAGAGTTGTTTGATAAAGGATTGCTCATTGGCATTGCAAATACCCAGAACTGAATAACAGGCTTTGCACACCAAAGACTTCAATAGTGTTCACCACAAAGTTTGTAATCTTTGAACTTAAAGTGAGATTCATGAACCTGGTTCATCCTCATTGAATGATGAAATCTCTTTGTAATCCTTGGTTTAGCTAGAAACCTTAAGGCACATTCTTAAAGATATGCCACATACAAATCAAATAAATTAAGCACGACAAAGCATAGCCGGTCCCAAGACTTCCATTATACTTCCTTGCTAATCTCACAGGCCTGGGGTCAATAGGATGAGCAGGATGAACAATTACTGTCTATAGCCACTAGGTGGCACTCATAGCAATAGGTTTTCTTTCTCGAGGATCTAGATAACTTTATGGAGAAGTAGCTGGAATCTGAACTCTAAACAAGTCTACAATATGATAGAAAAACTATGCAGCATAAACAAGTTCAAATAATAATTAATAATATATTGATAAATGATAGAAAACAATCAACATAACATTTTATACACACCATTTAATGATGAATGTGTAAATTGTAAAATAGTTTATCAATTAATAGTTAGAAGAGCATATCACCAGTGTACCCACTATGACTGCAGTATAAATCAGAAAACAATTAACATATTATAAGTTGCCTTTTTTTTTTTCAAAAATATTTTATTGGGGTTTAACAAATACAGTAACAAAGTATAACATACAGTATAACCGAAGCATAAGAGGAAACAGTCTGGAGGGCCCAGAGAGCAAGGTGGTAATATTACATATGATGATACCAATGCTGAGGGGGGGGGGCTAATCCACCAGAAAACTTTAAGGTAGGGCAAGGGAAGGTAAGGAAGAGGGAGGTGGGGGAGAGGGAGGGGGGGTGAGACAGGAAGTGGAGGGAAGGGGGTAGAGGAGAGGATGAGGGGGTGGGGGGGAAGGTGGGGAGAGGGAGAAAAAGAAAGGGGCAGCATCACAGAAACAAAATTCAAATCATGCGGAACATCAGATAACCCCCCTCCCATTTAGGGGGGTCAAAGAAGGCACTGCTAGTCAATATTGCAAAGGAGGATAAAGGTGGAGCCGAATATAGGCCAATAAGACCAATTAATGCAATTTACATTTTCTCAAACAATAAAGGCGTCAGAATAAAGTAGCAGCAATAGGGAAAAGTTCAGTCCAACAGGGAGTCGTTGTAAGGGAAGGTCCCAGGTGGACGTGGAGGTAATAATTGAGGAGGTGTAGGGGTCACCCTAAAGTGGCAATATGCTTTGAGGTAGAGGTCCCATTTAGCTTGAAATTTTTTGGGAGGGGGAGTTAAAGACAGTCACATCCAGGTTTTCCTGTTTAAAAAGTGTTTCAAGTTCTGATTTGATGTCTTTAATAACTGGGGGATTTGCGTGTATCCAGGACCTAAGGATGGCTTTCCTAGAAATCATCAGGCAGGTAGATATCCACGCCTTATGGCAGCATATGCGTGGTAGATGGGGCTTAAGTGCTAGTTGAGAGGAGGCCAAACAAAAAGGAAAATGGATCCAAGGGAGGTAGGTATCCAATTATCTTAGATATATAATTCACCACTGAGGACCAGAATCGCAAAATCGAAGGGCAAGACCATAGTCTGTGCAATAAAGTCGGGCAACAGCGGAGGGGTGCATTGGAAGTGATGGTGGAAAAAGAAGAATATGCTTTATGAATAGTCCTGAGCTGCTGCTCCCTCCAAAATTCATTGGTAACATAGGTGCAGATAGAGTTATAGCCAGCTAGGATGTGGACCTTGGAGTCTTCCAAGGATAGGTCCTTGTCCCATGTTGATTTGAGGGGCTTGCTCTTGAGGTTGCCGAGACGTAATTGGAGTGGTGATGTGGACCTTGGAGTGTTCCAAGGATAGGTCCTTGTCCCATGTTGATTTGAGGGGCTTGCCCTTGAGGTTCCCGAGATGTAATTGAAATGGTTTTTAAATATTGGCAATTTTGAGGTCCTCGAACTCTATAATGGTGTCCATGATGGAGGTGCGAATTCTCTCTGATTTAGATCTGGATAATGTGTGTGAGAAGGCAGAGGCCTGGTGTACATACAAGAAATGGGAGGTCGGCAGCTTGTAGCGGGATTGTAGCGTGTTGAAAGATGTGGGGGAGCCCGACCTGGAGTCGAATAGTTGACAGAAAAAGCGTAGACCATGGGTGGCCCATGTGGAGAAGACCGCCTCGCTACCAGGGGGCTTGAAGGCCGGATGCCCTGCAATAGGCAACTTGGAAGAGAAGAAGGGGGATAGACCTAATTTTATGTGGATTTCTCTCCAAGCTATCTGCATGTCGTGCAGGAACACATTATGTTTCAGGTGAGGGGGGAAGAGAGGCCAATCTGCAGTGTAAGAGCGCGGGCAGTCCACATGGGTCAACCATCTATGACTCCAAAGAAAAGTTTGAGTATTTGGAAGAACCTTTCAGCCAGTCCATACCCACTCTGAGAAGACTAGGTAGATTGTATAAGCGGACATCTGGGAGGTTGGCCCCTCCCTGGGGTTTTGGCATGAATCGTTTGGGAAGGGAGATACGGGGTCTCTTTTTGTTCCAGAAACAATGAAAGCGATTTATATAGAGGTGACGTCGGTGTGTTTCAGTAAAAGCAGGATCGTCTGGAGGGGGTATAATAATTTGGGGAAAGCTACCATCTTATAAAGGTGGCACCTGCCCAGCAGTGACAGAGGGAGATTGGTCCAGCTCTCGAGTTGCTTTGCTATTTTAGCTAGAACGGGGGGAAAATTAAATTGATGTAGGGAGGAGGGAATTTTCCCAATTTTGATGCCCAGGTAGGTAATGTATGAGGATGCGACCAAGAAGAGAGAGTGGGAGGTCCACAGGGGGTTCCTTGTGAGGTAGAGGGGGAGGATTTTGCTTTTGGAGTAATTTATGTGGAGACCTGAGCAGTTACAAAAGACATCAAATGTGTTTTTAATAAGCGTCATGTCCATAGCAGGGTCGGAAGTGAACAGAAAGATGTCGTCGGCAAAGAAGGCCGAGCGGACCTCTTCCCGACCTATGATCCTATGATTGAAGAAGGGGTTGTGGAGAGGAAAACGTGACAGGGGTTCCAGGGCTAGGTTAAAGAGGAGGGGGGGTAGTGGGCAGCCCTGCCTAGTACCCTTCAGAAGAGGAATAGTGTTGGAGGTGAGGTGAGAAGTAATCACTGGGGGAAGAATACATCACTTTGACTAAGTGCAGAAAGGGACCCGAGAAACCAAATGTGGAAAGGGCCATGCGGAGCCATTGGAAGCTAACGTTATCGAAAGCTTTTTCCGCATCTAGGGAGATGATGGCTAGATCCGCTGCGGGGTGTGCCCTAGCGTGTTCAAGTACCATTAGCACTTTTCGTATGTTGGAGGTGGCCAAACGACCCTGGGTGAACCCTGCCTGGGAAGGGTGGAGGAGAGAGGGCCTCAGGAGTGCCAGTCTATTGGCCATTATCTTGGACAGGATTTTGGAATCTAAATTTAGTAACAAGATCGTCGATAAGAACCCGGGTCTGTAACATCTTTATTAGGTTTGGGGATGAGTTTGATATGTGCCTGTAGACCAGTCGGCATGTATTTGCCCCCCGCCAAGATCGCTTGGTACGTAGAAGTCAGGATGGGGGCGAGCAGGGTTTTCATCAACTTATAAATGTCCATGGTGTATCCGCCTGGTCCGGGGGCTTTTCTGGAAGGCAAGGATGAGATCATAGATTCGTCTTCCTCCTGGGATATCGGGGCATTGAGGTTGGCCAGTTGAGAGGGGTTCAGCTCGGGGAGCTGGATCCCTGCCAAAAAGGAGTTAGCCGTGGTGATATCAATAGGGTCAGAACCATACAGTGCGGTGTAGAATTGCTCCATGATGGAGTCGATTTTCCTTCGGGTCGGAAGACAACTGACCAGCAGAGTTTTTCAGGGCCTGTATGTGCGACGGACGTAAGGATCTTTGCACATGCGAGTTTACCCGATTTATTTCCAAATTTGAAATATTTAAGGTCAGATATGGACATGCGTATGTTTTCTTGGGTCTTCGCCCAGAGATCGAAATTGGATTTAGCCTCTTTCCAAGCAGTCCTATTGTCAGGCGTTTTCTGCTGAGAGAGATGAGCCTCAGAAAATCGCTAGCCACCTTAAATTGGCGGTTTGAATTCCGTTTATAAGCCACGGTGAAGGCTATTATTTTTCCCCTGAGTACGGCTTTGCCCGATTCCCACAGCAGATTCAGGTCATCCACTGGTATCAGGACAATATCACCCCGGACAATATCCCCCCGGACAATATCCCCCCGGAAAACATCCCCCTGGACATAATCCTCTCGGGACAACATCCCCCCGGACAACATTCCCCGGGCAATAGCCCCCCCGGAAAACATCCCCCTGGACATAGGGTTAGGGTTAGAGGGTTAGGGTTAGAGGGGGGATATTGTCCAGGGAGGATATTGTCCGGTGGGATGTTGTCCAGGGGGGATATTGTCCGGGGGGTTGTTGTCCAGGGGGGATATTGTCTGGGGGGATATTGTCCGGGGGATATTGTTTATATAATTTTTTATGTCACGAGTGGACACTAGCACATTTGCATATATCATACAGAGTAGCGCCATTTACCTATACCATTATATTACACAAGCATTCAAACAATATAATAAAATAGAGCAATAAATAAATAAATAATGAATAGCAACGATAAGTAAAGTGACTGGTGCCAGTGAAGTGCAGAGGTCTGGGTGACCAGTGTGTGAGTCAAGCAAAAGTAGTGACAAGGAAATGCAAAATACCCAACAGATCACAATATAATAACAATAGGTAGCATAAAGTGAGAAGTGCTAATATAGAGCAAAGACCAGGGCAACACAGCTATGTGTGCAGTGCCAAGTGACTGAGTGCTAAAAAATAATATAAAAATAATAAATATAAAAAAGCGAGATAAATATTGAATGGTTAATTAATAAATAATACAAGGTGGCCCGTATTGAGCATACTAATTTGTGCAGCCACTAAAAATGGATCCAAGGAAAAACTAAGGTGACTACGTTCAGAAGAAAATACTGGCTAAAAATAGTCCATAAATAGTGCACAACAGGTGGTAAGATTGATCTTCATGCGATGTCCCCAAACTGTACAATCGTGGATGGTATGGTGGTTGAGTGCTTGTGATCCCTCAAGTAAAAGATGCACTCACCAGAAGTACCCACCCTACACAGGGGTAATGGGCAGGGTAGTAAATAGGAACACTCTGTAGCTCTGCCTGGTCCTGGATATCCTTCTAAGGATCCTATTTCCTAGTTGGGGGTCCACAGTAACCTGGCTGGGGTCCTATCCCGGATAATCCTCGGGGTGGTGGGGTAGGTATCATATAAAGAAAAAGAGGAGGATAAATAGTGTGATACTGTATGATAAGGTTTATTGTATAACAAGCGGTAGGGTACTCACATATGGTGAAAGTAAGGCCACAATAAATTGAAGACGTCATACGCATTGACGAAACGCGCTTAAGGTGGAACGCATGCTGCATACGTCACGGGTGTCTGAGTGGAATGCAAGCCGGTATTCACCGTTCTCCACTCATGGGTACCATGGTAGGGTACATATGGTGAAAGTAAGGCCACAATAAATTGAAGACGTCATACGCATTGACGAAACGCGTGTAAGGTGGAACGCACGCTGCATACGTCACGGGTGCCTGAGTGGAATGCAAGCCGGTATTCACTGTTCTCCACTCACGGGCACCATTTCGGTTGGCGGTTTTTCTTGTTTTTATGCATTGTACACCTACCTACTCTATTAAAGTACTTTTTAATGGTACTACACTATCTGGAACCTTTCTTTACCCTGCATACCCTGACCGGACCCTGAGGATCGAGGTTATCCAGGAGATGGGATCCTGAGTATTGCGGTACTACAGAGCCCAGCAGTGTCTTCTCTGTCCCTGGTGGCCATAAAGCGATTATAGGTCTTAATACCGTATGGTATATAAGACCCACATCATCTGGTGAGTGTGTTCTCCTATTATCCCCCACGGTGACACCACAAGTACCAGTATTGGATCATTGGAGGATTCAACACAGAGCACCTGCACTTTTCCTTTTATTGGCACTCAAGATATACCTGCATTTTCACCTGAGTCACTCATGAACTTTTATTTATGGACTTCTTGTACCTGCACATTTTGCACCTGAGGCACTTATCAATGAAATGTATTGAATATATTTATTTGTTTTGCTATTACTAATTCTATTTTGATTGCTCTAATCACTCATATATAGCACCTTCCTCACCACTATTTTGCTGCTTATCCGTCGTTTATTATATTTCTATACTATTATTGTATTATTTTAATTTTCTGCTATTTATCACTTATTGTGTTTTATCTATATTACTTGATTAAGTTATTAGCATCCAGCACTTTATCTGAAGCCCACCCTTATTCTAACCCAGGGGTCTGCAACCTTTAAGACATAAAGAGCCACTTGGACCCATTTCCGAAGGAATAAAAAAACTGGGAGCCGCAAAACCTACAAAAACCTACCGGGGGGGGGGGGGGGGTCGAAAACAGGGGCGTAATTAGAAATCACAGGGCCCCATAGCAAAATTTGCTATGCCCAATGATCATACCACAATGCAGAGACCAGCGTACATGCCCCTTTTAATGCAGTGACCAGCATACATGCCCCCTTCAATGCAGAGACCAGCGTACATGCCCCTTCCAATGTAGTGACCAGCGTACATGCCCCTTTCAATGCAGTGACCAGCATACATGCCCCTTTCAATGCAGTGACCAGCATGCATGCCCCCTTCAATGCAGAGACCAGCGTACATGCCCCTTCCAATGTAGTGACCAGCGTACATGCCCCTTTCAATGCAGTGACCAGCATACATGCCCCTTTCAATGCAGTGACCAGCATGCATGCCCCCTTCAATGCAGAGACCAGCGTACATGCCCCCTTCAATGTAGTGACCAGCGTACATGCCCCTTTCAATGCAGTGACCAGCATTCATGCCCCTTTCAATGCAGTTACCAGCATACATGCCCCTTTCAATGCAGTGACCAGAATACATGCCCCTTTCAATGTAGTGACCAGCATACATGCCCCTTTCAATGTAGTGACCAGAATACATGCCCCTTTCAATGTAGTGACCAGAATACATGCCCCTTTCAATGTAGTGACCAGAATACATGCCCCTTTCAATGTAGTGACCAGCATACATGCCCCTTTCAATGCAGTGACCAGCATACATGCCCCTTTCAATGTAGTGACCAGCATACATGCCCCTTTCAATGTAGTGACCAGCATACATGCCCCTTTCAATGTAGTGACCAGCATACATGCCCCCTTACAATGTAGTGACCAGCATACATGCCCCCTTTCAATGCAGAGACCAGCGTGCATGCGTGCCCCCTTCAAAGCAGTGTGTGCCCCCCCCCCCCCCGAGGCATCACTTCACTTACCTCACACTGGTGCCTGGCGTGCTGCTGCTGACGAGAGTCTGGACGGACGTCTTCTTCAAACTGCATGCGCGCCGCTGCCCTCCTCTCTTACAGCGGGCGGGAAGGTGATGTCAGGAAGGTGCGTGACTAACGCACGCACCACCCCCCACGCAACGTCACAGCCAGGACAGCGCCACGGTGGGGAGTGTCGGGGCGCACAGTGCGCCTCCTCCCCTTGCTAGCATCCGCCCCGGAGCCGCAGCAAAGGTTCAAAAGAGCCGCATGCGGCTCCGGAGCCGCGGGTTGCTGACCTATGTTCTTGGTATTGACAAGAGATTGTCCAGCCCTGGTTTATTTCAAGCAAGCGCTATAGCCGGCCTCAATTTATTGTGGCCTTACTTTCACCACATTCCATTTCCTGTAGCAGCTGAACTTTACATATATTTTTTCTTTTAGTTCTACCCACATGTTGGAGGCGTGAGGAATATACACATACTCATACTCATACTCATAGGCGTGAGGGATATACACACATCTCTTTGTAGTATATTTTTTTCTCAGGGTACTCACATATGCCAAAGCGGTTAAAAGTGTGTATACAGGTGACTGGAACTCTATGCGTTCCAATGGAGTCCGGAACCGGAAAGTCACGTCACTTCCGTCACCTCCAATCGGCAAGGATGCGTGCTTTGCAGTCTCCGGTAAAGCTGTGGGTAAAAACTCAGGTAGCAACAAGCATAATACAGATGCATGTATGAACAGTGTCCTAGGTAATGTAGCTGACAGCCTGTTAGGAACACAGGCAGAGTTTATAAGCTAGCTACGTCTAGCACGGGGGGAATCATACAATCAAAACATAGGCCCAACATGCAGGATGCAAGAAAACGAAAACATAACCTTGGATAAATGATGCCTCTTGCCAACAGCAGATCCAGACAGGCCAGCCAGGTCCTGTTAGGCGGTAGGAAAGGGCCGTATTCTGTGGGACCTGACCTATCTGGATTTGTTGGATAGACGGGCCCTTTTCGGCAAATCTTTCCTCGGAGGTCCCTGGATCCGGGAGAGAAGGAGGGAGCAGCAGGGTGGGTTAGTGTCCATAGACAGATGGAGGCTTGATTGGATGTAATCGGCAGCTTCGTCGGGATGGGAGAAGGATCTAGAATCGCCAGAGGAATCTGTGAAGCAGAGAATGGCTGGATACGCTAGAGTGAATTTGATGCTCTTCTGGAATAAGGCATTGCAGGAGGGTTGAAACGCTTTGCGCCTGCGGGCGACTTCCTGGGAGTAGTCGGCAAATAGGAGCAGGTGATGGCCATCAAGTTGGAGAGACTTAGCGTTGCGGAAAGACTTCAGGATAGCGGTCCTGTTGATGTAATTAAGGGAAGGCATTATCACAGGGTGTGGGGAGCGGCATTCATTAGAAGGAGAGCCGAGGCGGTGCGCCCTTTCTATAATGCACGGCATAGTGATACCCAGGGCCTGTGGGATACGATATAATATAAAATATAATATAAAGAAAAAAGAAAAAAATATCTATATATATATATATACAGCTGCAAGAAAGAGTATGTGAACCCTTTGGAATGAAATGGATTTCTGCACAAATTGGTCATAAAATGTGATCTGATCATCATGTAAGTCACAACAATACCAAAAATAAATAACTGGCGCACAACGAGGAATATATATCACCAGGGGCTATACCAATGTCACCGGACATACAACTAACCAGTTAAATAACAATAGGTAACAATCAATGGAAAGGGCAGATTGGAAAATGGAAATAAAAATCCATATTTGGCAATGTCCATAGAAAGGTCCATAAAAAGTCTATGAAAAGCTAAAGGTGCACTTCTGAGGCAGCTCTAGTGACAAGTAGAAGATACGCTTGGAGTCAACTGGAAGAAAACACAGGCGCCACTCTAAGTGCAGTAACTTGAAACTTTAATTGGGATAAACCCCTATATAGGGGGGTACTCACAAAGGGGATGATTAAGAACAGCTCATAAACACACTCCAATCGGCCTGAAGAAGGAGCGCATGCTCCGAGAACGCGTCGCCGGCGCCATGACGTAACCACGCTTGCGGAAGTGACGACGGAAGGTCTTCTGAGTGTCCCCGGGACGAGGAAGTGCGGTAGCTACCGCTACAGCCTGTCTACCTGTCACCGCTCGAGCCATCCTGATTCATACCGGAGTGTGTTTATGAGCTGTTCTTAATCATCCCCTTTGTGAGTACCCCCCTATATAGGGGTTTATCCCAATTAAAGTTTCAAGTTACTGCACTTAGAGTGGCGCCTGTGTTTTCTTCCAGTTAAGTCACAACAATAGACAATCACAGTCTGCTTACACTAATAACACACAAAGAATGAAATGTTGCCATGTTTTTATTGAACACACCATGTAAACATTCACAGTGCAGGTGGAAAAAGTATGTGAACCCTTGGATTTAATAACTGGTTGAACCTCCTTTGCCAGCAATAACTTCAACCAAGACCCTGAAACATATACTGTATAATGTTTGGGCGTTCTGAGTAATTTTCTCGCAAACAAATTGATAATTTTTTACATGTAGGAGAGCAATGCCAACATTTTTGCAGTATGGAAGCAATTAATTCAAAATCTAGGAAATTAATTTAACTTTTATTATACTCCCGCTAGGAAGCCCAGCTATATATAATATGATATTAATATCAATAATAAATATAAATAATAATAGTATTAAATTAATTATTAATTAATAAAATAATAATATATATTATTCTTTACATCAGCATTATCCTGGCAGCATAATTCAGACAAATTCACACCCCCTTCCACCAGTAACGCTTCCCCCTAAGCATCCCACACCAACAAGACAATATGCAGTGTGATTACGCAAGGTGACATATTGACAGTACATTTAAAGTGACGGTGACAACCTCCAAACACAGAGATGCTTTTAATGGAACAAAACAAGCAGAGAATGCTGGGAAAGGTGAGACCGGCTTGTGCTGAACAAAGGCTGACTATGACATCACAAGTCTGGAACAAAAGCTGAAAAGCTTTGTTGGGTTACATTGTATGGGCTTTGCTCTGCCACCTTAAGTGCGGTATTAGGAGGTTTTTGAATCTGGTTTTTCTTGAACTTGAAAGTGTGAAAGTAAAGAGTACATAAAAATATAAGAATGGTGATGTGGTATAATATAACATAATCTCATTTTTTATAACCACTTAAGCCCCGGAGGATTTGGCTGCTCAAAGACCAGGGCCTATTTTGCGATTCGGCACTGCGTGAATTTAAGGGACAATTGCGCGGTTGTGCGACGCTGTACCCAAATAAAATTGATGTCCTTTTTTTCTCCACAAACAGAGCTTTCTTTTGGTGTTATTTGATCACCTGTGCGATTTTTACTTTTTGCGCTATAAACATTTAAAAGAGCGACAATTTTGAAAAAATAACAATATTTTTCACATTTTTTATATGAAATTCCCCAAAAAAAATGTAAAAATCAAAATGTTTTAACATTTTAGGCCAATTTGTTTTCTGCTACATATTTTTGGTAAAAAAAAAATCGCAATAAGCGGTTTGCACAAAAGTTATCGCGTCTACTAACTACGGGAAAGATTTATGTCATTTTTATTTAATTTTTTATTTAGTTTATTATTTAACTAGTAATGGCGGCGATCTGCGATTTTTTTTTGCGGGACTGCGACATTGCGGCAGACAGATCGGACCCTTGACTGACATTTTTGACACTTTTGGGGGGACCAGTGACATTACTACAGTAATCAGTACTAAAAATATGCACTGTTACCTTAAAAATGACACTGGCAGGGAAGGGGTTAACTTTATTAGTGATCAAGGGGTTAAGTGTGTCCCTAGGGGCGTGATTCTAACTGTCAAAGGGCGTGGCTTGTGATGTAACCACAGAGACATACGATCCTAAATAGCAGGATCATATGATCTCTGCAGTTACACCAGGGAGAATGACAGACGGCTTTGTTTACATTAGCTGCCTGCCTTTCTCCCTCTCCAGCGGGAGATCGCGAGTGCCCGGCGGACATTGGAGCCGCCGGTCACTCGCGTGGTGATGTCAGGGAACGAGCGGGGGCGGGAGCGCGCCTCCGGCGGCGCGCGCTTGCTCCCTAGAGGCTCGTGGGCGAGCGACATACTGGTACGTCGCTTTGCCCAGGAGCGCCAGACTGCCACAGTATATGTACTTGCGGTGGTCAGCAAGTGGTTAAGGCCACTCAATTTTTATTAGACTTTCAAGAGCATAAAGGTATACAAAAACAAATGGCTACTTTGAAGCTATATAATAACAGTATGCATACATATATCACTTCTATATCACTATAGATCAGAGATAAACAATAAGTAAAAAAAAGGAACAAACGTACATGAGTCATAAAAGCCACTATTGAGGTTTTAAGATGTCAGAAAGAACAGGGTAGGACATCGACTGAGGGTAACGTAACAGACGAAAAACGGATGTCATCCACTAACGTCCGCTAGCCCATAGACATGCATTATGTCCGTTTTTCATCCGCACGCGGATGGATGAAAAACGGACATACAAAACGCCCGTGTGAAAGGACCCTAAATTTGCTGTCCCCTCAAAATAACTCAACACACAGCCATTAATGTCTAAACCGCTGGCAACAAAAGTGAGTACACCCCTAAGTAGAAATGTACTAATTGAGCCCAAAGTGTCAATATTTTGTGTGGCCCCCATTATTTTCCAGCACTGCCTTAACCCTCTTGGGCATGGAGTTCACCAGAGCTTCACAGGTTGCCACTGGAGTCCTCTTCCCCTCCTCCATGATGACATCACAGAGCTGGTGGATGTTAGAGACCTTGCGCTCCTCTACCTTCCGTTTGAGGATGCCCCACAGATGCTCAATAGGGTTTAGGTCTGGAGACATGCTTGGCCAGTCCATCACCTTTACCCTCAGCTTCTTTAGCAAGGCAGTGGTCATCTTGGAGGTGTGTTTGGGGTCGTTATCATGTTGGAATACTGCCCTGTGTGGCCCAGTCTCTGAAGGGAGGGGATCATGCTCTGCTTCAGTATGTCACAGTACATGTTGGCATTCATGGTTCCCTCAATGAACTGTAGCTCCCCCGTGCCGGTGTTCCGTGAGAATTACCTACCCCGTGAGAATTACCTACCCCCCGTCACTTCCGGCCAGGAACAGCTGAGCAGCGCAGCAGTGCGCATGCTCACAGGGCCGGATACCTAAAGGGACAACAGAGGAGCAGACTAGTGCGCATGCGCACTAGTATGGAAATAGCACAGTGTACCGTTGAAAAAACCTACCCACGCGGCGGTTAAATAAAACAGCGGGGCTGCAATACGAATCATCTCCGCTCGTGTGCCTGTCACTTCCCTGATCTCGGCAAGTAAATATAAAAGCGGCTGGCGTCTCCGTGATTTATGTTTACATACACCCGCCGCCGCTTTTATATTTACTTGCCGAGATCAGGGAAGTGACAGGCACACGAGTGGAGATGATTCGTATTGCAGCCCCGCTGTTTTAATGTAAGCGCTGCATTCCATACAGTGCCGTGAACCGGAAGTGACGAGGGGTAGGTTTTTCTCACGGGTAGGTAATTCTCACGGAACACCGGCAGCACTCATGCAGCCCCAGACCATGACACTCCCACCACCATGCATGACTGTAGGAAGACACACTTGTCTTTGTACTCCTCATCTGGTTGCCGCCACACACGCCTGACACCATCTGAACCAAATAAGTTTATCTTGGTTTCATCAGAGCACAGGAGATGGTTCCAGTAATCCATGTCCTTAATCTGCTTGTCTTCAGCAAACTGTTTGCGGGCTTTCTTGTCCATCATCTTTAGCAGAGGCTTCCTTCTGGGACGACAGCCATGCAGACCAGTTTGATGCAGTGTGCGGCGTATGGTCTGAGCACTGACAGGCTGACCCCCCACCCCTTCAACCTCTGCAGCAATGCTGGCAGCACTCATACGTCTATTTCCCAAAGATAACCTCTGGATATGACGCTGATCACGTGCACTCAACTTCTTTGGTCGACCATGGCGAGGCCTGTTCTGAGTGAATCCTGTCCTGTTAAACCGCTGTATGGTCTTGGCCACCGTGCTGCAGCTCAGTTTCAGGGTCTTGGTAATATTTTTATAGCCTAGGCCATCTTTATGTAGAGCAACAATTCTTTTTTTCAGATCCTCAGAAAGTTCTTTGCCATGAGGTGCCATGTTGAACTTCCAGTGACCAGTAGAAGAGAGTGAGAGCGATAACACCAAATTTAACACACCTGCTCCCCATTCACACCTGAGACCTTCTAACACGAACGAGTCACATGACACTGGGGAGGGAAAATGGCTAATTGGGCCCAATTTGGACATTTACACTTAGGGCCCAATTTGGACATTTTCACTTAGGGGTGTACTCACTTTTGTTGCCAGCGGTTTAGACATTAATGGCTGTGTGTTGAGTTATTTTGAGGGGACAGCAAATTTACACTGTTATACAAGCTGTACACTCACTACTTTACATTGTAGCAAAGTGTCATTTCTTCAGTGTTGTCACATGAAAAGATAGAATAAAATATTTACAAAAATGTGAGGGGTGTACTCACTTTTGTGAGATTTTGAATATATTATAATTTAATACGATATAATATAAAATATAATATAAAGAAAAAAGAAAAAAAATATCTATATATAAATATATATCTATATATATCTATATATATATCTATATACAGTGCATTGCGAAAGTATTCGGCCCCCTTGAACTTTTTGACCTTTTGCCACATTTCAGGCTTCAAACATAAAGATATAAAACTGTCATTTTTTGTGAAGAATCAACAACAAGTGGGACACAATCATGAAGTGGAACGAAATTTATTGAATATTTAAAACTTTTTTTAACAAATAAAAACTGAAAAATTGGGCGTGCAAAATTATTCAGCCCCTTTACTTTCAGAGTAGCAAACTCTCTCCAGAAGTTCAGTGAGGATCTCTGAATGATCCAATGTTGACCTAAATGACTAATGATGATAAATAGAATCCACCTGTGTGTAATCAAGTCTCCGTATAAATGCACCTGCACTGTGATAGTCTCAGAGGTCCGTTTAAAGCGCAGAGAGCATCATGAAGAACAAGGAACACACCAGCCAGGTCCGAGATACTGTTGTGGAGAAGTTTAAAGCCGGATTTGGATACAAAAAAGATTTCCCAAGCTTTAAACATCCCAAGGAGCACTGTGCAAGCGATAATATTGAAATGGAAGGAGTATCAGACCACTGCAAATCTACGAAGACCTGGCCGTCCCTCTAAACGTTCAGCTCATACAAGGAGAAGACTGATCAGAGATGCAGCCAAGAGGCCCATGATCACTCTGGATGAACTGCAGAGATCTACAGCTGAGGTGGGAGACTCTGTCCATAGGACAACAATCAGTCATATACTGCACAAATCTGCCCTTTATGGAAGAGTGGCAAGAAGAAAGACATTTCTTAAAGATATCCATAAAAAGTGTTGCTTAAGTTTGCTCAGTTTGGCCGGGCGGCCCGCTCTAGGAAGAGTCCTGGGGGTTCCAAACTTCTTCCATTTATGGATGGTGGAGGCCACTGTGCTCATTGGGACCTCCCATGCTGCAGAGATGGTTGTTCTTCTCGAAGGTTCTCCTATCTCCACAGAGAAACACTGGAGCTCTGTCAGAGTGACCATCGGGTTCTTGGTCTCCTCCCTGACTAAGGTCCTTCTCCCCCGATCGCTCAGTTTGGCCGGGTGGCCGCTCTAGGAAGAGTCCTGATGGTTCCAAACCTCTTCCATTTACGGATGGTGGAGGCCACTGTGCCCATTAGGATGTTTCTGTACCCTTCCCCCGATCTGTGCCTCCATACAATCCTGTCTCCGAGGTCTACAGACAATTCCTTGGACTTCATGGCTTGGTTTGTGCTCTGACATGCACTGTTACCTGTGGGACCTTCTATAGACAGGTGTGTGCCTTTCCAAATCATGTCCAATCAACTGAATTTACCCCAGGTGGACTCCAATCAAGTTGTAGAAACATCCCAAGGAGGATCAGTGGAAACAGGATGCACCTGAGCTCAATTTTGAGTATCATGGCAAAGGGTGTGAATACTTATGTACAAGGGATTTTTTTTCCTTTTTTTTTTTTTTTTTAATAAATTTGCAAAGATTTCAAACAAACTTCTTTCACGTTGTGGGAGATTGTTTGGTGAATTTTAAAGACAATAATTAATTTAATCAGTTTTGGAATAAGGCTGTAACATAACAGTGAAGCGCTGTGAATACTTTCCGGATGCTCTGCACAGACTGGTTTTACTGTTGAGGGGTTAGTAGCACTTTAACTATGGTAGGCGCACTGACAGAGCTGTGTAAATCTCAGGACTGGATGGACAGAAACACAACTTTTTTTACCCGGTAACACAGCCCCCATGTGTGTACAGTATTTAGTTGCTCAGCTCTAATGCCGAGGCATCGAATGTTTTAATCTATAGAAGTCATGGAACAATAAGCCCAGCTGTCACTTCTCTATAGACGCGTTATGTCCCGGTCACGAGTCATTTCTCTTCAGTTCTGCTATTGATAATTCCTATTGTAATCGCTGATAAGGAATGTGGCCCCTCCCCCCCGTCCGTACAATTATGACAATTTAATACCAGGTGAGTCAGTGCAGCAGATGTTCCCGGGGAGTGCGAGGGTTCTATACAGGGACTCTGATGGGTGACTGAATCCAGGACTTGGTCCCGCGTCGTCCTCCTACAATGAAGCAAATCCAGAAAAAATCACTTATCGGGATCCTTTCCATCCAGATTCTTCTTTGCAGTAAGTAAGAATTTACTAAAGGCAAACAGACTGTACACTTTATAATGTGAAACATTAACAGTGTCAGTCTCTCGCACTAATAAAATTAATAAAGTGCTAATATGTGACAATCTTCTTAGAACTGCTGCAACTTATAATATAATAAATTCACCAAATTAGTGTATTAAATCGAATAATATACGCAAAATTATTGATAGATGGTAAAAAATATATGTGAAAAATCAGTAAATCATACAAAAAAAATGAATAATATAGCTGTGCAAAATTCGCCTATAAACAAACTCCAAATAATGAACACGAGCTGTGAACATTACATTAAAGTCTCATAATGTGCTCAAAGCGACCACACTGCCTAAAATTGGGCAGAGTCGCTATGTAGTGTAATCAAATTTTTTTTTTTTTTTTTTTTTAGGGGCTCATGATAATGGCAAGAAATATACAGCTACATTTAAAAAAAAAAAGGAAAAAAAGTTATTATTTTTTATATACAGTATATACAATTCCTGGTCAGTTATACTTTGATAATTAAAATCAAGAGATTTTTTTTTTTTTTTTTTGTGGTGGGTCTTGATATGACAAGAAATATGCAACTACAGTTAAAAAAAAAAAAGGAAAAAGTTATTATGTTTTATATACAGTATATACTTTTTTTTTTTTTATTGGTGGTGGGTCATGATAATGACAAGAAATATACAACTACATTTAAAAAAAAAAGGGAAAAACTTATTATTATTATTATTATTATTTTTATACAGTATATACTATTTCTGGTATGTTTTACTTTGATAATTAAAATCAAGAGATTTTTTTTTTTTTTTTTTGGTGGTGGGTCATGATAATGACAAGAAATATACAGCTACATTTAAAAAAAAAAAGGGAAAAAAAGTTATTATTATTATTGTTTTTTTTTTATATATACAGTATATATTATTTCTGGTTAGTTTTACTTTGATAATTAAAATCAAGAGATTATTTTTTTATTTATTTTTTTTTTTTGGTGGTGGTGGGTGTTGATAATGACAAGAAATATACAGCTACATAAAAAAAAAAAAAGGAAAAAAAGTTATTATTTTTTATATACAGTATATACTATTTCTGGTCAGTTTTACATTAATAATTAAAATCAAGAGATTTTTTTTTTTTTTGGTGGTGGGTCATGATAATGACAAGAAATATACAGCTACATTTTTTTAAAAAAAGGAAAAAAAGTTGTTATTATTATTAGTATTGTTTTTTTTAATATATACAGTACATACTATTTCTGGTTAGTTTTATATTGATAATTAAAATCAAGAGATTATTCTTTTATTTTATTTTTTTTGGTGGTGGGGCTTGATAATGACAAGAAATATACAGCTACAGTTAAAAAAAAAAAAAAAAAAGGAAAAAGTTATTATTTTTTTATATACAGTATATACTATTCCTGGTCAGTTTTACTTTGATAATTTAAATCAAGAGATTTTTTTTTTTTTTTTTTTTGGTGGTGGGTCATGATAATGACAAGAAATATACAGCTACATTTAAAAAAAAAAAGGAAAAAAGTTATTATTATTATTATTATTTTTATACAGTATATACTATTTCTGGTCAGTTTTACTTTGATAATTAAAATCAAGAGATTTTTTTTTTGGTGGTGGGTCTTGATAATGACAAGAAATATACAGCTACAGTTAAAAAAAAAAAAGGAAAAAGTTATTATTTTTTTATATACAGTATATACTATTCCTGGTCAGTTTTACTTTGATAATTTAAATAAATATTTTTTTTTTTTTTGGTGGTGGGTCATGATAATGACAAGAAATATACAACTACATTAAAAAAAAGGAAAAAAGTTATTATTATTATTATTATTATTATACAGTATATACTATTTCTTGTATGTTTTACTTTGATAATTGAAATCAAGAGATTTTTTTTTTTTTTTTGTGGTGAGTCATGATAATGACAAGAAATATTTTTTTAAAAAATGAAAAAAGTTATTATTTATTTATTTTTTTATACAGTATATACTATTTCTGGTCAGTTTTACTTTGATAATTAAAATCAAGAGATTGTTTTTTTATTTAATTTTTTTTTTTTTGGTGGTGAGTGTTGATAATCACAAGAAATATACAGCAAGTTAAAAAAAAAAAAAAAAGGAAAAAGTTATTATTTTTTTATATACAGTATATACTGTTCCTGGTCAGTTTTACTTTGATACTTTTTACTTTGATAATTAAAATCTAGAGATTTTTTTTTTTTTTGGGTGGTGGGTGATGATAATGACAAGAAATATACAGCTACATAAAAAAAAAGGAAAAAAAAGTTATTATTTTTTATATACAGTATATACTTTTTCTGGTCAGTTTTACATTAATAATTAAAATCAAGAGATTTTTTTTTTTGTGGTGGGTCATGATAATGACAAGAAATATACAGCTACATTTTTTTTAAAAAAGGGAAAAAAGTTATTATTATTATTATTTTTTAATATATATACTACATACTATTTCTAGTTAGTTTTACATTGACAATTAAAATCAAGAGATTATTCTTTTATTTTATTTTTTTTTTGGTGGTGGGTCTTGATAATGACAAAAAAAAATACAGCTACAGTTAAAAAAAAAAAAGGAAAAAGTTATTATTTTTTTATATACAGTATATACTATTCCTGGTCAGTTTTACTTTGATAATTTAAATCAAGAATTTATTTATTTTTTATTGGGGGTGGGTCATGATAATGACAAGAAATATACAACTACATTTAAAAAAAAAGGAAAAAAGTTTATTATTATTATTATTATTATTATTATTATTTTTATACAGTATATACTATTTCTGGTATGTTTTACTTTGATAATTAAAATCAAGAGATTTTTTTTTTTTTTTTTTTTTTTTGGTGATGGGTCATGATAATGACAAGAAATATACAGCTACATTAAAAAAAAAAAGGAAAAAAGTTATTATTATTATTATTATTATTATTATTATTATTTTATGCAGTATATACTATTCCTGGTCAGTTTTACTTTGATAATTAAAATCAAGAGATTTTTTTTATTTTTATTTTTTTTGGTGGTGGACCATGATAAAGACAAGAAATATACAGCTACATTTAAAAAAAAAGGAAAAACAGTTATTATTATTATTTTTTTATTTTATTTTATTTTTATACAGTATATACTATTTCTGGTCAGTTTTACTTTGATAATTAAAATCAAGAGATTTTTTTTTTTTTTTTAGTGGTGGGTCTTGATAATGACAAGAAATATACAGCTACAGTTAAAAAAAAAAAAAGTAAAAAAAAGCCTAGTCTCTATATAGTGTTATCAACGTTTCAAAATGATTAAACAAATAAATGAACAGTTGCCATTTATTTGGAGCAACTGGAATTATTTAGAGAGAATCTCTATCTCAGTATTTCTGTGACGTTTGTCAGGATAGCCTAGAACAGTGATGGCACCCCAGATGTTTTGGAACTAAATTTCCCACGATGCTCATGCAATCTGCAGTGTAGTTGAGCATCATGGGAAATGTAGTTCCAAAACATCTGGGATGCCAAGGTTCGCCATCACTGTTCTAGAAGGATAAAGTGGTTAATTCTTCATAGTCATGTGATATGTAAAATACAAAATCAATTTAATCATTTTGTTTTTTTATCCAGTTTCTTCAAAAGCAAATGAGACCATACCAATGACTACAATGTCAGTTACTGAGTCTTCACTTTTACCCACAACCGAGTCCACGAGTTCAATCACAATTGAGATCACAACTTTACTAACAAATTCAACTACAACTGAATCCACAACTACCTTCAAAACTGAGTCTGCAAGTTTCAGCACAACTGAGTCTTCAAATTTAACTACAAGTGACTCCACAAATGTAACCTCAACTGAGTCTGAAGGGTCAACCACTACTGAGTTCTCAACTTTACCCGCAAGTTCAAACGCAACTGAGTACATGGCTTTAACCACAAATGAGTCTTCAACTTTACCCTCTACTGAGTCCACAGCTTCATCTGCTACTGAGTCTGCAACTTTACTTACAGCTGAGTCTGCAACTTTACCTACAACTTTACCTACAACTGAGTCTGCAACTTTACTTACAGCTGAGTCTGCAACTTTACCTACAACTGAGTCTGCAACTTTACCTACAACTGAGTCTGCAACTTTACCTACAACTGAGTCTGCAACTTTACTTACAGCTGAGTCTGCCACTTTACCTACAACTGAGTCTGCAACTTTACTTACAGCTGAGTCTGCAACTTTACCTACAACTGAGTCTGCAACTTTACCTAAAACTGAGTCTGCAACTTTACCTACAACTGAGTCTGAAACTTTACCTACAACTGAGTCTGCAACTTTATTTACAGCTGAGTCTGCAACTTTACCTACAACTGAGTCTGCAACTTTACTTACAGCTGAGTCTGCAACTTTACCTACAACTGAGTCTGAAACTTTACCTACAACTGAGTCTGCAACTTTACTTACAGCTGAGTCTGCAACTTTACCTACAACTGAGTCTGCAACTTTAAAAGATACTGAGTCCACAGCTTCACCCACAAACGAGTCTTCAACTTCAACCTCTAATGAGTCCACAGCTTCAAACGCTACTGAGTTTGTAACTTTACCCACAACCGAGTCTGCAACTTTAACCTCCACTGAGTCCGCAACTTTAACTGCTACTGAGTCTGCTACTTTACGCTCAACCGAGTCTGCAACTTTAACCTCTACTGAGTCCCCAGCTTTAAAAGCTACTGAGTCCACAGCTTCACCCACAAATGAGGCTTCAACTTTAACAGCTCCTGAGTCCATAGCGTTAAGCACTACTGAGTCTGTAACTTTAATGGTCACTGAGTCTGCAGTTGTAACTGCTGCTGAGTCCACAGCATCGCCCACAACTGATCTGGCAACTTTAACAGCTATGGAATCCACAACTTTAATCAGTACTGAGTTCACAACTGTAACCGCTACGGAGTCCACAATGTTAACTGCTACGGAGTCCACAGCTTTACCCACTACTGAGTCCACAACATTATTGGCTACTGAGACCACAGTTTTACCCACAACTGAGCCTGTAACTTTAAAATCTACTGAGTTCACAACATTATTGGCTACTGAGTCCACAGCATCGCCCACAACTGAATCCACAACTTTAACATCTACTGAATCCACAGCTTCAACAACTACTGGGTCCACAGCTTTAACCACTACTGAGTCCACAATTTTAGCCACAGCTGAGTCCATAGCTTTCCCCACAACTAAGTCTGCAACTTTAACAGCTACTGAGTCCACAGCTTTAACGACTACTGAGTCTGCAACTTTGCCCACTACTGGGTCCATAACATTAATGGCTACTGAGACCACAGTTTTATCCACAACTGAGTCTGTCTCTTTAACACCTACTGAGTTCACAGCTGTAACAGCCACTGCGTCTGCAATAGTAACTGCTACTGGGTCCACAGCATCGCCCACAACTGAATCTACAACTTTAACCGCTACTGAATCCACAGCTTCAACCAATACTGAATCCAAAGGTTTAACCACAACTGAATATACAACTTTACCCACTACTGGGTCCACAGCTTTAACTGCTACTGAGTCCACAATTTTAGCCACAACTGAGTCCACAGCTTTCCCCACAACCAAGTCTGACCCTTTAACAGCTACGGAGTCCACAGCTTTACCCATTACTGAGTCCACACCATTAATGGCTACTGAGACCACAGTTTTACCCACAACTGAGTCTGTAACTTTAAAATCTACTGAGTTCACAGCTCTACCAGCCACTGAGTCTGCAATTGTAACTGCTACTGAGTCCTCAGCATCACCCACAACTGAATCCACAACTTTAACATCTACTGAATCCACAACTTTAACTACTACTGAGTCCACAGGTTTAACCACAACAGAATCTACAACTTTACCTACTACTGGGTCCACAGCTTTAACTACTACTGAGTCCACAACAATAACTGCTACTGAGTCCACAACACTATTGGCCACTGAAACCACAGCTTTACTCACTACTGAGTCTGTAACTTTAACATCTACTGAGTCTGCAATTTTAACCACTACTGAGTCCACAACTTTACCAGCTACTGAATCCACAGCTTTAACCACTACTGGGTCCACAGGTTTAACCACAACTGAATCTACAACTTTTCCCACCACTGGGTCAACAGCTTTAACTGTTAATGAGTCCACAGCTTTAGCCACTACTGAGTCTGCAACTTTAACGGCTACTGTGTCCACAGCTTTATCCACCATTAGGTCAACAGCTTTAACCACTACTAAGTCCACGACTTTAACAGCTACCGAATTCACAGCTTTACCCACAACTGAATCTGCAACTTTAACCACTACTGGGTCCACAGCTTTAACCACTACTGAATTCACAGCTTTACCCACAACTGAGTCCTCAACTTTAACAGCTACTGAGTCCACAGCTTTAACCTTAACTGAACCTGCAACTTTAACCACTACTGGGTCCACAGCTTTAACCACTACTGAGTCCACTACATTAATGGCTACTGAGACCACAGTTTTATCCACAACTGAGTCTGTAACTTTAACCGCTACTGAGTTCACAGCTTTAACTACTACTGAGTCTGAAATTTTAACCACAACTGAGTCCACAGCTTTACCCACTACTGAGTCTACATCTTTAACAGCTACTGCGTCCACAACGTTACCCACTACTGAGTCCACAGCTTTAACTACTACTGAGTCCACAACTTTAAGGGCCACTGAGTCTGCAATTGTAACTGCTACTGAGTACACAGCATCACCCACAACTGAATCCACAACTTTAATCACTACTGAATCCACAGCATCAAACACAGGTTTAACCACAACTGAATCTACAACTTTTCCAGCTACTGGGTCAACAGCTTTAACCGCTACTGAGTCCACAACTTTAGCCACAACTGTGTCCACTGCTTTCCCAACAACTAAGTCTGCAACTTTAACAGCTACTGAGTCCACAGCTGTAACCACTAGCAAGGCCACAACTTTAACAGCTACTGAATTCAAAGCTTTACCGACAACTGAGTCTATAAGTTTAACCACTACTGAGTCCACAGCTTTAACTGAACCTGCAACTTTAAGCCCTACTGGGTCCACAGCTTTAACCACTACTGAATTCACAGCTTTACCCACAACTGGGTCTACAACTGTAACTGCTACTGAGTCCACAGCTTTAACCTTAACTGAACCTGCAACTTTAACCACTATGGAGTCCACAACTTTAACAGTTACTGAGTCCACAGTTTTACCCACAACTGAGTCTGTAACTTTAACCGCGACTGAGTTCACAGCTTTAGCCTCAACTGAATCTGCAACTTTAACAATTACTGAGTCCACAACTTTACCTGCTCCGGAATCCACAGCTTCAACTACTACTGAGTCTGCAACTTTAAAAGCTACTGAGTTCACAACTTTAACCTCTACTGAGTCCACAGCTTTACCCACAACTCTGTCTGAAACTTTAACCACTACGGAGTCCACGACTGTAACTGCTACTGAGCCCACAGCTTTATCTACAGCTGAGTCCACAGCTTCAACCACTACTGAGTCCACAGCTTTATCCACATCTGAGTCTGCGACTTCATACGCTACTGAGTCTATAGTTTCAACCACAACTGAGTCCACACCGTTATCTATCACTGAGTCCACTTCTTTACCGATAAATGAGTCTTCAACTTTAACTGCTACTGAGTCCACAGCTTTAACCAAAACTGAGTCTGCAACTTTAAAAGCTACTGAGTCCACAGGTTCACCCACAACTGATTCTGTAACTTTAACTGCCACTGTATCCACAATTCTAACCACTAATGAGTCCACAGCTTCAACTACTACTGAGTCCACAGGATTAACCACAACTGAGTCTGTATCTTTAACCATCGTAGAGTCCACTGCTTTAACCGTTACTGAGTCCACAGCTTTAACCACAACTGAGTCTGCAACCTTATCCGCTACTGAATCTGCAGCTTTACCCACAAATGAGTCTTCAACTTTAACAACTACGGAGCCTATAACATTAATGACTACTGAGTCCACAACATTACCCACAACTGATTCTGCAACTTTAACAACTACTGAATCCGCAACTTTAACCACTATTGAGTCCACAGCTTCAACCAATACTGAGTCCACAGGTTTAACCACAACTGAGTTTGTATCTTTAAAAGCTACGGAGTTTGTGACTTTAACCTCTACTGAGTCCACAGCTTTACCCACAACTCAGTCCGAAACTTTAACCACTACGGAGTCTTCAGTTTCAACTACTACTGGGCCTACAGCTTTAACTACTACTGAGTTCACAGCTTTAACCACTTCTGAGTCCACAGGTTTACCCACAACTGAGTCTGCAACTTTAACCTCTACTGAGTCTTCAACTTTGTCCACACCTTTATCCACAGCTGAGTCTGCAACTTTAACAGCTATGGAGTCCACAGATTTAACCACTACTGAATTCACAGCTTTACCCACAACTGAGTCCAAAGCTTTACCCACAACTGAGTCCACAGCTTTACAGACAACTGGGTCTACAACTGTAACTGCTACTGAGTCCACAGCTTTAACCTTAACTGAACCTGCAACTTTAACCACTACTGGGTCCACAGCTTTAACTACTACAGAGTCCACAACTTTAGTAGCTACTGAGTCTACAGTTTTACCCACAGCTGATTCTGTAACTTTAACCGCCACTGAGTTCACAGCTTTAACTTCAACTGAATCTGCAACGTTAACTACTACTGAGTCCACAACTTTACCTGCTACTGAATCCACAGCTTCAACTACTACTGAGTCCACAGCTTTACCCACAACTGATTCTTTAATTTTAACTGCCACTGTATCCACAGTTCTAACCACCAATGAGTCCACAGCTTCAATCACTACTGAGTCCACAGGATTAACCACAAATGAGTCTGTATCTTTAACCATCGCTGAGTCCACTGCTTTAACTACAACTGAGGCTTCAACTTTATCTGCTACTGAATCTGCAGCTTCACCCACAAATGAGTCTTCAACTTTAACAAATACAGAGTCCATAACATTAATGGCTACTGAGTCCACAACATTACCCACAACTGATTCTGCAACTTTAACAACTACTGAATCCTCAACTTTAACCACTAATGAGTCCACAGCTTCAACCACTACTGAGTCCACAGGATTAACCACAACTGAGTCTGTATCTTTAAAAGCTACTGAGTTTGCGACTTTAACCTCCACAGCTTTGCCCACAACTCAATCTGAAACTTTAACCACTACGGAGTCTTCAGTTTCAACTACTACTGGGCCAACAGCTTTAACTACTACTGAGTTCACAACTTTACCCACTTCTGAGTCCACAGGTTTACCCACAACTGAGTCTGCAACTTTAACTGTGATTGAATCTGCAACTTTAACCTCTACTGAGTCTGTAACTTTGTCCACACCTTTATCCACAGCTGAGTCTGCAACTTTAACAGCTATGGAGTCCACAGATTTAACCACAACTAAATCCGCAACTTTATCCGTTGCTGAGTCCACAGCTTTACCTACAAATGAGTCTTCAACTTTAAAATCTACAGAGTCCACAGCTTTAACTACTAGTGATTCCACAACTTTACCCACTACTGAGTTTGTAACCTTATCCGCTACCAAGTCCGCAGCTTTATCCACAGGTTTAACCACAAATGAAACTGCAACTTTAACTGCAACTGGAACTTTAAAAGCTACAGAGTTTGCAACTTTAACCTCTACTGAGTCCACAGCTTTACCCACAACTCAGTCTGAAACTTTAACCACTACGGAGTCCATGACTGTAACTGAAACTAAGTCTACACCTTTATCCACCACTGAAACTCAAGCCTCTTCCGATTTTGAGTCCACAGCTTTACCTACAAATGCGTCTTTAACTTCAACCACTACTAAGTCCACAGCTTTAACCCCATCTCAATCTACAACTTTAACCGTTACTGAGTCTGCATCTTTATCCACTACTGAGTCCA
Organism: Pelophylax lessonae; assembly: GCF_965119305.1. Taxonomy (NCBI): domain Eukaryota; kingdom Metazoa; phylum Chordata; class Amphibia; order Anura; family Ranidae; genus Pelophylax; species Pelophylax lessonae. The sequence continues at coordinate 7,450,466 of NC_138772.1, forward strand.
CAGCTTTACCTACAAATGCGTCTTTAACTTCAACCACTACTGAGTACACAGCTTTAACCACATCTCAATCTACAACTTTAACCGTTACTGAGTCTGCATCTTTATCCACTACTGAGTCTACAGCTTTACCCACAAAGGAGTCCACAACTTTACCTCCTACTGATTCCACAGCTTTACCCACAACTGAGACCAAAACTTTAACAGCTACAAAGTCCACAGCTTTACCCACAACTGAGCCCGAAAGTTTAAATACTACTAAGTCAACAACTTCAACCGCTACTGAGTCCATAACTGCAACCGCTGCTGAGTCCACAACTTCAACCGCTACTGAGCCCACAACTTCAACCTCTACTGAGTCCACAACTGCAAGCTCTGCTGAGTCCACAACTTCAACCGCTACTGAGCCCACAACTTCAACTGCTACTGAGTCCGCAACTGCAATCGCTGCTGAGTCCACAACTTCAACTGCTACTGAGCCCACAACTTCAACTGCTACTGAGTCCACAACTGTAACCGCTACTGAGTCCACAACTTCAACCGCTACTGAGTCCGCAACTGCAACCGCTGCTGAGTCCAGAACTGCATCCGCTACTGAGCCCACAAATTCAACCGCTACTGAGCAAACAACTTCAACCGCTACTGAGTCCACAACTGCAACCTCTGCTGAGTCCACAACTTCAACCGCTACTGAGTCCACAACTGCAACCGCTACTGAGTCCGCAAGTGCAACCGCTGCTGAGTCCAGAACTGCAACCGCTACTGAGTCCACAACTGCAACCGCTGCTGAGTCCAGAACTGCATCCGCTGCTGAGTCCAGAACTTCAACCGCTACTGAGCCCACAACTTCAACCGCTAATGAGTCCGCAAGTGCAACCGCTGCTGAGTCCAGAACTGCAACCGCTACTGAGTCCACAACTGCAACCGCTGCTGAGTCCAGAACTGCATCCGCTACTGAGCCCACAACTTCAACCACTACTGAGCAAGGAACTTCAACCGCTACTGAGTCCGCAACTGCAACCGCTGCTGAGTCCACAACTTCAACCGCTACTGAGTCCACAACTTCAACCGCTACTGAGTCCGCAACTGCAACCGCTACTGAGCCCACAACTTTAACCGCTACTGAGTCCGCAACTGCAACCGCTGCTGAGTCCAGAACTTCAACCGCTACTGAGCCCACATCTTCAACCTCTACTGAGCCCACAACTTCAACCGCTACTAAGTTCGCAACTGCAACCGCTGCTGAGTCCAGAACTGCAACCGCTACTGAGTCCGCAACTGCAACCGCTGCTGAGTCCACAACTTCAACCGATACTGAGCCCACAACTTCAACTGCTACTGAGCCCACAACCTCAACCGCTACTGAGTCCGCAACTGCAACCGCTGCTGAGTCCGCAACTGCAACCGCTGCTGAGTCCGCAACTTCAACCGCTACTGAGTCCAAAACTTCAACCGCTACTGAGTCCATAACCGCAACTGCTGCTAAGTCAAAAACTGCAACCGCTACTGAGCCCACATCTTCAACCGCTACTGAGCCCACAACTTCAACTGCTACTGAGTCCACAACTGCAACCGCTGCTGAGTCCACAACTTCAACCGCTACTGAGTCCGCAAGTGCAACCGCTGCTGAGTCCAGAACTGCATCCGCTACTGAGCCCACAAATTCAATCGCTACTGAGCAAACAACTTCAACCGCTACTGAGCAAACAACTTCAACCGCTACTGAGTCCGTAACTGCAACCGCTGCTGAGTCCACAACTTCAACCGCTACTGAGTCCACAACTTCAACCGCTACTGAGTCCGCAACTGCAACCGCTGCTGAGTCCAGAACTTCAACCGCTACTGAGCCCACAACTTCAACCGCTACTGAGTCCGCAACTGCAACCGCTGCTGAGTCCAGAACTGCAACCGCTACTGAGTCCGCAACTGCAACCGCTGCTGAGTCCAGAACTGCATCCGCTACTGAGCCCACAACTTCAACCGCTACTAAGGAAGGAACTTCAACCGCTACTGAGTCCGCAACTGCAACCGCTGCTGAGTCCAGAACTTCAATCGCTACTGAGCCCACAACTTCAACCGCTACTGAGTCCGCAACTGCAACCACTGCTGAGTCCAGAACTGCAACCGCTACTGAGTCCACAACTTCAACCGCTACTGAGCAAGGAACTTCAACCGCTACTGAGTCCGCAACTGCAACCGCTGCTGAGTCCACAACTTCAACCGCTACTGAGTCCACAACTTCAACCGCTACTGAGTCCGCAACTGCAACCGCTACTGAGCCCACAACTTCAACCGCTACTGAGTCCGCAACTGCAACCGCTGCTGAGTCCAGAACTTCAACCGCTACTGAGCACACAACTTCAACCGCTACTGAGTCCGCAACTGCAACCGCTGCTCAGTCCAGAACTGCAACCGCTACTGAGTCAGCAACTGCAACCGCTGCTGAGTCCAGAACTGCATCCGCTACTGAGCCCACAACTTCAACCGCTACTGAGCAAACAACTTCAACCGCTACTCAGTCCGCAACTGCAACCGCTGCTGAGTCCACAACTTCAACCGCTACTGAGTCCACAACTTCAACCGCTACTGAGTCTGCAAGTGCAACCGCTACTGAGCCCACAACTTCAACCGCTACTGAGTCCGCAACTGCAACCGCTGCTGATTTCAGAACTTCAACCGCTACTGAGCCCACAACTTCAACCGCTACTGAGTCCGCAACTGCAACCGCTGCTGAGTCCAGAACTGCAACCGCTACTGAGTCCGCAACTGCAACCGCTGCTGAGTCCAGAACTGCATCCGCTACTGAGCCCACAACTTCAACCGCTACTGAATCTGAAACGTTAATTACTACTGAGTCCACAACTTTAACATTTACTGATTCCACAGCTTTAACCACAACTGAGTCTGAAACTTTAACCACTGCTGAGTCCACAACTGCAACAGCTACTGAATCTGAAACGTTAATTACTACTGAGTCCACAATTTCAACTGCTTCAGAGTCCACAGCTTTACCCACAACTGAGTCTGTAACTTTAACAGCTACTGAGCTCACAGCTCTAATCTCAACTGAGTCTGAAACCTTAACCACAACTGAGTCCACAACTCTACCAGCTACTGAGTCCACAGCTTTACCCACAACTGAGTCTGTAACTTTAACAGCTACTGAGCTCACAGCTCTAATCTCAACTGAGTCTGAAACCTTAACCACAACTGAGTCCACAACTCTACCAGCTACTGAGTCCACAGCTTTATCCACAACTGAGTCTGAAGCTTTAACCACAACTTTAACACCTTCAGAGTCCCCAGTTACTGATTCCACAGCTTTAACTGCTGAGCCCACTGCTTTACCCACTACCAAGTCTGCAAATTTAACAGCCACTGAGTTTTCAGCTTTAACCCCAACTGGGCCTGCAACTTTCACCACAACTGGGTTCTCAAGTATCCCCACAGCTGAGTCTGCAACTGTACTTGCAACTGAGTCTGCAACTCTAACCACAATAGAGTCTGCAAGTTTAACCACAACTGAGATCGAAACTGTCTCTAACACTGAGCTTGCAAGTTCAATCACAACTGAAATTGTGCCTTTAACCTCAACTGTCCCCTCAACATTACCCATAAGTGACTCTTCCACTTTCCACACAACCGGGTCAACAACTTTGCCCAAAACTGAGTTTGCAACTTTACCCACTACTGAGTCTCCAACTTCAATTACAACTGAATCCACAACTTTAGCTGCTACTGAGTCCACAGCTTTAACCCCAACTGAGTCTGCAACTTTAACTGTTACTAAGTTCTCAGCTTTACTCACAACTGAGTACACAACTTTACCCACAACTTTAACCACTACTGAATCCTCAACTTTACTCACAACTAAGTCAACAAGTTTAACTACAATTGAGTCTGTAACTATCGACACAACTTTCATCACAATTGAGTCTGCATCTTTACCCACTGCTGAGTCTGAAACAATCCCCACAGCTGAGTCTTCTACCTTACTCACAACTAAGTCCATAACTTTACCTGCAACCGAGTCTGTAATATTGCCAACAACAAAGTCTGCAACTTTTAGCACAACTGAATTAGAATATTTAACGATACCTGAGTTTGCAACTGTAACCACAACTAAGTCTGCAACGTTAGTGACAACTGAGTCTGCAATGTTATCTACAACTTTAACAACAGAGAATAAAACATCATCTACTACTCCAAAGGATGAGACCATGATGTCTACTACTCCCAAGGATGAGAACATGACATCTACTACTCCAAAGGATGAGACCATGATGTCTACTACTCCAAAGGATGAGACCATGATGTCTACTACTCCAAAGGATGAGACCATGATGTCTACTACTCCAGCACCTCAGTCTACAAGATCATCTACTACTCATGTAGCTAGTACTACAACACAAGCTACAGCTCCAGTGGATAAATCCTCAACAGCCTCTACCATTCCAGTATCTGAGAGAACAACTACCACTTCAGTAGATGAGACCACTTCAACTAGTACCCCAGTAGCAAGGACTACAATACCTACTGCAGCTGCTCAAGTTACTACAATCACAACACCATCTAACACTCCTTCAGCTGAATATTCAAATTCTACATACTCTTCTCCTATTTTCAATACTACAAAACCAAATACTACTCCGATAGCTGAGATTAAAACACCATCTACCACTGAACTAACTAAGACCACAGACCTATCTACTATCCCAATAGGTGAGACTACAAAGTCATCTACTATTTCCATAGCCAAAAGCACAACATCATCTACCACTCCTCTAGCGGAGACTGCAACACGATCTACTATTCCAATAGGCAATACTATATCACCATCTACTATTACATTAACCAACACTACTACATCATCTACTACTCCAACAGCCAAGACTGGATTGTCATCTACTCTTTCAACAGCTCCAACAACAACACCATCTGATAAGACCACGGAGCTATCTAGTAGTGTTATGACTATAATACCATCTGCCACTAAAACAACAACAGCTAAGGTGACGGAATCCTTAAATATTTCAACAACAAATACTTTGACCACAATACCTTCAACATCTCAGTCCCCGATGCAGACAACAAGACCTGTTACCACAAAGACTGGTGCTCATCCAACATCGTCAGTCTGGTCCACGTCACCTTATACAAAAAATAGCACTAGTAGCATCAGCAGAACGTCTCGCTCCGTTGTTCCAACCGGAAGTCCTGCAGGTATGTGATATTCCACCCAAACACCTGCATACCCCATATACAAAATGGATTTACATCTTGTAGTTTTTGGTTCACTGAAATGCATCGTAATGCTCCTAAATTGGTATAATTATTATTATTAATAATAATATATCAGTCATATTCAAAGTGTCAGTAAACCTCACCATTTTTTATCATTGGCTCCTAAGTTAATTGGTTTCACTGCTAGGTAAATTTTGTTTTCTTTTTGGCTCCACTGTATTTAGTGGAGTGGTTGTTAATTGGTTTGGTCTGATCAGGGTTCCTTTAGCTGAGAGTTTGATTGCTTCCCCCTGCCTCTGGAAGAAGCTTCCACAGCATAGAAAGAGAGATTCAAATGATCAGCTGAATATTGATCTTGCCCTGGTCAATCCCTGGAAAGGCACACCCAGAAGGCGACTTGGGAGGCGATAAATGTGCAGAAAAGCTAAGCAGATTTTTCTATCCTTGTCAGGAAGGGTTGCAGTTTTCTGGGGGCTATTGCCCCTGGGAGATAGCCAGAATGACAAGAGTTTGCTGCTTGGGCTTCAGTTGTTTGACTGAAGGCTTGAAAATAATTGCCAAATAAGTACCATTGCTGAAGGCCAGTGTCTCTGAGCCCTGGACTGAAAGAGGGATCCTCATTACCTTCACAGAAGATTTGCATATGGATGCTGGTCTGATGGACAGCTCCTTGGATACTGTGAGTAAAGACTTCACTGGCACTAATAGATGCGCAAATGCCAGAGGGTAACCAGTTGCCAGAGGTTGCTTTATGGACTGCTGTTGCGGGGCAATCAACATCCTAGCCATACTCTGCTCCCCAAGAAAAGTTACTGCTGGGAAGATTAGAAGGAAGTTCATCCTTCTGCTGCGATTACTGATCACTTTGGTGTATCCTCCTAAATTAATTGGTTTTACTGTGTTATCATAGTTTCTTGCATTACTATCGATAGTAAATACTTGGTTGATCATATCATTTCCATCTACTTCCTTATTCAGAATGGCAATGCTGTTCTAGCTGATCCTACCTTTTCAGCCTTGCCACTACATATGCTCCAGTACTTCCTGAGGAGGAATTTGTCCTTTGCTCTGAGCATGAACATTACATGAAAAAACATATCCCTTTAGATGTGCATGTTCCTCCCTGTAGGTAGACATTAGCTATGTAATCTAGTCTAGAAGCAGGTATGATAGAGTAATCAAGCAACTGATCAGCATATTGCACAAAGTGTGCACCCCTCAGTAGCCAGCAAGAATGAGCATGCATGTTACTCTGACATCTCCTAGATTTCACAGAATTTTCTCCGGAATGCCCACCGCTCTGATGTTATTACGGAAGAGTCTGTTTTCCATATCCTCCAAATGTGCAGAGTGGCTTGAAGTTATAAGCTGTACTTGATGCACATCCCGCTGCAATGGCACCAAATCATCTTCCACAGTGCCCAATCTATCCTCTATAGCCGTTGTGCGGTCCCGAAGTTTCTGCATATCTTGTCTCACCAAATTCACCTCCATTTTTACCCCTTTCATTTCAGAAGTAAGGACATGAATGGCATTATTGCATATGTAACTGCAGTAAAAATATCCCGCAGAGTAGGTTCAGGAGCCCTCTCCCCATGATCTCCCCGAACCGGGTCTGGGATGGGAATGGCGGCGGTACTCACTGTGTCCCACATGGGAGAATCAGCAGCGTCCTCAGGCCAAGCCTCCTCTGCCTCGGTCGACATGGATAGCAAAACACCAGACCCCTTCGGGCCGGAGTGGGGCTTAGCTGGAGTGACCTTGCCGGTGGACTTGGCAAACAGCTTCAGGGCTGCCTCCCTGGAGGAGCGGGACAGACTGCCACCATCTTGGCCCGCATGGTCCGTGGGTGCCATAGTACCCTTGCCTCACCTAGACATCGCGCCTTCGGTGGAATTTGGCCTGTCAGGTAAGTATCACCCTCAGGAAGCTCAGGGGGTACGTTTGCGAGTAAAACGGTAGTAGTACCAACAGATATCAGGATAAAATACAGGATCAGCGGCGGAGAGAGCTCTCAGCATGTCTTACTGCATCGGCTGCAAGCCACGCCCCCACACAGAATTTTCAGGGAGATGAAAACTTTATTTGTCATTCATACCTACTTATGAGTGTTCATTGCTCCTGTTTGGTTGGTGATTGAGTCGTTGTCTTCTATGGTTTCCCCATGAATGGTTAAGTGATTGGTGATTGAATCTTTCTCTTTTATGGTTGGCCTATCAGTTAAGTAGTGTTCTAGGAACAATGGGGTTGATTTACTAAAACTGGAGAGTGCAAAATATGGTGCAGGTGTGCATAGTAGCCAATCAGCTTTCAACTTCAACCTATTCAATAAGGCTTTGACAATAAACCTGGAAGCTGATTGGTTTCTATGTACAGCAGGACCAGATTTTGCACTCTCCAGTTTTATTAAATCCACCCCAATGTATTTTTGCCATTATCACTGTACTAATTTTATCTTACAGGCTCCATTGCATTGAGGGTCTACATGCAAAGTTCAACCCCTGTGGATACAAATATAATGAACGCATTTGTACAACAGGTAATTTAACTCAAAAGAGATCCATGGATATCAAACTTCCCCCGTACCAATATTTCTGAACATCTTATCTACTTCCTGCCCGCCGTGAAAAGAGGGTGGAGCAGTTCGGCTCTCGTTCTGGGAAGACTTCATATGACGACGCCCAGTTTAGCAGCGATATGTTTCTGGGACGCGACACCATCCCGATCTCGGAAAAGGGCCACGGCCACGGCTCTTTACCCATGTGAACAGCTGTGTCCAATCACAGCCAGTCACATGTAAACAAGAAAGCCGTTTATTGGCTTTTCCTCTCTCACACTGACAGAGTGTGCGGTGAGGAGAGCTGATAAGCGGCATCTCCTCACAGGGAAGTCTTGAAGAGGTAATCAGGGCACTGATTACAATGCAGCCCCAACAGTGCCCATTAGTGACCCCATGATGTGCCCATCAGTGCCACCTATCATTGCCAATAAGTGCCACTTTTCAGTGCCCATTAGTTCCACCTATCAGTGCCCATTAGGGCCACCTATCAGTGCCCATAATGTATACCAATAAGTGCTGCCTTTCAATGCCCATCAGTGCCTGCCCATCGGTGCCACCCATCAGTTCCCATCAATGCTGCCCATCAGTTCAACATATCATTGCCCATAAGTGCCAGATATCAGTGCACATCTGGACCACCTATTAGTGCCACCTATCGGTGCCCATCAGTGCCGCCTATCAGTGCTTATCTGTTTTGCATATCAGTGCCTATCAGTGCTGCATATCAGTGCCCATCAGTGCTGCACATTAGTGCCTCCTCATCAGTGTCAGCCCATCAGGGCCACCCATCAGTTCCCATTAGTGCCGCCCATCAGTTCCACCTATCATTGCCCATAAGTGCCACCTATCAGTGCACATCAGTGCAACCTATCAGTTCCACCTATCAGTGTCCATCAGTGCTGCCATAAGTGCTCATCAGTGCTGCATATCAGTGCCCATCAGTGCTGCATATTAGTGCTTCTTCATCAGTGCCCTTCAGTGCCACCTCATCAGTGCACATCAGTGCCACCTCATCAGTGCCCATCAGTGCCACCTAATCAGCGCACATCAGTAAAGGAGAAAAATTACTTATTTAAAAAAAATTGCTGCCAGAAATTAAGAAAGACTTTTTTTTTAAAGTTTGGTATTTTTTCGGTGATTAAATACCACCAAAAAAATGCTCTATTTGTGTGAAAAAAAAATTGATAAAAATGTCATATGGGTACAGTATGACCGCGCAGTTGTCATTCAAAGCGCGACAGTGCTGAAAGCTGAAAATTGACCTGGGCAGGAAGGGGATAAAAGTGCCTGGTAATGAAGTAATTAAACAGGGCATGGTATCTGGAGGCACTGGTTTTGGCTTGTCCCCAACATTTTGGACCACTACCTGCAAATAACTTCCCTATCTTCTACTATGTGTCCAGCCTTTCAATTAAGCTGCTACTCTCCAATTATAGACTTCCCTTGTATCTCAAGGTTCTCTGTGGTCATTAAAATGGTAGTAAACTCTTTTATTTTTATTTTTACCTACAAGTAAGATTATCTTAAAGCTTACCTGTAGGTAAAATTAATATCTCCTAAATGTGCACCGTTTAGGAAATATTCTAGTGAGCAGCAGCTGGTGACGTCAGCGGTGCATGCACTCTGAAGGAACGGCGTACCTGTGCAGTTAGCCTTCCCACCTATGAATGGCCTAGAGCCATTAATGCATGGGGCATGGGGGTGCCTGATAAGAGAATTTGTCCCTTAAGCCAGCCATAGACAGTTTGAATCTCAGATAGTCCAGAAGGAACTGGCCGTGATTTGAACCATGTATGGGCAGACTGAATGTGCCCAAGTTGATCGAGTCATTACAGCCGCTAGCAATAATCACACCCCCTCCCCCCCCCCCACCGCACCGCTGGGAGAACACAATAGCTCCGCAGGAGGGATCCCCCTGTTAACGCTGTCTGGGGAATTTCTTCCAGCTTGCTCAAAACTTATATAATGGACATCATTACACCATCTACGGTGTGTAGCAACCTCCTAGTTAGGCTTCTAGGTAAATTTTGTTTTTGGCTCCACTGCAGTGAGTTCTTTCCTTGTCAGGGTCAGGGAGGGTTCCAGTTTTTTGGGGGCTGTTGCCCCTGGGAGATAGCCAGAGAGACAAGAGGGTGCTGCTGAAGGCTTGAAAAGAAATGCCAAAGAAGTACCCTTGTTGAAGGTCACTATGGGAAGGGATCCTCATTTGTCTGAGGATGCTGGATGACAGACAGCTCCTGGGACACCGTGAGACCTCATTGGGACTGATAGATGGGCAAGTGCTAGAGTGGAACCAGTTGACAGAGGTTGCTTTCTGGACTGCTGTCGTGGGGCAGTCAACATCCTAGCCATACCCTGCTACCCTCAGAAAAGCTTATTTTGGGAAGATTAAAGGGGAAGTTCGTTCTTCTACTGTGCTTACTGATCATTTTGGAGTATCCCGGGACCCTAAACCCCTCTCCTGGTAAAGTTCCTCAGCAATAAACCTTAAAAAAGGCATCCCCTAGACTGAACCTTCATTGTTGGTGTGCAAGGCACTGTGCTTGGGTGATTAACAGCCTCTGTACTATTCTGGAAAACCTGTCTATCTTCAGGGTGAGTGTTACATGTGAAAGAGTGATTCCTCCCAAACAAGATGCCTAACATATGCCCCGCCTACAAACATGTGTGTGTGCTAGATTTGGGTGAATTGCCCTCTAAAGGCAGTATGGGCATCCACATGGGGGGGGGGGGGGGCAAGGAATCCCAACTTCCCCTTTAAAGTGGTTGTTAAGCCCCTTTATTTTATCCTGTCTGGTCTGTTTAAAAATCCTGTGTGCCCCTGTGTATGTACTTTGAAAAAATAAGTCGTTCTTTACCAGTTTTCAGAGCGCCGATCGCCGCTCACGTGACCCGCCAGCTTTCTCCTCTCCCTGTCAGCTGCCTGCAGCGGGTGGGGCTGAGGATTTCCCACTGACGTCATTCGGGAAGGGGAGGAGGAGAGGCTGAGAGGAGGAGAGAGGCTGAGAGGAGGAGAGAGGCGGCGAGTCACGTAAGCAGCGATTAGCACTCTGAAAACTGGTAAAGAAGCGGCTTATTTTTCCCCTTTAAAAATAAATACTCGCGAGTCGGTGACTGACCTCAGCCCCAGGCCCAGGTGCTATCATTCCAGGAGAAGGGGAGCCCGGGGCAAGGAAATTGAGGAGATTTGTGGCCCCGTGCACAGAGGCATTGCACGTGACGTCACAGCACGTACTGACGTCACGTGCATGCATGCATTGCCTGCACGGACCCAAAACAGAGAGGGTCTGCTTTGCTTTTGCATCAGGTTTCTCAAGCCTTTGAATGCCTGCACTTTATGTGATAATGACTAAGCCCCTCCCTTTCATGACATTGTTGAAAAGGGGTGTAGCAGGGCTGACCTTAAAATGATGCCCCTCCCCTGGAAAAAGTTCTTCGGATGCTCAAGGTACGCTCTCTCTTGATTTCTCTTCCACCAAACAAGGATCTTGCTCCAGTTAGGAAGTCCATGTAGATGTGATTCTCTCTAGAACTCCTACTAAAAATATGTTATTGTAGTATTTGTACTCTTGAATTCATTTCTGATTCAGCATGTGTATGCCTTTGATGTTTACAGGCTTTATCTATTTTGCAGACATGCTCAAATCTCTTCAACAAGTTTCAGACGGCAGACTTCACCCTGACCTATGGTGAGGACAGGATCTCCACCCATTGCTCTTCAGTCCTTCCCCCCAGCTCATAGGAATCATAAAAGAGTAAACTTTTCGAGGATCCCAATCAGTATTTCATTCATTGAACTATAGGGATGAGGTTTGGGTTTTCAGCGACTATGGGTTCATGGTGAATCCCGGGGATACCTGAGTTGCAAGAATTAGAAAGAAAAACTTTGTAGGTTGACCAGCAAAAATAATGGACAACATATAATGGACTGCAAAGCCTACAAGCCAAAAGTTTTAAGGAATAGATAACCCAGCCCTCTTTTTTATTAAAGGGTGGTGCAAGCCCCCATGGCAGTGCCTGGATTCTCATGCATTATGTTTGAGAAAAGCTTACTTATTGGCATTTCAAATGGACAGAATTGAATAACAGGCTTTACACACCACAGACCTCTCTAATTATAATGTTCACCACAAAGTTTTCAAACCATGAATTTCAAGCAAGAATCGTGAAACTCGTCCGTTCTCATTGGACTATGGAATCTCCTTGGTTTGTCTAGAAACATTAAGGCACGCTCTTGAAGATACATCACATGTGCTGAAAAATCAACAGAATCAAGCACTACAAAGTATGGCCGGGCCCCAAGACTTCCACGGTACTTCCATGCTAATCTCGCAGGCCTGGAGTCAATAGGATGAGCAGGATAAACCATTACTGTCTATAGCCACTAGGTGGTATTAATTGCAATGAGCTTCCTCCCTCGAGGATCTAAGTGGCTTTATGGGGAAGGAGCTGGAATCTGAACTCTAAAAAAGTCTACAATATGTTAAAGACTGGGCTGTATAAATAAGAGAGCAAATTATAATTATTCATATATTTTGAGAAACAAAATAAAAATGTTATTGTTGTTGTTCAGTCCTTTAGTCGTGTCCGAGTCTTCGTGACCTCATGGACCATAGTGCACCAGGCTTCTCTGTCCTCCACTGCCTCCCAAAGCTTACTTAACTTCATTCTTATTGTTCCGATGATGCTATCTACCCACAAAAAAGGAGCAAAACTGAGGACAAGGCCCTGTTACACCCACTCAGCGCTTAGATAAATGCAATCCCACACAAAGGGTAATTAACCTCTGAGGATGAGTAAAAAAATATATTATTAATTGATCACTCACAGTATTCAAACAAAAAGCTGCTGCTATACTAAAAAAATATATTAACGAAAGGGTGCGTATATAAACCAAGCCTATATATGCACTAGCAGCTGAGGGCGTCACCAGTTGAAGTCCGTGATGACGAAACGTGTCAGTGCGTGAGCACGCGGCTACCAAGGCAACCCTGCATAGCGTCACATGTCACGCTGACGATATGGCCGTCGAACCAGGAAGTCGGCTACAGAGGCACCCGGGCTTTGCGGCGCGGTGGAGTCAGCGGTGTTGGCGGGAGATACAGGGGGATATACCTTCGGTACACCTATTTTGCTTGAAAGTTTCTTATCCCATGTGAGTGTAAACCTTTTTTATCAATAAATATTCTGTGTGGTACATGTTACGCTATGGGCCCCCTTATTTTCATTGCATGTGATCATGATATGAGGATATGAGGAATCGTTCATCCATATTGTCAAGCTGATACCAGGACCTGGAGGTGGATCGTCATTTAACAACGGATGATCACTTGATTTGGTCAAAAGGTGTTTGATCCTTGTAATGAGGGTACGTTTTCAATACCTAGGGGAGCACGTCGGTGTGGTGAAGGCTCTTGGTGGTGTTTAGAGGAATAGAGGAAGATCTCCTTTTGGGACTATTCCACACTATCTTTTCATTGCTGTGAATAAGAGACTTGCATATTAATTTGTTGCATGCCGATTTGCCATCAGGACATTCGGATTATTTGTTTAAAATATACCTGATCACATTCATTGATTTGAATACAGACATATTCGCTTCCCTTGTTAGTAAGAGGTTATCAGCGCTGCTAGTGCATATATAGGCTTGGCTTATATACGCACCCTTTCGTTGATGCTATCTACCCATCTTGTTTTCTGTCGTCCTCTTCTCCTTTTTCCTCCCATGTTTTCCAGCACCAGGGTCTTTTCCAATGAGTCCTCTCTTCGCATTAGGGTGGCCAAAGTATTCGAGTTTCAGCTTCAGGATCTGTCCTTCCGGTGAATATTCAGGGTTGATTTCCTTCAGGATTGACTGGTTTGATCTTTTTGCCGTCCAAGGGACTTTCAAAAAACATCAACAGCATAGTTCAAAAGCATCAATTCTTTGGCGTTCAGCCTTCCTTATGGTCCAACATTCACAGCCATAGGTTACTCTACTGGGAATAGCATAGCTTTGACTGTTTTTTATAATGTTGTTTAGGTTTGCCATTGCTTTCCTCAAAAGAACCAAGTGTCTCTTCTTTTTTTGGCTACAGTCACCGTCTGCCATGATCTTGGAACCTAGGAAGATAAAATCTGTCACAGTTTTAATACATTCTCTTTCTATTTGCCAAGGAGTGATGGGACCGGTTGCCATGATCTTATTTTTCTTAATGTTCAATTTCAGGCCAGATTTTGCGCTCTCCTCTTTCACCTTCATTAAGAGACTCTTTAGTTCTTCACTTTCAACATATCTCAGGTTGTTGATATTTCTCCCGGCGATCTTAACCACTTGCCGACCGCCGCCCGACTATATACGGCAGCGCTCAGCCCCTCCCAGGCAAAGTGACGTACCGGTACGACTCTAGCCTGGGAGCCAATAGGGGGCGAGCGCGCGCCGCTGGAGGCGCGCTCCCGCCCCCGCTTGTACCCTAAAAAGCCCGTGCGTGTGACCGGCGGACCTGATGTCCGCCGGTCACTCGCGATCATCGGGTGGAGAGGGAGAAAGGCAGGCGGCTAATGTAAACAAAGCCGCCTGTCATTCTCCCCTGTGTAATAGCAGAGATCATACGGTTCTGCTATGTAGGATCGTTGATCTCTGCTGTTACACACACAGCCACATCCAATCAGAGTTAGAAGCACGCACCTAGGGACACACTTAACCCCTCCCTCTCCAATAAAGTTAACCCCTTCCCTGCCAGTGTCATTTTTACAGTAACAGTGCATATGTATAGCACTGATTACTGTAGTAATGTCACTGGTACCCCCAAAAGTGTCAAAAACGTCAGTCAAGGGTCCGATCTGTCCGCCGCAATGTCGCAGTCCCGCAAAAAAAATCGCAGATCGCCGCCATTTCTCGTTAAAAAAAAAACAATAAAAATGACAAAAATCTTTCCCTTAGTTAGTAAACGCAACAACTTTTGCGCAAACCAATCAAAATACGCTTATTGTGATTTTTTTTTTACCAAAAATAGGTAGCAGAAAACAAATTGGCCAAAAATTTAAAAAATTTTGATTTTTACATTTTTTTTTGGGGGGGGAATTTCATATAAAAAAATGTGAAAAATATTGTTATTTTTTCAAAATTGTCGCTCTTTTTTTGTTTATAGCGCAAAAAGTAAAAATCGCACAGGTGATCAAATACCACCAAAAGAAAGCTCTGTTTGTGGGAAAAAAAGGATTCAAATTTCGTTTGGGTACGGCGTTGCATGACCGCGCAAATTTCCAGTTAAAGTCGCACAGTGCTGAATCACAAAAAGTGGCCCAGACATAAGACAGCGAAATCCTCCGGTGGTAAAGTGGTTAAAAAAAACATTTTTTATTTTTCCCAAATATATTGGAAATATATTTAAAATGCTACAATTTTGGTCATATTGTGGAATATTTCACATTTTTTTTCCCCCTAAATATATTGGAAATATATTTTTCTTCCATATGGGTGGTATCGGAATGTAAACAGATCTCTTCCAGTTCTGTGGCCATTTTTGAGTTTTCCAAATTTGTTGGCATATTGAGTGCAGCACTTTAAGCAGCATCATCTTTTAGGATTTTAAATAACTAAGCTGGGATATTATCACTTCCGCTATTGTAGCACCCTCCTAGGTATGTGCTAGGTAAAAGCATTGTATGCTCCTTCT
Organism: Pelophylax lessonae; assembly: GCF_965119305.1. Classification (NCBI taxonomy): domain Eukaryota; kingdom Metazoa; phylum Chordata; class Amphibia; order Anura; family Ranidae; genus Pelophylax; species Pelophylax lessonae. The sequence goes on from NC_138772.1 coordinate 7,465,925, forward strand.
GCTTATCAGGGGAGCCTGATCTGTTAGGTTGCCTGTTACATGTTTACAGGTGTGATTCACTGGGTCTGAGGGAGTGTCCCCACTGCATCCAATAGGGGAGCCTGTTGGACAGTGGAGGAAACCCAGCCAGTGACACATAGGCTTTTGTGAGAGTCCCAGTGGGAGGGCACTCCTACAGTGCATCCTGGGATTGCTCATAAAAGCCAAGGGGACATGTGACATGGCGTCTTTGGTGGGAAGCAGAGTCCCAGGAGGAGGTGGACGGCTGTCTCTCCTCCTGCAGTGTGAGGAAGGTGGTCTTAGGCAGTTGGCCTAGTGAACCAGGTGTGGAGCTGAGCTGCAGAGGATCCAGTGGAGCTATTCCTCTCACTGACACCAACAATGGGGCACTATTCCTCTCACTGACATCAGCAATGGGGCACTATTCCTCTCACTGACATCAACAATGGGGCACTATTCCTCTCACTGACATCAGCAATGGGGCACTATTCCTCTCACTGACCCCAACAATGGGGCACTATTCCTCTCACTGACACCAACAATGGGGCACTATTCCTCTCAATAATACCAACAATGGGGCACTATTCCTCTCAATAATACCAACAATGGGGCACTACTCCTCTCACTGACACCAACAATGGGGCACTATTCCTCTCACTGACACCAACAATGGGGCACTATTCCTCTCAATAATACCAACAATGGGGCACTATTCCTCTCAATAATACCAACAATGGGGCACTACTCCTCTCACTGACACCAACAATGGGGCACTATTCCTCTCACTGACACCAACAATGGGGCACTATTCCTCTCACTGACACCAACAATGGGGCACTATTCCTCTTACTGACATCAGCAATGGGGCACTATTCCTCTCACTGACACCAACAATGGGGCACTATTCCTCTCACTGACACCAACAATGGGGCACTATTCCTCTTAATGATACCAACAATGGGGCACTATTCCTCTCAATAATACCAACGATGGGGCACTATTGTTCCCTCTAATACCATTTGTGGCGATGTTATTCTCACTGATGCAAGGAAAATTTCCACTCCCGCTGACCACAGTCTGGCCCCCGTAAAGTCTGAAGAACAATAAACTGGCCCTTTGCTTATAAAGTTTGGGGACCCCTGCTGTAGACCTTGCTGACAATCACTGTCAGATCTAGACAGTGGCATTGTGCCACTAGAACAAGTGCCAATGACACGTGGGATGGTGGCGCCCAGCTTGTTTGTTGTTGGCTACATCCTGGAAACTAAGTAGTAAGGGTTTTCTGCAATGTTTGCTCACCTGCCAGAGAGTTCCCGATAGTGATCTGTTTTATTGTTCCACAATTTATTGCAGTCTGCCTCCTAAGAAGCAGCATGGGGAAATGTAAATACAATCTGCATGGGTAATCTAACAAAATGTTATACAGCGGGTGGGTGGGTGCGCTCCCTGACTGTATTGGACATTTCCTTAGAAGTCAAAGGGAATGATACGAATAACGAGGCCAACAAGGAAGCAGTGTGACTGATTTCTAACTGTTGACCTACCAACCGACCAAGATTGACATTACGGTGCAGGTTCTCCATTACACTGCTTGTTAAGTGTCATATGTCCTCCTAGGTACTAGTTATTGTTTGCTTCTACCTTTACACACATAGAGCTGTACATGGTATATACTGTACATATGTTATACTGTATATGGTGCTACCCCTGAAGCATCCACTGGATAAAATGGGCCCTCTGTTCTTTGCCACCATTGTTTTTTTTTTATTATTTTTTGCTAAACAAACGGAAAAAAAAAATGTATTATAATATTTCGCAATCAGGCAAATTTTCTCCTTCAATGATGTGCGCTGATGAGGCTGCACTGATGGTCACTGATAGGCTGCACTGGTGGGTACTGATAGGCTGCAGTGATGGGCACTGATGAGGCGGCACTGATGAGGCTGCACTGATAGGAGGCACTGATGGGCACTGCTAGGTGGCACTAATAGGCGGCACTATTGGGCACTGAAAGGCAGCCCTAATGGGCACTGATAGACACTGGTAGGTGGCACTGATAGGCAGCACTGATAAGTGACACTGATGAGAAGGCACTGATGGGCACTGATTGGCAGCACTGATGGGCACTGATTGGCAGCACTGATGGGCACTGATTGGCAGCACTGATGAGCACTGATTGGCAGCCCTGGTGGGCACTGTTGGGAGAGCACGAATAGTCAGAAAACTGATAATCAGTGCCCTGATTATCAGTGTAGATGTCCCTTTAACACCAGCCAGTTCTCATCTCTTCTTCTCCTCTCCTGAGGAAAGAAAAGCCGATAAGCGGCTTGTGTTTACATCTGTGATCAGCTGTCATTGGATCATGTGGTAAAGGGCTGCTGTGATTGGCTCTTTACCCTGATCTGTGATCAGCTGAGTCCAAAGGACTAAGCGATCACAAATCGCGCCACTTGCATGCCGCAGGGGGCACACGGGCAGCATGATCATGGGAGGAAGTCCATAGACACCCAGCAATGTAAGCCTGCTCTGTAGCCGTCTTTCGGCTATAGCACGAACGGGCAGGGGTTAAAGAAGGCAGATGTCAATAGTATTGGCACAATAATGAGTATCAATAACAGCATTAAAGTAGATTGCCAAAAGCAGTAGTACAACTCAACATATGGTATGACCAATAACCAGACATAGGCACAGGATAATACTACTGTATGTGCTGGGATCAGCATAAAAAGTAGCAATGTCACCAATGGCACCACGAGTGCAGCAATGGACAGTAATATGATTGAATTTACTGTGTTTAGGAGACTACATGGCCAAAGTGCATTAGGGTGACTATGCTAGGTATAGACTAACTGGATCCAGGTACCCTTTATAGGAGTAGTGGGAATAGGGGGGCTTGTAGTAGTGATCGACCGATATAGTTTGTTGGTTGCCGATACCGATATTTTTCCGATCGCATATCGGTATCAGCCGATATTGGCCGTTATTTTCACACATGTAAAAATTACCCAAAAAAACACAAAATATGACAGAAAGCTCTTAATCACTTGCCGACCGCCGCACGACTATCTACGGCGGCGGTCAGCCCCTCACAGGCAAAGTGACGTAGGACTACGTCACTAGCTTGTGAGGGTCTAGGGAGCGAGCGCGCGCCGCCGGAGGCGCGCTCCCGCGTGGTCACGGACCCCCCCGCGCGTGTGACCGGCGGACCCGATGTCCGCCGGCCACTCTGCGATCGGCGGGGGAGAGGGAGAAAGTCAGGTGGCTTGTGTAAACAAGCTGCCTGTCATTCTCCCCTCTGTATGAGAGATGATCATATGGATCTACTATGTAGATCCGTTGATCACTCTGCATACAGCTGAAGCCACAGCCAATCACAGTTAGAATCACGCCCCTAGGGACACACACAGCCCCTCCCTCTCAAATAAAGTTAACCCCTTCACTACCAGTGTATTTTTACAGTAACAGTGCATATATATAGCACTGATTACTGTAGAAATGTCACTGGTAACCCCAAAAGTGTCAAAAATGTCAGTCAAGGGTCCGATCTGTCCGCCGCAATGTCGCAGTACCGCAAAAAAAATCGCAGATCGCCGCCATTACGCGTTAAAAAAAAACAACAAAAATGACAAAAATCTTTCCCTTAGTTAGTAAACGCAATAACTTTTGCGCAAACCAATCAAAATACGCTTTTTGCGATTTTTTTTACCAAACATAGGTAGCATAAAACAAATTGGCTGAAAATGTTAAATAATTTTGATTTTTACATTTTTTTGGGGGGGAATTTCATATAAAAAAAAGGGAAAAATATTACTATTTTTGCAAAATTTACGCTTTTTTTGTTTATAGCGCGTGATCAAAAAATCGCACAGGTGATCAAATACCGCCAAAAGAAAGCTCTGTTTGTGGGAAAAAAAGGATGCCAAATTCGTTTAGGTACAGCGTTGCACGACCGCGCAATTGTCCGTTAAAGTCACGCAGTGCCGAATCGCAAAATACCCCCTGGTCGTTTAGCAGCCAAATCCTCCGGGGCTTAAGTGGTTAATAAACATGTTAATCTTTATTTATAAACATTTTTAATATTAAGTGTTCGTTCTTCACACCTTAACTGCATAAAAACTGATATGAAAACTTCAATTCCAGGGACATTTGCTTTGCATTCACATCCTGATTGTGCATTACTGCATAAAACTGACTGCACTGCAGTAACATATTGCAGTGTGTGAATCTACTACTGCAGCACTTTTATGATAAAAGTGCTGCAGTAGTGGACTCACACACTGCAATATGTTACTGTAGTGCAGTCAGTGCAAAACAGCTAGAAAAAAAGCTAGGCAACAACAGCTACACAAAATACACATGTCACAGTGGATTGGATGGACTGGAGTCAGTGGAAGAGGACTACCTCTGCAGTAAGGCACTGACTGCAACTAATGCAGTGCAGTCAGTGCAAAACTTCTAGAAAAAGAGCAAGGCAACAACAGCTACATGTCATAGTGGATTGGACTGGACTGGAGTCAGTGGAGGACTACCCTCTGCAGTAAAGCACTAACTGCAACTAATGCAGTGCAGTCAGTGCAAAAATGCTAGAAAAAAGCTAGGCAACAGCTAGACAGTGGATTGGATTGGAGTCAGTGGACTACCTCTGCAGTAGGGCACTCACTGCAACTACAGCAGTCAGTGGATTGGAGTCACTCAGCGGACAGGACTGGACTGCAGCTGGCTGTAACCCGAGGCCGTGGGAGGCGGTTCTAAGTGCAGTGCGCACGGTGAAATAGCGTCAGGTATGGGCCGCGCAGGCGTGGGAGGCGGTGTTAGAAGGCAGAACGTGTGCTCGCAACATATGGACTATAAAAGAAAGATATAACTGCGCTAAATACTAAATAACACAGCAGCAACTTAAATTGTGACAAGCAAAAATGGGTATATGTAAGGGCTAAGTTGCGCTAATGGGTACTACATCCACAGATAAATGTAAGATGAAGCACACTAATGATAGTCCAATATTGGTGACAAGTCCGTATCCAAATGAAAGGCACAGTCCAAAACAAACGATTCCAGTGGCAGATGATTAAACCAACATTCAATTCTCCTTACCAGAATGCAGAATAGAGTTCGCCCAATACTCAAGTCAGATCAAAACGCTCAGCCTTCGGTCGGTGTGATCAATTAGTCCTCTCAACCACAAATAATGATCATATGCAAAGAAAAAATAGACAGTACATAGCGTAATACTGTTGAATGCTATTTCGTCACCAAGAGGAGTGCACACCGTCACCAGATGGCTAATAGTGGAAAGCACCAGTAACCTTAGGTCCCAAGTCCTCACCAGATGTTCAATAATTAAGGTGATGGTTAAAAATGAAAGTGACACACAGAGACCTCTCCCGATATCACTGCCTCTTACCAGATTAAAGATAAGTGAGGGCCACACAGTCTGAAAAGGAAGTGACACACAGAGACCTCTCCCGATAACACTGCCTCTTACCAGATTGTATATAAGTGAGAGCCACACAGTCTGTCGTCCCGTCTCCGGAGCCGATAGCTCTGATGGTCCCTCCAAATATCAAATTCTCCCAGAATGTGTTGGGTTAAGCCACTCTCCCCAGAAGCCAATCCTTAGAACAGGTGTCACCAGGAGAGATTCTAGGGCTGACTCGATCGTGTATCGTATGGTATAGAAAAAACAAAGCACTACATAGTGCATTACCACAGACACTTTAATAGAAAAAAAGACAGCAACTTACAACATAAAGGATAATTCCAGCAAGGATATAGGCGAGCCGCCGGCCGGTCGGCTCCTCCGCCCGTCCTGATAGACACTCGTTCCCACAAGCATATGGAATGACGTCACGAAAATATCGGCAATATCGGTTAAAAAAAAGCTGATTCCAATATATCGGGGAAAGTCCATATTGGCCCTCGATATATAATCGGTCGATCTCTAGTTTGTAGAATGGCGTTTTAGGGGCAGTCCTTTACTGGCTTCTTCTGCTGACTATACTTGGGGCCCTTTAAGCAGCATTGGTGCACTTACCAACAGTCTTGGAGAATGAGCATACTGTGTAGGAGCTAAGTACTTAGTATCCAGTTTCTAAAAACTCAGTCTCTGCTAAACGTGTGTAAATAGTAGGCAGTGAGCCCTCTCACCAGTCCAGGCAATACAACCACGGTCTCCCACTGTACAAATGTCCCTTAAATCCATGCAGAATGACTCCGGTTCTTCTTGTTGCAATAGTGGTATTACCACAGTGGCTGCACTTTCCAGCATTGTGCCCGCTGCCCCCCCCCCCCCCGGCACCAAACACCACTCACAGGCCTCAGTCTCTGGTCACTCGCCCTTTGGATAGTCTGTTTGCAACAGGACTGATGAGCACACCTCCAATTCCATGCTGCAAAGAGGAAGAGCCTACTGTAGCTGAGCAGTTTCAGAAAAGCAACAAAATACCTTCTCCTTGCCTCAGTGTCTCTTGGGAATTATAGTGCAAAAGGTCCATAGGTTCCACAATATGGCTTACTTCATGGACTTTAAGTCTCATGATTCTGCATAGGTTGTGTATAGGAGTCCATAGACTTTGCTGGCTCTCGCCCTGCTGACAGGAGCCAAACAGTGCAACTGAATCCATCATACCAGTATAAAATTAAAAATGTCACATACTTGGTAGAAGATTGAAATGATGAGGTTGGCCTCTCTTGTATCTTCAGCCTGGATCCCACTGGAAGTGGAACAGAGGGTACTGAGAGACAGGAGGAATGCGAGTGCCTGCAGATGTTGAACTTGCAGCAAGAGATGCTGTCCCAAGGAGACTGGTGGGCCAACGGGTCAGGAACAGTAGTTGTGTTCAGTAGTCTAGCCCAGGTTAAAGGAGCACTCTGCTTGTACTGCAGGTTCAGGACATGTGTCCAGTCAGATCTCTCAGCAGACTTGAGGCAGGAACACTCAGCAGTGCACAGAGCTTGTACAGCAGACGGCCAAGCAGGCACTCGAGAAGGAGAGGAAGCCAGGATAAGAGGCAGAAGCGTGGTCACAGGAATAGTCAGGGTCATCAATAGTCAGGCAGCTAGGTACCAAATCATGAGGAAAGCCCAAGTCAGGAACAGAGCCAGGGTCAGGAACTGGCGACAAAGAATGAGCAGGATCCAATATGAGGTCAGGAGCCAGCCAGGTCAGCAACAAGGGAATCATACAGGATAAATCCAGGACACAAGGAACAGCTGAAGATCAGTCAGAACAGAACATGGGCATGAGCATCCTTTAAATAGCCCGTCTGCGCTAACAGGAATTGTGGAAGTGCACATTTTTGAATGAATGCACGCGCCTAGTCACCTTTCTGTGGGAAATACAATGCACATACACCTATCTGTGCACCAGACGTGTCACGGGAATTCCCTGAGAGTAAAACTAAGTGTAAAGAAGACAATGTCTCCTTCTCCTTGTTTCTGTAGTCCAGCACCTGGCTGTATATAGAATTCCAGTAATGAGCTACAGGTACAAACATCTATGTATGAAATAAAGGTGAGGCAAATGTGTTTTCTGGAAGGTAGTGGAGAACAGACCTTTCCCTGGAGAAGACCCTCCAGACATGGACCACCATATGGAATCCCTCTACTGGATGACCTTCACCCTCCTGATGCCATCTAGTAGGGGGATTACGTAGAGTAAAGGAAGAAGTTGCAACATTTATTGTATTTGATTCATTGAAATATTGGCAGCAAGAAAATTCTGAGAATACGTTTTGGTGGGCTGGTGGCCTTAACCACTTGCCGACCGCCGCAAGTACATATACTGCGGCGGTCAGCCCCTCCTGGGCAAAGTGATGTACTCGCCAATAGGGGGCGAGCTTGCGCCGCTGGAGGTGCGCTCCTGCCCCCGCTCTTTCACTGGGATTCCCGCGCGAGTGACCGGCGGCTCCGATGTCTGCCGGCCATTCGCGATCTCCCTGGAGAGGGAGAAAGGCAGGCGGGTGATGTAAACAAAGCCGCCTGTCATTCTCCCTGGTGTAACTGCAGAGATCATACGATCCTGCTATGTAGGATCGTATGTCTCTGTGGTTACATCAAAAGCCATGCCCCTTGACAGTTAGAAGCACGCCCCTAGGGACACACTTAACCCCTTGATAACTAATAAAGTTAACCCCTTCCCTACCAATGTAATTTTTACAGTAACAGTGCATATGTATAGCACTGATTACTGTAGTAATGTCACTGGTAACCCTAAAAGTGTCAAAAATGTTAGTCAGGGGTCCGATCTGTCCGCCGCAATGTCGCAGTCCCGCAACAAAAAATCGCAGATCGCCGCCATTACTAGTTAAAAAAAAAACAATAAAAATTACATAAATCTTTCCCTTAGTTGGTAAACGCAATAACTTTTGCGCAAAGCAATCAAAATACGCTTATTGCGATTTTTTTACCAAAAATATGTAGCAGAAAACAAATTGGCCTAAAATGTTAAAAAAATTTTGATTTTTACATTTTTTTTGGGGGGGGAATTTCATATAAAAATTTTGAAAAATATTGTTATTTTTTAAAAATTGACGCTCTTTTTTTGTTTATAGCGCAAAAAATAAAAATCGCACAGGTGATCAAATACCACCAAAATAAAGCTCTGTTTGTGGGGAAAAAAGGACGTCAATTTCATTTGGGTGCAGCATCGCACGACCGCACAATTGTCCATTAAATTTACGCAGTGCCGAATCGCAAAATAGGGCCTGGTCATTGAGCAGCCAAATCCTCCGGGGCTTAAGTGGTTAAAAAATCAGTTGACCTCCCCACCATGCCAAAATTAAAGTATGTGACTACTGAGTGACCTTCATGGCACAGGTTGTCCATTGTACTATTTGTTAGGCATCATATTACTTTTTAACTACTATTCAATGTTTGCTTTTACAGTTTGTTGGGTATCATATTCCCGGCTAGCTACCATTTAATGTTTGCGTCCGTCTTTATACACGTAGAGCTGTGAATGGTATAGCATTTCAGTGACGGGCACCGAGCATAAACATCTATGTATGAAATAAAGGGGATTTTCCTGTTCTGTGAACCTTGGAGAGAAGAGAGGATGGATGGTGGGGATTGAGCCTTTCACCGCTGGAGCCCCTTTAGACATGGGTCACCACATGGGATGACTCTACTGGACAATCTTCATCCTCCTGTTGGCGTCTGGTAAGGGGATTAAATAGTTGTGGAATAAAGGTCATGGGATTCATTTAAAATTGTACATTTTGCAATATTGGCAGCATTATAGGAGAATACCTAGACTGCCATTGTTGGATTGCTGCACCCAGAGGCGTAACTAGAACCTTCAGGGCCCCGGGGAAAGAAACCATGAAGGTCCCCCCGGACCTCTGGCCAGGGCCCTTCCCTTTAAGCCTGGGGCTCTTCCCACTGATCCTGGGGCCGTTTACTCTCCTTGCGGGGCCCTTTATTACGATCCCACAATGGGACCCTTTCACAAGTTCTGCAGTGGGCCCCCTTCCTGCCATCTTGGGGCCTCCCCATGGTGGTGGAATGCCAGGGCCCAGTCGCAAGTGTGACCTTTGTGATTCTGGAAGTCACCCACTGGGGTCAGTAGTTTTTTTTTGGGGGTATTTTAATTGTATTATTTTTTATCATTTTATTTTATCTTCTTACAATGTGACTGACTATGACTCTGTCCATTCAGAAAAGGAAGGAGTTGGTAAATTACATATTTACCGACCCCTTCCTGGTTCTCTATTGTGACATCCCCTGCAGCAGCCGGCAGGAGAGGGGAGGGAGCACAGTCGGGGGGGGGGTCAGCACAGTAAGGAGGGGGGACCAGGGGAGCACACAGGAGCCCAGAGACAGCAGAACACAAGTGAACTGGATAGGAGGAGTGGTGGGGGCAGCACAGTAGGGGGGGGGGGGACCAGGGGAGCGCACAGGGGCCCAGAGACAGCAGAACACAAGTGAACTGGATAGGAGGAGTGGCGGGGGAAGCATACGGAACCAATCTCCTCCTTTTTCCTCCTGTAGCTGCATGCTCTACATGCTGCCCCCGCTGCCCATCCTATCCAGGTGTACAGTGGAGCCGCACAGGCCCCCTGGAGCATGGGGCCGACTGGAGCATGGGGCCCGGTTGCAATTGCAACCCCTGCAACCCCTGTAGTTACGCCCCTGGCAGCACCTAATAAAACTGTTGACCTACCCGCCATGCCAAAACTGACATAAAGGACTACTGAGTGATCTTCACAGTGCAGGTTGTCCATGTCAGGTATCATATTCCCCCTTAGCTACTAGTTAATGTTTGCCTCAATGTTTATACATGCCGTGCTGTAAACTTTATAGAATTCCAACGAGACACAAATATGTATGAAATGAAAAGGTGAGGCAGAGGTGTTTCCTGCTCCATGCACACTGGACAGAAGAGAAGACGGACAGTGGAGATCAGACCCTTCAATGCAGGAGACCCTCCAGACATGGACCATCGAATGGGAGGCCTCTACTTGACAACCTTCATCCTCCTGATGGCATCTGGTAAGGGGGATTAAATACTCAGAGGGTAAAGGTCATGTGATTCATTGAAAATAATAAATGTTACAATAGTGGCAGCACTGTAAGAAAATTCTGAGGATACCATTATTGTGGGGTGTACCTAATGTGTAAGAAGTACAGCCAAAGCTCATTTGGCTGTACTCAGGGCTTTTTTCCTCAGAGAATAGGTGCAGGAACTCCTCCCTTCTGAGTCACCCCTTAACTCCATCCCCTACCCACCCCTGAGCACCGTTCCTTGGTTTCACCTCCTACCCACCTCCCAGTACCACCCCTTTTAGAGAATTAACGATAACAAGAAAGGCAATATGATAGATCTAGAAACAATGGACACCCCAGTGACAATAGATCCACCCCTGCAACAATGGACTTCCAACATCAAGCATCAATAGACCCTCCAGCAGCCAGCAGCATTAGGCCCCTCCCTCAACAGTAGATCCCTCCCAGCAATGATTGATTCCCTGCAACATTCCCTGCAACTGTGGGCAGCACAGTGGTGTAGTGGTCAGCACTTTCACCCAGCAGCAAGAGGGTCGCTGGTTCGAATCCCAACCACGACACTACCTGCCTGGAGTTTGCATGTTCTCCCTGTGCCTGCGTGAGTTTCCTCCGGATACTCCGGTTTCCTCCCACACTCCAAAGACATGCTGGTAGGTTAATTGGATCCTGTATAAAATTGGCCTTACTATGTGTTAGGGACCTTAGATTGTAAGCTCCTTGAGGGCAGGGACTGATGTGAATGTGCAATGTATATGTAAAAGCGCTGAGTAAATTGACAGCGCTATATAAGTACCTGAAATAAATAAATAAATAAATACCGCACCAGCAGCAACAACAGACTTCCCCAGCAACAATAGACCCTCTGCGCAAATAGATCCCCTCCAGCAGCAAATAGATCCCCTCCAGCAACACTAGATTCCCCTGTAACCAGCATCAATAGACCCTCCAGCAGCCAGCAACAAAGACCCCTCCCTCAACAATAAATCCTTCCCAGCAACAATTGACCCACCAGCAGCAAAAGACCCACCCTAGCAACAATAAATCCCTATGAGCAACAGAAAACCTCCCCAGCAACAATAGACCCCCATCCTCTGCAGCAATAGATTTCCTATTAGTCAGCATCAATAGACCCTCCAGCAAACCCCAGCACCCCTTGCCATTACATACATTCAGTTCTGGAGGTGCTGGCACTGCGTTCCCCCGCGTTTCCACTAAAAAAAAAGCCCTGGCTGTACTTCTCCTGTGGATCACAGGAGTGTAGTACGTTTTGCACTCCTGAGACCCATTTTCAGTAGAGAGCGGGCTGAAGTCCGCTGTCTGCTGACGTCACAGAGCCAGTCCAGGCTTAGGCGTCATCACGACCATGGAGTCGGGATTCACCCACATGCCTGGACCGGTACCCGGCTCAGCCTCTCAGCGGGGAGGAGAGGGGGTGAGGAAAAGGAGGCAGGGGTCATTCTCTGGGGATATCTCCAGATTGGATACAACAGATACATATGCACACAATCAGGTGCTTACTCTGTGCCTCTAGATGGATTATGCCATGTTTTTTTTTTTTTCCAGGACATATTGGGCTTTCATTTGGAGGCAAATGATCATGGATATCTCCTGATTTTGTTTTTATTATCAAAGGAAAGTTGGCCAAAAAGATTTAAAAAAATATATATTTTTTTAAAAATTCATCTATATATTTCTTGTGACTACCATAACCTACCACTAAAGAACAACCAAAATAAATAAAAAATCTCCCGCTCCCAGTGATACCACATACTGTATGCAGGGCTGCTGTTAGAAATCGCGGGGCCCCGTACAGACTACCTGGCAGGGCCCCCCCAAGAAAATATTAAAGATATATTTAGCTAAAATTACAACAAAATCACTATTAGCGCCCATTCAGACTGGCGCGACACGACTTGCTGGGGCGACCTGTGAAGTCGCGTGCACCGCGACCTCGGCGCGACTTGCAGGGACTTCATATAATTGAAGTCAATGCGAGTCGCCTCCAGGTCGCCCCAAAGTAGTACAGGACCCTTTTTCTAAGTCGGAGCGACTTGTGTCACTCCTATTAGAACGGGTCCTGTACTATTCAATGGCGAGCGACCGACCGCGACTTGTCAGGCGTCCAAGTCGCCTGACAAGTCGCGCTAGTGTGAATGGACCCTTATCAGACACAAATATAACATAGTTCGCATAATTCCTGCTAAATCTAAAAAAAAAAAAAACTATGTTAAATAAAAAAGAAGATGAGATGAGAAAAATATACAGGCTGGGCAGAGAGAGAGAAACAAAGTTACAATTTACAAATAAACTCCTGAGCAGAGATAAGTGCTGGGGGGGGGGGGCACACAAGGGATGGGGATTGGTGAGGGACGACTGTCTCTTTCTCAGCAGATAAAAGCTGATAGCAGGGAGAGGGACAGATCAGATTCAGGTGCTGGAGGAAGATTTCTGTATTTATTGTCCATCACTAATCCCCCTCTCTGTGTGAGCCCCCCTGTGTGCTCGGGCCCCCTACAAGAGGGCTGGTGGTCCCCCCCTATCAGCGGCCCTGACTGTATGTGTATGCTACTTGTTGTTTGTACCCGTAGTACAGCTCAGAAACAACAGTAGGCATTTTGCTTTTTTTTTCCCCCTACCTAAAACTAGTGTCCGACCGATATGGGTTTTTCGTTGCCGATACCGTTATTTTGGCCAATGCATATCGGTTTTCGGCCGATATTGGCCGATATTTTTGTACATTTCAATTTTTTTTTTGACAGGTACTTTTGTGGAGGGATCTGGGGATCTAAAAGACCCCAAACCCCTCCTCTGCACTTAAAAACATTCAAAACGCCAAGTTTGGCTGTTTTGAATGCCGTCATTTTTTAAAATCTGGCGCCAAGTACCCGGAAGTGATATCACTCATGACATCACGTCCAGGTTTTTGCATAGAGACCCGATCAGAGCTGAATGCAGCTTTGATCGGGTCTTCGGCGGCCGGGCAGGCTGGTTGCCGGGGTCTCCCGGTGGGACGGGAGACCCGACAGGAGGGGGGAAGTCCCCTCCCGCTCCTTGTAATGACAGCCAAGCGGCTTTTTAGTTGCATTGGTTGTCATTACAAGACAGCCGACCGTTGGCTATGGACGCCGTTACCGGGGTAATGCCTCTAGCTGCAGGCATAATTCTGATACAAGCACTTTCCCAAAATATCAGCAATATCGGTAACATCCGGGGTTGATTCCGATATATCGGGAAAAGTGCATATCGGCCCTTGATATATTGGCTTTGCCGATAATCGGTCGATCCCTACCTAAAACACACTGACTGACATTGATACTAATTTTAAAAGTTTCTGTTTTTCTTAAATCCTGTCCAAAATATACTGGCCATGGCCTTTGACCCTGACCTTTGACCCCAACTTTGATCTTTGACCCTTACTTGACCCAAACATTAATCCTGGCACTGACCTAGATCAAACCTTGATCTATGTATTTTATATTTATTTATTTATTTATTATTATTTATTTTACACACACTTGTTTTCTCTCTGCAAGGAGAGAGAAAGATCCAATGTATCTTTCCTCTCCATTCACATGGAGAGAAACACAGGGGCGGACTTCAAAGTAACTAATCACTGTGGTAGCCAATTAAAGACTATCACAACAATCAGGTGACACGGAATCGGGAGTTTCGGGTCCTGATCGATAGTACAGTGCATCGCGCTGCCCAGTCCCGTGAGGTTGCATATCTGCGTACTGTCAGCGTCAAGGTGTTAAGATAGTTGAGGGCCAGATTGAGACATTACCTTCAGATATTTATCAGTGCAGGTAAAGTATGTCCAGGACCTCCACCTTTCTCTAAATGCCCCCGCAGTGTTGTGAAGAGTAGCCATTAGGTTTTCCATATTTAATTTATTCATAAATGATCTAGAGGAGGGGATATCTAGTACAATCTCAGTATTTGCGGATGATACTAACTAAGCATGCCAATATCTTCTATGCAGGATGCGGAAACCTTACAAGAAGACCTGAACAAAATAACGGGGTGGGCAACTACATGGCAGATGAGATTTAATGTTGAAAAATGTAAAGTAATGCACTTGGGGGCCAGAAACCAGAAAGCAAGCTACTCACTAGGGGGGGAACCTCTGGGGGAGTCTAGGATGGAAAAGGACCTGGGGCTCCTAGTAGACAACAGGCTTGGCAGTGGCATGCAATGCCAAGCTGCTGCAAGCAAAGCCAACAGAATACTGGGATGTATAAAAAGGGGATTCACTCCAGAAATAAAGAGATTATTCTCCCGCTCTACAAGACTCTGGTCTGGCCACATCTGGAGTATGCTGTCCAGTTCTGGGCACCGGTCCTCAGGAAGGATGTGCTGGAACTGGAAAGAGTCCAGAGAAGGGCAACAAAAATAATTAGGGGAATGGAGGACATCAGCTATGAGGAAAGACTACAAGCACTGAACCTTTTCTCTCTGGAGAAGAGACGATTGAGGGGGGATATGATATCAATGTACAAATATTGTACTGGCGACCCTAGCATAAGGAACAAACTATTCAGAGAAAGGGAATACAATAAGACACGTGGCCACTCACTAAAACTAGAGGAAAAGCGGTTTAACCTTAAAGTGCGTAAGGGGTTCTTCACTGTAAGAGCGGTAAGGATGTGGAATTCTCTTCCACAAGCAGTCGTTCAGCAGGGAGCATCGATAGTTTAAAAAAACGATTAGATGGGCACCTTAAAGACCACAACATACAGGGGTATACAGTGTACAACATACAGGGGTATACAATGTACAACATACAGGGGTATACAATGTACAACATACAGGGGTATACAATGTACAACATACAGGGGGTATACAATGTACAACATACAGGGGGTATACAATGTACGACATACAGGGGTATACAATGTACAACATACAGGGGTATACAATGTACAATATACAGGGGGTATACAATGTACAACATACAGGGGTATACAATGTACAACATACAGGGGTATACAATGTACAACATACAGGGGTATACAATGTACAACATACAGGGGTATACAATGTACAACATACAGGGGGTATACAATGTACAACATACAGGGGGTATACAATGTACAACATACAGGGGTATACAATGTACGACATACAGGGGTATACAATGTACAATATACAGGGGTATACAATGTACTGTTAACAGCAAACACACACACACATCATAGGTTGAACTGGATGGACGGATGTATTTTTTCAACCTCACTAACTATGTAACTACGTAACATATGAAGGAAGTCATTGTCTTTTGAATACCACAGTGACCTAGATGGAGATTGCATTTGCTTCCACAAAACTGGAATGCAAGCCTCGGCCGTGTTCACCAAGTATATAGTTTAGAGAAGCCTTGTATTTCCACATTGAGTCTCTCTATCAGGTGGAGCAGGCAGGCTGCTGGGTTCCCACTCCTATCTACGGATGTCAGTTGTGTAATAGTGACTGTCACATCTTCCCAGAAGGGGCGTAGTTTGGGACAGAACCAGAAAATATGAGTTAATATATCTACTTCCTGGGCACAACGCCAGCAGTGTCTGGGATATTGCGGTCTATTTTGAGTACTACATGTGGAACGCGATCCTGGGAACTTTGAAATAGCTGTATACCATTGCATCTTTTCCTTGGGCCACCAGAAAAATAGTACTGGCTTTACCAAGTGAAAGTCTCTGGGGACCCTTCAGATAAAACTTTTTATGAGTCCCCTCTGGTCTTCCATTGGGTGATGGCAGATTCCACCGGAGAAACTGATAGCAGGCAGTTTTAGTTATATGACTGAGACCACAACATTTATCCCTCCTATACCCACTCTGTCCCCTGAGGAAGAATTTATCAAAATGCATCCACAAGAGTTGTGTCACATATATACCGGTATATATATATATATATATCGTGTTTTGTGGAACATAAAGTGTGCAGATATGTATCTGTAGCACCCTCCTAGTTAGGTGCTAGGTTCAAAGCATTGTATGCTCCATCTGCCTATCAGGGGAGCTTGATCTATTAGGTTGCCTGTTGCATGTTCCCAGGTGTGATTCACTGGGTCTAAGGGAGTGTCCCCACTGCATCCAATAGGGGAGCCTGTTGGACAGTGGAGGAAACCTGACCAGTGACACATTGGCTTTTGTGGGAGTCCCAGTGGGAGGGCACTCTTGCAGTGCATACTGGGATTGCTCATAAAAGCCGGGGGGACATGTGACAGACCGTCCTTGATGGGAAACGGAGTCCCAGGAGGAGGCTGAAGGCTTGTCTCTCCTCCTGCTGTATGAGGAAAGTGGTCTTAGGCAGACGGTCTCGTAAACCAGGTGTGGAGCTGAGCTGCAGAAGATCCAATGGAGCTGACAGTGGAGCTGCTGGCAGGGTCTTCCGGGAAAAACAGAGTCCTTGAGTCCCAGGGGACTTGCCAAAGGGTCTGCCCAGGAAGGGGGACCACTCCAGTGAAGTCAGAGGATCAAAGGGCTAGCTCATACAGAGTGTCAGAGTAAAGGGGGTGCCGTGTAGAACCCTGAAGAATAGGGACAAAGGGGGTGCCAGTAAGGACCCTGAAGAGTGATTCACATTGCAGTACAGTTCAGTATTTCTTCTTCACTAAAGTGGTAAGGTGAAGTAGCGGCCTTGCCGCACTCAGCGTTATGTAGAAGTCCCAGCAATTGTGCATAGTTTATACAGTTGGAGTATCCCACTCATCCCTTCTCCTATCCAAGTTCTCAAATAAAACAACAAAAAACCAAAACCCCTGGACTGTTTTCTGAGCCAAGCACTTTGAATATGCTACATTGTCAAGTTGTTGCTATGGGTAACCCAAGGGAATCCGTAACCAGCAGCTCCCAAGGGAGTAGTACTGCATATCATTTTCTATAAGGATTATGTATTTTTATGTATGTAATGCCTCTATCTTTTTATGTATATTTTTTTCTGGATATATTATATTAGTGCCAGGAAGGTGGGGGAGGTTGAATCTAGGATGTGTATCGTGGAGGGCCAGTTTGCTAGTTTGCTTAATATAAAAAAATATGAGGGTCCCTATCAAACTGGCCACCCATGGAGTCAACATTCCCACCTTCTAGGCTCTAAAGGGTATTCAATAGGTATAAAACAATCTGGCTTTTTTTCTAAGATGTCGATAATGATTTGATTTAATAATTCTGCAGCCACTTATTCAACAACTCAGAACCCGTCTGCTGCAACATCGGCCATGGAAGTAGATACCATATCAACTGAAACAATACCCATGGATACAACTGAAATTATACCCTCCAATAGAATTGGAACCATGTCCATCAATACAACAGAAACTATACCTAACTCTACAATTGAAACCATACCTACCTTTACAACTGACCCAACACCCTTCTCTACAAATGACCCAGCACTCACCCCTGTAATTGACTTCACACCCATCTCTACAACCGACCCCACACCAATCTCTACAACTGACCCTGCACCCTTCTCTACCAATGATCCCGCACTCACCCCTGTAATTGACTTCACGCCAATCTCTACAAGTGACCCAACACTCATCACTACAACTGACCCCACACCCATCTCTACATCTGACCCCACACCCATCTCTACAACTGACCCCACACTCATCACTACAACTGACCTCACACCCATCTCTACAACTGACCCCACACCCATCTCTACACCTGACCCCACACCCATCTCTATACCTGACCTCACACCCATATCTACACCTGATCTCACACCCATCTCTACACCTGACCTCACACCCATATCTACACCTGATCTCACACCCATCTCTACAACTGATCTCACACCCATCTCTACAACTGATCTCACACCCATCTCTACAACTGACTTTACAGCCATCTCTACACCTGACCCCACACCCATCTCTACAACTGACCCCACACCCATCTCTACAACTGAACTCACACACACCTCTACACCTGAACCCACAGCCACCTCTACAACTGACCCCACACCCATCTCTACAACTGACCCCACAGCCACCTCTACAACTGACCCAACACCCATCACTACAACTGACCCAGCATCCATCTCTTCAACTAACCCCACACCCATCTCTACAACTGACCCCACACCAATCTCTACACCTGACCACACACCCATCTCTACAACTGACCCCACAGTGACCTCTACAACTGACCCCACACCCATCTCTACACCTGAACCCACAGCCACCTCTACAACTGACCCCACACCCATCGCTACAACTGGCCCCACACCTATCTCTACAACTGACCCCACACCCATCTCTACAACTGACCCCACACCCATCTCTACAACTGACCCCACAGCCACCTCTACAACTGACCCCACAGTGACCTCTACAACTGACCCCACAGTGACCTCTACAACTGACCCCACACCCATCTCTACAACTGACCCCACACCCATCTCTACACCTGAACCCACATCCACCTCTACAACTGACCCCACACCCATCACTACAACTGACCCCACAGCGACCTCTACAACTGACCCCACACCCATCTCTACACCTGACCTCACACCCATCTCTACAACTGACCATACAGCCATCTCTACACCTAACCTCACACCCATCGCTACAACTGACCTCACAGCGATCTCCAAAGCTGACTTCACAGCTATCTCTACAACTAACCCCACACCCATGTCTACAACTGACTCCAAAGCGACCTCTACAACTGACTCCACAGTGACCTCTACAACTGACCCCACAGTGACCTCTACAACTGACCCCCCACCCATCTCTACAACTGACTCCACAGCGAACTCTACAACTGACTCCACAGCGACCTCTACAACTGACTTCACAGTGACCTCTACAACTGACCCCACAGTGACCTCTACAACTGACCCCACACCCATCTCTACAACTGAGCATACAGCCATCTCTACACCTAACCTCACACCCATATCTACACCTGACCCCACACCTATCGCTACAACTGACCCCACACCCATCTCTACACCTGACCCCACACCCATCTCTACAACTGACCCCACAGTGACCTCTACAACTGACCCTACACCCATCTCTACAACTGACCCCACACCCATCTCTACACCTGACCTCAAACCCATCTCTACAACTGACCATACAGCCATCTCTACACCTAACCTCACACCCATCTCTACATCTGACCCCACACCCATCCCTACAACTGACCCCACAAACATCTCTACAATTGACCCCACACCCATCTCTACTACTGACCCCACACCCATCTCTACACCTGAACCCACAGCCACCTCTACAACTGACCCCACACCCATCTCTACAACTGACCCCACATTAATCTCTACAACTGACCCCACAGCCACCTCTACAACTGACCCCACACCCATCGCTACAACTGACCCAGCATCCATCTCTTCAACTAACCCCACACCCATCTCTACAAATGACCCCACACCTATCTCTACAACTGACCCCACACCCATCTCTACAACTGACCCCACAGCGACCTCTACAACTGACCCCACACCCATCTCTACACCTGACCTCACACCCATCTCTACAACTGACCATATAGCCATCTCTACACCGAACCTCACACCCATCTCTAAAACTGACCCCACACCCATCGCTACAACTGACCTCACATCGATCTCCAAAACTGACTTCACAACTATCTCTACAACTAACCCCACAGCCACCTCTACAACTGACTCAACAGCGACCTCTACAACTGACTCCCCAGTGACCTCTACAACTGACTCCCCAGTGACCTCTACAACTGACCCCACAGTGACCTCTACAACTGACCCCACAACCATCTTGATAATTGACCCCACACTCATCTCTACACCTAACCTCACATCCATCTCTACAACTGAGCATACAGCCATCTCTACACCTGACCTCACACCCATCTCTACACCTGACCCCACACCCATCGCTACAACTGACCCCACACCCATCTCTTCTACTGACCCCACACCCATCTCTATACCTGAACCCACAGCCACCTCTACAACTGACCCCACACCCATCGCCAAAACGGACTCCACAGCCATCTCTACAACTGACCCCACACCCACTGCTACAACTGACCACACACCCATCTCTACAACTGACCTTACACCTATCTCTACACCTGATCTCACACCCACCTCTACACCTGACCTCACATCCATCCCTGACCTCACACCCATCTCTACAACTGACCATACAGCCATATCTACAGCTAACCTCACACCCATCTCTACACCTGACCCCACACCCATCTCTACTACTGACCCCACACCCATCTCTACACCTGACCCCACAGCCTCCTCTACAACTGACCCCACATTAACCCCTATAATTGACTTCACACCCACCACAACGGACCCAACACCCATCTCTACTACTGACCCCACACCCATCTCTACAACTGACTTCACACCAATCCCTACAACTAACCCCACACCTATCTCCACAACTCAGTCCATACCCAGCACAACTGACCCTTTATCTAGTTCTACAACTGATGCCATAGCCAGCTCTACAATACAATCCATATCAACCTCTTCATCAACGCTCATACTAAACACTACAGCTGAAACCCTGTCCACCATAACTGATGTCACACCCACTCCTAAAAATGACTCCTCACTCAGTTCTAAAACTGACTTCACTACCACCTCTACAACTCAATCTATATACACCACAACTGAACCTATACCCAGTTCTACAACCGATTCCCTTGTTAACACTACAACCCAGTTTAACACCATCAGAACAACTGATTATATGTCTACTTCTAACATGGAAGACTTAAATATCACCTCATCAGAAACCAACATCTCTACTGGCTTTACTACGCTAGAAACATCTGCGCATTTCTCTACAGCTACTGAAACATCACCCACTGGTATAAATGAAAGTATAAATATATCTACTATTCCTAAAGAGGAGTCATCTACAAGTTTACATTCATCTTTTATTCCAACAACAGAGTATTCTACCAGGACTCAAGTAACAGAAGAACCCATCATTTCCAGTGCAGTACCAGCCAATGCAACTAGTTCTACAAACACGCCTGAAACTTTTACCACAACCAAACCCCCAACAATGGAAACTCCAATCATAAGTACAATCATTTCCACAACCATACCTACTATCTCTACAACAACCCCTACAAGTCTAACCAATAATTCAGTGACTACAATGTCTGACACCATAACTAATATTACAAATGTAACCACTCCCAATGAAGATACAACTATTGCATCAGCTACAACAAGCACTACCAACCAACCTGCAACGAGTACTGCAACAAATGCAACAATTCTGGCTGTCAATATGACAACAACCCCAGCTGAAAATACTGCAACAAACACTACCACAAGTACTACCACTTCTACTCTCCCAACTACCCCAGTCCCAGTGACCAACTCTACAACTACAACGACCGAACCAACCAGTACACCATCAACAACCACAGTGCCTGATAACTATAACACCACAAGTACTACTAATCTCCCAACAAGCCCAGTGACTAACTTTACTACTACAATGATTAATCCCCCTGTGACCAGTACACCATCTACCACCATATTTACTACTACAAGTCTCCCAACAAGCCCAGTACCAAACTCAACAACAACTATACCTACTGTGACCAGTACACCATCCACCACCATAATTATTTCTACTAGTCTCCCAACAAGTCCAGTACCAAACTCAACAACAACAACTATACCTACTATCTCTACAACAACCCCTATAAGTCTAACAAATAATTCAGTGACTACAATGTCTGACACCATAACTAATATTACAAATGTAACCACTCCCAAAGAAGATACAACTATTACATCAACTACAACAAGCACTACCAACCAACCTGCAACGAGTACTGCAACAAATGCAACAATTCTGGCTGTCAATATGACAACAACCCCAGCTGAAAATACTGCAGCAAACACTACCACAAGTACTACCACTTCTACTCTCCCAACTAGCCCAGTCCCAGTGACCAACTCTACAACTTCAACGACCGAACCTGCTGTGACCAGTACACCATCAACAACCATATTTACTACTACTAGTCTCCCAACAAGCCCAGTACCAAACTCAACAACAACAACCATACCTACTGTGACCAGTACACCAGCCACCACTTTAATTACTACTACTAGTCTCCCAACAAGCCCAGTAACAAACTCAACAACTATACCTACTGTGACCAGTACACCAACCACCACCATAATTACTACTACTCGTCTCCCAACAAGCCCAGTACCAAGTTCAACAACAACCACCATACCTACTGTGACGAGTACACGATCCCCAACCATAATTACTACTACTAGTCTCCCAACAAGCCCAGTACCAAGTTCAACAACAACAACTATACGTACTGTAACGAGTACACGATCCCCAACCATAATTACTACTACTAGTCTCCCAACAAGCCCAGTACCAAGTTCAACAACAACAACTATACATACTGTGACCAGTATACCATCCACAACCAAAATGCCTGGTACCCAAACCACCACAAGTACTACTACAAGCCTCCGTACAACTCCAGTGACAAACTCTACAACCACAACAACCAAACCCCCTACTACCACAGCTCCTCATACCTATACACCAGGTAAGTTCATTGACATTAATACTTAACACTTCCATTACTCTATGAGTAAGCTTCTAACCAAGTGAAACGTGATAGTGTGTTTGTGCACTAAATGGAGGGCTTAGTTTATAGGCAAATCAACAAATTGATCAGAGGCTTTAAATATGGAGAACAGTTCTCACTTTTTCCTTTTTTTTGGATCTTCTGCTCTGCCATTGGTAAATACTAATAAAACAGTTTTTAGCTGCATTACTTAACATTAGGGCTCATGCACATGGGCGCAGAGGGGCGTACACCACCAGAAATCGGCTTATTTCTGCAACTGGGGGCCATAGGTGTTTGCATACATGACAGGCTGACAGACGTCTTTGCTGTACAAGTGCAGTTACATGCACGTTATATGCAGATATGGATGAGCGACCCTGGATTCATGCAGCCAGTCAGGTATGTGATTACATCCGCAGCATCAGTCATCCTATCATTGATTTGTAAAGGCTGCTGGCAATGGCTGTATGCAGACACTTATGACTCCCATACGCAGTACTTCTCGTCTGCCACTAGATGTCTTTAGTGTTTTGTGCTGAATGACAGCCAGCATCATTCAACCCAGTTCTTCTGAACTCTGACTGTCATGAACCGGCCTCCTGGGTTCAGATTATTGCTACATTGCATGGTGCTCATGCATCAATATGTAAATGTTGTTCAGTGCAGCAGTATGGGCCGGGACAAGGTCATTAAGAGCCCAAGGCAAAGATGCGAAACTGCGTTCCCCCCCCCCCCCCCCAAGATGTATGTGCATTATGTGTTAGCAAAAATCCCCCCCCCCCCCCGAAAAAAAAGAATTGAGCACTAATCTGCATGCTTACCCCCTAAGTACAAATCACCCCTCCCAGCAGAAATATTTGCCCCCCATACCCCCTCCCAGTTCAAATCCTCTCTCTTCCAAAATCACCCCACCTAGAACAAATCCTCTACCCCTCAAATGTCCCCTCTGGGCACAAATATCCCCCCCCCACTCCAAAGTAATGAAGAAATGTTCTGATACTGAAAAGTAGTGTAAATTGCGCCTCGAAAATACTGCCAAAGAAGAAAAACTTTTTTACACATGTAGTGCTACCCCCATAGGGGTCGCTGGTGAATGTGGTCGCCCCCCACCCGGCACAGCCAGGCACATCGATTTTTTTACTCACTTCAAAGTCAAGAAAAAGTCCTTGCAGCTGTGTTGTTTTTTTTTTTTTTTTTGTCTTTTTATTAGGGGATTGGAACTTTGGAACTTGGATGGGGAAGGGATGATAGAGGATGCCCATTTGATCAGCAAAACTTATGAGGGACTTGAACCATAAACACTCCAGCACAATATTGATTGCAGAACAACAACTCCCAGGACCAGCTAGCACAAGTTTCAGTTCCAGCACAGTCACAGCTGAATCTCGGCGAATGGCCTCTGCGCATAGGGACCCCTATGGTGTAACATGAATAAAAGTCTAAGGGTCTAGCTGTCCTACATGTGGCTACTGCTCCCAGCACCACCTCCTCAGGCCCTGATAGCTCTCTTGGCTGCAGCTGCCCCTTTCTCCTGCCTGTGCCACCACAGTCCTCCTGACTGGCTCTGCACCCATCCCAGACTGCTCCATCCCAGTCCTCTCAGGGGTGCATCCCAGTCCTCTTGGCTGTTCCTTGTTCCTCCTGGAGACTTGCCTGGCAGTGTTCACCCTCTGTCCTCTCCTTGCTCCCGTGCCTCCTGGCCAGGACACCTCTGTGTGTCGTGAAGAGGGTACTGTCTGCACCCAAGCCCAGGTCCATGGTCTTGGCTGTTCCTTGTTCCTCCTGGAGACTTGCCTGGCAGTGTTCTCCCACTGTCCTCTCCTTGCTCCCGTGCCTCCTGGCTAGGACACCTCTGTGTGTCGTGAAGAGGGTACTGTCTGCACCCAAGCCCAGGTCCATGGTCTTGGCTGTTCCTTGTTCCTCCTGGAGACTTGCCTGGCAGTGTTCTCTTGCTGTCCTCTCCTTGCTCCCGTGCCTCCTGGCCAGGACACCTCTGTGTGTCGTGAAGAGTGTCCTGTTTGCACCCAAGCCCAGGTTCATGGTCACTCCCCCCCCCCCCCAGACTGGGGAGCTCCCTCTAAGGTCACAACAATCTAACACTCCATCTCCAGCTTCCACCTGAACATACTCCTCCCCAGCTGGGCTGACCCAGAGTATTTGAGGGAGCCTGCCCCCTGCCAACCCAGGTTGCAGATTGGTTTAGGGCCCTCAGAATACTTCAGGCAGCTCCACCTTACCTCCCCTCCCATTCTTCTGGAAGTTTCCAGCAAGTTCGAGAAGTGGGGGGGGGGGTCTCAGTGAAGTTGCCTGTGAGTCACCCAGCTCTCCCTGGATCTCTCAAACAATAATAATGGATAATCCTGTGATACAGAGATCAAACATATTAAATATATTCATACAAAGTGTCCAAATGTCAATAAAAAATCCATGTATCAAACACTGAAATAATTCTGAAAGTGCTGCTCCACCAAAATGTGCAAAAAAACAACAACTTACCAATGTGCTAGTGCTCGCTTCCACCAGTGTGTTCTGGCTGCTCACCTCATATTTTGACCCCTGTTTCACCAGTGGGTTAAAATCAGCCTAATATCCTATGGGGATATTAAAGAGATCTGTCTGGCGCGCTGCTACTCTGTATCTCCCACCAGGGGCTGACTGGCAACTTTCAGCCCAGGGGGCAAGTACAAACCGGAGGCCCATGGTGCCTCTTTCCATTCTCCCTCTTCCTAGCCTTCTCCTGACCCCCATTCCAGGCGGAAGCTCTGCTCCAGGTACTCTCTACTCACTGGCCAAATCCATGTTCCTGACTTGGCCACCTGGGGGGTTGAGTGTGTAGCTGGGGCAGCTCGGTCAGGGCTGGCCAGGGGACGAGAATCTCCAGTGGGGCATGGAACCGGCCTTGGCTCAGACACAGTTTACACCATCCATGTTAGGGGGGAGTCCTGCGCTCTGTCCTTGTCTTCATCCCACACTCATTAGGTCAGCGATGGGGACTTTTTTCTTCTCTTCACCAGGAATCCTTTAGGCACGTCTGTGTCAAAAGCAGTGCAGCCTTTTTACGGGGCATCAGAGAGGCCTAGGCAGCAATTGCCCCCCTGCCCCAGTCCTCCCCTGTCTCCCAGTCTTTCCTGCTAGCTCACTGAGCCTTGGATCTCGCTGGGGGTGTCGGGTATAAAAATGCAAAATCTAGCACTCTCCATTTATAAAATGTTATTGCTCCAGATAAAAAGAAAGATTAAACACTCACAAACAATTATACCTCCGGCTGTGCGATCGCGCTATCTAGTGGCTATTGAACCAAACGACATACAGGTACGTCGATTCACGCAATAGAGCCACACTGCCATAGTATATACGCGATGGGCGGTCGGCAAGGGGTTAATATCCCCAGAGGGGAACCGCTGATTTTTACCCACTGGTGAAACTGAGTCAAAATATGAGGTGAGTGGCCAGAGCACACTGGTGGAGGCGAGAAATTGCACATTGGAAAGTTTTGTGTTTTTTTGCACATTTTGGTGGAGCAACACGTTTAGAATTATTTCAGTGTTTAATACATTAATTTTTGGGGGATTTGGACACTTTGTATGAATTTATTAAATATTTTTGATCACTGTTATATTGACAATTATTATTGTTTGGGAGCAATATATATTATATATGGAAAGCCCTGGGGCCATGTTAACATTTTTTTTATAGAATTCCTAGTTTGAAAAAAAAAAAATATATATATATATATATATATTTTTTTTTTTTTTACAGTATTCTGAGATTAAAAGAATTCTGAGATTCAAGGTTTCAAAATCAGAATTCTAAGATTACTATGGAAGAGCCCTGGGTCCATCATAAAAAAAATTTATTACAGAATTCCGAGTCTTCTGAGTCTCCGAGATTCTGAGTTTACAAGTTTGGGCCATGTTAAAATGTATAAAACACAATTCTGAGTTTGAAAGTCAGAATTTTTGAGATTAAAAGTTCTGAGTTTGAAACTCAGAATTCTGAATTTGAATCTCAGAATTCTGACTTTGAAACTCTGAATTCTGACTTTTAATCTCAGAATTCTGACTTTTAATTTAAGAGTTGTGTTTAATAAATGTTAGCATGACTCAAACTTATAAACTTAGAATTCTGACTTTCAAAATCAGAATTCTGTAATAAAAACATTATATAATGGCCCCAGGGCTCTTCCATAGTAATCTCAGAATTCTGATTTTGAAACTCAGAATTCTGACTTTTAATCTCAGAATTCTGAAAAAAAAAAAATTTTAAACTAAGAATTCTATATAAAATAAAAAATAATAAATAAAAATGTTATAATGGCCCCAGGGCTCTTCCATACACAATTCTGAGTTTGAATGTCAAATTGTTTGAGATTAAAAGTTCTGACTTTGAATCTCAGAATTATAACTTTTAATCTCAGAATTATGTTTAATAAATGTCAGCCTGGCCCAAACTTGTAAACTCAAATTTCTGAACTTTCAAACTCAGAATTCTGCAATACAATTTTTTTTTTATGATGGCCCCAGGGCTCTTCCATAGTGTTTATTTAAATTTTAGCATTTTAGCTCAAACTTGTAATCTATGGAAGAGCCCAGGGGCCATCATAACGTTTTTTCTTTTTTTACAGAACTCTGAGATTTAAAGTCAGAATTCTGAGATTACAACTTTGGACCATGCTAAAATGTATTAAATACAATTCTGAGTTTGAAAGTCAGAATTTGTGAGAATAAAAGTTCTGAATTTGAAAGTCAGAATTCTGAATTTTAATCTCAGAATTCTGACTTTTAATCTCAGAATTGTGTTTAATAAATGTTAGCATGGCCCAAACTCAGAATTCTGACTTTCAAACTCAGAATTCTGTAATAAAAAAAAATTCTATGATGGCCCCAGGGCTCTTCCATAATTATACACTGCTGATGTTTTAGTGGTTTGTTTTATATTTAACCCCTTTACACCCTTTACACCGACCGTACGCAAATATGTGGCCTCAGCTTTCAGGGGTTGTACCCGGGGTGATGCCTGCGGCTCCAATAAAATTAACCCCTTCCCTGCCAGTGTCATTTTTACAGTAACAGTGCATATGTATAGCACTGATTACTGTAGTAATGTCACTGGTACCCCCAAAAGTGTCAAAAATGTCAGTCAAGGGTCCGATCTGTCCGCCGCAATGTCGCAGTCCCGCAAAATAAAAAAAAATCGCAGATCGCCACCATTACTCTTTAAAAAAAAAAAACACCAAAAATGACAGAAATCTTTCCCTTAGTTAGTTGGCCAAAAATTTAAAAAAATTTAGATTTTTACATTTTTTTGGGGGGGGAATTTCATATAAAAAAATTTGAAAAATATTGTTATTTTTTCAAAATTTACGCTCTTTTTTTGTTTATAGCGCAAAAAGTAAAAATCGCACAGGTGATCAAATACCACCAAAAGAAAGCTCTGTTTGTGGGAAAAAAAGGACGTAAATTTTGTTTGGGTACGGCGTCGCACGGCCGCGCAATTGTCAGTTAAAGTCGCACAGCGCCGAATCGCAAAAAGTGGCCCAGATGTAAGACAGCAAAATCCTCCGGTGGTAAAGTGGTTAATATAATTTAATTTTTTTACACTATCTATGACCACAGAGATATACGCACACCTTATAGATATCCCTTGAAGCGCGGTACTTCCCCCCATTTTTTATGTCTTTTAACTGTGTGGTTAACAGTAACAAGTACAAGCGGCATTAAATCGGTAGTATAGTGCTTTTTGACACTTTTAACTACAGGTAAGCCTATAATGCGGCTTACCTGTAGGTACAATTAATATCTCCTAAACCGGCACGGTTTAGAAGATATTTGCATGCATGCAGCCGCTCACGCGAGCGGCGCATGCGCTCTGAAGGTCCGGCAGACCTTCAGCTTTCCATGCCGGAAGCTTGCTGGAAAATGACTCCCACGCGCATGCGCAGGAGTGACATAATCGAGGCTCCGGCCACTCACAGCGCCGGAGCCGCCGAACCCGGAAGAGACGACGAGGGATCATGTCAGCTCCTACAGCGATGTCCGGGGGTCCGTGTCAGGGCTTCGTTCTAAGGTAAGTAATACATAATGAGCTAGTATGCCATGCATACTACCTCATTATGCCTTTGTCTTGCAGGTTTTTTTTTTTTGCAGGTTTACAACCGCTTTAAGGGTATTCACACCTAGGTCTCTCAGGACAGCGCGAGATTCACACCCACACACATACAAAGCCTAGGAGTTTGTTGGTTCCCAAGTGACTCCAAACATGGGCATCCGCAGGTAGGGGCAAGGGGGGGCAAATGCCCCCCCCCCCTGGAATCTCA
Organism: Pelophylax lessonae; assembly: GCF_965119305.1. NCBI lineage: Eukaryota > Metazoa > Chordata > Amphibia > Anura > Ranidae > Pelophylax > Pelophylax lessonae. The sequence continues at coordinate 7,495,358 of NC_138772.1, forward strand.
ACTTCCCCTTTTATGTGGTTGTTAAGCCACTTTATACCATCCTGTCTGTTCTGTTTAATAATCATGTGTGCCTGTGTGTCTGTGTTTTAAAAAAAATAGGCTGTTCTTTACCAGTTTTCAGAGGGCCGAGCGCCGCTCACGTGACCCGTCGGCTCTCTCCTCTCTCCGGCTGACAGCTGCCTGCAGCAGGCGGGGCCAAGGATTCCTCACTGATGTCAGTTGGGAGGGGAGGAGGAGGGGAAGAGGAGAGGAGGAGAGAGGTGGCGGGTCACGTGAGCGGCGAGTGACACTCTATACTTGTAAAGAATGGCTTATTTTTATAAAGAAAAACAGACACGGGGCATACAGGATTATTAAACAGACTGTAGACACGATATGAAACTACAGCAGCAGGAGAGGAGGGGGGTGGGCAATGACACAGGAGCAGACAGGCAGGGAGGGAGGGGGGAGAGGACAGAGGAGGACAGGAGGGCTGCGGATGGTGGAGGCACGTAAACTGACCACAGTGTCAGGGCTCAGCAGCCATGGTATACCGTGGTCAGTTTACAGAGGGGAGGGTATAGCCAGGCAGGATCAGCCAGGTATTTTAGGTGATAGAAGGGGCCAAATTACACAGCAAAGCACTGTGCTGTACAACATGCTTTAAGGGAATATACTCAAAATAAGTATAATGACTAAGCCCCTCCCCTTCATGACATTGTTGAAAAGGGGCAGAGCATGGGTGACCTTAAAATTATGCCCCCCCCCCCCTGAAAAAAGTTCTGCGGACGCCCATGACCCCAAACATTTTCTATTGAACTTTATCTAAATTTAGGATGTACTATCGTACTGTCACATGTATGACCAGCTTCAGTTCTACAAGAATAATAGTTTGGTGAAAGTCCCGGCATGGTTGGCTACAGCTGAACTAAATTCTATTTTGCTTATCGAGACGTAGAAAAGTATTTTTTTCTGGAGGAGGGTTTTTCTTGCATACATTACGGGTGGGGGGCGCTAGGAAGGTGGAGGTTGTAGGGACCGATGACCTTTCTGCAGGAACTCCTTTCTAAAGGATGACCTTCATTTTCTCTTTTACACCTCGGGAGGGGGTGGGGAGTTATTTCTGCAATGTACAAAGAGAGAGGACACAACAATAAAAGTATGTTTAGGCACAGCAGTAAAACTTTAAAGCTTGAAAAAAAAAAAAAGAAAAGAAGATGAACGTAAAACAAAGTTTCACAAGTTCAGAAACAATTTATTATTTGTGAGTTTTTCAGGAAACGCCAACATGTTTAACCACTTGCCGACCGCCGCACGACTATCTACGTCGGCGTCAGCCCCTCACAGGCAAAGTGACGTAGGGCTACGTCACTAGCTTGTGAGGGTCTAGGGAGCGAGCGCGCGCCCCCGGAGGCGCGCTCCCGCTCCCGAGTGGTCACGGACCCCCCCGCGCGTGTGACCGGCGGACCCGATGTCCGCCGGCCACTCTGCGATCGGCGGGGGAGAGGGAGAATGTCAGGCAGCTTGTGTAAACAAGCTGCCTGTCATTCTCCTCGCTGTATGAGAGCTGATCATCTGGATCTAGTATGTAGATCCGTTGATCAGTCTGCATACAGCTGAAGCCCCAGCCAATCACAGTTAGAATCACGCCCCTAGGGACACACACAGCCCCTCCCTCTCAAATAAAGTTAACCCCTTCACTACCAGTGTATTTTTACAGTAACAGTGCATATATATAGCACTGATTACTGTAGAAATGTCACTGGTAACCCCAAAAGTGTCAAAAATGTCAGTCAAGGGTCCGATCTGTCCGCCGCAATGTCGCAGTACCGCAAAAAAAATCGCAGATCGCCGCCATTACGCGTTAAAAAAAAAAACAACAAAAATGACAAAAATCTTTCCCTTAGTTAGTAAACACAATAACTTTTGCGCAAACCAATCAAAATACGCTTTTTGCAATTTTTTTTACCAAACATAGGTAGCATAAAACAAATTGGCCGAAAATTTTAAAAAATTTTGATTTTTACATTTTTTTTGGGGGGAATTTCATATAAAAAAAAGGGAAAAATATTGCTATTTTTGCAAAATGGACGCTCTTTTTTTGTTTATAGCGCGTGATCAAAAAATCGCACAGGTGATCAAATACCGCCAAAAGAAAGCTCTGTTTGTGGGAAAAAAAGGACGCCAAATTCGTTTAGGTACAGCGTCGCACGACCGCGCAATTCTCCGTTAAAGTCACGCAGTGCCGAATCGCAAAATACCCCCTGGTCGGAATGGGGGTAAAATCTTCCGGGGCTTAAGTGGTTAAGAGTCGGTTCACATTAGCACGACTTGTCAGGCGAATTGGTCAGCCTGACAAGTCGCGCTCCCTCGCAGTCCATTGACCGCTACAGGAGCCGTTCTAATAGGAGCGACACAAGTCGCTCCGACTTAGAAAAAAGGGTCCTGTACTACTTTGGGGCGACCTCGGAGCGACTTGCATAGACTTCCATTATGTGAAGTCCCTGCAAGTCGCTCCGAAGTTGTGGTGCATGGGACTGACAAGTCGCCTCCCGAAGTAGTAAGGAGTCGTGTCGCCCCAGTGTGAACCGGCTCAAAGAGTACAAAAGGACCCCATCATTGGGACTACAAACAAAACAAATTCAATAAAAAAATACAAGAAATACACAATATCGCCAAAAGTATTGGGACGACGGCCTTTACACACACATGAACTTTAATGGCATCCCAGTCTTAGTCCATAGGGTTCAATATTGAGTTGGCCCACCCTTTGCAGCTATAACAGCTTCAACTCTTCTGGGAAGACTGTCCACAAGGTTTAGGAGTGTCTATGGGAATTTTTCATGAGGTCAGGCACTGATGTTGGACGAGAAGACCTGGCTCGCAGTCTCTGCTCTAATTTATCCCAAGGACCTCAGGTAGAGGTCAGGACTCTGTGCAGGCCAGTCAAGTTCCTGCACCCCAAACTCGCTCATCCATGTCTTTATGGACCTTGCTTTGTGCACTGGTCCAAATCATTTGGTGGAGGGGGGATTATGGTGTGGGGGTTGTTTTTCAGAGGTAGGGCTTGGCCCCTTAGTTCCAGTGAAGGGATCTATTAGGGCGTCAGCATACCAAGACATTTTGGGCAATTTCATGCTCCCAACTTTGTAACAAACAGTGGGTAGGCTGGCGCTCAGGATGGTTACTAGAGATCAGTGTGACGAGCATATTATAAATTGTCATAACTCTAGATGACAGTGGTGCAACTATGTATAGAACATACTGTGAGAATATGGAAGTCCATCGAGGAAGAAGAGGCAGTCCGCAGCAGAGGGCAAGCTACGCAAAACAGGAAAAGTCAGGGCTCTGTGAAAGGGATGAGAGAAAAGAAACACGGAGCGCCTCTAAGTGCAGTCTGCTTTAATCAACGATTACACATACAATGTAACAACTCATATGAGGTACAGGGGTTATAGGCTCAAACAATGGTGGCGGCAGTTGGTAGTAAGTCCAGTTTCCAAAGGTGGAATACGGGTGGAAGCCACACACATACAGCGGGGAGACAGACTGAGCCTCATGTGAGTTGTTACATTGTATGTGTAATCACTGTTTAAAGCAGACTGCACTTAGAGGCGCTCCGTGTTTCTTTTCTCTGCTCCCAACTTGGTGGGAACAGTTTGGGGATGGCCCTTTCCTGTTCCAACATGACTGCACACCAGTGCACAAAGCAAGGTCCATAAAGACATGGAAGAGGGAGTTTGGGGTGGAGGAACTTGACTGGCCTGCACAGAGTCCTGACCTCAACCCGACAGAACACATTTGGGGAGATCTAGAACAGAGCCAGGCCTTCTTGTTGAACATCAGTGCCTGACCTCAAAAATGCACTTCTGGAAGAATGGTGAAACATTCCCATAGACACACTCCTAAACCTTGTGGACGGCCTTCCCAGTAGAGTTGAAGCTGTTATAGCTGCAAAGGGTGGGCCAACTCAATATTGAACCCTACAGACTAAGACTGGGATGCCATTAAAGTTCATGTGCGTGTAAAGGCCGGCGTCCCAATACTTTTGGTAATATAGTGTGTTTTGTGATATTCATGGGGTTTCACTCAAATATAGCGTCTCCCAATGAGCCCAGCCAAGGAATACAGTTTCAGGCTTGTTGGCCTCTTTAATTTAAAGAGAAAGTACAGTTCCCAAAAAAAACAGTTGCCTTCACAGTGGTTTCCACCATCATTTCAAACGTAAAGGAAATAAAATGACACCAAGCCTCCTGGCTTCCTCCGGCGGGGTCACTGCTCAGGCATCAAGTCTACGCCTTTGGTTTTGTCCCTAAAATCGGCTCTCAGGACCACTCTGCTCACATGCAACTCTGCAACTCTGTCTCTGCTCTCTTTGTTGCAGCGCTCTGCTGAGAGCGGGGTTGGACATCCCTCTTCTAGACACTTTACCCAAGTTTGGGCCCAACCTCTCTCCATCTAGCTGCTAGTTTGGAGGATCCTAGGCAAGATAGCCCTGTACAGAGAACAGAGTGCATTGGCCGAGTCAGGGCTGCCGACAGAAATTGCGGGGGCCCCGTACTGACCCCGCCCCCCCCCCACAGAAAATATTGAAGCAATATTTTGCTACACCGAAAATGTAAAATTGTATTAAGGTAATAATTGAAGCTCTATGTGTGAATGAGGTCTTGGGGGTCATTCACATGGACCATGTGGCCCGTACAGAATGAATCAGTGAATTGTTTATGTCGCTGGAGCCACCTGGAGTTGTGTGCAGGCGGCCTATGGTACACTATGTGGCTGCATGAACACATCTGCAGGTCCTAATTTAAAAGGTGTGTTGGTGCAGGTGTACAATCCCAACATGAACAGTGGACATTTGGGGGCCACTCACCCACATCTGCCAGATTTACCACTTTAAGACCAGGCCTATCTTTGACACTTGTTGTTTACAAGCTAAAAATTGATGTTTTGATAACTTGGTGCATGTATCAAGTTCCCAAAATGGAGTAATAGTTCAACGCGTTTCATCGCTTCTTCAGAAAGCACCCCTTTTGGGAGAAACCAATATATCTCTAAGCAGGGCCGCTGATAGGGGGGACCACCAGCCCTCTTGTAGGGGGCCTGAGCACACAGGGGGGTCCACACAGAGAGGGGGATTAGTGATGGACAACAAATACAGAAATCTTCCTCCAGCACCTGAATCTGATCTGTCCCTCTCCCTGCTATCAGGGATCCCTCACTAATCCCTCTCCCTGTGTGGGCCCCCCTCCCTCCCGGCACTTATCTCTGCTCAGGAGTTTATTTGTAACTTTGTTTCTCTCTCTCTGTCTCTCTGATCACTGAGCTCCAACTGCCCAGCCTGGATATTTTTCTCATCTCATCTTCTTTTTTATTTAACATCGTTTTTTTTTTTTTAGATTTAGCAGGAATAATGCGAGTTATGTTATATTTGTGTCTGCTAATAGTGATTTTGTTGTAATTTTAGCTAAATATATCTTTAATATTTTCTTGGGGGGGGGGGCCCTGCCAGGTAGTCTGTACGGGGCCCCGCAATTTCTAACAGCAGCCCTGTCTCTAAGAATATAACAAAAATACAAGGCAGCATGGTAAAAATATTTTTCAAAATAATAAAAAATATATACAGAAAATAATCAGCTGCAGACAGAAAGCTCTCTAGTCGTTTGCATGTAATTGGCCATGCAGCGATTACCTGCATATGATCTGCCCTGGACGCTGTATGACCAATCACAAGTGTGAATGGGGCCCTATACTGTAGAACATTTTGTACATTTTCACGTGTTTTACTTTCTGAGTTTTTCTTTCTGGGGAAAAAAAGAAAACAAATGCCTAAAACACAAAATGTAATTTTTTTTAAATGTATTTATTTTTATTTTATGTTTTATTTTATGTTTTGCAGCATGGTCCATCCTTCAAGTCAAAGTGCGGAGCACGTCGTCCAAAGACTCCATAGTGGGACTTCTTGTAGCAAAGGTAATGTCCTGTACAATGACATGCAGTGCCTTGAAAAAGTATTCACACCCCTTGAAATTTTCCACATTTTCCCATGTTACAACCAAAAACGTAAATGTATTTTATTGGGATTTTATGTGATAGACCGACACAAAGTGGCCATAATTGTGAAGTGGAAGGAAAATGATAAATGATACAAATAAATCTGTGAAAAGTGTGGCTGCATTTGTATTCACCCCCCGGAGTCAATACTTTGTAGAACCCCCTTTCCCTGCAATTACAGCTGCAAGTCTTTTTGGGGATGTCTCTACCAGCTTTGCACATCTAGAGAGGACATTTCTCCCCATTCTTCTTTGCAGAATATCTCAAGCTCTGTCAGATTGGATGGAGAGCAGCGTCTGTGAACAGCAATTTTCAAGTCTTGCTACAGATTCTCAATGGGATTTAGGTCTGGACTGTGACTGGGCCATTCTAACACATGAATATGCTTTGATGTAAACCATTCCATTGTAGCTCTGGCTGGATGTTTCGGGTCGTTGTCCTGCTGGAAGGTGAACCTCCGCCCCAGTCTCAAGTCTTTTGCAGACTCTAACAGGTTTTCTTCTAAGATTGCCCTGTATTTGGCTCCATCCATCTTCCCATCAACTCTGACCAGCTTCCCTGTCCCTGCTGAAGAAAAGCATCTCCACACCATGATGCTGCCACCACCATGTTTCACGGTGGGGATGGTGTGTTCAGGGTGATGTGCAGTGTTAGTTTTCTGCCACACATAACGTTTTGCTTTTAGGCCAAAAAGTTCAATTTTGGTCTCATCTGAGCAGAGCTCCTTCTTCCACATGTTTGCTGTGTCCCCCACATGGCTTCTCACAAACTGCAAACAGGACTTCTTATGGCTTTCTTCCACCAATGGCTTTCTTCTTCTCACTCTTCCATAAAGGGCAGATTTGTGGAGCGCACGACTAATAGTTGTCCTGTGGACAAATTCTCCCACCTGAGCTGTGGATCTCTGCAGCTCCTCCAGAGTTACCATGGACCTCTTGGCTGCTTCTCTAATTAATGCTCTTCTTGACCCGGCCGGTCAGTTTAGGTGGACGGCCATGTCTTGGTAGGGGCCCGGCCGGTCAGTTTAGGTGGACGGCCATGTCTTGGTAGGGGCCCGGCCGGTCAGTTTAGGTGGACGGCCATGTCTTGGTAGGTTTGCAGTGGTGCCATACTCTTTCCATTTTCCCATGATGGATTGAACAGTGCTCCGTGAGATGTTCAAGGCTTGGGATATTTATCATTTATACCCTAACCCTGCTTTATACTTCTCCACAACTTTATGCCTGACCTGTCTGGGGTGTTCCTTGGCCTTCGTGATGCTGTTCACTAAGGTTCTCTAACAAACCGCTGAGGGCTTCACAGAACAGCTGTATTTATACTGAGAATACATTACACACAGATGGACCCTATTTACTAATTAGGTACTTCCGAAGCCAATTGGTTACAGTAGATATTAGTTAGGGATATCAGAGTAAAGGGGGCTGAATACCAATGCACACCACACTATTCAGATATTTATTTGTAAAAATATAATATTTGTGTTAGTCTATCACAAATTTCCAATAAAATACATTTACGTTTTTGGTTGTAACATGACAAAATGTGAAAAATTTCAAGGGATATGAATACTATACGAGGCACTGTATGGAGCAGGTTTCTAGGTAAATTTAGTTTAGCCTATCTGTACTTATTGGACTAGGGTTTTATTGCTCAGTGTTTCACAGGCTGCTGTTCTGTTACTTCCCCCTGTCTTCTAGAGCAGGGCTTCCCAAACTTTTTGGGGCCGAGACCCACTTCTGAATACAGTTATTTTTCGGGACCCACTTGCATGTAATTGAATATTGTAAAGCGCTACAGAATTTGTTGGCGCTATATAAATGCAAATAATAATAATAATAATGCATATTTTAAAGGGAGGGGGATGTTAAATTAAACATATCAATTTACTACTTTTCAATTTATTATTGAATACACCTGCCAGATGTTCTAAGTGAGGGGTCAGAAACCTGTGGCATGTGTGGCATATAAGCGGAGTTGTAAGTAATCAGCACCCTCATAGACAGTATAAGGCAGGCAGAGGACAGAAATCAACCACCCCAGGACAGTGATCAGCAGGCTATATGGCACTCACCCTCCTTCCTCTCCCAGCGGTCCACAGTGAAGGTGAAGCCCCTGTTTACCCTCTCCAGGGCCCAGCACACCTCACCCAGTGTCTCCATGATGAGGAGCTCTATGCTGGTCTTGGTGTCCTGGCTCTACTCCTTCAGATCCTCTACTGGGGTCACAGAAGCTGCCATGAACTCCTGACACCACCAGGCCAGCTGGTCCTCCTATGATACCGAGGCTGCCATCTCTGCCCGCTTTAGCTGAGAGAATCCCGCCGCCAGTCTAGCCACCACCGCTGCCACCAGCAGGACCAAGGAGCTGGCTCTGCACCCCATGAACATATCCTACATAACAGCCAACATCCGTACTCACTGATGCAAGTATCCCCCTTGCAGGAAATGCAGACCAGCCTCCATAAACTGCGTGGGCGGGGTACTGAATCCATCGCGATTTGACTGCTCGGGCTCTCTGTAATTTGTGCGGGCTCACACAGAACAGTTTAAGCGGGCCCGCTCTCAGTGATTTCCGGCTCAGCGCGGCCCACTCACACGCAGTTCGCGACCCACCAGTGGGTCCCGACCCACAGTTTGGGAACTCCTGTTCTAGAGGCTTCTCCCAAGTATATTGGGAGGGAGAGCATAACAGGCAGCCTGAATATTTATGGAACTCCAGCCAATCCCTGGGGAGGGGTGGCCAGAAGCTTGAGGAAGAGCCCATAAATAGTCAGATGCCTGAACAGCAGTGCAGTGATCCTGAGTCCAGTTCTGCAAGAGGAGACCCCTGTACAGGAGCTTTGCCCCTGGGGAAGGAATGCTAGCAAAGCCTTTTTTGAGGACCCTGAGATCCCAGCTAGGCTTCACTAGGGGGCCTATTTGCAGATCCATTGTCCTTGTCAAGCTGGGTCAGGAGGAAGCTCAACCAGGTTGAAGTTGGTCGGCAGGAGGCCAACTGTCTTATGGTGGTGTAAGTCTACATCTCCCTCACTAGGAAGAGTCTGTGGATATTGGCAGGAGGCAACCCGTGATCCTGTGGTTAAGGGACTAAATGACGCCCAATGTTGAGGAGAAGTGGCAGTGTGTGGCTTTTAAACAGTTTAAAAAAAACTGTTAGGACCCTTTCACACGGCCGCTCCGCTTGTCCGCAAATCATCCTATTTTTTTGCGGATGATTTGCAGACATAATGTAAGTGAATGGCATTGCGGATGTCAGCAGAATACCATCCGCTGACATCCGATTTTCCTCCTTTCAGTTCTGTTCTGTTTTTTGGAACTGAACAGAACCCTATTCTTCATCCGTTCAAAAAACGGAAAGGAAGGAAAATCGGATGTCAGCGGTGTCATCCGCTGACATCCGCAATCCCCATAGACTTACATTATGTCCGCATATCATCCGCAAACGGATGGGATTATATGCGGGCATACGGAGCGGATGACACAAATGTCATCCACTCCGTGAAAAAAAAAAAGTCCCGCAGCGGAGAAGAAATGCGGAGCGGCCGTGTGAAAGTAGCCTTACATTCCGGCATGTGACGGGAATGTAACTATTACATTGATTGTGCTCTCAACCCAACTGTCAAACCATCAAATCTCTGGTGTCATAACAGCATCATGGCAGTTGAAGATCAAACAGAGGCCAAGATGGCAGCTTCCTTGGCTGAAAACGATAGTAGGGTTTCGTTCGGCTTTAATAATTTATTCAACAAAAATATCAATAGACGTAATGATGTATTGTGAAAAGTAAGTGCACCCATGGCCTCAGAAGCTGGTATTTCCCACGGTAGCAGACATTTCTTCTTGTAGGTATTTTTGTATAATTGTCCACCAGCTTTTTACATCAACTACCTCAAGTAAAATTGTTGACCACTCCACCACTCACAATTCCTTCAATTGCAAAATATTTGTGGGTCTCCTAGCTTTAACTGCCCATTTCAGAAATATAAATTGGAATCCAATCAGAGCTTTGACTGGGGCAGTCAGCCCTCTATTTATGGTAATTCCTTCATGGATTTGCTAGTGTGTGTTGGATCATTACTGTGTTGATAGACTCATTTCTAGGTTCAGCTTCACCCTTTTGTACAGATGGCCTCACATTCTTATGATGCACACTTTAAAATAAAGCAGAATTCAAAGGGGACTCGATGACTAAGCTGCCCAGGCCCTGAAGCAGCAAAGCAACCCCAAACCATAGAAAAAAAAGAAAAAAATGAAGAAAATGTTCGTGCTATGACTGCCAAATCCCAAATAAGAGGAATTTCCAGCGCACCACGCCACCCAAGTGCAACAAGCAGGGGCTTACCAGAGTCACAGAAAATTACCACTAATTTAAATTGGTCAAAACACGCTTTAGGTAGTAGTGGGCTCTCAAATCCCCATGGCGTTTCTCCGCTTCAACTATCAGCCTTGCAACTTCAAATGGGTAACCATGTATGCCTCCAGTTGCCAAAGAGCCACCCACTCATAACGCTGTCACAAACAAGCCCCGGGGAGAGTCCTCTTTCCCTTGTACTTCTGCTGCATGTATATGGTCGCTGGAGAACAGCTGGCTCTTTGGGAAGTGGAGGGATACATAATTACACATTTGAAGCTGTAAGGCTGATTGTTGAAGTGGAGGAACGCCATGGGGATGGGAGACTCCAGGAAGGTCAACGCAATGGGGGATCCACTCCTGCCGAATGTAAAAGCAATCCAGTGGCTTTTAGCTGCTTGGATTGCTTTTACAATATTCAACATCCCCAGCTGAAAAAAAAACAATACTGGGTCATGACTGCAACTGCGGCCATGGCCCCGGTATACACGCTTCAACCAGAGGATGTACAGGTACATCCTTTTGGGAGAAGAGGGTAAATGAATATCTAACGTGTGCCTGTTCAAAAAAAAAAAGACAACAATTACTATAGGATGTAGTTATTTTTTCACACAACTGTACAGTTGCCAAGATTGTAAGTTAAAGTTTAAGTTTCACATAATTTCCCATTTGTGAACCTCAAGGCAAAGGTACGTTGATGAGAGAGTACTGGACCCGAGTGATAAACATGGCCCTGAGCCTAGTTGACAAGGGAATCAAGATGGTAGTTAATAACACACACTGCAAATAAGTGGGTCACAGGGGCGTAACTACGTAACTACAGGGGTTGCAATTGCAACCAGGCCCTATGCTCCAGGAGGCCTGTGTGGCTCCCCTGTACACCTGGATAGGAGGGGTGGCGGGGGCAGTATGTAGAGAAATCACTGTCCTCCTTTTTCCTCCTGTAGCTGCAGGAGGAAAATGGAGGAGATTGGTTCCTCTATATTCTGCCACCGCCACTCCTCCTATCCAGTTCACTTGTGTTCTGCTGTCTCTGGGCCCCTGTGTGCTCCCCTTCCCCCCCCCCCCCCCCCCACTGTGCTCCCTTCCCTCTCCTGCCGGCTGCTGCAAGGGATGTGTCACAATAGAGAACCAGGAAGGGGTCAGTAAATATGTAATTTACCAGCTCCTTCCTTTGCTGGATGGACAGAGTCATAGTCAGTGACCCTAAAAAAATAAAATAAAATGCTAAAAAATAATACAATTAAAATACCAAAAAATAAAAACTACTGACACCAGTGGGTGAACTTCCAGGATCGCAAAGGTCACACTTGCAACCGGGCCCTGGCATTCCTCCACCGTGGGGAGGCCCCAAGATGGGAGGAAGGGGGCCCACTGCAGAACTTGTGAAAGGGTCCCGCAACGAGAGTAAATGGCCCCAGGATCAGTGGGAAGAGCTCCAGGCTTGAAGGGAAGGGCCCCAGCCAGAAGTTCAGGGGGGGCCCTTCATGGTTTCTTGCACTGGGGCCCTGAAGGTTCTAATTACGCCTCTGGTGGGTCATAATTGTGTTCCGAGAGGAAGGAGCGCCCCAGGCAGTGGAGTATGGCACCTCCTAAAAAAATAGTGTAATGCCTCGTACACACGCAACGATTATCGGCCGACCGATCATCCAACTTTTGTCCAGAGTTGTGTTTTGTTGGTTGAAATGTGCTCTAGACTGCACACAAATTTTCTCGGCCAACAAAAATCTACTTCAGAAGTGATGTCATGTGCTGGTTTACTTTCCGTGTGTTTTTTCTTCTCTGAGCATGCCCAGTCTTGCTCATCAGATTTTTGTCTGCCGAAATCTGTACTGACTGATGGAAAATCGGCCGTTGTGTTGACGGCCAACAAAAATTTTATAGCCTGCACATTAGATTTTATTCGGCCGAAAAGTCGGAGTCGGTTGTCGAAAGCATCATACTAACAAGCCGAAAATCGGCCGATCGGACATTGGCCGTAAAATCCCAGCCAATAATTGATGCGTGTACGAGGCATAAGAAGTACAAAGAGTCCATGTAGACACAGTTCAGGTGAAGCCTAGAATCCATAACACATGAAATCCCTGAAGACAAAGCATAACCTACATTTTTGGTTACCACTCTGACTTTGCTTCCCCCCCACAGATATGTGCCGAGCTACACCCCCGATTTGGCGTTACAAATGTTCGTGTGAGAAATGGAGAGCAGTACATCAATGCCACGTGCAGCTAAGTTTACTGCACCACCATTCTTCGAACAATGCAAGATCTGCCAACACATTACAGAGGAGGAGAAGAATCGGATCTAGTCTTCCACGGATCACCATAAATATGGAGTTTGTACATGAATAATACACTACATGAAAAGAACAAAGAATACCATTCCAATTAATGGATGATGAAGTTACCACATGAGCATGGAAAATGACATCACTAGTAGTAGTTGGTCAGATTTAGCTGAACTTGTTCTATTATGTTGATGATGTTTTGTAGCTTCTCCAAACCACTTCTTCAGTTCTAATAAAAGCCTGAAAGATACCCCAACATTATATCCACAAAAATTAGAACTTCTCTGCACGGCCTACTGCCCGTGTTAGCTGTTATGTCATACTGAATGTGGTGGCCTCCACATAGGCAGACAGCCAAGTGTTTGCTTTTATTTGTACCAAAAGTGCAATACGTTCTATAACTAGACGGATTTCCTTTCAAAATTATTAAAAGTTGCCACCTTATTGGTCGTTACATTTTGTCTTTATGAATAAGACTGAGGTCCATGGGTGATGGTTGAGGTTGGGTAGGTACAGACCTCACACCTGTCTAAAAGAGCCGAATGAGGACATAAAGAGGGACCTCCTTTATATGACCTCACACGTGTCTAAGGGAACCCAGTGAGGACATATAGAGGGACCTCCACTATAGGACCTCAGATTTGTCTAAAGGAACCCAATGAGGGCCTATAGAGGGACCTCCTTTATATGACCTCACACGTGTCTAATGCAGATGAGCTTCCCTGAGACAGTTTTTGCAGAAATTCTTTGGTTATGCAAAGCGATTGTTGCAGCAGCGGTCCGGGTGGCTGGTCTCAGACCATCTTGGAGGTGAAGATGCTGGATGTGAAGGTCCTGGGCTGGTGTGGTTACACGTGTGTCTGCGGTTGTGAGGCCGGTTGGATGTACTGCCAAATCCTCTGAAACGCCTTTGGAGACGGCTTATGGTGGAGAAATGAACATTCAATTCACGGGCAACAGCTCTGGTGGACATTCCTGCAGTCAGCATGCCAATTGGACCCTCCCTCAAAACTTGGGACATCTGTGGCATTGTGCTGTGTGATAAAACTGCAGATTTTAGAGCGGCCTTTTATTGTGGCCGGCCTAAGGCACACCTGTGCAATAATCATGCTGTCTAATCAGCATCTTGATATGCCACACCTGTGAGGTGGATGAATTATCTCGGCAAAGGAGAAGTGATTCCTAACACAGATTTACACAGATTTGTGAACAATATTTGAGAGAAATCGGCCTTTTGTGTACATAGAAAAAAGTCTTAGATCTTGGAGTTCAGCTCATGAAAAAGGGGTTTGGTGCATTTATAATTTTGTTTAATATATATTATATATATATATATATATATATATACACACACATACATACATACATACATACACACACATACGCATACATATATATATATATATATATATATATATATATATACGCACACACACCTTTGCTACATAAGCTATATTTCATTTAATGTTACTAAAACATTTCCTTTTTAATCTGCAGCGCTGTAATTTTCTATAAAATGCAATATGGCCACCTGGAGGGTTCTATACACAGATGGTATACCGAACCCCCCCAGAAATGTAATTTCCTGCTTGTGTGATTGGCTCACTGATTGTCCCAGAAGTGTGCACTAAGATACAAATCAGATTTTAGGCATCCCCTGCAATAGCAGTTTCAGTTTTGGTGAAATACTTCCCAAAGGTTAAAGACTTTTAAAGGGATGCAGACCCTGCAGCTTTCCTCATCAGAACACAGAGTGCGCCAGGAGATTATAATAAACCAAACCCTCCTATTCAGAATCAGTCTGCACAGGACGTGGTGATTTTAAACTAGTGATCGACCGATATCATTTTTTTAATGCCGATACCGATATTTTGGTCATCGGATATCGGTATTGGCCGATATTTTCAGACATGTAAAATATATATATATTTTTTTTATTTGTGGAGGGATCTGGGGGTCCCAAAACCCCTCCTCGGCACTGAAAAGCATTCAAAACGCCAAGTCTGGCTGTTTTGAATGCTGTCAGTTTTTTCAATTTGGCGCCGAGTACCTGGAAGGGATGTTATGACATCACTTCCGGGTTTTTTTACATGGAGACCCGATCAGAGCCAAATGCGGCTTTGATCAGGTCTTTGGCGGCCGTGCAGGTAGGATGCCCGGGTCTCCCGGTGTGACGGGAGACTCAGGCGAGCCGCGGAAGGCGGCGGGAGGGGGAGGACAGACAGCCGACCGTTGGCTATGGACGCGGGTACTGGGGTGATGCCTCTAGCTGCATCAAAGTAACAAAAGGTAGGAATCTTCTACAAAGTTTGTTAAAATCCCTGCAATGTACAGAGATCACCCAGAGGTGAGAGGGGTTCTCAACAAAAGTAAAGTTACTCTTTGAATTTGGAGCCTCGTAGTATTTCCCTTCCACAGCTAGATACCAGTCTTCTATATACATAACACTCCTTTATACATTGTAACTGTATATAGCGAAATGTTTTACTTATTGCACAGATGACATGTGTATATATATATATATATATATATATACTTGATAAAATACTCTGCAATTGTACTGGTATGTACTTTTTGGACGTTTTTCCAATAAAAGAAAATTATGTGGACTTTTCTCTCTATATACGTAGCCTGTGGGACGGCTTGATTGCTTTGCACATGAATTAATGAAACAATGCTGTAGTGCTGCTCACCGCATCTGTGATATATTGTGTATATATATATATATATATATATATATATATACACACACATACATACATACATACATACATACACACACACACACACACATATATATATATATATATATATACATATACATGCACATACAGAAGCTGTGGGGTGCACACTCTAATGCAATAGGCTGCGTGCACCTATGGTATAAAGAAATTCAATTTTTACATTTTTTATAATTTAAAGTTTTATAACAGAAATTAAAAAATATATATATTTTTTCAAAATGTACATCTTTTCAAAATTATATTTAAAAAAATGTGAACAAAAACCACCAAGTGTGATCAAATACCACCAAAAGAAAGATCTAGTTGTGTGAAAAAAATGATATAAAATGTTGTCTGGTGTGCAGTGTTACATGAGTGCGCAATTGGCAGTTAAATTAGCGCAGTGCTGAATAGCAGACAATGGCCTGGTCATGAAGGGAGGGGGGGGGGTTAAAACCTTCCGGAGCTGAAGTGGTTATTATAATTTTTACTTAATCAATAATAAAGTAGAGTCATGTGGATCCAGGATACTAATGGCCACCATCCCCACTAGCAAAACGGGAGTATCAAAACCCTGTTAGTATCTTGGGTCTGCATGTGGGTTCCATTATGGGAAGTCTGGTTGGATTCGATGCTCGGTGGTCCGGAGGGAATGTTTGCCATTTTAGGTGGTTTTGGTCATGTTCATTCACAATGCATGAGGACTGTATGCATACACAGGAATGATGTGCATAAAGAACCATTGTATTTACAGCTTTACCTTGATGTCTAGTCTTGTTCTTTGTGGCGATTCACTTTAATACATATGCTTTATACCAGGGATCTTCAAACTATGGCCCTCCGCCTGTTGCAGAACTACAAGTCCCATAAGGCATTGTAAAACTCTGACATTGACAGACATGGCTAGGCATGATGGGAATTGTAGTTGCTGACAGTGGCAGCTGGTACTCCATGGGCGGGGGGGGTCTTTAGACGGACCACACCATCCCCCCCCCCCCCCGGACCACACCAGCCTGCACACCATACCCCCCCCGGTCGCCGGCTCACTTACCCTTAACATGTGGAGGGCAGGCAGGCAGCAGCGGCAGCAGCAGCTTCTCCTCATTCTCCTCCCTCCTCCTCCATGGCGAATGGCATGGCTTCTCCTTTCGGCCAATCGGGAAACGCGTCTCAGGGCCCGCTTCCTGATTGGCCAGGAGGAGGATCCGTGTGACAATAGCAAATACTCATTCGCTATTGTCACCCAACTGGGTGGGCTCAGGGCGCAGGGCTCAGCGCCCAGAGCCCACCCTTTTTTGAAGCCTATCAGATCCTCTGGCTCTAATCACGTGCTTAAAAAAAAAAAACATTGGAATCCATGCATCCAGCACCATGCATGTAGATTAGGGGGCTGGACGCATGGATAGGGGGGGCGCCACTGGTTCCTGAACACCTGGAGGGCCATAGTTTGAAGACCCCTGCTTTATACCATTTAGATTATATTAGCCTACGTCCCCTGAAGAAGATCTGTACTTTCTGATTGAAAGGCATTGGAGATATTATCTGGATGTTGCATGGAAAATATTTATGAATATATGACCAACAATCTATTTTTTAAGGTTTTGATGCATTTCGTACAATTAATATATCATACTGAAACCTTACATATAGGGTATCGAATTGTGATGGTTTTTAATTATCTTTTAATAAAGTAAAAGTTAAAGAAATCTTCAATAATTGTTTGCTGCCTAAAAAGTCCCAAGGAGAATTGGCTTTATACATCATATTTCACCAGGGATGTGGCAGCTTGGTGCTCTTTCATTGAGTTATCAGCTTCGCTTCCAGTCATGTGTCTGATAAGGACCAGTGCTGTATTTTGGCCTAGGCCAGCAAGGCCCAAGCCTAGGGCGGCACTTTACAGGGGGGCGTCAAAAAAAATCGCCCCCTCCTCCACCTTAGATTCTATTGGCCACTGATTGCTAAAGCTGCCTCTCTCACCCCCTCCCCTCTCTCTCTCTCACCCCCATCTCTCTCTCTCTCTCCCTCTCCCCCCTCTCTCTCTCACCCCCCTTTCTCTCTGTCTCCCACCCCCGCTTTTTCTCCCTCTCCCTACCCTCCTCTCTCTCTCTCTCTCTCACCCCCCCCCCTCTCTCTCTCACCCCCCCTTTCTCTCTCGCTCTCTCACATCCCCCTCTCTTCCTTTCTCTCATCCCCCCTCTCTCTCATCTTTATTCTCTCTCTCTCACCCCCCTTTCATCCCCCTCTGTCTCTCTCTCTCTCTAATCCCCTCTCATCCCCCCTCTGTCTCACCCCCCCTCTATCCCTCCCTCACCCACCCCCTCATCTCTCCTCCCTCCCTCACCAACCCCCTCTCTCTCTCCCACCTCCTCTCACCCCCCCTCCCCTCGTGACATCTCAGAGGTTCATGCTGGGACTTGTAGTCCTTCAATTTTGGAGGGAGTCACATCCATTAAAAAGGAAGGAGCGGGGCAAATTTACATAGGAGGGGGAGGAGGGTGCCAAAGGGCAGCACAAAACCAAAATACACCACTGATAAGGACCCAGATCCGAGGCCATTGCCTCCTTCCACTGTTATCTCCAGGGGGCGCACCAAGTGCCAGGAACCCAGGGGCATACAGTGTCTCAGGCCTCAGTGACTACGCCAGCTCTTTATTTCATCATACAGTCTCCTGTGCCATGCGATAATCAAAGACACTTCCCCGCTCGACAAAGCTGCGATGTGGATTCTGGTTGGGCACTGGAGTGTTGCCATCTTGGTTCTGATCGCCGTATCCGCCTCCTCCGGGGGTGTGAAGGGTGAAGATGTCCTGGACAAAGCGGAATGGAATATTCAGAAGGTGCATTTTATAATTCATTGATTGGTTTTCCATTTGGGCAATTTCTAGCTTGTTTACTCCACCTCAAACCAGCCAAATCCCATTGTAGGTAATAGAGGTAAAGTGGGGTATGAACAGTCCTTGAGGTAGAACAGGAACTACAGTGCCTTGAAAAAGTATTCACACCCCTTGGCATTTTCCACATCATGTTACAACCAAAAATGTAAATGTATTTTATTGGGATTTTATGTGATAGACCGACACAAAGTGGCCATAATTGTGAAGGGGAAGGAAAATGATAAATGATACAAATAAATCTGTGAAAAGTGTGGCTGCATTTGTATTCACCCCCCGGAGTCAATACTTTGTAGAACTGCCTTTCCCTGCAATTACAGCTGCAAGTCTTTTTGGGGATGTCTCTACCAGCTTTGCACATCTAGAGAGGACATTTCTGCCCATTCTTCTTTGCAGGATATCTCAAGCTCTGTCAGATTGGATGGAGAGCGTCTGTGAACAGCAATTTTCAAGTCTTGCCACAGATTCTCAATGTGATTTAGGTCTGGACTGTGACTGGGCCATTCTAACACATGAATATACTTTGATGTAAACCATTCCATTGTAGCTCTGGCTGGATGTTTCGGGTCGTTGTCCTGCTGGAAGGTGAACCTCCGCCCCAGTCTCAAGTCTTTTCGTCTAAGATTGCCCTGTATTTGGCTCCATCCATCTTCCTATCAACTCTGACCAGCTTCCCTGTCCCTGCTGAAGAAAGGCGTCCCCACAACATGATGCTGCCACCACCATGTTTCACAGTGGGGGATGGTGTGTTCAGGGTGATGTGCAGTGTTAGTTTTCCCCACACATAGCATTTTACTTTTAGGCCACAAAGTTCAGCTTTGGTCTCATCTGAGCAGAGCTCCTTCTTCCACATGTTTGCTGTGTCCCCCACATGGCTTCTCCTAAACTACAAACAGGACTTCTTATGGATTTCTTCCACCAATGGCTTTCTTCTTCTCACTCTTCCATAAAGGGCAGATTTGTGGAGAACACGACTAATAGTTGTCCTGTGGACAGATTCTCCCACCTGAGCTGTGGATCTCTGCAGCTCCTCCAGAGTTCCCATGGGCCTCTTGGCTGCTTCTCTGATGAATGCTCTCCTTGCCCGGCCGGTCAGTTTAGGTGGACGGCCATGTCTTGGTAGGGGCCCAGCCGGTCAGTTTAGGTGGACGGCCATGTCTTGGTAGGGTTGCAGTTGTGCCATACTCTTTCCATTTTCCCATGATGGATTGAACAGCGCTCCATGAGATGGTCAAAGCTTGGGAGATTTTTTTATAACCTAACCCTGCTTTACACTTCTCCACAACTTTATCCCTGACCTGGCTGGTGTGTTCCTTGGCCTTCATGATGTGGTTTGTTCACTAAGGTTCTCTAACAAACCTCTGAAGGCTTCACAGAACAGCTGTATTTATCCTGAGATTAAATTACACACAGGTGGACTCTATTAATTAGGTGACTTCTGAAGTCAATTGGTTCCACTAGATTTTAGTTAGGGGTATCAGAGTAAAGGGGGGTGAATACAAATGCACGCTACAATTTTCACATATTTATTTGTAAAATAATTTTGAAATCCACTTCACAATCATGTGACACTTTGTGTCGGTCTATCACATAAAATCCCTATCAAATAAATTTACGTTTTTGGTTGTAACATGACAAAATGTGGAAAAATGTAGGGGTATGAATACTTTTTCAAGGCACTGTACTTTCCAGATAAAAAAACTGGATATCCTTCAAAAGTTATGTAAACCTAAACAATGACCATGAGGAGGGATGGTGTTCTGTAGTCCTAATACAATTCTTGTCCTAGAGTGACTACACCCTGATACTCTATAGATACAGTACAGTGAGGGTTGTCACTCGAGGACAGGAAATCTGTTATTGGCAAGATCACCAGGTGACAATGAAATAAATACAGTCATCGCATCGAAGGACTGATAAACTGCAATACATCACATTTTGTTCTTGGGTTTAAATACACTTTTAGGAAAATCTATGTGGAAAAAACAACAAAGGCCCCCATCACTCATTTCCTACTGAAAATGCCAGCTGCCCATTATTTTGATCCTTTTGGCTTCTATACTTTCATGATCGCTGGCCAGGCACACAAATTCCAAGGAGGGTGCAGTCATATCCTATTCTATCAGTCCTGGTGAGTTGAAGTATCGCTACCAGAAAAATCCAGAAAAAAAAAATCAGAGATTTCAGTCTTCATTGGGGACAACGAGGAAGGTGCAATAAAGGTATTTTTTTGGTGGATTTTTAAGAGAGTAATAGGGCTTAAGTGACTCGAAAGGAAAGGGAGGAAAGAAAGGAAAAGGGAAAAGGAAAGGGAAAGGGAAAAGGAAAGCAAAAAAAATGGAAAATAAAGGAATAAGGAAAGGAATAAGGAAAGAAACGTAAAGTAAAGAAAAGGAAATGGAAAAGGAAAAGAAAAAGGAATAAGGAAAGAAAATCAAACGAAAGGAAAAGAAATGAGCAAAGGGAAAGGAAAAAGGAAAGGGAATAGAAGGAATGAAAAGGAAAGGAAATGAAAGGAAAGGAATGGAGTGGAAAAGGAAATGAAAGGAATAAGGAAAGGAAAGGAATAAGGAAAGGAAAAAGGAAAGGAATACGGAAAGGAAAGCAAAGGAATAAGAAAATGAAAGGAAAAGGAGAGGTAAAGGTAAAGAAACAGGAAAAGAGAAAGGAATGGAAAAGGAAAGGAATAAGGAAAGGAATAAGGAAAGGAGAAAGGAAAGAGGAAAGGAAAGAAAAGAAAAGGAAAGGAATAAGGAAAAGGAAAAGTAAAGGAAAAAGGAAAGGAATACGGAAAGGAAAGCAAAGGAACAAGGAAATGAAAGGAAAAGGAGAGGTAAAGGTAAAGAAAAAGGAAAAGAGAAAGGAATGGAAAAGGAAAGGAATAAGGAAAGGAGAAAGGAAAGAGGAAAGGAAAGAAAAGGAAACAAATAAGGAAAAGGAAAAGTAAAGGTAAATGAAAAAGGAAAGGGACAGGAAAGGAATACGGAAAGGAAAAGGAATAGGAAAGGAAACAAAAGGAATAAGAAAAGGAATAAGGAAATGAAAGGGAAAGGAAAGGAAAAGGGAAAGGGAAAGAGAAAGAGAAAGGAATAAGGAAAGGAAAAAGGAGATTAAAAAGGAAAGGAAAAAAGGAAAGGAATACGGAAAGGAAAAGGAATAGGAAAGGAAAGGAAATGAAAGGAATAAGAAAAGGAATAAGGAAATGAAAGGTAAAGGTAAAGGTAAAGGAAAAGGAAAGCAAAAGGTTACATTTTTTAAACAAATTTTGCTGAAGTAGCTCAATGATCAAAACTGAGAGTTTTTTGCTTTGGTAATCTCACGACAAAATACATTTTCCCAAAATCACTCTACTTATCCCTATCATCTGTTTTATACATACTCCCCCTTTACCCCTTCCAAAAATATTAATAGAACCTAAGAAAAATAAACAGTGACATTACTAATATG
Organism: Pelophylax lessonae; assembly: GCF_965119305.1. NCBI lineage: Eukaryota > Metazoa > Chordata > Amphibia > Anura > Ranidae > Pelophylax > Pelophylax lessonae. The sequence goes on from NC_138772.1 coordinate 7,517,089, forward strand.
GAGATGTTGACTTTTTGTCAAATGCCAGAAGCGAATCCCTCCCCTCCATTTTTAGCCCCTCCCTCTGTCCTCTGGCATATGGTTACTCCCCTGCAGAGTGAGTGACCCATGACTGTCATAGGAAAGGTGGATGTGTCTCTGACACAAGAACTGTCATTGGTTCAACTGCAACAAGTGAAAAATAAAAAGTAAAACACACAATCTCTCATCCTACCCCAGGCTCCAAAGGAACAGAGGTCTTCCCCCCCAGGTTAATGGTTCTTCCATCACGGCGATGGAGGAGGTTGAGGCCGGTGTCCCCAGGAGACCCTCCTACAGAGGAAATGGAAGAGATTCATGAGGAGAAATTAGGAAACTATTATATATGAGGTATTGGGGTATGTGGAGGAAGAGAGGTCTGTCTAGTCCAAAAATAATTAGAGAACAAAATTGTGAGCAGAAAACTGCATCAAGCACTTGCCAACCGCTCACTGTGCTGCTACTGCAGTACAGCGCCCCCCCCCCCTGCTACGTCGCTGGACTCCTAGCTGTCTAGGCGGCGTGGGCGCGAGAGCGCTGGAGGCTTGCTCCCACTGTGTTTAGACACAGTGGGAGTTGGGCCGGAGGAGGAGAGGCGGCGATTGCCTCTCTTCTCCAATTGTCGGGGAAAGTGTGAGAAGATCCGCCTGCTTGTGTAAACAAAGCAGGCGGATCTTCTCTGTGACAGACAGGGACAGATTACAGGATTCAGCATAGCTGAACCTGCGATCTCTGTCTATGTCACAGAATCCCCTCCCCCCACACACGTCAGTAAGCATGAGGAATACATTTAACCCCTTGATCACCAACCCCTTCCCTGCCAGTGTCATTATTACAGTAACAGTGCATATTTATAGCACTGATTACTGTAGTAATGTCACTGGTCCCCCCAAAAGTGTCAAAAATATCAGTTAGGGGTCTGACGTGTCCGCCGCAATGTCACAGTCCCGCAAAAAAATCGCAGATCGCCGCCATTACTATAAAAAAAAAAAAACAATAAAAATTACATAAATCTTTCCTTTAGTTAGTAAACGCGATAGCTTTTGAGCAAACCAATCAAAATACACTTATTGCGATTTTTTTTTTACCAAAAATATGTAGAAGAAAACAAATTGGCTTAAAATGTTAAAAAATTTGATATTTTAAATTTTTTGGTGGGGAATGTTATATATCAGAATGTGAAAAAACTGAATTTTTGTAAAATCTTACCTGTAAAATTCCTTTCTCTTTTTTAAAAAAAGAGCGACAATTTTGAAAAAAAAAAACAATATTTCTCTTACGTCCTCCGACAGTCGCCGCCTCTTCATATTCGTCACAATGGGGTTATGACCTTTGCTCCGTAGGAGTAGCTAGGCAACAGAATATGTCAATATTAAGGCTTTTAACATATCCCACCCCCAGGGGGTGGTCCCCTCAGTCAATACCCTCCTACTTCCTGTATCCATACCTCAGTTTCAGTGGAATAGCAGTAGAGTATACAAGCAAACCCCAAAAGAGGGGCGGGGCGGCGACTGTCGGAGGACTCAGAGAAAGGAATTTTACATTTAAGATTTTACAAAAATTCAGTTTTCTCTTACGTCCTCCGACAGTCGCTGCCTCTTCATATTCGTCACAATGGGGACGTCCCAAAGCAGTGCAAACATGAGGGGTGGGAAACGCAGTCGCGCCTAAGGCAACGCCGTCTCCACATCAGAGAAAGGAACCTTACCAAGGGAAGGAAACCAGCTGGGCAGCATAAAAAAAAGGTGCTCAACAGGAGCAACAACCCAGGAAAAAACAAATAACCTAGGGATAAAAGTACATCCCAAACAGCCAAGGGCCCAAAAAAAAGGACCCTAAGGAACCGCCGCACTAAGAACCTTGCGGCCAAAGGAAGCATCTGCCGATGCCTAAACATCCACCTTGTAGAACTTCGTGAAGGTGTGAACGGACGACCAAGTCGCCGCCTTACACACCTGGGCCACAGAAGCCCGATGATGACAGGCCCAAGACGTACTCAGAGATCTGGTAGAGTGCGCCTTCACAGGCATAGGAGGAACTTTTCCCTTCAAAGCATATGCCTGTTCAATGGTCTGTCTGATCCATTTGGCGATGGTAGAAGCCGACGCCGCCATGCCCTTCCGAGGACCCTCTGGAAGGACAAACAAGGAATCCGACTTGCAAAAAGCTTCAGTCAAAGTCAGGTAAACCCTGATCGCCCGAACAACATCCAGGGAGTGCAAATCCACCTCCTTCGGATGCTTACGCTTCGCGCATAGCGAAGGTAGGACAATATCCTCATTGAGGTGAAAATCCAAAATCCTCTTCGGAAGAAAAAAAGGGTTAGGTCGTAAGACCACCTTATCCAAGTGAACGACCAGATAGGGAGACCTGCAGGACAAAGCTGCCAGCTCCGACACCCGGCGAGCCGAAGTGATCGCCACCAAAAAGGCGACCTTCTTGGACAACATGGGCAACGAGATCTTTCTGATCAGTTCAAAGGGAGCATGTTGTAACACGGACAGAACAAGATTCAAGTCCCAAGGAGGCAGGGGTTCCCTCCTAGGAGGGACCAGATGTCGCACCCCTTGGACAAAGGTGCTAACCAAGGAGTTAGATGCCACAGGACGTTGAAAAAGAACGGCCAACGCAGACACCTGACCCTTGATCGTAGCCAGCGCCAGACGCTGGTCAACACCCGTTTGAAGGAAGGACAACACCCTAGACACCGAGTACGCGCGAGGGGAATGCCCCCTGGACTCACACCAGGCAAAATAGGCCTTCCAAGTACGGTAATAGACCTTCCCCGAGGAAGACTTCCTCGCGTTGATCAAAGTGTGAATGACCTCAGGGGAGAGACCCCTATCCTTCAGGACCTCGGTTTCAACAGCCAGGCCGTCAAAGCCAGCGACTGTAAAGCAGGATGGAATATCGGTCCTTGAGACAGGAGATCTTCTCGAAGAGGTCGACCACCAGATTCACGAGGTCTCCGTACCAGGACCGGCGAGGCCAGTCCGGTGCCACAAGAATCACCGTGTGCGGTTCCGAGGTCAACCTGCGAAGGAACCTGGACAGCAGTTGAATCGGTGGGAATGCGTACAGCAGTCGGTACTGATGCCACGGAGCTACCAACGCATCTGACGCGTCTGCCCGAGGATCGCGTGTCCGTGCCACAAACCTTTTCACCTTGTTGTTCAGACGAGACGCGAACAGGTCCACATCTGGAAGACCCCACTTCGCGCACAACATCTGAAAGACTTCCGGGTGAAGGGACCATTCTCCCTGGTCCAGGGTCTGGCGACTCAGATAATCCGCCTGCCAGTTCTCCACCCCCGGAATGTGAACTGCCGTTATCGCCGGGACATGCGTCTCGGCCCAAGACAGAATGTCGGCCACTTCCCGAGCCGCGCGGGCACTCCTGGTGCCCCCTTGGTGGTTGATGTAGGCCACCGCTGTGGCATTGTCCGTCTGCACCCGAACCGGACGGCCCTGCAGCCTGTCCGTCCAACGTCAAAGGCAGAGATTTATCGCTCGCAATTCCAGAATGTTGATAGGAAGGGAAGATTCCTCCTCCGACCAAGTTCCCTGGGCGTACAGAACGCATAGAACACCACCCCAGCCCGATAGACCGGCATCCGTGGTGACCACCGTCCATGAGAGAGGACGAAAAGACTTGCCCCCCGACACCGTCGGGGACTGGAGCCACCACAGAAGATCCCTTCTGGTGCGATGACTCAACGAAATCCGGAGTTCCAGAGATTGCGGTCGCCCGTCCCACCTGGATAGGATCTCCGCTTGGAGACCCCGCGTGTGAAACTGGGCGAGAGGAATCGCCTCGAAAGCTGAGACCATCAATCCCAAACAGCGCATGCACGTCCGGATGGACGAGCACGGAACGTCCCTGAGGGACCTGACTTCTTCCTGAAGAGTCCTGAGTTTGTCGTCCGGTAGGAAGACCTTCGCCTGGACCGAGTCCAGAATCATACCCAGGTAAGGCAGACGAACCGACGGGCACAGCATCGATTTTGGAAAGTTTATCGTCCAACCAAACTCCTGCAGAGTCTGCATCGTGACGGACAGGTCCTTCACCAGACCCTAGCTGGTCGCAGATCGAACCAGAATGTCGTCCAGATACCCCAGGACAGAAATGCCCTGGGCTCTCAACAAAGCCAGAACCGGTGCAAGCACCTTGGTGAATACCCGCGGAGCCGAAGCGAGACCAAAGGGTAAGGCCACGAATTGGTAATGATCCTCCGCAATTGCGAATCGAAGGTACCTCTGGTGACCCTCGAAAATCGGGATGTGAAGGTACGCATCCTTCAAGTCTATGGAGGCCATGAATTCCCCCGGAACCAGGGCAGTCACCACCGATCGCAGGGATTCCATGCGGAACTTGCGAACCCGCACAAAGCGGTTCAGAGCCTTTAAGTCCAGAATTGGACGTACCTTGCCCTCCTTCCTGGGCACGGTGAACAGATTGGAATAGAACCCCCGAAATCTGTCCTGATGAGTCACCGGAACCACCACTCCCTGAGCCCGCAGGTCCTGCACCGCCAGGTGCAGATCCCGCAAACGCTCCGGAGACAGTTGAAGATTTGAGGGAAAAAATCTGTTCTCCGGCCGAGAGAGAAACTCGATCTTGTAGCCAGATCGAACGATTTCCTGAACCCACCTGTCCCGAACACGGGCCAGCCAGGGTTGAAGAAAACCGAGCAAGCGTCCCCCCACCCCAGAATCGGGTGAGGGCGCCCCTTCAGGCCGCACTGTTGTGGGCAGCGGAACCGGACTGGCCGGACTTCTGCTTACCTGTCCACGGCTTCTTCTGGGAGCCTTGGCCTTTGAACGGCTTACCCTTATAGTGCGACCGAAAGGCACGAAAGGAACCCTGAGAGGGCCGAAAAGCAGCGGTCTTCTTACCAGGAGCCGCCTTAGCCTTGTGGGATTGGGGCAAGAGCGTGCTCTTACCACCCGTGATCCCTTTAATCAGTGTATCCAAGGAATCGCCAAAAAGGCGAGATCCGGTATAGAGTAGATTAGCCAAGGTCTTGCGCGAAGACTGGTCCACAGACCAACACTTCAGCCAAATCAGGGGGCGCGACAACACCGCCACACTGTGCACACGTGCAGCCAACGGTACTATATCTAAGTCCGCATCACACAAATACATGACACCCTGATGGATTTGATCCACCATAGCCAACGTCTCTGGAGAGGCAGAGTCAGCCACCAGGAAGCGCCTAAGCACCTGCGTCCAATTTGCGACAGCCTGAGCTGCCATAAGCGAAGCAAAAATAGCTTTGAGCATAGAACCGGTAACCGAATAAGTATGACGGGTAAGAGACTCCAGCCTCCTGTCCGTGGCATCCCGGAACACCGGCGTATCCTCAGCAGGAATCGCAGTAGACTTATTCAAAACCGCTACCACACACCAACGTTCATCAGTAGCGGGCGTGAAAGGATAACGCAGCTTGAACCTACTTGGCACAGCAAAAGGCTTCCGCAGATTGCGCCACTGTTCACTAACAGCGCGCTGAAAATCATCAGTGCAAGGAAAAACCTGTGAAGATTTGCGTCTCCGCTGCGTCCCATAGGAGGCTAAAACAGCAGGAGGACATGGCTCATCCTGCAAACGCAGTGTTTGTTTGATAGAAGCAACCAATTCATCCATGAGTGCAAGCTCTTCAGACGAGCCAGGGGGGGAATTATCAACCCCTTCCACCTCAGCCTCCACTTCTGATCCCACAAGATCCAGGGAGGAACGGGACCCCGATAAGGAGACCCCAGCCATAGCAGCCCCATCACCCTCACCCTCGGAATCAGAGGAGATTGAAACTCTGGGCCGTTTAGTGGATTGAGCAGCCACAAGCATTTGCACCTGAGCAGCAAGGTTAGCCACAACAGCAGCCAAATCACCCCCTGGGGGGGAAACAGCAGCCCCTTGGCCTCCCACCAAAGTGAGAGGAAATTTGCTTTCCTGAGAATCCATCCCCCAAAAAAATTTTGCAGGAGAATAAAGGGTAACTGCCCCTTTAAAAGCGCGGTCAGCGCAGCCCACCGCACTCACACACCAGCACAAGCCGACCCCCACAGCGAAAAAACACAAACTCAGGCAAGGATTACAGGACAGAGAGGATAAAAACCTGCAGGGACCACCGCTGTTGCTGCTGCCTCGATCGGTGCGCCCAGGAGAAGAGGAAGTGATGCAATACAGGGCGCTCTGTTAAAGCCTATGAAGGGCTACAGGAAAATGGCCGCCTGCAGTGTCAGCATGAGGCCAGAGCGATGGCCGCCAAAATGGCGGCGCTTGGCGCCGAAAACGCCGCTCCCGCCCACAGTGAAACACCAGCACACATGCAGCATAGTAAAAACAATGGCGGACCGCAGCAGCGGTCGCCGCAAGTATGCACAACATGATCCACATCATGCCCCGCAGCACACAGCCTGTCACACAGTAAAAGACAGCACACATTCTGACACAGAGACAGTGCAGCATAGCCCCCCTCCTTGCATTCCACAGAGTGCAGCTAAAACAGACAAGGAGTCCAACAGTGTGAACAGGGGCAGGGTTACACAGTCCCAGACTGACACCCCCCAAACAGACAGGTCCCCACACAGATACACTTACCTCCTAAATGGCGTGGGGAACCCGCACAAGCGATCAAGCCACTGCACATGGGACAGGGAGAGTCGCAGCCAGGACGCAGGAGGACTGCGGAGCGATACCGCAAGGCGTCCAGTGAGGTAGCCACCTCACCATAGCATCCCTGCAGCGAACAGGGATGGGTCGTTCATTGTGCCAGGAAAAATACCTGACTGAACGCTCGATGGCAGGCTGGGAAGCCACTGACCCACAACCTGCGACCAGGGGGGTCAGCCCGCCCGCACGATCCTCTTCATCAGAAGAACTAACTAATGCTGACAAAAGTAACAGCTAAGTAAAGAGAGAGAAAAAAACTCAAATAAAATCAAAAAAAGAGAAAAGGCTGAGACAAAATGCCCCAGCATAGAAACATCCAGCTACTCCTGACAAGCTAGACATTGAAACTGAGGTATGGATACAGGAAGTAGGAGGGTTTAGACTGAGGGGACCACCCCCTGGGGGTGGGATATGTTAAAAGCCTTAATATTGACATATTCAGTTGCCTAGCTACTCCTACGGAGCAAAGGTCATAACCCCATTGTGAAGAATATGAAGAGGCGGCGACTGTCGGAGGACGTAAGAGAAATATTGTTTTTTTTTTTCAAAATTGTCGCTCTTTTTTTAAAAAATTAATCGCACAGGTGATCAAATACCACCAAAAGAAAGCGCTCTTTGTAGGGGAAAAAAAGGACATAATTTTAATTTGAGTACAGCGTCGCACGACCGCGCAATTGTCCGTTAAAGTAACGCAGTGCCGAATCGCAAAAAATGGCCTGGTCAGGAAGGGGGTAAAATCTTCCGGTCTTAAAGTGGATAAAAATACGCTCATTGAGAATTTTTTTTTGACAAAGACATGTAGCTAAATACATTTTGGCCTAAATATGACAAAAATTGAATATATTGGATATTCTTTAACAGTCAAAGTAGAAAATGTCAATGTTTCGCAAAATTTTCGCTCTTTTTTTATTAATATCCCAAAAAATAAAAAAACGCAGAGGTGATCAAATATCACCAAAAGAAAGCTCTGTTTATGGGGAAAAAAGGACGTAAATTTAATTTGGGTACAGCTGTGCATGATCGCGCAATTGTCAGTTAAATTCGCACAGTGCCAAGTTGAAAAAAGTGGCCTGGTCATTGAGCAGCAAAATCTTCCAGGGCTAAAGTGGTTAAAGGCAGGGCCAATATAGTAAAAAAGTATTTTTATTGTACAATTGTAAAAATAGAAGTAGAAAAATAAACTAATATTACATCCATTTAGAAGGAAGATGCATATAAAAATATGAACTAGTACCCATTACATAGGTAGAAAGGTATGGAAGCTGTGCGTCCATCCTATAGTTGTCACTGGGGTGGCCACCATACGCTATGTATAAGCATTAGTTACTAATAGCACATGTTTGTGTTCTAGAACATACCGGTACCCACTGTGTCACCTCTGAAGAAGGACTTCATAGTAATAGTCCGAAACATGTTAGGTGTTTATACATAACGTATGGTGGCCGCACAGCTTCCATACCTTTCTACCTATGTAATGGCTACTAGTTCATAAGTTTATATGTATCTTCCTTCTGAATGGATGTAATATACCTTTAATTTTTCTACTTCTATTTTTACAATTGTACAATAAAAATACTTTTTTACTACATCGGTCCCTCTTTAAAGTCCATGTGGGGTGTTGATGCAGTTTTCTGCTCACAATTATGTTCTCTGAGGAGAAATTACAGTCACAGAGAAATATGAGAATTAAACTAGCTGTACAATCACCATTTAGTCCATAGGGGCAGAATACTCTTCGCTCCGTGAGAACCGACAAAATGACATTTTCTCTGAACATCAGTTCCCGGATTACTCCATCTCCTCCTGTAAATTTCCCATCACCCCCTGAGCCCGGACGCAGCTCAAACCGCTTGAGGACCACCGGGTACCTGCAAAGGAGAGCAGAAATCTGTATTTGAAAAAAATATCCTGGTTGCGGAGAAGCACATTTCTTCACATATGGTGGACCTTCCTTATCGTCTGGAAATTTTGGACCAAAGTACATTGCAATACCTAAACAATATATGGAAACCAAATCCATAAGAACTTCTACAAAGCCCTACGGAATCATATACTGAAAATATCAATAAATATAAATTTAAATTTTTGGACTTTTAGTATTTATGTTTACTGCTGTCAAACAGACAATAATCACATTTGGAAAACCCAAAACATCAGTATTTCCAAAGTAAAGAGTAGACTATCCCAAACCAGTTTTTGAAAAATGGATGGCTTAAACTCACTGATAAAGTGCCTTTGTACAAAAAAGTTTGGAAACCTTGGGCACTTTGTTCGTTCCCACCAAGGTTTTGATGGTTGTTTCCTAACGTTCTTCCACACCAAGGTTTTGGTGGTTGTCTCTTGACGCTCTTCCCCACTAAGGTTTGATGGTCGTCTCGACGCTCTTCCCCACCAAGTTTTTGATGGTCATCTCATGGTGCTCTTCCCCACCAAGGTTTTGATGGTTACCTCTTCACGCTCTTCCCCACTAAGGTTTCGATGGTCATCTCTTGACGCTCTTCCCCAACAAGGTTTTGATGGTCACTTCTTCACATGCTTTGCCACTAAGGTTTTGATGGTCGTCTCTTGACGCTCTTCCCCACCAAGTTTTTGATGGTCATCTCATGGTGCTCTTCCCCACCAAGGTTTTCATGGTCATCTTTTAAAACTCTTCCCCACCAAGGTTTTGATGGTCATCTCATGACGCTTTTCCTGACTAAGGTTTTTATGGTCCCCTCTTCACGCTCTTCCCCACTAAGGTTTTGATGGCCATCTCTTGACGCTCTTCCCCACCAAGGTTTTGATGGTTACCTCTTCACGCTCTTCCCAACTAAGGTTTTGATGGTCCCCTCTTCACGCTCTTCCCCACCAAGGTTTTGATGGTTACCTCTTCACGCTCTTCCCAACTAAGGTTTTGATGGTCCCCTCTTCACGCTCTTCCCCACTAAGGTTTTGATGGCCATCTCTTGACACTCTTCCCCACCAAGGTTTTGATGTTCATCTCATGACGCTCTTTCCCACCAAGGTTTTGATGGTCATCTCATGATGCTATTCCCCATCAAGGTTTTGATTGTCACCTCTTCACATTCTTCCCCAATAAGGTTTAGATGGTGGTCTCTTGACGCTCTTCTCTACCAATGTTTTGATGGTCATCTGTTGACACTCTTCCCCACCAAGGTTTTTTCAGTCACCTCTTCACACTCTTCCCCAATAGGGTTTAGGTGGTGGTCTCTTGACGCTCATCCCCACCAAGGTTTTTCTGGTTGTCTCTTGACACTCTTCCTCACCAATGTTTTAAGAATGATCTCTTTACACTATTTCCATCAAAGATTTAAAGATGTCTCCCGAGGCTCTAAATCCATTCAAATAATTGGCTGGTGGACCACTTGACCTTCTCTCAGAAATTTTGAAAAGTGATGATTTACATCTGATTTATACTAGTGAAATTTCACTCTTGGCACTGTAATTTGTAAAATATGGTCTAAAAAATGATATTGGTGAGCGAAGAAATATAGACAGGAAATGGAGAGAGGCTGGAGAAGATTAACAGCAAAATGCAAAAAAAAAAAAAAGATATATATTGTAACCGGTATTGTTTCGTCTGTTTACTGCTGCAAACAGACAATAGCCAAATTTGGAAAACCCAGCACATTAGCATTTCCAAAGTAAAGGGGAAACTATCCCAAACCATGGTTTTTGAAAAATTGATAGCTAAACTCACTGACAAAGTGCCTTTGTACGAAAACGTTTGAAAACCTTGGGCACTTCGTTCTTCCCCAGAACCCCCACCAAGGTTTTAATGGTCGTCTCTTAAAGCTCTTCCTCACCAAGGTTTTAATGGTCGTCTCTTAAAGCTCTTCCTCACCAAGGTTTTGATGGCCGTCTCTTGACACTCTTCCCCCATCAAGGTTTTGATGGTCATCTCTTGATGCTCTTCTCCAATCTCCACCAACATTTTGATGGTCATTTCTTGAGGCTCTAAATCCATTCAAACAGTTGGCTGGTGGACCACTTGACCCACTCCCAGAAATGTTGAAAGTGATGATTTACACCTGGTTATACTAGGAAATTTTACTCCTAGCACTGTAATTTGTAAAATATTGTCTAAGGACCTATATTGGTGAACGAAGGAATATAGACAGGAAATGGTTAAGAGAGGCTGGAGGAGATTAACTGCAAAAGGCATAAAAAAACGGTATTGTTTTGTGGAAAAAGAAGACTGTGGTATTTATGATACACTGTTCTTTAGTAGGGATGATCGAACGGTTCGGGTCCACCATCGGTTCGGCCCGAACATTGGGTGTTCGAGGTTCGGCCGAATTTAGAACTTTTTGCCCAAAAAGTTCGGAATTCGGCAACCAGAACCGCCCAAAATGCAATGCTTCAGGAAATGGGCTTTAAAAGCCCGTGATTGGACCAGAACCATTAGCAAAAGCCAATTGAGGGGGCAGGAGAATGCTAGGAATGTGTTTGGAGTGACTAGGGGGTCCCTAGACCAATCATTAGTGAATACGCCCCCCAGTATATAAGATCGCCCCCGCCATATTCCCAGCATTGTTATACTGGACATGGAAGAGAGTGGAAGCAGTTCTGTTAATTTTACTTTAAAAGTGTCATTTAGCTATTTTTAGTGTGAGGAAAGGGATATCTAGTGTAGTTAGAGTGCTCCTTTACACTTAAGTTAGCTTCAAAAATTTAGTTTCTGTAGGGAAAGTGTTAAGTGTCAGGGGACCGTAGTGTAGTGTAGGGTTAACTGACAGTGACTGCTATGGCAGGGTGACAAAACCCTTCCATAGCAGGGTGACCGCTATAGAGAAATGATCATTTCTCTGAGTTGCTTCGGGACAGGTATGTGGCTTCTCTTTAGTAAGTGTCATTCAGTTAGGAGCTGGATCTACTTTAATGTAGCATTCATGAATTAGTTCAGGAACCAGCACAATTGAGGACCCATTCACACCCGGGCTACCTTAGAGCCAGTGCTTTAAGTGGCCCAAAAGAGGTGCCGGTACTCTATTATAGCCTATAACTTTTGTCGCGCCCCCCCACCCAACATCAGGGTCCCCACAGAGCACCCCCCCCCTGGCCTGGGCTGGGACTCCGGAGCAGGGGGACTCACTGGTGGTGACTGGTCTGGCTCTGGAGTGGGAAATATTCTTGGGGGGGGGGGCAATTGAGGGCACAGATGTCCAAAATGAGCGTACTGGTACACTAAGGCGCATGGAGAGGTAGCGGTATGCTCAAGAGCCATATTTGGAAGTGGCGGTACTGAGTACCAGTGCATACCGGCCCACTTAAAGCACTGCTTAGAGCAATATACAAAAACGTATGTATAAGCATCAGAACTGAAAGGTGTGAATGGGCCAAAAGGAATATATATTTCCATTGACAAATAGAAGCAGGTAAAAGAAATGTAAGTTTTCATGTTATCAGTGCATCGGTAACCTTATCCTAGTCTTATATACAGTATGTAAAATGCACACAATCCAGCCACACACAACTATTATTCACCATACCGCTTCTCCAGAATCTCTGGGTCAGTAATTCGGGTGTTGGTCATGTGACTGTGGATTCCACTTCTTCCATCCCAGTGTGGTCCAGCGCCAGCACCTCCAGCCACTGTTTCATAGTAACCGGTCTTCTGGTTTCCAAAGGTGACATTGTTCATACAGCCCTGTACAGTACAAGACAATTGGCTTTTATCCGGAGAAGAGTCCAAACTCAATGATGACCCCCATAGTACTCATCTTTACACCTTCTAAGAAGAGTCCAGGCTCACAAATTACCCCATACTACTCCTCTCTACAGCTCCTGAGAAGAGTCCAAACTCACATATTACCCCATACTACTCCTCTTACTACTCCTCTCTACAGCTCCTGAGAAGAGTCCAAACTCATGGATGTCCCCATACTACCCATCTCTATAGCTCATGAGAAGAGTCCAAACTCATAGATGTCCCCATACTACCCATCTCTACAGTTCCTGAGAAGAGCCCAAACTCCCATATTACCCCATACTGCTCCTCTCTACAGTTCCTGAAAATAGTCCAAACTCATGAATGTCCCCATTTTACTCATCTCTATAGCTCATGAGAAGAGTCCAAACTCATGGATGTTCCCATACTATTCATCTCTACAGTTCCTGAGAAGAACCCAAACTCCAATATTACCTCATACTGCTCATCTCTACAGCTCCAGAAAAGAGTCCAAACTCACAGATTAATCCATACTTCTAATCTCTAAAGCTCCTGAAAAGAGTTCATACTCGTGGATGACCCCATACTACTCATCTCTATAGTTTCCGAGAAAAGCCAAAACTCCCATATTACCCCATACTGCTCATCTCTAAAGCTCCTGAAAATAGTCCAAACTCATGGATGTCCCCATACTACTCATCTCTATAGCTCATGAGAAGAGCCCAAACTCATGGATGCCCCCATACTACTAATCTCTACAGTTCTTGAGAAGAACCCAAACTCCCATATTACCCCATACTGCTCCTCTCTACAGTTCCTGAGAAGAGCCCAAACTCCCATATTACCCCATACTGCTCCTCTCTACAGTTCCTGAAAATAGTCCAAACTCATGGATGTCCCCATACTACCCATCTCTATAGCTCATGAGAAGAGTCCAAACTCATAGATGTCCCCATACTACTCATCTCTACAGTTCCTGAGAAGAGCCCAAACTCCCATATTACCCCATACTGCTCCTCTCTACAGTTCCTGAGAAGAGCCCAAACTCCCATATTACCCCATACTGCTCCTCTCTACAGTTCCTGAAAATAGTCAAAACTCATGGATGTCCCCATACTACCCATCTCTATAGCTCATGAGAAGAGTCCAAACTCATAGATGTCCCCATACTACTCATCTCTACAGTTCCTGAGAAGAGCCCAAACTCCCATATTACCCCATACTGCTCCTCTCTACAGTTCCTGAAAATGGTCCAAACTCACAGATTACTCCATACTTCTAATCTCTAAAGCTCCTGAAAAGAGTTCATACTCAAGGATGACCTCATACTACTCATCTCTACAGTTCCTGAGAAGAGCCCAAACTCTCATATTACCCCATGCTTCTCCTCTCTACAGCTCCTAAAAGAGTCCAAACTCATGGATGTCCCCATACTACTCATCTATACAGCTCCTGAGAAGAGTCCAAACTCATACTACTTTTCTGTACAACTCATGTGAAGTGTCCAAATTACCAAATTACCCCATACTACTCATCTCTACAGCTCCTCAGATTTCAAACTGACTAACTTCCCCATATTAGTCATCGCCACAGCTCCTGAGAAGATTCCAAACTCACTAAGTTGCCCATACTACTGCTCACTAATTACTCCTCTCTTTTTGCTGCTTGTCGCTCAAAAAGGAGCATGAGCTTCTTTTGAGCGACAGTGTAGTGCGTTGCAATTTGTCGCGACTTAATGCGCAACAATCGCGGCAAAATGGTGGTACAGTTGGGGTGCCATTGAGAAGTAAAGGCATCACACAAGTGTCACATGATTTGGAATCGTGGGCAGAATTGCGGCGATTCCGACTGCGATCCGGATCGCTCAGTTGTGAATGGAGCCTTAAGCTCCTGAGTAGAGTCCAGGCTCACATGTTACCCCCATACTACTCATTTCTACAGCTTCTGCTCTATAAACTGGACATTTGTTTTGTAAGATGACAAGTGTTTTATCTGTTTAGAAAACTAGTTGGATGCCAAACGAATCTTCTCTTTATGGTATTTGCCAATCATTACGTCATCACTTCGCCAAAGCGTTACCTATGCTTTTGACAAAGAGATGTTCGTCTGTTCTCTAAATGCTAGGTAAAGTATGTCTAAAGTTGAAACTTTTTTTTGAGAAAGGATGCATGTTGATAGGATAAATGAATGGTGAGACCCAGTGGTGTATTTTGGTTTTGTGCTGCAATAGGCAAGACTAAAATTGGGCACCCCCCCCTTCCGACTCCTATGTAAATTTGACCCACTCCTTCATTTTTAACGGATGTGACTCCCTCCAAAATTGAAGGACTCCAAGTCCCAGCATGAACCCCTGGGAGGGGGGGGGGGTGAGAGGGGGGTGGGAGAGAGAGAGGGGGGGTGGGTGAGGAACGGAGGGAGAGAGAGAGGGGGAATGGGAGAGAGAGAGAGAGAAAGAGAGAGAGAGAGAGAGAGAGGGGGTGGGTGAGGGAGGGGGGTGAGAGGGAGGGGGGGAGGGAGAGAGAGAAAAGGGATGAGAGAGGGGGTGAGAGAGAGAGAGAGAGAGAGAGAGAGAGAGAGAGAGAGAGGGGGGATGAGAGAGAGAGAGAGAGAGGGGGGGATGAGAGAGAGAGGGGGGGATGAAAGGGAGAGAGAGGATGAGAGGGAGGGGTGGGGGAAGTGAGAGAAAGAAAGAGAGAGGGGATGAGAGAGAGAGAGAGAGAGAGAGAGAGAGAGAGAGAGAGAGAGAGAGAGAGGGGGGGATGAGAGAGAGAGGGGGGGATGAAAGGGAGAGAGAGGATGAGAGGGAGGGGTGGGGGAGGTGAGAGAAAGAAAGAGAGGGGATGAGAGAGAGAGAGAGAGAGAGAGAGAGAAATAGAGGGGGTGAGAGAGAAAGAAAGAGAGGGGGTGAGAGAGAGGGGGGATGAGAGAGGAGGGGCTGAGAGAGAGGGGGATGAGCTAGAGAGAGAGAGAGAGAGAGAGAGAGGTGAGAAAGGAGGGGTGAGAGAGAGAGGAGGGGGTGAGAGAGAGAGAGGTGGGAGAGGCCGCTCTAGCAACCAGTGGCCAAAAGAGTCTCAGGTGGAGGGGGGGCGGACCTTTTTCTGGCCCCCTGCAAAGTGCTGCCCTAGGCCTGGGCCTTGTTGGCCTAGGCCAAAATACAGCACTGGTGAGACCCCTGTCAGGTTTTAATTCCTAGAACACGTATAACCTAGGTGCTGGATTCAACTATTAATAGTTCATGACTAAGGAAGGCCACTGTGATTCTGCTGTATCTGGGGGATTAAACCCTTTCCTTCTCTATCCAAAATGATAAAAAAAAAAAAAAGTTGCAAGACAATAATTCCAACTCTCTCTATACACGGCTCAGTCCCACCTGTGATGCTGCACAGACTTGAAAGGCCTTAAAAATGACATCCACGATTCTCTGTGATGTCAACACATTTCCTCCAACAACAGCAGCATCCGGTGAGGGGTCCAGGATGGATCCTTTGGGAATGATGACTTTGATGGGTACAAGACAACCCTGAAGAAAATAGAGATAGAGAACAGTGAGGCCTGATTTGTGATTTCCTTTCATGATGAAGAGTTTGGAGACATGATACAATGATGACTTCGGAGACTTTTACCTGATTTAGGGGTATATCTTGTCCCACCATGCAGCGAAGGCAGTAAATCAGCGCGGAGAGGGTGATGGCACGGGGAGCATTACAGTTCCCAAAAACTTCATACCCGGAACCACTAAAGTCAAATACAGCACTGCCCTAGAATGACAAAGCGCCAAAGGTTAGATCTGCCACCATAATTTAAAGGAACAATGCAACATTCAGTGGTGTATTTCGGTTTTGTGCTGCCCTAGGCAAGACTAAAATTGGGCGCCCCCCTAATTAAATTTGCCCCACTTCTTCTTTTTTAACGGATGTGACTCCCTCCAAAATTTAAGGACTACAAGTCCCAGCATGAACCCTTGAGATCTCACGAGAGGGGGTGGGGTGAGAGGGGGTGGGATAGAGAGGGGGTTGGTGAGGGAGGGAGAGAGAGGGGGTGGGTGAGGGAGAGAGAGAGGGGGGATGAGAGAGAGAGAGGGAGGGGTGAGAGAGAGAGAGGGGGGTATGAGAGAGAGAGAGAGAGAGAGAGAGAGAGAGAGAGAGAGAGAAGGGGGGTGAGAGAGAGAAGGGGGGTGAGAGAGAGAAGGGGGGTGAGAGAGAGAAGGGGGGTGAGAGAGAGAGGGGGGTGAGAGAGAAAAAGAGAGGGGGTGAGAGAGAAAAAGAGAGGGGGTGAGAGAGAAAAAGAGAGGGGGTGAGAGAGAAAAAGAGAGGGGGTGAGAGAGAAAAAGAGAGGGGGTGAGAGAGAGAGGGGGGATGAGAGAGAGGGGGGATGAGAGAGAGGGGGGATGAGAGAGAGGGGGGATGAGAGAGAGGGGGGATGAGAGAGAGGGGGGATGAGAGAGAGGGGGGATGAGAGAGAGGGGGGAATGAGAGGATGAGAGAGAGATAAAGAGAGGGGGAATGAGAGAGAGAGAGAGAGAGAGAGAGAGAGAGAGAAGAGGGGTGAGAGAGAGAGAGAAGAGAGGGGGGTGAGAAAGAGAGGAGGGGGTGAGAGAGAAAGAGAGAGGGGTGAGAGAGAAAAGAGGGGTGAGAGAGAAAGAGAGAGGGGGTGAGAGAGAAAAAGAGAGGGGGTGAGAGAGAAAAAGAGAGGGGGTGAGAGAGAAAAAGAGAGGGGGTGAGAGAGATAGAGGGGGGATGAGAGAGAGGGGGGCTGAGAGAGGGGGGATGAGAGAGAGATAAGGAGAGGGGGAATGAGAGAGAGAGAAGAGGGGTGAGAGAGAGAGAAGAGATGGGGGGTGAGAAAGAGAGGAGGGGGTGAGAGAGAAAGAGAGAGGGGTGAGAGAGAAAAGAGGGGTGAGAGAGAAAGAGAGAGGGGGTGAGAGAGAAAAAGAGAGGGGGTGAGAGAGAAAAAGAGAGGGGGTGAGAGAGAAAAAGAGAGGGGGTGAGAGAGATAGAGGGGGGATGAGAGAGAGGGGGGCTGAGAGAGGGGGGATGAGAGAGAGATAAGGAGAGGGGGAATGAGAGAGAGAGAAGAGGGGTGAGAGAGAGAGAAGAGATGGGGGGTGAGAAAGAGAGGAGGGGGGTGAGAGAGGCGGCTCTAGCAACCAGTGGCCAATAGAGTCTCAGGTGGAGGGGGGGAAGCTGTTTTTGCTGCCCCCCCCCCTGCAAAGTGCTGCCCTAGGCCTGGGCCTTGTCAGCCTAGGCCAAAATACAGCACTGGCAACATTCATAGGTCTGTGAAGGTTCTCATATCCCTAGGTCATGGTATAGCTAGTAGTAGGAAGTCACATTCAACCGGACTGTTCTGTTCTAATTTTGAAAGGCCTTGCAGCTAGATATGAAACATATTCCGAATTCCAAACTGGCCCAAAGGCCAGAACGTATACAAAAAAAGCATATGCTACTATGACACTCCCAAGACCCAAAACCCATAGTGTTTCTTTTATACTCCCAAAACGCCACTCCCAGGCTCTTCACCTTTCCAGTTCCCAGTTATACCAGGCAGGGGCATCTTACCAGGAGGCACTGGGACCCTCAGGATCCCACCTCACCATTAGCACTAGGTGTTCCCACTTCCTGGAAAGAAATCCATTAGAACCCCCATCAAAACTAGGTGGTATACTACCCAACCAGTAACCCCAATACAAAGAAAGGAAACCTCAATTTTCTGCTTCTAGATCCTAGGTGAGGTGTGCTTCTTGGACTTTTGGATAAGATCAAGTGTGAATAAAGTCCTTAAAATCGGTCATTTGTCCCGGAATGCACAGGACCCTTAATGAGAGTAACACTTGATACAGTTTTCAGACCCGTCCAGCCACAGCATGCCATGGATTTTTGTAAGGGGGGATGGGTGCGCTGATAGTGTGTTGAAGCTGCTCCCGGTATTCAGTGCTTTTGAATATAGATAAATGTATATGTGGTGTGGGGTGCGCTAAACAACAAATAAATAATGAATATATAACATATATCTATGTGTGAACCAAATCAACAAAAGTAAATATATATAACATATATCAATCTGTGAAGCCAATTAATAATGCAAATCAATTGGTGCATAAACATAAAAGTTCATAAGTGTCCATAAATATTTTGCAGGTGAGTAGAATTGTATTCTATCCGAATAATAC
Source organism: Pelophylax lessonae (assembly GCF_965119305.1). Lineage (NCBI taxonomy): Eukaryota > Metazoa > Chordata > Amphibia > Anura > Ranidae > Pelophylax > Pelophylax lessonae. The sequence goes on from NC_138772.1 coordinate 7,535,623, forward strand.
GTGTATCCACCACCGAGTGAAATTCATCCTTACCAAACGGAAATAAATAAGGTGCAACTATATTTTCTTGTGCTGAAAAAATATCCAATCTCCTTGTGAACAAACACCACGTGTAAATCACCAAGAATTAGCCTCTTACCAGATGTTAATAGGTATGCACTTGTTCAGTGAAACCACCGCCTTGCTTCCTCTTTAAAATCCTGAAGTGGGATGTAGAACCGCTCTACCTTTCTTTCTCCACTAGATGGCAACGAGTACCAGCAAGAAACACAGCCTCATCCTTCTTTACAAGCTCACAAAACCACCGTGTATTAAATGAAAAAAAGGGCTAATAGTGTATTACCCTTGAGATTTATTCAAAAAACAGTTGATAATGCACTTACAATTAGATGTCTTGTATTCAGCATAAACATAGGCATACGAATTCCTGCAAAGGCTTGCGGCCGGCTGCAGCACGGACCGCAAGTTGTGTGTGACGTGTGCGCCTCCTAATCTGACCGGTTTCTTCCCATAGGACTTCTACTGAGACAGGAGTACTGGCGCATCGTCACTTCCGCTTTATTTATACAGGTGGAAGCAGATTGTCTAACTTCCGGTGTCTGCAGAGCAGGTAGTATAAAACATTGATCCATAGCACATCCTGGTGACACAGGAAGTAAACACTTCACTTCCTGTCTGCACAGGAAGCAAACACTTTACTTCCTGTCTGCAGAGCAAGTGTCTGCAGAGCAGGTATGCCTTGGAACTTCTGGCTGATAGCAATTTAAGGCAAATTACTTAAATATGGGTGACTTTCCTTGTGTTAAAAGGAATGTATAAAAACATACTTTATTATTTATTAAAAACAAATGTATAAAAACATCGATCTATGGCACATCCTGGTGACACCGGAAGTAAACACTTTCCTTCCTGTCCTACAACACACTGCTTTAGGAGCGTAGTGGGAAAGGGGTGACACCGGAAATATGTGTATAATAAAATGTATTGAACTATATTAAACCATATGCTCCAATACAAATTTAAAATAAATGTTAAAAGATAACTAAAATATAAAACCTGCCAAAATATATGTGGGGATCAACAGTTATTAATGTGTGCGTTTATGTCCCACTCTATGTTGAGTCCCCGGGGTCTGGAGCAGCCGAGCTCATATATCCAGAAGGTTTCCCTCCTGGATATAGACCTCCTCAGATTGCTCCCCCTCCAGTGTGGTGTATATTTCTCAATAACGATGATTTTTAACCTCTTGGGATTTTTTCTGTGACATTGGGCGAAGTGTTGGGATACACTATGCCCAGGAAAAGCTTTGTGTATGTTGGTCAGATGTTCTCCAATACGTATGGCGGCAGTACGTATGGTTCTTCCAACATACTGGTAATTGCACTCACACTGTAAAAGGTATACAACCCCTTTCGTATGGCAGGAAATAAAATTTCTAATGGGGTACTCTTTACCTGTCACAGTTGAATGAAATTTATTAGTCCTGATAGTTTGAGCTTCTTTACACACTCTGCAACTCCTGCAGGGAAAGAAGCCCTTCATATCAGGAAAAAATTTGGGGATGGTAGGAGGATCAATGGGATTGGGGGCTACCAGATCTCGTAAGTTCTGTGCCTTCCTGTAAATGATAGGTGGAACTTCTGGTAGCATGGGTCCTAAAATTTTATCTTTCTGTAGGACTCCCCAGTGTTTCCGGAATACATGATTTAGCCACTTGTAATTTTGTGAGAATCTCGTAATGAAAGCAAATTCAAACTTGGAACTGGTTTTTCCTGGGTTCTGAACTTTCTTAGGTTGTATCAAACTTCTTTGCTCAACTAACTCCAGGGTCTGAATTTCTTTCTCTAGCACTTCTGGTTTGTAGCCTTTTTCCAGAAATTTTTCTTTCAGGACCATAGCTTGTTTCCGGAATACTTGGCTGTCGGTACAATTCCTTCTGACTCTTCTGAATTGTGATTTGGGTACAGATCTGAGCCAGGCTGGATGGTGACAGCTGTCCAGGGCTATAAAGCCGTTCCTATCAGTCGGCTTATAATAGGTATGGGTGGAAAAACTGGAACCTACCCTGGATATGACTAGGTCTAAGAAGTTCACTGAGGTCTTGCTAAATTCATAAGAAAACCTTATCCCCCAATTATTACAATTCAGATCTCTCATGAACCTTCTCAGTGAATCTTCTTCTCCCTGCCATATTAACAGCGTGTCATCTATGTACCTTCTCCACATAACCAGTTGCCTGGGTCTGTTGGAATAAATGTTTCTATCTTCCCACAGTGCCATAAATAAATTGGCTAAGCTGGGGGCAAACTTGGCCCCCATAGCTACGCCCATTTTCTGTAGGTAGAACTTTTCGCCATAATAGAAATAGTTGTGCTCCATGCCGAAAATTAGTAGATCCAGGATGAACTTCTTCTGGTCCATCGGTATTTCATAATCAGTGTCCAAGAAAGTGCATACCGCTTCATATCCTATCTGGTGGGGTATCACGGTATATAAAGACGTCACGTCTGCCGTGACCAGCAGTACGTCTCCCTCCACCTCTAATTGTGTCACTTCCTGGATACATTGAGCCGTATCTTTAAGATATGAAGGGGTTTCTTGGACCAGGGGTTGCAGAAAGTGGTCCACATACCTTCCAATCCTGGAGGTAACGGAATCGATTCCGCTCACTATGGGCCTCCCAGGTGGTCTAGTGAGGCTTTTATGTACTTTGGGAAGATAATATATGGTCGGAATCCTGGGAGCCAAAGGTACCAAGAATTCCTTCTCTTTTTTGTTTATAATACCTTCCTCGTAACCTTTAGTCACTATTTTCTCCAACTGTTTCTTATATTTGAAGGTGGGGTCTTTTTTCAAAACTTCATAGGTGCCATTATCAGATAACAACCTCTCCATTTCTTCAGTGTATTGTTCCTTATTGAGAAGAACGATACCCCCACCTTTATCCGCCGGTCTTATCACAAGGTTTTTATTCTCGCAAAGGGATTTCACACCTTTTTTCAGATCTCTCTGCGGTTGTGATTTAAATTCCTTCTCTTCCAATTCCTTTAAAACTAGGTCCTTAAAAATGGTCACATGGTGACTCTGTACTCCTTGGGGGTTAAATAAGGAAGCATTCCTAAGACCTGTTGGAATGGAAGTGGTGGATGTATAAGAAACATGGTTTCTTTCATAAGCATTGGACAAAAAGTGCCGCTTGACATTCAATTTTCTCACATACTTGTGGATGTCAATAAAGGTTTCGAATTTATTCAATTGTTTTTTTGGAGCGTACTTGAGCCCTTTATTGAGGGTATGCTTTTCGGAGTTCGTCAATGTGATCCCACTGAGATTAAAAATTCCATTGGTTTCTACATTGAGCTTCCGATTGGATCCCCCTCTACAGCCCCTTTTCACTTTTTTCGGTTCCCTTTTTTATTTTAAATTTGTATTGGAGCATATGGTTTAATATAGTTCAATACATTTTATTTTATTATACACATATTTCCGGTGTCACCCCTTTCCCACTACGCTCCTAAAGCAGTGTGTTGTAGGACAGGAAGGAAAGTGTTTACTTCCGGTGTCACCAGGATGTGCCATAGATCGATGTTTTTATACATTTGTTTTTAATAAATAATAAAGTATGTTTTTATACATTCCTTTTAACACAAGGAAAGTCACCCATATTTAAGTAATTTGCCTTAAATTGCTATCAGCCAGAAGTTCCAAGGCATACCTGCTCTGCAGACACTTGCTCTGCAGACAGGAAGTAAAGTGTTTGCTTCCTGTGCAGACAGGAAGTGAAGTGTTTACTTCCTGTGTCACCAGGATGTGCTATGGATCAATGTTTTATACTACCTGCTCTGCAGACACCGGAAGTTAGACAATCTGCTTCCACCTGTATAAATAAAGCGGAAGTGACGATGCGCCAGTACTCCTGTCTCAGTAGAAGTCCTATGGGAAGAAACCGGTCAGATTAGGAGGCGCACACGTCACACACAACTTGCGGTCCGTGCTGCAGCCGGCCGCAAGCCTTTGCAGGAATTCGTATGCCTATGTTTATGCTGAATACAAGACATCTAATTGTAAGTGCATTATCAACTGTTTTTTGAATAAATCTCAAGGGTAATACACTATTAGCCCTTTTTTTCATTTAATACACGGTGGTTTTGTGAGCTTGTAAAGAAGGATGAGGCTGTGTTTCTTGCTGGTACTCGTTGCCATCTAGTGGAGAAAGAAAGGTAGAGCGGTTCTACATCCCACTTCAGGATTTTAAAGAGGAAGCAAGGCGGTGGTTTCACTGAACAAGTGCATACCTATTACCATCTGGTAAGAGGCTAATTCTTGGTGATTTACACGTGGTGTTTGTTCACAAGGAGATTGGATATTTTTTCAGCACAAGAAAATATAGTTGCACCTTATTTATTTCCGTTTGGTAAGGATGAATTTCACTCGGTGGTGGATACACGTATTATTCGGATAGAATACAATTCTACTCACCTGCAAAATATTTATGGACACTTATGAACTTTTATGTTTATGCACCAATTGATTTGCATTATTAATTGGCTTCACAGATTGATATATGTTATATATATTTACTTTTGTTGATTTGGTTCACACATAGATATATGTTATATATTCATTATTTATTTGTTGTTTAGCGCACCCCACACCACATATGCCATGGATTTTGACAGTCTGACTGGATTTCATACCTGTCCTCCATACCACTGTACCTGTCCCTTCCAGGTGCAATAAAACCCTGAGATGCACAGCAGCTAGATGCCACCTAGCACCCCCCCCCCCTTCCCCCATGCAAGGGGCTTCAATTATCAAAGAACTGCAGATCCTTGGACGTAAAATTTGGCAAAACAAAAAATTATTAATAAATAATTATCAATTAATATAAAATTATAGTTAGTTATTTCTTATTACCTCTTCCTTGTTAATCTGCACCTTCAGTCTGATTGGAGAGCCGTCATCCATGAAATCCAAAGACTCCACTTCCAGTGCCCCCGTCTGCTTCTCCCAGCGCTCAGCAAAAGCCTTCATCATTTCTCTCACCGCCACCTCGGCATTGGCCTGAGGATGGACAAATCCAAATCAAAGATTTAAAAGCCTTTTCTATTATGGCAGAAATATTTTTATGGAAAGGACAGATTCAATAGGTCACTTCTCATGAGCGTGTTGGGCATTCCATACTAAAACCTCTGCACCCCCCCCCCCCCCCATGGCAATTAACCACTTAAGCCCCAGCCCTATTTCGGACACTTTTTGTTCACAAGTTAAAATCAGTATTTTTTCCTAGAAAACTACTTAGAACCCCCAAACATTATATTATATATATTTTTTTAGCAAAGACTCTGGAGAATCAAATGTCGGTCATTGCAATATTTTTTGTCACGCGGTATTTGCGCAGCGGTCTTTAAAACGCAATTTTTTTGGAAAAATTTTGAAAAATCACATTTCACTGCATTTAAAAAATACTAAACAGTAAAGTTAGCCCATTTTTTTGTATATTGTGAAAGATGATGTCACACCAAGTAAATAGATACCCAACATGTTACGGTTTAAAATTGCGCAGCCCCCCCCCCCCCGGGGAATGGCGGCAAACTACGGTCAATAGAAATATCAATAGGCGACGCTTTAAATTTTTTTAACAGTTACCAGTTTAGAGTTAGAGTGTAGCTCTTTTCTTTTAATTATTGCTCACGCTCTGGTGATCGCGGCGATACCTCACATGTGTGGTTTGAACAGCGATTTCATTCGCGGCTCGACTTCCGTATATGTTTTTTTTTTGTGCGAGCTAACAGTGACGGGGGCGGCTAAATTATTTTTTTTTTTCCTATTTTTTTTTTTTTAACTTTATTACAGGTTTTTAAAAAAAAATAAAAAATCTGATCACTTTTATTGCTGTCACAAGCAATGTAAACATCCCTTGTGACACCAATATGCAGTGACAGGTACTCTTTATGGAGGGATCGAGGGTCTAAAAGACCCCAAACCTCTCCACTGCACTTCCATGTATGCAAAACGCTGAAAACTGCATTTTTGCATACAGCCATCTTTTAAATTTGCCGCCTTTTGCAGCACAGTAACCCGGAAGTGATGTCATGGACGGCGCCTCCGGGTTAAATTATCGGAGACCCGATCAAAGCCGTTTCCGGCTTTGATCGGGACTCCATCCAGCCGGCGGACGTGCCGGCTGGGTGCTCGGGTCTCCTGGTGGGACGGGAGGCCCGTTGAAAGTCACGGAAGACGGCGGGGGGGGGGGGAACGTCCCCTCCCGCTCATCCGGGTAACAATCGAGCGGCTCCCGAGCCGCATTGGTTGTTACCGACGGAAAGCCGACCGTTGGCTCTAAACCACGGTACCGGAATGATGTCTCTAGCTAGAGGCATAATCCCGGTATAACAATGCAAATTTAGCCAATGTAGATCTACGTCAGTTTGCGGTAAGTGGTTAATATGTAGCTGTCCCTCTTTGTGGCTATAGCATCCTCCACTCTTCTGGGAAGACTTTCCATAAGATTGTGGAGGTTGTCTGTGGGAATTTGATCCCACTTGTGAGGTCAGGTACTGATGGTGGATGAGAAGACCTGGCTCATCAATGGAGTTCTTATTCACGGACCACCACTGTAAGAGAAGGAATTCTTCCCACTGACCACCAATGTAAGGGGCCTTTCTGCCATTGACCCCTGATGAACTGGTTTTAGTAAGGGCTCTATAAGACCTTTAACTTATTTTAGAGATTTAATAAAAGGCATTAGAGACAATCTCAAAATTGTTGATGCCAAATCCCAAAAACGTATACTGGAAGGTTGAAGGGGGAAGGAAGAAAGAATCTTTGTCCCCTTGTCATTCCCAAGGGGACAAAGATTCTTTCTTTCCCCTTTCAACCTTCCATTATTGTAGAGGTTCCTCTTGGATAAAAAGGTTGAAAAAGGCTAGTTTAATTATACACCTGGATGTGTGCCATGTACGCCTGAACCACTTCCAATCCATAGCCATCAATGAGCTCATTCACGAGTTGGATGCCTTTCTGATTCGCTGCCACCTGTGCCCGCAGATCTGACAAGTTGTCATGGAGGTTGCGTGTCCCACTGCTGCCCGGGATCAAACCTGGAGCCATCAGCGCCTCTGTGACAGCTAAAAAAAACACAAGAGAAATCAGGTATAAAAGACAGTTGGTATACACAAGCCTACAGGTTCTCTTTATAAGATGGCAATTTCCCCTCCTCCTTACACTCAGATTTGCAGTGATTTCCCAAACACTCCTTTAGTTTGTTGAAGCCTTGGGAAATACCCAATACTTCCAGGTATGGTGGAGCATGTGACATCGAAGCCTTGGGAAATACCCAATACTTCCAGGTATGGTGGAGCATGTGACATCGAAGCTTTGGGAAATACCCAATACTTCCAGGTATGGTGGAGAATATGACATCGAAGCCTTGGGAAATTCCCAATACTTCCAGGTATGGTGGAGAATGTGACATCGAAGCCTTGGGAAATACCCAATACTTCCACGGATGGTGGAGCATGTGACATTGAAGCCTTGGGAAATACCCAATACTTCCACGGATGGTGGAGCATGTGACATTGAATCCTTGGGAAATATCCAATACTTCCAGGTATGGTGGAGCATGTGACATCGAAGCCTTGGGAAATACCCAATACTTCCAGGTATGGTAGAGCATGTGACATCGAAGCCTTGGGAAATACCCAATACTTCCAGGTATGGTGGAGCATGTGACATCGAAGCTTTGGGAAATACCCAATACTTCCAGGTATGGTGGAGCATGTGACATCGAAGCCTTGGGAAATATCCAATACTTCCAGGTATGGTGGAGCATGTGACATCGAAGCCTTGGGAAATACCCAATACTTCCAGGTATGGTAGAGCATGTGACATCGAAGCCTTGGGAAATACCCAATACTTCCAGGTATGGTGGAGCATGTGACATCGAAGCCTTGGGAAATACCCAATACTTCCAGGTATGGTGGAGCATGTGACATCGAAGCCTTGGGAAATACCCAATACTTCCAGGTATGGTGGAGCATGTGACATCGAAGCCTTGGGAAATATCCAATACTTCCAGGTATGGTGGAGCATGTGACATCGAAGCCTTGGGAAATACCCAATACTTCCAGGTATGGTAGAGCATGTGACATCGAAGCCTTGGGAAATACCCAATACTTCCAGGTATGGTGGAGCATGTGACATCGAAGCCTTGGGAAATACCCAATACTTCCAGGTATGGTGGAGCATGTGACATCGAAGCCTTGGGAAATACCCAATACTTCCAGGTATGGTGGAGCATGTGACATTGAAGCCTTGGGAAATACCCAATACTTCCACGGATGGTGGAGCATGTGACATTGAATCCTTGGGAAATACCCAATACTTCCAGGTATGGTGGAGCATGTGACATTGAAGCCTTGGGAAATACCCAATACTTCCAGGTATGGTGGAGCATGTGACATGTTACCATGTTTGCCAATCCACATTTCATATGGATTCTTTATCTGGCAGCCATCTGTACAGCTAAGTAAGGTTAGTCACGTTGAGGTCAATTCACAAAAGATTAATAGACAATATTCACAATTGTCACTCTGTACAGTATCACTAGATTGTGTCTGAAGATATGGATGAGGTTCTTAGAGGTGTCTATTGAGGAGAGCAGAAGGGGACATTGGAGGAGATGACACACGATTCATGAGAAATGGTTTGTCAATCAAAGGTTTTCATTAGAAAATGAAATAACAAATGCAATATTATATATATATATATATATATACACACACATACATACACACACACACATATATATACACAGACACACACACACACACAGTATCTCACAAAAGTGAGTACACCCCTCACATTTTTGTAAATATTTTATTCTATCTTTTCATGTGACAACACTGAAGAAATGACACTTTGCTACAATGTAAAGTAGTGAGTGTACAGCTTGTATAACAGTGTAAATTTACTGTCCCCTCAAAATAACAACACACAGCCATTAATGTCTAAACCGCTGGCAACAAAAGTGAGTACACCCCTAAGTGACAATGTCCAAATTGGACCCAATAAGCCATATTCCCTCCCCGGTGTCATGTGACTCGTTAGTGTTACAAGGTCTCAGGTATGAATGGGGAGCAGGTGTGTTAAATTTGGTGTCATCGCTCTCACTCTCTCATACTGGCAACTGAAAGTTCAACATGGCACCTCATAGCAAATAACTCTCTGAGGATCTGAAAAAAAGAATTGTTGCTCTACAAAAAGATGGCCTAGGCTATAAGAAGATTGCCAAGACCCTGAAACTGAGCTACAGCACGGTGGCCAAGACCATACAGCGGTTTACCAGGACAGGTTCTACTCAGAACAGGCCTCGCCATGGTCAACCAAAGAAGTTGAGTGCCATGCTCAGCGTCATATCCAGAGGTTGTCTTTGGGAAATAGACGTATGAGTGCTGCCAGCATTGCTGCAGAGGTTGAAGGGGTGGGGGGTCAGCCTGTCAGTGCTCAGACCATACGCCGCACACTGCATCAAATTGGTCTGCATGGCTGTCGTCCCAGAAGGAAACCTCTTCTAAAGATGATGGACAAGAAAGCCTGCAGTTTGCTGAAGACAAGCAGACTAAGGACATGGATTACTGGAACCATCTCCTGTGCTCTGATGAGACCAAGATAAACTTATTTGGTTCAGATGGTGTCAGGCGTGTGTGGAGGCAACCAGGTGAGGAGTACAAAGACAAGTGTGTCTTGTTTACATTCAAGCATGGTGGTGGGAGTGTCATGGTCTGGGGCTGCATGAGTGCTGCCGCCACTGGGGAGCTACAGTTCATTGAGGGAACCATGAATGCCAACATGTACTGTGACATACTGAAGCAGAGCATGATCCCCTCCCTTCAGAGACTGGGCCGCAGGGCAGTATTCCAACATGATAACGACCCCAAACACATATCCAAAGCGACCACTGCCTTGCTGAAGAAGCTGAGGGTAAAGGTGATGGACTGGCCAAGCATGTCTCCAGACCTAAACCCTATTGAGCATCTGTGGGGAATCCTCAAACAAAAGGGGGAGGAGCGCAAGGTCTCTAACATCCACCAGCTCTGTGATGTCATCATGGAGGAGGGGGAAGAGGACTCCAGTGGCAACCTGTGAAGCTCTGGTGAACTCCATGCCCAGGAGGGTTAAGGCAGTGCTGGAAAATAATGGTGGCCACACAAAACAATAACGCTTTGGGCCCAATTTGGAATTTTCACTAAGGGGTGTACTCACTTTTGTTGACAGCAGTTTAGACATTAATGGCTGTGTGTTGAGTTATTTTCAGGGGACAGCAAATTTACACTGTTATACAAGCTGTACACTCACTACTTTACATTGTAGCAAAGTGTCATTTCTTCAGTGTTGTCACATGAAAAGATAGAAAAAAAAATTTACAAAAATATGAGGGGTGTACTCACTTTTGTGAGATACTGTACATACACTTATATTTATACACAAACACGTCGAGCTGTCAGGAGGTACTGGGGCTTGTATTGCGATAACAGCTGGCAGGTACAAGTTGCCCGGTCCAGCAGACAATTTAGCCCTACTCCAACACATAACTAAGCAGTTTGCCTCTCGCCAATCGTAGAGGAACTACTGTACACATTCCACTGTTCTCTGGTATCGCATTCTTCTAACCTTCTTCCTGGAACTGTCCCTCTTTCACCAGCTTAAAGGAAATGAACACTGCTCCCTCTTCCTTCAAGGATTTGGAATGTGGTGGCATGGAGCCTGGTGTAATCCCGCCAATGTCGGCATGGTGCCCACGGGAGGCCACGAAGAACACCGGACGCGGAGCTTCAGGCCGGAACACCTGCAGTATAGGAGGGGGAAAATGAGATGATTAGGACAAGGAGGTGTCATGCTGGTAACAGGAGTAAAGGGGAAGGAAGTTTACAAGAAGGCCACTTTTCTCAATATCTTGTCTGAGAAGTGATCCCAACTTAACAAGGGTTAAAAAAGTCTAGGGGGGTTCTGGGGAGAGATCTTCTTTGGATCCCGATGACATCATTGCCTGTAGCACCACATTAGGTGATGAACAGAATGTAAGACAGAGACCCCGTGTTTCCCTTTTGTGTCGGTTCGCACTGATCCAACTCTAAGTCGCCCCGACTTCGAGCGACTAATGAAACTCCAAGCCGCCTGACAAGTCGGATCAGTGTGAACCGGCACTTAACCACTTGCCGACTGCCGCACGACTATTTACGTCGGTGGTCAGCCCCTCACAGGCAGAGCGACGTAGTTGCTAGCCTGTGAGGGTCTAGGGAGCGAGCGCATGCCCCCGGAGGCGTGCTCCCGCGTGGTCATGGACCCCCCCCCGTGCGTGTGACCGGCGGACCCGATGTCCGCCGGTCACTCGGCGATCGTCGGTGCAGAGGGAGAAAGGCAGGCGGCTGATGTTAACCAAGCCGCCTGTCATTCTCACCTGTGTAGGAATGGTGATCATACGGTTCTACTATGTAGGACCGTCGATCACTGTTCCTACACCTCAAGCCACAGCCAATCACAGTTAGAATCACGCCCCTAGGGACACACATAACCCCTCCCTCTCAAATAAAGTTAACCCCTTCACTACCAGTGTCATTTTACAGTAACAGTGCATATGTATAGCACTGATTACTGTAGTAATGTCACTGGTAACCCCAAAAGTGTCAAAAATGTCAGTCAAGGGTCCGATCTGTCCGCCGCAATGTCGCAGTACCGCAAAAAAAAAAAAATCACAGATCGCCGCCATTACGCGTTAAAAAAAAAAAAACAGCAAAAATGACAAAAATCTTTCCCTTTGTTAGTAAACGCGATAACTTTTGCGCAAACCAATCAAAATACGCTTTTTGCGATTTTTTTTTACCAAACATATGTAGCATAAAACAAATTGGCCGAAAATGTTAAAAAATTATGATTTTTACTTTTTTTGGGGGGGAATTTCATATAAAAAAATGTGAAAAATATTGTTATTTTTGCAAAATTGACGCTATTTTTTTGTTTATAGCGCATGATCAAAAAATTGCACAGGTGATCAAATATCACCAAAAGAAAGCTCTGTTTGTGGGAAAAAAAGGACGTCAAATTTGTTTAGGTACAGCGTCGCACGACCGCGCAATTGTCAGTGCCGTATCGCAAAATACCCCCTGGTCAGGAAGGGGGTGATATCTTCCGGGGCTTAAGTGGTTAAGGAAGCCTAGCATGTGACTTTGTAATTGTTAAAAGATACATTTTTATTAAATGTATATACTTTTTATTATGAATTTCCTAAACAAATTTCCATTGTAGCTTTTTAAAAACATTAAAGGCCTAAAATAGGGCAGACCTTCACCCTATAAAGCTCATGTATCAAACCATGTGGTCCTCGTACCTCTCCTGCAGCTGCGGCACCCCCTCGTCTCCGCCTCTATCTTGTCTCAGCAGTCAGCAGCAGAGAGGAGGACAGAACACCTCCGCCGGATTGCGCACAAGCAAAGGCACCCCCTCGTCTCTGCCCTTCCTGGTGTCAGCAGCAGACTACGGCAGCTGACACCAGCCCTCCTCTGGTCCTCCTAAAGACCCTCCACCTTCTGCTTTCCACCTCAGCCCCTAGCTTCTTCCTGGCAGCAGCACAACGTAAGGGGGGTGTACTATGATGTAAGGGAGGGTGGGGGGGACTTCTGATGGTGGGGAGCTCTTGACATCTGATGTAAGGGGGGTGGGGTGCTCTGGACATCTAGTCTTACAGATACAACCAGTGGTGTATTTTTGTTTTGTGCTGCCCTAGGCAAGACTAAAATTGGGCGCCCCCTCCCCCTCCTATGTAAATTTGCCCCACTCCTTCCTTTTAAATGGATGTGACTTCCTCCAACATTGAAGGACTACAAGTCCCAGCATGAACCCCAGAGATATCACGAGAGGGGGTGAGAGGGGGTGGGAGAGAGAGAGAGGGGGGTGGGTGAGGGAGGAAGGGAGAAAGAGAGAGGAGGGATTAGAGAGAGAGAGAGAGAGAGAGAGAGAGAGAGAGAGAGAGGGGGGGGGGGGTGGGTGAGGGAGGGATAGGGAGAGGGGGGGGTGAGAGAGAGAGCAGATGAGAGAGAGAGAGAGAGAGAGAGAGAGAGGGGGGCGGATGAGAGAGAGGGGGGTGAGAGAGGGAGGGATGAGAGAGGGGATTAGAGACAGAGAGAGAGAGGGGGCTGAGAGAGAGAGAGAGAGAAAGAGAGAGTGGGGATGAGAGATCAAAAGAGAGGGGGATGTGAGGGGCAGAGAGGGGGGAGAGAGAGAAAGAGAGAGAGAGAGAGAGGGGGGGGCGGGTGAGGGAGGGAGAGAGAGGGCGGATGAGAGATCAAAAGAGGGGGATGTGAGGGGGAGAGAGAGGGGTGTGTGAGAGAGAGGGAGAGAGAGAGAGAGGGGAGGGAGAGAGAGAGAGAAGGGGGGTGAGAGAGAGAGAAGGGGATTGAGAGAGAGAGAGAGAGAAGGGGATTGAGAGAGAGAGAGAGAGAGAGAGAGAGAGAAGGGGATTGAGAGAGAGAGAGAGAGAGAGAGAGAAGGGGATTGAGAGAGAGAGAGAGAGAGAGAGAGAGAGAGAGAGAGAGAGAGAGAGAGAGAGAGAGAGAAGGGGAGAGAGAGAGAGAGAGAGAGAGAGAGAGAGAGAAGGATTGGGAGAAAGAGGGGGTGTGAGGGAGAGAGAAGGGGGAAGGGGGGATTAGAGAGAGAGAGAGGGTGTGAGAGAGAAGGGGGTTGAGAGAGAGAGAGAGAGAGAGAAAGGGGGGTGAGAGAGGGGGGAGGGGGGTGAGAGAGGCAGCTCTAGCAATTAGTGGGCAATAGAATCTAAGGTGGAGGGGGGGCAGCTTTTTTGACACCCCCCTGCAAAGTGCAGCCCTAGGCCTGGGCGGTCTAGGCCAAAATACAGCACTGGATACAACTGACCCTTTGAGGGCAACCATAATGATGATGCTCCCTGCAATTAAATGGAGTTTGATACCCCTGATATTAAGCAACGTATCCACATCTGGCTCCTTCATCTTCTACAATTCGATTTTTGTGCTGAAGTACAACACTTGGGTGAGAATGATGTTGCACTCCCTGAGCACTAATGGAACTTGCATGCTGCTGGATTATGTACATGTGCAAATGTGTCATAGGGTTCAGGATCCACCAGGAACCTGTGGCACATCTATGCACGCATGCGTAAATGTGCCAAATCTCACATTGCCTGTACGTGTGCGGGGAAACCCCCCACGCATGCGAAGATGTGCTGCAAGTCTCTGCCAGGTCCCCAAAGATTGGCCTAGAACTTTTGGTGCATCTACACACAAGCCAGAATTTTAAAGATGGTTTCGCTGGAGTTGGGGTGGGGACCTCTTTTAGTGTATTTAGGTAATGTCCTCTTTTAGTGTATTTTCACGGATTGGCTCCTTGGCACCCAGACCTCAACCACATCCTCCAATCTGATGAAATGGGGTGAGCACTTACCGGTGTGATAACAGTGAGGTCAGGTAAGTGGCTTCCTCCAGCACAGGGGTGATTGCTTAGAATGACGTCCCCTTTCTTCAGGTCATCCTGCAGGCTTCTTATCTGTGACATAGAGGAGAAAAGATACTAAAAATGTAATATGTCATTTAAATATCAATTTATATTATGAGGAATTATCATCCAAAGCTCAAACCCTGGAAAAGAGCTCAGACAAGAGTTTATATAGACTCTCTGTAATTGTGTCGGACGATTACAGTATTAAACAAACACAGTGCTATCTGCACACCCCAACCAGGGAGCTTCTGACACATTAAAGAACTACTTCTGCCTGTCAAATACCATCTACTAATATTAAAGATAATATTACTTAGATATATAATTGTCATTGGATTAGTTATTTTTGTTATTTGAAATGTCTGTTTGCTTGGAGAACGTTGCTATACATTTACATTGCATGGTCGGTTCATATGAAGTGAGAAAATGTAGAATATAGTAGGCTGCTAGGCAAATTTAGTTAGCTCCACTGTAATCATAGTAGCAGGATTTGATTGTTTAGGGCTGCTGAGTGTTTCATGGGCTGTTGCTCTGTTACTTCCCCCTGTCTTCTGGAGGATTCTAGAAACATAGTGGGAGGCAGCCTGATAAATTTATGGAACTCCAGCCAATCCTTGGGGAGGTGTGCCCAGTAGGTGGTAAGAGAGCCCATAAGTAGTCTGAGGCCTGAGCAGCAGAGTGCTGTGTTCCTGGGTCTATTCCTGTAGGAGGAGACCCCTGTGCAGAGGCCCCCCCCCCCCGGGTAGAAGTTTAGGAGAAAGCTGTCAGGAAGCGGGGCTTACCTGGGGGGCGTATTTGCAAATTCAATTTAGGGGATCAAGTGGAGTCTGGAGAAGCTCACTGGAGAGAGCCAGGAGGAAGTTGTGGGAGAAAGCCCAGCTGTCATACAGTGGTTTTAGTCGTCATCTCCCTTAGTAAGAAGAGCCTGTTCGATATCAGCAGGAGGCAACCCATGATCTTCTGGTTATGTGAATAGATGACCCCAGTTCTGAAGAATAGTGACTGTGTGTATTTTTTTTAACTCTGGAAGGAGTACAGGTCACCATCAGCATGCAGATCCTGTGGGACATTAAATTTTTTGTGTGTACAGTACAGCCACAAGGTGAGGTGTCCTCAGGTTGCCCAGTTCCACAGTTTATCAGGGTATCCAAAGCTCCCGAGCCCTATCCAAGGTTCAGTGTTCCCAATAAAAACCTAAAAATAAATCACTAGACTGCTCTTTGGAGGCAGTGGAAGAGTGCCGAAATTGCTGTGTGCCTGACTGTGTCTGGTCTGAATGGGGAACTCAGATTCAATTCGCCAGCAGCTCTTTAAGGGGTGCGCTGCACCAAAAATATAGAAGAACAGGTTTTTAGTACCTATTTACTATAGGACAAAGTTAATATAAAAACTGAGAGAGTGTCGGGGTACATGATTCATGTATGGTGGGAATGTCCGCGTTTAAGAGGCACCTGGGATAGGATCTTTCATATGATCTACAAGGTCACTAACCACAGAATTCCTAAAACAGCCCACGTAGCCCTTCTAAATAAACATATTCCTGGAGTGCTGAAACACACCCAAAAGTTGATACTGTATATTTTACTTGGTACTAAACTCTCTATTGCGGGAGCTTGGAAACAACTTACAGTCTCCATCCGGAAGATACGGAATAAGATCACTTGGGTTATGGCCCAGGAAAGAATGGTAAGTGTGCTTACGGACACAGTGTCGAAATTTGAAAAAAATCTGGGAACCTTGGGCCACATATGTTGGAGTCTCACTGGTTCCCGGCGTGAACCTGATTTAATTGGCACTTACCTGCGGCCCTGGAGACCGGCTGTCCCTTGGCATTTTAGCTGCTTATCTCTTCCCCCCTCTTTACCTTTCTTCTTATCCCCCTGGCCTCTCTCTTTTTTCACCTACTTTAGGCCAGTGGGCCCTTATGTCAGAATTCGTTGAGGTAACTATCACTTTACACAATGACCCACACGATGGAGGGTTCCATTTTTGTTTTTTTTTTCCTTCTGGTGTATGTTAAACATATGGGGATATTGGGACTGATGTTCTCCTCTCCCCTGGTTATCCGTTGTTCTTCCATGGTTGATCCTAAACTCTTCGCCACCTAGACATAGTTGTAACTATCTCTCCCGATTAGGCTCTGGGGGACAGGGCCAGGATGTTATCTGTACCATTGGGGTTGTTTATACTGCGTTTTTGAACTTCAATACTATATTCATGATTAGTATGTGTCTTGACATTCATCGTCCTCTTATCCTAGCGTAGGCCCCTGGTTATACCTATAGGTTGACTATCTTTACAGTTGCCATGTTACATCCTCCTACTGTTGTGTTACCCTTCATACTACTGTTTTGAATTTTTGATGCGTTGTTATCTTCTTTTTTCAATAAAAATTTATTGAAAGTGAAAAACTGAGAGAGTGTTCTAACCTGGAACTGGACAGTCTCTTGCATGGCTCCCAGGTGGACAGGAATATGGGGGGCATTAGACACCAGACCGCCGGCAGGGCCGAAAAGAGCGCAGGAGAAGTCCAGACGCTCCTTGATGTTGGTTGAAATGGCCGTCCGCTGAAGGATACGACCCATTTGTTCTGTAGAAGGAGATTGAACAACATTTCCTAATGATACAACATATCCTAATATAATATTTATAAAGCAGAGGTGAGTTGATGGACAACCTGCGATGCTCATGAAGCGGTGGGAGAAAATGGACAGCTGGATGGTGTCCAGTTCTGTGCCGATCACCTGCTGTTTTCCGCTTCCCACTGTGACCTGGACGTCCCCGTACTCCGTGATAGAAGCCGTGCAGTCTGGTTCCACCAATATGGTGCTGCAAATGACCGACAAAGAACACAACACCCTTTATTCCCATTATAGATTAAAGTAGAATTCCCAGAATATATACACAACACAAATTATTGTAGAGTAGCACCCTCCTGCTGTAGTGTAGGCTGCTAGGTAAGTTTACTTAGCTCTTTTGTAATCAGAGGAGTGGGGTTTGATTGTTTAGGGCTGCTAAGTGTCTCAGAGGCTGCTGCTCTAATTATGTCCCCCTGTCTTCTAGAGAATTCTAGTGGAAGAAGGACAGTGTAGGTAGCCTAAATATTATTGGGACTCCAGCCAATCCCTGGGAGGGGGGGGGGGATGACCGTGTTGAGTGAGTGGATGAGAAGCCCTTAAATAGTCTGAGGCAGGAGGGCAGTGTTCCTGGGTCCAGTCCTACTGGAGAAGGCCCCTGGGGCAGAATACTAGGAGAAGCCATCAGGAAGACCCTGAGACAGTGCTGTATTTTGGCCTAGGCCAACAAGGCCCAGGCCTAAGGCGGCACTTTGCAGGGGGGCAGCAAAATAGCCGCCCCCCACCTCCACCTGAGAATCTATTGGCCATTGTTTGCTAGAGCCGGCCGGCATCTAGCAACCAGTGACGTCACGGCCGTGACTCCTTGGCCCTGCCCATGATTCAAAGTGGAGGAGGATTTAACTTCTGCCTCCTCCGCACCTAGTGCTCGTAGGGCCCAAAGAGTCCCGTCGGTTCGGTGACAGTGGGGTGCAGGGCAACAAAGCAAAATCCACCAATCCACCGCTAACAACAGCTGCTGAGCTGCAGCGTCTTCACACAGTGAGCGGGCAGTCGGCCGGCCCTGAAAGCTGGCTAGAACTGAGAGCCTGCAAGGGAGAAGACCTCCACTGCCATTGTACCACCCTGTCCTAAGCAGCAGTGGGTGCAGCATCCCTGGTGCCTCCCAGAGCCTGCACTCCATCTCAAACCTCCTCTCTACTCCCAGCTGGGACAGCAACAGGCTGACCGAGGGCTCAAAAGACGAGGACAGGTGGGGGAGGTAGGTGCATCACACACACCTACCCACAGACGGGGGGGAACAGGAGGGACTGCAGGCAGGGCTAGGGGGTCTCCCACCCCTCTTTTCTCTCTCACCCCCCCCCCCCTCTCTCTCTCTACCACCCCCTCTCATGAGATCTCAGTAGTTCTTGCTGGGACTTGTAGTCCTTTAATTTTGGAGGGCGTTGCATCCGTTAAACAGGAAGGGGTGGGCAAATTTAAATAGGAGGTGGGGGGGCGCCCAATTTTAGTCTTGCCTAGGGCAGTACAAAACTAAAATACATCTCTGCCCTGAGATCCCAGCTAGGCTTAGCTGAAGGGCCTATTTGCAAGCTTAAGTCCTTGGATCAAGTTGGGCCTGGAGAAGCTCACTGGAGAGGGCCAGGAGGACGTTGGTGGGGAAGAGAGTCCAGCTGTCCTATGGTAGTTGGAGTCTACATCTCCCTCACTAGGAAGAGCATGGTGTATTTCGGAAGGGGGTTACCAATGTGAATAAATGACCCCAGTGCTGAACAGTAGGGACTGTGTGTAGCTTTTAACCTCTGGAAGGAGTACAGGTCACCATTAGCATAGAGATCCTATGAGACATTCCTTTCACACAGTTCAGCCAGAAAGCTAAAGGAGCCCTAAAGTTATTAAGTTCTTTAGCTTATTGGGGTATCCCATGCTCCCCTTATCCCCATCCAAGTTCCAATAAACCCCCAAAAAAGACATCCCTACGTTGTTCTTTGAGCCAGGAGAAGAATGAAAAAAATTCTGTATGCTTGGCTGTGAATGCTCTAGTTGGGGTAAATAGAACCAAGTTCACTACCGTAGTGACTCTTTAGGAGTGAGCTACAGTAGATTTGCAGTTAGGAATACACCTTTAAATGCCAGCAGTACCTGCCTCCTGCAAGACTTCTACAGCAGAGCTCAGACTAGATATACCATGAAGAAATAAGACCCTTCACAGACAACCTTAGAGATAGGACATACCTGTTCTTATCAATAATGATGGCGGGTCCAGGGATGGTGTGGTCACATGACAGCTCCTCCAGGAGGAACACATGGGTGTCCTTATACCCGTCTTCAAAGTAGCATTTAGTTACCTGGGCAGAGGGTACGGGTGATAAGTTGGAGGTCATGTTGGAAGCAGACAGACAGACAGACATAGGTCTTCCACCTTAAAGGATATGAACAATGACTGCACACATTCACGTACATTCTCTATACGTGCCGGCTGTCCGCTGGGTTTGATACGGCTCTCGCAGCGGATACCGGTACTGCCTGTCCCCCGGACCCGGATGTCATCCACCACAATGGGCCTGGATGGGATGGTAAATCCAAACTCCTTCATGTACCTGGAAAAGCCAATGTCATGCATGTTGCAAATAGTTCTTCTCAACAATATGTTATACAATGCTTCATCAAAGCAGAGCCACCACCCTCCATATAGAGAATGTCCCCTGGAGTATCCAGGTATATTGTCAGAGATCCGTAAATCTGCAGAACTTGTCTAACGGTCTATGTGAGTTTATATAACCTTTCCTTAAATACTCTGCACTACTGGAGGGCTCTGCTCCTTCCTCTATAACTCTCCTCTCCTGAAATATTCTACTCTGCTCCTTCCTCTATCCATCTCCCCTCTCCTGAAATACTCTACTCTGCTGGAGGACTCTGCTCCTTCCTCTATCCAACTCCCCTCTCCAGAAATACTCTACTCTGCTGGAGGACTCTGCTCCTTCCTCTATCCAACTCCCTTCTCCTGAAATATTCTACTCTGCTGGAGGACTCTGCTCCTTCCTCTATCCAACTCCCCTCTCCTGAAATACTCTACTCTGCTGGAGGACTCTGCTCCTTCCTCTATCCAACTCCCCTCTCCTGAAATATTCTACTCTGCTGGAGGACTCTGCTCCTTCCTCTATCAAACTCCCCTCTCCTGAAATACTCTACTCTGCAGGAGGAATCTGCTCCTTCCTCTATCCAACTTCCTTCTCCTGAAATATTCTACTCTGCTGGAGGACTCTGCTCCTTCCTCTATCCAACTCCCCTCTCCTGAAATACTCTACTCTGCCAGAGGACTCTGCTCCTTTCTCTATCCAACTCCCCTCTCCTGAAATATTCTACTCTGCTGGAGGACTCTGCTCCTTCCTCTATCCAACTCCCCTCTCCTGAAATACTCTACTCTGCCGGAGGACTCTGCTCCTTCCTCTATCCAACTCCCCTCTCCTGAAATATTCTACTCTGCTGGAGGACTCTGCTCCTTCCTCTATCCAACTCCCCTCTCCTGAAATACTCTACTCTGCAGGAGGAATCTGCTCCTTCCTCTATCCAACTTCCTTCTCCTGAAATATTCTACTCTGCTGGAGGACTCTGCTCCTTCCTCTATCTAACTCCCCTCTCCTGAAATACTCTACTCTGCCAGAGGACTCTGCTCCTTTCTCTATCCAACTCCCCTCTCCTGAAATATTCTACTCTGCTGGAGGACTCTGCTCCTTCCTCTATCCAACTCCCCTCTCCTGAAATACTCTACTCTGCTGGAGGACTCTGCTCCTTCCTCTATCCAACTCCCCTCTCCTGAAATATTCTACTCTGCTGGAGGACTCTGCTCCTTCCTCTATCCAACTCCCCTCTCCTGAAATACTCTACTCTGCAGGAGGAATCTGCTCCTTCCTCCATCCAACTCCCTTCTCCTGAAATATTCTACTCTGCTGGAGGACTCTGCTCCTTCCTCTATCCAACTCTCCTCTCCTGAAATACTCTACTCTGCACAAGGACTCTGCTCCTTCCTCTATAACTCTCCTCTCCTGAAATACTCTACTCTGCAGGAGGAATCTGCTCCTTCCTCTATCCAACTCCCTTCTCCTGAAATATTCTACTGTGCTGGAGGACTCTGCTCCTTCCTCTATCTAACTCCCCTCTCCTGAAATACTCTGCTCTGCACGAGGACTTTGCCCCTTCCTCTATCCAACTGCCCTCTCCTGAAATATTCTACTCTGCCGGAGGACTCTGCTCCTTCCTCTATCTAACTCCCCTCTCCTGAAATACCCTTCAATGTTGGAGAACTCTGCTCCTTCCTCTATCTAACTCCCCTCTCCTGAAATACTCTACTCTGCTCCTTCCTCTATCCATCTCCCCTCTCCTGAAATACTCTACTCTGCTGGAGGACTCTGCTCCTTCCTCTATCCAACTCCCCTCTCCTGAAATACTCTACTCTGCTGGAGGACTCTGCTCCTTCCTCTAAAACTCTCCTCTCCTGAAATACTCTGCACTGCTGGTCATTGATCACTGGGTACAAAGACACATTCCTCTCCTTCTCCCGAAACACTGTGCCCGTTATCTTTTCTTTTCCTAATCAATGAACTGAAATGCTTTACAATACATCCCGACCCCGTGATGTTCCTCTGAACTCTTACCTGGCTGTGAAGGCACTTTTGAAGTCCCCGGCATGGCAGGAGTCAGGATTTGCTGGGTATCCATTGGCTGAACACATGAGGGCGCAGTCCGTACGCTCATAGCGGAGATGCAGGAACGGCTCTGTGTCGATCTGTGATCTTGTAGGAGAATGGTCATATATATCTCATCAATTTTTATACACTCCCTAATGAAAAATACATCAAAGAAATCTATCCACCCAACAGGATGGACATCAATGACTGATTGTCTAAGGAATCATAGGAGAGCAAATTCCATGGGCCAAGACATTTCCTACATATTAAAGGGAAAGAGATCTTCTTTCAAGGACAGGAAGAACAACTGGTTCACAAGAGACGTGAAAAATTACA
Source organism: Pelophylax lessonae (assembly GCF_965119305.1). Lineage (NCBI taxonomy): Eukaryota > Metazoa > Chordata > Amphibia > Anura > Ranidae > Pelophylax > Pelophylax lessonae. Next base: position 7,557,749 of record NC_138772.1, read on the forward strand.
TCTACATCAACACTGGAACAAATCATCAATGAACTGGGGTGGAGGCCTTCAATGCCAACTGTCTTCCACATATAATGCCAATTTACCATCTCTACTCTGGTGATCTGACAACAGTTCACACCTTTAGCAATGTTAACCACAATATAGGACATTTTTATTTTTGGTTCTTGATAAAACTTTAAGGGCTCATTTACAGTTGCTTCAAAAAGCGTCATTGGACACTTTTTTACGTACTCTGAATGCCAATCAAAGCTCCTGTCACTGAATAAAATGGCCACCTCACAGTCCTGTTCACACGTTGCGTTTGCTTTGCTTCTAAAATTATACCCTATGTTGCTTTCTCGGAGCTTCAAAGCATCTCCAAAGCCTCAATAGAAGTCTATGACAACGCTCGCTAACTGCACCTTCAGCTTTTGAGGGGCTTTTATTCAGCTTTAGCTTCGCTTTGTTTTGGAGGTATTGCAGGTATGAGAGATCCCAGGATGCACTGGGAAACCAACAAGCGAACCAGAAAGACATCATCAGCAGTCACTTCCGGCTCATGTGTATATTTTCTGGGAGTTTCTGATGTCACATCTGGTGTGGAGCGTGGAGCAGCAGGAAGGTGAGCGGGGTCCGGACCAAAGCAGAGCAACTAGCAGACAGTGCATGTGGTGTGCAAAATGGGAATACTACAGCAGAAGGTGAGCAGAGAGCGGACAGAGGATGGAGCGGCAAAGGATCAGCAGAGCTGGGGGACCAAAGCAGGAAAAAATTGACAGATGTCACACGTGGTGTGCAGCGTGGGAGCAATATAGTTGGAGGTGAGCGGGAACCAGAGAGAGAGGAGAATTAGCAAACCAAAGGATCAGCAAAGCTGGGGGTTACTACTGAGCGGGGGATCAGAAGAGCTGGGGTGCTACTGAGTTGGGGATCAGCAGAGCTGGGGGTTACTACTGAGTGGGGGATCAGCAGAGCTGAGTGGGGGATATAGTTGGAGGTGAGCTGGAACCAGAGAGAGAGGAGGATTAGCAAACCAAAGGATCAGCAAAGCTGGGGGTTACTACTGAGTGGGGGATCAGAAGAGCTGGGGTGCTACTAAGTTGGGGATCAGCAGAGCTGGGGGTTACTACTGAGTGGGGGGGATCAGCAGAGCTGGGGGACCAAAGCAGGAAAAAATTAACAGATGTCACACGTGGTGAGCAACGTGGGAGCAATATAGTTGAAGGTGAGCGGGAACCAGAGAGAGAGGAGAATTAGCAAACCAAAGGATTAGCAAAGCTGGGGGTTACTACTGAGCGGTGGATCAGAAGAGCTGGGGTGCTACTGAGTGGGGGATCAGCAGAGCTGGGGTTTACTACTAAGCAGGGGATCATCAGAGCTGGGGGTTACTAGTGAGCAGGGAATCGTCAGAGCTGGGGGTTTGCCATCCCTGCTCTAGGGTCTCTGCTAAAAAAAATACATATATAATAAATGGGGGGTTCTGAGTAATTTTCTAGCAAAAAATGATGATTTTTACATGTAGGAGAGAAGTATCAGTATGGCCTGGGTGGAAAGTAGTTAAGAATCCCCCCCCCCCCCCCCCATCTCCCATCTCTCCATAAACCTTAAGCATCCCACTTTCCAATACAGAGGACTACAGAGGGATGGGAGCTACCCCACCTTCCTATGTACGTATACAGCCCAGTGGCCCTTGTCCTGGGGCCCACAGCCAGATTCTACCCCTAAAAGAGACATGGAGAGAAAGATGACCCTGCACTGTTCTCCTGCTGGGATGATGCTGCACTGTAGCAACCCACAGGCGCCCCCTGCTGACCTGAAAAGGGAGCACTGCTTGTACCTCACCAACCGATGGCCCTGATTTACTATAGCAGCTTTTTTTTTTACGTTTTTCATTTTGTGTCCCCTGCAGGACACTGGTATAATCTCCCCTATCAGATGGGTACATTTATGCCTAATAATCAGGCCCACCAACTTTCTGACTTTCTGAGATGGGAAGGAAGGACACCCATTATCAAACGTATGTAGGCGTAGGACACACCCCCTGTTACGCCCCCTTAAAAAAAGAATAATGCAAAAGAAAAAAAAAAAAAAAGAAGAAGATTAGTTAAACCCACAAGTGCTTTTTTTTGCCACTACTATTCCTTTATATTTAATAAACAAAACAATCAGCGCAGACAGAAATAAATTAATTAAACTAAAAACTGATATGCAAGCTGAACACCGACCCGGGAACAAAGTGCAAAAACCCAGACAGAAATAAATATAATAAAATGACGCAGCGCAAATCACATAACTCCAAACTAATTAATGAAATGCAATAAAAAGATGGGTAGAGAAAAGTCCTTAAAAAAAGATTTTTGAAAAGAAACAAATCAATAAAAAAATTGTCCAATGACATAAATATCCTTGTGAAAAAAAAAAGTAAAAATAGTGAGTCCAGTGAAGATCTTTGCAATAGGGTCACCGCTAAATTCCACCACCGTTTTGTGTCTTCACACACCCCTCCCATCATGTGATAATTCACCAGATGATGTTGCCCACCATTCTCATGGTTGGGCAAATACTAATTTAACCTCTTAAGCCCCGGAAGATTTTACCCCCTTCCTGACCAGGGTTTTTTTTGCGATTTTCTACTGCGTGAGTTTAACGGACAATTGCGCGGTCGTGCGACGCTGTACCTAAATGAATTTCACGTCCTTTTTTTCCCACAAACAGAGATTTCTTTTGGTGGTATTTGATCACCTGTGCGATTTTTTTGATCATGCGCTATAAACAAAAAAAGAGCGTCAATTTTTGCAAAAATAACAATATTTTTCACTTTTTTTTTATATGAAATTCCCCCCAAAAAAATGTAAAAATCAAACTTTAACATTTTCGGCCAAATTGTTTTATGCTACATATGTTTGGTAAAAAAAAAAAAAAAAAGAAAATCGCAAAAAGCGTATTTTGATTGGTTTGCGCAAAAGTTATTGCGTTTACTAACAAAGGGAAAGATTTTTGTAATTTTTGGTGTTTTTTTTAATGAGTAATGGCGGCGATCTGCGATTTTTTTTGCGGTACTGCGACATTGCGGCGGACAGATCGGACCCTTGACTGACATTTTTGACACTTTTGGGGGTACCAGTGACATTACTGCAGTAATCAGTGCTATACATATGCACTGTTACTGTAAAAATTACACTCGCAGGGAAGGGGTTAACTGTATTGGACAGGGAGGGGTTAAGTGTGTCCTAGGGGCGTGATTCTAACTGTAGTGGGACATGGCTACTAGTGTAAAAACAGAGATCAACGGTCCTACATAGTAGAACCGTCTGATCTCCATTTTTACACAGGGGAGAATGACAGGCGGCTTGTTTACATAAGCCGCCCGCCTTTCTCCCGCTGTACCGACGATCGCAGTGTGACCGGCGGACATCGGGTCCGCCGGTCACACGCCCGCACTCCTCCCTGAATGAACCGAGGCGGGCGCGCGCTCGCCCGCTATTGGCTCAAATCCCAGTGACAGGCGAGTGCCAGATCTACGTCACTCTGCCTGGGCGGGGCTGACTGCCGCATTAAATATACTGTGCGCAGTCGGCAACCGGTTAAGTAGCTGCATTGATTTTGTTATTGTTTCTCAATTACGATTATTTAGCACAAGGGTAGAGATGTCGCGAACATAAAATTTTATGTTCGCAAACGGCGAACGCGAACTTCCGCAAATGTTCGCGAACGGGCGAACCGGGCGAACCGCCATAGACTTCAATTTTCAGAGGAAAAATTAAATATATAAATATCACTACTTGTACTAAATTAATAGACAATGTTGTAATCCACTGCGCTTTAGGAAATACAGGTAACACAAACCTGACAGAATAACACAAATTGCTGCTACTTAAATGAGTAAATATAATAAAAAATAAAATCCATCCAGAAAAAACAGGAACTGGCTTTTTCATTTGAATTTCAGTAGCGCAGGGATGGTGATAACCTCTTACCAAATAAATAGGATGATAACATACCAAAATATATGAATCAGATGTGATAAATATAAGCATAAAATCATAAATAGTGCACTATAAATTTACCAGGAAATCTTCCAGAGGAGTCTTTGCATCACAAATCAGAGATCTGGAGGAAACCTGATTTTACAATATGCTGTTGTTGGCTAGTCCATGAGAGTGGCTAGGCATAGGCGTCTGGTGAGTCTGAATTTCAGATACTTCTCCCGGCACTGTGTGGTGGTGGCAAGCAAGGGTGGTCCCCATAAGTCTCACCTGTGATCCTTCATGTTTGCACTTTCATTGCTCTATGCACTTTATACCTATGGACTTTATGGACTCCTATTGATGTGATTTCATGCTTTTATGTATTTATGATTTTATGCTTATATTTATCACATCTGATTCATATATTTTGGTATATGTTATCATCCTATTTATTTGGTAAGAGGTTATCACCATCCCTGCGCTACTGAAATTCGAATGAAAAAGTCAGTTCCTGTTTTTTCTGGATGAATTTTATTTTTTATTATAGGAAAAATTAAATTACTTTTTTATCTGCAAGGTGCTGTGCCACCCTATATGAGTGTTGGGCAGTGGGCACAGTGCAGTCTGTGGACCTGACACTCACTGGCAGGCACCTGCAATTTTTTTATCTGCAAGGTACTGTGCACACAGTACAGTCTGTATATATATATATATATATATATATATATAAAAATGAATAAAAGCAGACTGATATACCAGCCCTAAAAAGGGCTTTTTGGGGTGCTGTCAGGACGCTGTTCTTACAGGAGGAGTGGACACAGAACACTGGCCTAGCTAATGATTTCCCTATTAATTCAGCAGCAGCACTTTCCCTGCTCTAACTAACACTGCAGCTTCAGAATGAATCTAAATGGATGCTGTCCTTGCTTTTTTATAGGAGGTGGGAGGGTCTGGGAGGGAGGTATGCTGATTGGCTGGAATGTGTCTGCTGACTGTGAGGTACGGGGTCAAAGTTTGCTCAATGGTGATGTATAGGGGGCGGACCGAACATTGCATATGTTTGCCCGTTGCAGCAAACGCGAACAAGCGATGTTCGCCGGGAACTGTTCGCCGGCGAATAGTTCGGGACATCTCTACACAGGGGATCACTATTTATTTTGTTGTGCATTTTATATACAACTATATAGATCAGAGCAAAATGAGGGACAGATGAGGAAAGAGGGACTTTGTTTCAAATCAGTGACAGTCTCTATAAAACACAGGCAGTCCCTCAAAATCAGGGGCAGTCCCTCAAAAATCAGGGGCAGTCCCTCAAAAATCAGGGGCAGTCCCTCAAAAATCAGGGGAAATCCCTCCAAATCAGGGGAAATCCCTCCAAATCAGGGGAAATCCCTCCAAATCAGGGGAAATCCCTCCAAATCAGGGACAGTCCCTCCAAATCAGGGACAGTCCCTCCAAATCAGGGACAGTTGGGAGCTATGACCAAGGGAAGGGAGAGGCTCAAGGTATTTATAACAGCTAAAATCCTTCGACATTAAATACCTGGAATTATGCAGAACACAGCGCCAGTACAGATCAGAAGACGGTAAAAAATAAATCAATAAATAATCAGGACAACCAATCTCTCACCTGTGAAATCCCTGTTGCTGGAGAGCCTCAATACACTGCTGTTCTAGAGCGGAGATACGTTCCTCCAGGAGAGGGAAGGAGTCTTTGCTGTACAGCACAGAGCATGGCTCCTGAGCCTCATGTACAACGTCTGCCAGAGCCATGCCGTACGCGGACAGGATTCCACCGTACCTAGAAAGGTAGATTGGTAAGAATTGAACATATATCTATGGTCACAATGTATCTTCATGTCCACATTGTATTCCGGGCATTTTTATCTACTCTAATTAGTCGGAAACCATCTTGAAGTTTGTAAATTTACTTTGTGAAGATCCCCACACATTTCCTTTCTTTAATTTTGTGACACGTAGTAGGCACACATTTTATAGAGCCTGCCTTCTAAGAGGAGGAGTCTCAGGAGGCGGTACAGGAATCAGCAAGGTATTGTGGGACATGTAGTCCTTAGAAATGGAGAAGCTCAGTGGTGTCTTCCTGCACAGAGAGCGAGACACGCAGGTCCTGCCTCTTTCCTGCCGGAGGTGGGACTGTTCAGGGGAGGTGAAGAGTGGGGGGGGGTGGAGCAAGACACACAGGTCCTGCCTTTTTCCTGCTGGAGGTGGGACTGTTCAGGGGAGGTGAAGAGTGTGGAGGGGGAGCGAGACATGCAGGTCCTGCCTCTTTCCTGCTGGAGGTGGGACTGTTCAGGAGAGGTGAAGAGTGTGGGGGGGGGGGGGGAGCGAGACATGCAGGTCCTGCCTCTTTCCTGCTGGAGGTGGGACTGTTCAGGGGAGGCGAAGAGTGGGGGGGGGAGCGAGACATGCAGGTCCTGCCTCTTTCCTGCTGGAGGTGGGACTGTTCAGGGGAGGTGAAGAGTGTGGGGAGGGGGAGCAAGACACGCAGGTCCTGCCTCTTTCCTGCTGGAGGTGGGACTGTTCAGGGGAGGCGAAGAGTGGGGGGGGGAGCGAGACATGCAGGTCCTGCCTCTTTCCTGCTGGAGGTGGGACTGTTCAGGGGAGGCGAAGAGTGGGGGGGGGGAGCAAGACACGCAGGTCCTGCCTCTTTCCTGCTGGAGGTGGGACTGTTCAGGGGAGGCGAAGAGTGGGGGGGGGGAGCGAGACACACAGGTCCTGCCTCTTTCCTGCTGGAGGTGGGACTGTTCAGGGGAGGCGAAGAGTGGGGGGGGAGCGAGACATGCAGGTCCTGCCTCTTTCCTGCTGGAGGTGGGACTGTTCAGGGGAGGCGAAGAGTGGGGGGGGGGAGCGAGACACACAGGTCCTGCCTCTTTCCTGCTGGAGGTGGGACTGTTCAGGGGAGGCGAAGAGTGGGGGGGGGAGCGAGACATGCAGGTCCTGCCTCTTTCCTGCTGGAGGTGGGACTGTTCAGGGGAGGCGAAGAGTGGGGGGGGGAGCGAGACATGCAGGTCCTGCCTCTTTCCTGCTGGAGGTGGAACTATGCAGGGGAGGTGAAGAGTGTGGGGAGGGGGAGCAAGACACGCAGGTCCTGCCTCTTTCCTGCTGGAGGTGGGACTGTTCAGGGGAGGCGAAGAGTGGGGGGGGGGGCGAGACATGCAGGTCCTGCCTCTTTCCTGCTGGAGGTGGGACTGTTCAGGGGAGGCGAAGAGTGGGGGGGGGGGGGGGAGCGAGACATGCAGGTCCTGCCTCTTTCCTGCTGGAGGTGGGACTGTTCAGGGGAGGTAAAGTGTGTGGGGGGGGGGGGAAATCGAGACACGCAGGTCTTGCCTCTTTCCTGCCGGAGGTGGGACTGTGCAGGGGAGGTGAAGAGTGGGGGGATATGATGGCTGGAGAGGGAGGGCATGGTTGCAGTGGGCTGTGATTGCTGGGGGCGTTGTGGTGTGGGGGGGGGGGGCACTGTAATCATTGTGGTGCCCCATTGCTGTGCGGTCCCCGTTGTGTCTCAGTGCCTCCTTGCGTTTCAGTGTGGTGGACCGTTTCCATGGGTGTCCCATTTAGAAATGTTTAAAGGGTTGGCAGGAGAAGACGCCATAGGCATTATGGGCATTAAAAATAAATAAATAAATAAATACTACTCCAATTTCCAAATTTCCCCAGAAAAAAAAAAGAAAACAATGCCTACATGTTTATTTTAATTTTCTATTTAGCCAATTGTGCAGAAATTGCTCATAATGTAAATTGCATATTTTAACCACTTAAGCCCCAAACGTTTTACCCCCTACATGGCCAGGGCATTTTTTTTTTTGCTAATCAACACTGCGCTGTTTTAACTAATAATTGTGCTGTCATGCAACACTGTATGTAAACACAATTTATATCATTTTTTTTTTTACACAAATAGAGCTTTATTTTGGTGGTATTTGATCACCACAGTTTTTTTTTATTTTTTATTTTTTTTATTATCTAGATGTAAAAGACCAAAACTGTTTAAATAAAATAAATAATAAATAAAAATTTACTTTCTTCTATAAAACATACCGAATAATTTAAAAAAAAAAAAATGAAATTTCTGCATAAATTTAGGCCAAAATGTATTTTGATACATGTCTGAGATAAATAAATAAATAAATAAATAAATCACAATAAGTGTATATTGATTGTTTGTGTGAATGTTATAGCAGCCACAACAATGGTATATTTATTGGAATATTTATTAATTTTTTTTATACTAGTAATGGTGGTGATCAGCGAGTTATAGTGGGACTGTAATAGTGCGGCCGACAATCTGACACTAACTGATGCTGAGGGGGGACTGACTGCCACTAACACCACCAATGATCAGTGATAACAGTATACACTGTACTAATGACACTGGCTGGGAAGGGGTTAACATCTCTGTGTAATCAAGGGGTTAAGTGTGTGCCTAACATTGTGTATTGTGTGAAATGTTTGCTGCTTTATACCAAAAATCTGTTTCTTTCTTCTACATGCTTTGCAAGGAGAAAAAAACAAAGCAATCGCTCCCTCTGTACAGAGCTCTGTGTTGTTTGTCAACACAGCACAGGGCTCTGGGCTGTGATTGGACAGAGCCGATCAGCAGGTTCGGGCCATTGGCCAGGACCGGCTGACAAAATCCCCCTGTATCCAATCAGAGCTGGGAGGCTCTGATCCTTCCAACAGGCAATGACATACAGGTACGTTGCTGTGCCTGTAGGAGCCGCCTGTCCCCAATACAATGCCGGTGGGCGGTCCTAAATTGGTTAAAAAAATGGTCTAAATTACTTAATTTTTTTTTTTTTTTGTTTTTTTTTTTTTTTTTTAGCAGAATAAAAGTAGACTTACTTGTGAATAAAGACCGTCTTCATTCCCAATGAGCGGGCGATGGCGCAAGCATGCTGACCTCCCGCACCACCAAAACACGCTAAAACATGACGAGAAGTGTCGTGGCCTTTTCCCTGTGCAAGATTCAAAAATAAAAATCATTGAATAACGGTAGAAAAAATTGAAGAGTATCCAAATCCAAACATTTTTTTTTTTTTAATTATTTTGGATCGAGTAGGGAATTGGCAAAACCCTGTTTGGGGTTTGGGGAGATTTCCCTTTACCCCCCCCCCCCCCCCCCAGTGCAGGAAATGATTAGAAATCTCTCCAGAGTGAGGACGCTCCCTCGCAGACAGTTGTACCCATCGGAAGATATCCTTCCTATTCATATCTATTTTATACCACTTAGCGACCGGGCTATTTCTGGCACTTTTTTTTCACATGTAACAAGCTTCTTTTATTTATTTTTTTTTTATTAGAAAATCACTTGGGAACCCCCAAACATTATATATTTTTTTTTTTTTAAGCAGAGGTACTAAAGAATAAATTGAGTTTTGCAATTTTTATGTCCCAAGGTATTTGCAAATTGTTTTTTTTAAATGCAATTTTTTTAGTAAAAAATACACTTTTTTTGAATTTTAAAGCAAAAAAAAAAATGGAATTTTTTTACTCACCGTAAAACCCATTGTTGTCACAAAGATGTTTACATTCCTTGTGATGGCAAAAAAAGTGTTCATTTTTTTTTTTTAACCACTTCTAAACCGGGCCTTTTTTTGACACTTGGTGTTTACAAGCTAAAATCAGTTTTTTTTTTGCTAGAAAACTACTTAGATACCCCCAAACATTATATATTTTATATATATATATATATATATATATATATATATATATATATATATATATATATATATATTTTTTTTTTTTAGCAGAGACCCTAGAGAATAAAATGGAGATCGTTGCAATATTTTTTATCACACCGTTATTTGCACAGCGGTCTTGTAAACGCATCTTTGTTTGGAAAAAAAAAAATCACTTTTTTTTTTTTAAATTAAAAAATAAAACAGCAGTAAAGTTAGCCCAATTTTTTTCCATAATGTGAAAAATAATGTTACGCCGAGTAAATAGATACCCAACATGTCATGCTTCAAAATTGCGCATGCTCACGGAATGGCGACAAACTTTGCTACTTAAAAATCTGCTTTAAAAATTTCTACAGGTTGCCATCTTAGAGTTACAGAGAAGGTCTAGGGCTCAAATTATTGCTCTCGCTCTAACGATCGCGGCGATACCTCACATGTGTGGTTTGAACACCGTTTACATATGTGGGCGGGACTTCTGTATGCATTCGCTTCTGTGCGCGAGCTAACAGGCACTTTAATTTTTTTCCCTATTTATTTTATTTATTATTTTTTATTTTTACACCATTTTCTAAAAAAAAAAAAAAAAAAAAAATGTGATCATTTCTATTCCTATTACAAGAAATGTAAACATCCCTTGTAATAGAAAAAAGCAGGACAGGTCCTCTTTATTGTGAGATCTGGGGTCAAAAAGACCTCACAACTACACTAAAAAAGGAAAAAAAAAAAAAAAAAAACGGCCCTTTAAACCGGTTGCTAGGCAACGACGTTTGAAGTCGCTCCGGTCCTCCAAGACCATAGAGTGGAGTGGGGGCCATCTTGCCCTCACTCGTCTTCCTGTCTCAGAGGATCCGGAACCAGATCGTTTTCCCATTTTCCCGGCGGGTCTGGTAAGCGGGGAAAACGCCCGGGACGCGGTGGGAGGGGGGGCATCTCTTCCGCCACACCGTAAGGGTGATCCCGCAGCGAATCCACCGCTAGTACCACCCTTATCTGAAAGCCAAAAAAAAATACCGGTATTCAGCTTTAAACGACCAGCGTAAATCATAACTAGTGGGTTATATTGCCTCCTCCAGGAGTAGGACTAGGCTTTCCCCGACTTTCAGTCCCAGTGACAATTGTCACCAAGACAGACAAAGATGGTGAACCTCCTTAGAAGAAACAAAGGCAGAAATGCAATTTTTTTTCAAGGTTTTCATCCTTTCCAAACTTCATCCAAAATTTTAAAAAATAAGAAAGTTTAAATACACTTTCAGAGGTAAACAAGTAAAAGGTCCGATCAAGTTTTAATTTTTAACTTGCACGTGGAAAGGCCACTAAAGTTAATTTACCTGAGTAAGCGATCTGATTGGCCGACACATGGCCTCGTTGGCCACCCTGATGAAGCCCATGGCCACTTCTTCTACGCTGAGAGGCGCTCCTCCACCCGGACGGCTGAGCTGGAACTGGTTAATTTCAGCAGTCAGTTGCTTGAACTTCTGTGTTGTGTCTTCTTTGGAGAGAGGTTGGTCCTCCGAGGGGCCGAAGATGCAAGGAAAGTAGTCGGGCAGTAAGCGGCCCAGGCAGAGGTTGGCATCCGTCACAGTAAGGGGGCCCCCTGGGATCCAAACAATTAGAGAGCGATTACACCATGACTAATGTTTAAAGCAAAAAACTCTTTAATGCCTGCCCTCGCAGCATTTCCTTCCTGCCACTAGATGTCCTCAGTCTTGCTGGTTAAATGATGCCCAAGGTCACTCAATCTGGAACACTAAAGGACATTCTTTGTGGTTGCAGGGTGTCGTGGACCCGCCCCTGAGGGGGCATCATTACAGCACCCTACAGGGGCGTAACTACAGGGGTTGCAATTGCAACCGGGCCCCATGCACCAGGGGGCCTGTGCAGCTCCCCCGTAAACCTGGATAGGAGGGGCAGCATGTAGAGAAATCCCTGTCCTCCTTTTTCCTCCTGTAGCTGCAGGAGGAAAATGGAGGAGATTGGTTTCTCTGTATGCTGCCCCCGCCGCCCCTCCTATCCAGTTCACTTGTGTTCTGTTGTCTCTGGGCCCCTGTGTGCTCCCTGGTCCCCCCCCCCCCCCACTGTGCTCCCTTCCCTCCCCTTCCGGCTGCTGCAGGGGATGTGTCACAATAGAGAACCAGGAAGGGGTCAGTAAATATGTAATTTACCAGCTCCTTCCTTTTCTGAATGGACAGAGTCATAGTCAGTCACATTGTAAAAAAATAAAATAAAATGATAAAAATAATACAATTAAAATACCAAAAAAAAAAAACTACTGACACCAGTGGGTGAACTTCCCGGATCGCAAAGGTCACACTTGCAACCGGGCCCTGGCATTTCACCACGGTTGGGAGGCCCCAAGATGGCAGGAAGGGGGCCCACTGCAGAACTTGTCAAAGGGTCCCGCTGCGGGACCGTAATAAAGGGCCCCACAACGAATGTAAAGGGCCCCAGGATCAGTGGGAAGAGCCCTAGACTTAAAGCGAAGGGCCCCAGCCAGGGGCCTGGGGGGCCCTTCATGGTTTTTTGCACCGGGTCCTGAAGGTTCTAGTTACGCCTCTGGCACCCTATACTAACAGTGTAATGATGTGGAGAGGGTAAGCGCGATCTCTCTATCAATACAACCTGGGGGTGGGCATTGGGATGAGTAGTATAGCCTACAGACAGATTTTAAATATATACAGTAGTTCTCTATGTACCTCTAAACGTGTACAATCTAATAATTCTTATCTTTGCTCTAGGCAATCTACAAAATATTACCTGGTGACCCTACTGCTTACTGTAATGTCCAATGGACTTCTTGTTGTTGGATGACAACGCTCACCAACTTCTTTCCAGTACAGCAGTGGTGTTGTCACCCTTCAGTGGGAGCTTCTGCTGTAGGGCCAGAGGCAGGCCGTGCCCAGGAAATGACAAGCTGCAACTTCTAACCCACCCACAGTTCCAGCCGCCAGTGGCGTATCCATGGTATAGCACATATGATACGTGCCCTGAGCGCTACTTAAAGGTGGTGCCGTGTTGCGGCAGTGCCAGAGGGTGCTTGGGTGTGCTAATGCACCCTCAAAAATTCTGCTGAGCACACTGATGTGAGGGGTCTCTGAGGACTCTGGTATTAAGAGAGGTCTGAGAAATCAGGGATGGAGGTCTTTGAGGACATTGATGTGAAGAGGAGGGGTGTCCCTTCTTGTTCCTGTACCCTTATCCTCACTTTAGGAGCCATTACCTGTCCTGTAGCATGCCATACTTGGATGAGCTCCAGCAGACTGGTGCAACCACAAACAATTCTGCCAACAGCCTTAGCCACCAGTGGTGTATCTAGGGTAAAGCCCAAATTGTGTGCCCTGCGCACTACTTGAAGGGAGTGCTGTGCAGGGGCAGGGGCAGAGGGTGCTTGGGTGAGCGATTATACCCCCAAAGATTCTGGTGGCTCTAGTGTGAGAGAAGGTGGGGGGGGGGGCACTGAGAACATTGATGTGGGGGGGGGGACCCTTAATGGCACTTTTCCACTGCAAGTGCCGGCTCGGTTCCACTCGGCCCTGCTTGGTTCGGTTTGGTTTTCCACTGCATGGTACCGCATAGTACGGTGTTGGAACGGTTTGCTTTTCCACTAATAGTAAGTGGGTGGGATAACAACGATTCTCTGACCAATCAGTGGCTAGTAGTGACAAACAGTCGAGGCTGCATGCAAAGGATTGTGGTATATGGTACCGGTACGGCCCTCTTGGAACCACAACCGAGGTGGTACTGTTTAAGCGAGCCGTACCGTTCAATTCCATGCAGTGGAAAAGCGCCGCCGTACCGTACCGAACCGTTCCAACACCGTACCATGCGGTACCATGCAGTGGAAAAGCAAGCCGAACAGTTCGGTTCCATGCAGTGGAAAAGCTCCATAAGGGACCTTTAGCTTGGACTCACATATGTGAGGCCATGGTTCCCAGCATGGGGTCCAGTGTGTTTCGGTTTACTGCTTCAGGTGCGATTCAGGTCTGAATTTTTCCATGAATTCACACCTGAACTGGACCCAAAAATGCAGAGGAGCCTTTTGAAATTTGCACTGCGGCCTCCCTGGACATGTGTGAACCGGCACCATTGAGAGCCAGTCACACTCGCCTACTATGCAAATTGGTTTAGGTGAAAACATATGTGGTCCCAGCCTCAGGGCTGTATTTTGCAACTCTTGAAATGCATTCCAATATTGTATAAGCCTGTATTATACCCTTCTTGTTCCTGTACCATTATCCTCCCCTCTACTTTTGGAGCCATTACCTGTCCTGTAGCATGCGAGACCTGGATGGGCTCCAGCAGACTGGTCCAACCACAAACCAACAGCCTTAGCGGTGTATCTAGGGTAAAGCACATATTGCATGTGCCCTGTGCACCACTTGAATTGAGTGATGAGCAGGGGCATGGCCAGAGGGGCGCTTGGGTGTGCTATTACACCCCGAAACATTCTGAGGACTCTGGTCTGAGGGGGGGCACTGAGAACACCGATGTGCAGGGGCAGGGCCAGAGGGGCGCTTGGGTGTGCTATTACACCCCGAAAAATTCTGAGGACTCTGGTCTGAGGGGGGGCACTGAGAACACCGATGTGCAGGGGCAGGGCCAGAGGGGCGCTTGGGTGTGCTATTACACCCCGAAAAATTCTGAGGACTCTGGTCTGGGGGGGGGGGCACTTAGAACACTGATGTGCAGGGGCAGGGCCAGAGGGGCGCATGGGTGTGCTATTACACCCCGAAAAATTCTGAGGACTCTGGTCTGAGGGGGGGCACTGAGAACATCGATGTTCAGGGGCAGGGCCAGAGGGATGCTTGGGTGTGCTATTACTCCCCCAAAAATTCTGAGGACTCTGGTCTGGGGGGGGGGGGCACTTAGAACACTGATGTGCAGGGGCAGGGCCAGAGGGGCGCATGGGTGTGCTATTACACCCCGAAAAATTCTGAGGACTCTGGTCTGAGGGGGGGCACTGAGAACATCGATGTGCAGGGGCAGGGCCAGGGCCAGAGGGGCGCATGGGTGTGCTATTACACCCCGAAAAATTCTGAGGACTCTGGTCTGAGGGGGGCACTGAGAACATCTATGTACAGGGGCAGGGCCAGAGGGGTACTGGGGTATGCTATTACTCCCCCTAAAATTCTGAGGACTCTGATGTGAGGGGGGGGGCACTGAGAACACCAATGTGGAAGGGAGGGATCTTTAAAGACTCTAAGCCTTGGTTCACACCAATCAGCTTTCAAATCATGCTACTTCAGCACGATTTCAAATCCGAAGATCAGTGCACTTCCGATTTAACTGCGGCTTGCTACTTAGTTTAACAGAAGTCCATGCAAGTCGCAATGAAATCGGAAAAAAAAGTGCAGGAACCCATTTCAAAGTCGCTGCATCATGAGTCGAGGCCATTTGAACGGTTCCATTTACAGCAATGGGAATGCAATTTATCATGCAAATTGGAACTGTCAAATCGCATGACAAATCGCACTGGTGTGAACAAGGGTTAAAGGGACCTTTAGGGCCGTATTTTGCAACTCTTGAAACATTCCAATACGGTATAAGCCTGTAGTACACCCATCTTGTTTCTGTCCCATTGACTTCATCTCTATTTTAAGAGCTATTACCTTTCCTGTAGCATGCAGGGCCTGGATGGGCTCCAGCAGACTCTGGGCCGACCACAAACAATCCTGACCTGAAAACAGATTTAAATAAAAAATTATTCGTTTTATGTCACAAACAAAAGAAAAATCTCAATCATCTCATCCAGTACCAGGACAAGTTTGTCTAGCGCCCAGGGTAAGGATGTGGAACTGTGCCAATGTTGTAGAATGGGTTTACTGCCCTGTGTCCATTCTGTTCCCTTGCTCCGCTGTGCCTAGGGCAACTGTCCCTCCTGCCCACCCCTTGTCCCGGCCCTGATCTCATCTCATCCTTGCAGGTACATCTCTCCATGATCCTCCTAAATCCTCAGGATCTCATTCACCGATAGTACAACTGTCATGAGAAGATTGGGTAAGTGGTCACTTCTGGTCTACTCCAGAAGATACTTTTTCTTGCGGTCTCTGGGTAAATTAGTAAATATTCTTCATCTCTGTACTTCTTCTCCATCAAAGACTCGAAAAGATTAAAAGCTGAATTGCTCGGGGTACTATAAAGGACTGCCTAGGGATGAGAGGGGGCAGGTACCAGGGTGTGGAGCTGGGGTCTCTATACTGCGGCCCATGGGCTGGATGTGGCTCTTCGCTTGCCTTTTTTCTGGCCCTTGGGGGACTATTTCTTCCACTGATACCAATGATGGAGCGCTATTCCTCCCACTGACACCAATGATGGGGCACTATTCCTCCCACTGACACCAATAATGGGGCACTATTCCTCTCACTGACACCAATGATGGGGCACTATTCCTCCCACTGACACCAATGATGGGGCATTATTCCTCCCACTGACACCAATGATGGGGCACTATTCCTTCCACTGATACCAATGATGGAGCACTATTCCTCCCACTGACACCAATGATGGGGCACTATTCCTCCCACTGACACCAATGATGGGGCATTATTCCTCCCACTGACACCAATGATGGGACACTATTCCTCCCACTGACACCAATAATGGGGCATTATTCCTCCCACTGACACCAATGATGGGGCACTATTCCTCCCACTGACACCAATGATGGGGCATTATTCCTCCCACTGACACCAATGATGGGACACTATTCCTCCCACTGATACCAATGATGGGGCACTATTCCTCCCACTGACACCAGCAATGGAACACTATTCCTCCCACTGACACCAGCAATGGGGCACTATTCCTCCCACTGACACCAATGATGGGGCACTATTCCTCCCACTGACACCAATGATGGGCCACTATTCCTCCCACTGACACCAGCAATGGAACACTATTCCTCCCACTGACACCAGCAATGGGGCACTATTCCTCCCACTGTGTAACGCTCCTGCGTTTCTTATATGGTGTGGATTTTCAGCTTCAGAAATAGTTCCACATCAGTAGTCATGTAAGAGATATGCTGAGATACCATTCCCAACCTCAATGACTCATCATGTGTGGAAGGTCTTATTTCAGCCAGTAAATACACACAATTAGCAAGCTGGTTCCTAGAGTGACTTTATGTATGTGGTAACACAATGATGAAGGTTGAGGGATAGGTTGAGTGGAGGTGATAGGTGATAGACACTTGAAGGTGAGACAGTAGCAGATGGATGCAGGAAGGTTTAGCAATGTTGTATGATAGCAGATGATAGAATAGCAGGTGGACATACAAAAGAGATCAACCCAGTGCAGAAAAGTAGCAGTAGTCTCAAGAGCTAGCAATCTAGTTTATGCAGATGTAATAAACAGTCTTTACTATGCAGAGCTAGATAGTGTAAGCTTAGTATAAGTTTATAGAGAATTCCCCTGCGGGGTACTTAGCACTATTAGCGATACAGCCGAAGGGTGGTTCAGGAGAGGCGGATGATCCAGTAGCGGGATACAGGGATCAGCGCAGCGAGGTTCCGTCAGCGAGGTAAGCTTGCAAGCATGGAAGCTTCAAGCAAGGATAGCATCCAGAGAAGGGTGTTTGAACGAACACATGTGAGTGAGAACCGACGCCTTAAATAGCCATCTAGTCCGGCGCTGAGTGATGACAGCTCCAGTCTTAAAGGTGTATGCGCACCTTTCCAAAAGTAAATGGTAGGGCGCATACACTTGTGGAAAGTGTAATTTAGGGTACCAAAGGTACCGGAACATTACAATACCCCCCCCCTTAAGGCCTGCTCCTGAAGGCCTCTGGAGCTGGTTTGTCTGGGTATCTCGCATGAAAATTGCGGATTAATCTAGGGGCATGTATGTCAGAGGTGTTTAGCCAGGTGTCGTCTTGGGGCCCATAGTTCTTCCATCTAACCAAGTACTGAAGTCTTCTTCTGTAGATACGAGAATCCAGAATCTCTTTTATCTCGTATTCTTCTCCACCTTCAACTTGTACAGGAGGGGGAGGTGGAATATTAGGCCTTATTCCTTGGCCCGGAACATGGGGTTTTAGTAGCGACACATGGAAAATGGGATGGATTTTTAGGTCCATTGGCAATGTAAGCTGCACTGCAGCTTTTCCAATAAGTTTCTTGATAGGGAAAGGTCCCAAGAACAGAGGTCCAAGCTTTTTGCTAGGGATCTTCAGTCTCAAGTTTTTTGTTGAGAGCCAAACGAGGTCCCCGATAGTATACTGTGGAGAAGGTCTTCTACGAAGATCATAGTACTTCTTTTGTTGACTGTGAGCGTGTGCAATGGTAGTATTTAGTAAACCCATAGAATCCTTTATTTGGGTAAGATAGTCTGAGGCTACTGGGTTATTTGAAGGAAGGATGCGTGGAGGGAGAATAGAGGGATGGAACCCATAGTTCAAGTAGAACGGACTCTGCTTGGTTGTACTGTGAGTTGCGTTGTTGTAGGCAAATTCTGCCAGGGGGAGAAGATCCAACCAATCATCCTGTTGGTAAGAAGTGTAACAACGTAAATACTGCTCGATGCATTGGTTGACTCTTTCAGTCTGTCCGTTGGTCTGCGGATAGTAAGGAGAAGTGAGCTTCCGCTCAATCCGTAGTATGTGACATAGTTCTTGCCAGAATTTAGAAATAAATTGGGATCCACGGTCAGACAGAAGAGTTTTTGGGATACCATGTAATCTGAAGACATGTTTCATCAGGAGTTCTGCCGTTTGTTTGGACGAAGGTAGTCTGCGAATAGCAATGAAATGTGCCATCTTTGTCAGATGGTCCACTGACACCAAGATGGTATTAAATCCTTTGGAAGGAGGCAATTCTACAATGAAGTCCAATGACAAAACCTCCCATGGAGTTTGGGGTATTGGTAGACTGCATAGTAGACCGGATGGTCTCGTAGTGTCAATTTTGGACCTGGCACAGACATTGCATGAAGAGACGAATTTTTGTATAGATGTTTTCATGTCAGGCCACCAGAATTGTCGAGAAATCAAATTGAAAGTCTTTGTCATACCCATATGTCCTGCCATAGGCACATCATGCAATAATTCCAAGATCTTGGTGCGTAGGGTAGGTGGTATGTAAAGTTTGTCGTTGTAGTAGAGGAAGCCTTCTGCATCAGTATTTAGTTGTGGTGGGGGTGAATCCAAACTTATACCATGCAGAACCTCTTCCTTTAAGGAACGGACAACTCCAATAATGCGTTTGTGAGGTATTATAGGAACGGAAGGGATTTCAAAGTAGTTTTCTTCAGTTAGTCGTGATAGTGCATCCGCCTTTTTGTTCTTATCTGCAGGTGTGTAGGTCACTAGGAAGTTAAACCTTAGAAAGAATAGTGACCATCGTACCTGTCGATGCGAGAGAGTTTTGCTAGTCTGAAGATATTGGAGGTTTTTATGGTCCGTGTATATAATTATTGGTAGTTGGGTGCCTTCGAGTAAATGTCGCCAATTCTCCAGAGCCAATTTTATAGCAAGCAGTTCCTTTTCACCCACGGGGTAATTTATCTCGGGACTGCTCAGGGATTTAGAAAAAAAGGCGACTGGATGAAGTGGTGAAGTGTGGGTAGGTCGTTGGGAGAGTATTGCTCCTACTGCCAGGTTTGACGCATCTACCTCCAGAATGTATTGGAGGGATGGGTCTGGATGGCGTAATATGGGAGCGGAAGTAAACCTTGTCTTTAACAAGTGGAAAGCCTTATTTGCTTCTGACCATTTAAATGGTATTTTTATGCTAGTGAGCTGTGTGAGGGGTCTCACAATAGCAGAAAAGTTTTTTATGAACTTCCTGTAGAAATTTGAAAATCCCAGGAATCGCTGTAGCGCCTTGCGTGTAGTTGGTGTAGGCCAATCCTGAATGCAGGATATTTTACTCATGTCCATCTCGATTCCTGTTTTGGATATGATGTAGCCTAGAAAGAGTACCTCATCTTTATGGAACAAGCATTTCTTCAGCTTCACATAAAGATTATGTGCAAGCAATCTCGATAATACAAGTCTTACATGTCTTATGTGTTCAGACAGGGTCCGTGAATATATAAGTATATCGTCCAGATATACCACAACACAGACATCTAGTAAGTCTTTAAAAATATCGTTTATAAATCGTTGGAAAACTGCAGGGGCATTGCATAGGCCGAATGGCATCACAAGATATTCGAACAATCCGTATCTGGTTCTGAACGCAGTCTTCCACTCGTGTCCATCACGGATTCGAATGAGATTGTATGCTCCTTTCAGGTCTAATTTTGAAAAATAGGTAGCTCCACGCACCTGCTCAATGAGCGCAGGGATAAGCGGTAGAGGATAGCGATCTTTTATTGTGATAGCATTCAATTTCCTGTAGTCGATGATAGGTCTGAGACTTGAATCTTTATTGCGAACAAAAAAGAGTCCTGCTGCTGTGGAAGAAGTGGAAGGTCTAATAAAACCTTTTTCCAAGTTCTCATCCAAATAGGTTTTGAGATGGGAAAGTTCATCCTGTGAACAGGGCCGGACTGGCCTAGCGGGATACCGGGAGATTTCCCGGTGGGCCGCTTTAAGATGGGGCCGCTTTAAGATGCGGCCGCTTTAAGGTGCGGCCGCTTTAAGCATTGGGGCCGCCCGGCGCCCGGCCGCTTTAAGCATTGGGGCCGCCTGGCCGCTTTAAGCATTGGCCGCTGTGATGGCCCCCGCTGTGCTCCAATGACGGACGGATACACTCCACTCTACTTTCCTACGTCAGCCGCTATGAGCGGCATGACGTCAGATCCGGCTTGAGCGGCTGCGCGGCGGTGGAACATCTGACTTCATCTTCAAGCAAGACGGTCTCGGCGCCGATCCCTCCCACAAAGACGCCACTCCACTCATCTCCAGCCCCAGCAGCATGATCGATCGCAGGTCACAAGTCTGTATGAGACTGACTGAAGGAGCGGAGCGGAGCAGAGCCTGACAGCCAGGTAAGAGCAAATGGGCTGCTGCTAACCTACCCCCTCCCCCCAATACAATGCAGACCCGACCCCCCTCTGGGCCCTCTCATACAATGCTTATCTGCCACCCCCCCTGGGGCCCCCTCCCCCAATACAATGCTGATCCCCCCCCCCCCCCAAAATCTAGGGAGGGAGGGGGGAGGATCTGGGACACACAATGGTAGACTGGGGGACAATGTCAGGGGGATTTTACTGTTGGAGGACATATTGAACTCCATAGGCTGACTCCACTAAGCCTTCATGGTCACAATACAGGGTTCATTTTAGGGTGGTCAAAGCTGAACCTCCTGGCCTGCAGAGCTGTGGGGTTTGCATTATACATTTACCAGCAGTTCATGCATGTATATATTGTGTATATTGTACACAGATCACAGCAGCCAGATATCTTCACCTATATAAAATAAGTAACCGATTGAGCTCCCGCAAGCAATGACAAGTACTTTTGCTCCAGTGTTCTGAGGTGGTCCCGGAGAGCCCTGGCTGTGCGAAAACAACCCAGGGCCGCACACGGTGCCAGCTTGGTGACCGCTCATCTTGTAATTTTGTGGTTGAAAGGTTTCACATTCCAGCAGTTTAACAGCCCAGATGTGGCATTGTTGACTCTGTTGATATAACCTCAATCTTCCCGATATAAATAGTCCTCATACATTGTAATCTAATCTTCGGAGAGGAGAAATTAGTGAGATCGTTCACCCAAGAGTGCACAACACAACCGCCGCAACAAAGGTGCGAAGGACCTGCACGGTGCGCTCCGTGATAAATAGATACACTCCAGTCTTGCACAGTTGTACCGGCTCCTTTCCTCCACTGAGATTGCTTAGGCTGGCTATACACTATGTATCATGTCCGCACAGCCCCTGACATGTCCTGTACCATGTCCGCACAGCCTCTGACATGTCCTGTACCATGTCCGCACATCCTCTGACATGTCCTGTACCATGTCCGCACAGCCTCTGACATGTCCTGTACCATGTCCGCACAGCCCCTGACATGTCCTGTACCATGTCCGCACAGCCCCCGACATCTCCTGTACTATGTCCGCACAGCCCCTGAAATGTCCTGTACCATGTCCGCACAGCCTCTGACATGTCCTGTACCATGTCCGCACAGCCCCTGACATGTCCTGTACCATGTCCGCACAGCACCTGACATCTCCTGTACCATGTCCACGCAGCCCCTGACATGTCCTGTACTATGTCCGCACAGCACCTGACATCTCCTGTACCATGTCCGCACAGCACCTGACATCTCCTGTACCATGTCCGCACAGCCCCCAACATCTCCTGTACTATGTCCGCACAGCCCCTGACATGTCCTGTACCATGTCCGCACAGCCTCTGACATGTCCTGTACCATGTCCGCACAGCCCCTGACATGTCCTGTACCATGTCCGCACAGCCTCTGACATGTCCTGTACCATGTCCGCACAGCCTCTGACATGTCCTGTACCATGTCCGCACAGCCTCTGACATGTCCTGTACCATGTCCGCACAGCCCCTGACATGTCCTGTACCATGTCCGCACAGCCCCTGACATCTCCTGTTCCATTCAATACGCAGCCTCTGACCACCTGTCCTGTGTTGCTATCCTGTAGCATATTTTGCCAGAACATATTGGTCTTATCTATATATAATACACTTCTCAAATGTTCTTTAAAATGCATGGTTTTCCCTTTTATGAACAAGAAAATAATGGCGTTATGCTGTTGGGCCGGTATAATAATACTATGGGGCTGGTATGAAATTATTTCCAGGGCTGGTTTTTATTCCCAGTCCGGCCCTGCCTGTGAAAGAGGATAAACATGACCGAATGGCAATTTGCTATTTGGGAGTAGATCAATGCTACAATCATAGTCTCGATGAGGAGGTAATGCTTGAGCATTTTTCTCAAGAAAAACCTCAGAAAGATCCTGATAACATAGTGGTGCAATCTCATCTGTCACCATAGACAGAATCTTCCCGGAAAAACGGGAGGTTACACGTTTCCTCGCAATAACAAGAAAGGAAGGTCAAGGACCGTTTCTTCCAATCTAAGGTTGGTTGGTGTGTGTGCAACCAGGGAAGTCCCAACACAATGGGAAAGTGGGGTGATGGTATTAAATCGAAGGTAGAAGTCTCCCTATGAGACTCGTTAATAGTGACTAGAAGTGCTTGTGTCTGATCGGTGATCGGACCAGAGGATAACGGAACACCGGTAATAAGACTTACTGAGACAGGTTTGAGTTTAGAAATAATAGGAATTTTATTTAAAGCAGCAAAACATATATCCATATAATTTCCACAAGATCCTGTGTCAATCATGGCCTTAGTAGTAATCCTGTTCTGGTCCCACTGTAATGTCAAAAAAACAGAAATGTAAGGGTTAGTGAATGAAGTTGTCAATCCTCCTAGGGAGACATGTGAACACTCACCCTTCTTTTTGTTGACTAGGGGACAGACGTTTATCTTGTGATCCGGGGATGCACAGTACAAGCAGAGATTTTCATTTCGTCTTTTGGCTTTT
This sequence comes from Pelophylax lessonae, assembly GCF_965119305.1. Classification (NCBI taxonomy): domain Eukaryota; kingdom Metazoa; phylum Chordata; class Amphibia; order Anura; family Ranidae; genus Pelophylax; species Pelophylax lessonae. Next base: position 7,580,861 of record NC_138772.1, read on the forward strand.
TCCATAGTTGATAGCGGTGGGCGTATGGTTCCTATCTCCATAGGAACGGCCAGACTCCGAGAGGAAGCGGATAATGGCATTCCCATCTTTTCAGCCTTTCTTTCTCGTAGTCTTCTATCTATGGTAATACTGAGTTGTATTAATGCATCCAGGGTTTTTGGCAGATCCGCTTGGGCGAGCTCGTCCTTAACGGCTTCTGATAGGCCAAGCCTAAATTGGGTTTTCAGATATGCATCATTCCATTCTGAATCAATGGTCCATCTCTTGAACTGTGCGACAAAGTCTTCTACAGGCCTCCTTCCTTGTTTCAAGGATCTTAACTGAAGATCAGCAGTACTCTGCCTATTGGGGTCATCATATAGGCTAGTGAGCTCTGCCAGGAACAAGGCATAGGAGTTGAGAAGCTGGTCGTTTTTCTCAAAAAGAGAATCTGCCCAGGCTCGAGGATCGTTTGATAGGTAAGAAATAATAGTACAAACCTTAATGTGATCAGTAAGGTAGGTACGAGGTTTTAGCAAAAAAAGTAACTCGCATGCGTTTTTAAATTCGCGAAATTTTTTGCGATCGCCTGTAAATACCAAAGGGGGATTTATCTTGGGTTCAGGGGACTGAGCAGAGGTAAGTTGTGTCAGTCTAATTACCTGCTGCGACAGAGCCTGATTGTCTTCTTTTAATTCAGCAAGTGCGTGTATTAACGCAGATACTTGCTGTTTTAATTGTGTCACCTGAGTGGCTATTTCTGCTGAATCCATTTTTTGGTTCGTTCAATCTGTAACGCTCCTGCGTTTCTTATATGGTGTGGATTTTCAGCTGCAGAAATAGTTCCACGTCAGTAGTCATGTAAGAGATATGCTGAGATACCATTCCCAACCTCAAATGACTCATCATGTGTGGAAGGTCTTATTTCAGCCAGTAAATACACACAATTAGCAAGCTGGTTCTTAGAGTGACTTTATGTATGTGGTAACACAATGATGAAGGTTGAGGGATAGGTTGAGTGGAGGTGGTAGGTGATAGACACTTGAAGGTGAGACAGTAGCAGATGGATGCAGGAAGGTTTAGCAATGTTGTATGATAGCAGATGATAGAATAGCAGGTGGACATACAAAAGAGATCAACCCAGTGCAGAAAAGTAGCAGTAGTCTCAAGAGCTAGCAATCTAGTTTATGCAGATGTAATAAACAGTCTTTACTATGCAGAGCTAGATAGTGTAAGCTTAGTATAAGTTTATAGAGAATTCCCCTGCGGGGTACTTAGCACTATTAGCGATACAGCCGAAGGGTGGTTCAGGAGAGGCGGATGATCCAGTAGCGGGATACAGGGATCAGCGCAGCGAGGTTCCGTCAGCGAAGTAAGCTTGCAAGCATGGAAGCTTCAAGCAAGGTTAGCATCCAGATAAGGGTGTTTGAAGGAACACATGTGAGTGAGAACCGACGCCTTAAATAGCCATCTAGTCCGGCGCTGAGTGATGACAGCTCCAGTCTTAAAGGTGTATGCGCACCTTTCCAAAAGTAAATGGTAGGGCGCATACACTTTTGGAAAGTGTAATTTAGGGTACCAAAGGTACCGGAACATTACACACTGATATCAATGATGGGGCATTATTCCTCCCACTGATACCAATGATGGGGCATTATTCCTCCCACTGATACCAGCAATAGGGCACTATTCCTCCCACTGATACCAGTAATGGGCACTATTTCTCCCACTAATACCAGCAATGGGGCACTATTCTTCCCACTGACACCAAATGATGAGGCACTATTCCTCCCATTGAAACCAATGATGGGGCACTATTCCTCCCACTGGCACCACCAATGGGGCACTATTTCTCCCACTGACACCAATGATGGGGCACTATTCCTCCCACTGATACCAGTAATGGGGCACTATTCCTCCCACTGATACCAGTAATGGGGCACTATTCCTCCCACTGATATCAGTAATGGGGCACTATTCCTCCCACTGATACCAGTAATGGAGCACTATTCCTCCCATGGATATCAATGATGGGGCACTATTCCCGCCACTGATACCAGCAATGGGGCACTATTCCTCCCACTGACACCAATCAAGGGGCACTATTCCTCCCATTGAAACCAATGATGGGGCACTATTCCTCACAATAATCCAATATCCAATTTGTCTCTTCCAATAGCAGTAATTGATTTATAGTGGTGTAGCACCACCCCCGCAGGAGCTGCTGATTATATTATTGGGTCTACACCCTGCCTAACAACCCAATCAAATTGGCTCGATCCCTCCTCAGGCACAACTGACCCAGAATAGGACTGGACTATCAAATAGATACACAGGTTGGAATACAATACTTCACTATGCAACAATACCTTGTTACCTTCTTGAATAGTAGTCCTTCTGGGTGACACAATGGAACAACGCACAAGATTGTAATTAACCAAACTTAGTTTACTATATATCAAATTGAATAGGGGAGATACAATACAATACAATACAAGTCCATAAAAGGTTATTTAAAACAGCTTTAACCGGTTGCCGACCGCCGCACGACTATATACTGCGGCGGTCAGCCCCGGCCAGGCAGAGTGACGTATCGGTACGTCACTCGCCTGTCACTGACTTGCGAGCCTATCGCGGGCGGGCGCGCGCCCGCCGAGGCGCGCGCCCGCCGCGGCTCGTTCACAGGCAAGTCAGTGCGTGTGACCGGCGGACTCGATGTCCGCCAGTCACACTGCGATCGCTCCTGTGAAGGGAGAAAGACAGAGCAGCTTGTGTAAACAAGCTGCCTGTCAGTTCTCCCTGTGTAAAAGTAAAGATCTGACCGTTCTACTATGTAGAACGGTTGATTTTTGCTTTTACACCAATAGGAATGTCCCTACACAGTAGAAAGCACGCCCCTAGGACACACTTAACCCCTCCCTGTCCAATAAAGTTAACCCCTTCCCTGCCAGTGTCATTTTTGCAGTAACAGTGCATATGTATAGCACTGATTACTGCAGTAATGTCACTGGTAACCCCAAAAGTGTCAAAAATGTCAGTCAAGGGTCCGATCTGTCCGCCGCAATGTCGCAGTACCGAAAAAAAAAATCGCAGATCGCCACCATTACGCGTTAAAAAAAAAAACACCAAAAATGACAAAAATCTTTCTCTTTGTTAGTAAACGCGATAACTTTTGCGCAAACCAATCAAAATACGCTTTTTGCGATTTTTTTTACCAAACATAGGTAGCATAAAACAAATTGGCCAAAAAATGTTAAAAAATTTTGATTTTTACTTTTTTTTTTGGGGAATTTCATATAAAAAAATGTGAAAAATATTGTTATTTTTGCAAAATTTACGCTCTTTTTTTGTTTATAGCGCGTGATCAAAAAATCGCACAGGTGATCAAATACCACCAAAAGAAAGCTCTGTTTGTGGGAAAAAAAGGACGTCAAATTCGTTTAGGTACAGCGTCGCACGACCGCGCAATTGTCCGTTAAAGTCACGCAGTAAAAAATCGCAAAAAAACCCCTGGTCCTTTAGCAGCCAAATCCTCCGGGGCTTAAGTGGTTAAAAAGGTAAAAGAATACCCCCACACTCCTCCTGCATTAAGGCTAGACACAGTACCAGGTAGGTGGGCCTATCTGAGTCCCTCCCCCAGAGTTCTCTTCTTTCTTGTTGATCTTCGCTAGCAAGGTTATTGAATAGAGCTCATTTGTAATCCAGATTAGGAATAAAGATCAAGAGAGAGAAAACAACGAGCTGTTAGTTGTCACCGCAGGGTGTCTGCGTAACTGAGCAATAACTTCTGCGAGAGAGATAAGCCTCTGGCGACTCCTTTACAGACCTTATTGTTTGTCTATGAGTCTCCTGAGAGAGTATGGTGATAAACCCCGGGGTTTTATCACCTCCTGCTGCGCTACCGCTATCTGTAGATAAAACTGTCTCTTCAGCAGATAAAGTCAGTTATTGGGCATGTGCCCTCTCACCAACAGAAGTTTCTCCTTCGCGCGCTTCCACTGCGGTCTCAGTCCTTTGGCTATATGCCAGCCGCGCGGGGTCCTTCTGGCGGATGACTTCCGGTCTCGGCAAACAGCAGTATGACCTCCAGGAATGTGCCTCGTGCTTGAGATGGGACGGTTCCACGTCGTCCCTCCAGGCTAAAAGGCTCTGGCCCAATATCCAGTGTCAGTCCTTCACTCTCGCTCGCTGGTTCCTCAGAGTCCAGCGCAGAAAGGCCCCCCTTCGCGCGCTTCTCTCTTCCTTTAAATAACCTCCCCCATAGTGCCGTGCGGTGCAGCCGTGCACCCTGGATCTTGCAAAGCAGCCTGGGAGATGTAGTTTCTTCATCTTGTGAAAAGGAAGTCACAGCCCGGGAAATTCCATGCAGCTACCACTAGAGGGAGCCTAGTTCCTTCCCACATATCAAACAGTGTCTTTAGGCATGTTTAACCCCGCTACACACTCCCCCAACTTGAGAAACTTTGGTCCCCAAAGAGGTCAACAGTATGTACCCTAGTGCATAGGTTGGCATTATACAACAAAAACATTAACATTTTGCTGAAATAAGTCAATCTGAGTATATCCAATTTTGTATTCTAATAGCAGTGCAACAGTAAAACGATAAAGTGCAATTAATAAGCAAATAAGTGATTTCTACAGTGTTAATATAGTGCTGATTTCTAGTGCTTTTATATAGTGCTCCTTTAAAAAGCACATGTGCCTTTGCAATTTCTTAAACACTTACATCTTAAAGTTTGTGTTGAAAAAAAAACATCAAAAGGTGAGAAAGAGAAAAAAACATATAGTGAGGTCAGAGCAACAAAATGTGCGCAAACATTAACTCACAAAGTAAACCAAATTGTGAACATCAAAAACTGTGCTTATTATAATGGCCAAACCCAATATCCTTATGTACAAACTTAAATGCAAACGTTTTCTACTTCAATACTTTGTTCTCATGATCTCTCACAGACCCCCCAAAACTTGGGTGGCTTGTACAGTTGTGCCTGGTGGTGAGCTAGGGTTGTCCCCCACCAAATCTACAGTGGAGGAACTAGGCTGGTCAGGAGACCTTTTGGAGATAAAAACAGCTTCTTCCGAACATTCACCCAATTGATCATAGGTCAGTCTCTTAGGTGGGTGAATGACTCTCCTTTCCCTCTGTTCCCGTGGAGGCATGCTCTCAGAGGTACTAGGATCAGGCACTTCTGAGGATTCTTCCATGTCCCCCTCCTCATGTTCCAACACAGAGGCACCTGATGGTTCAAGAGAGGTCAGTTCTTCTTCAGAGAAGGGTGCAACCTCCTCCTCAGGATCTTCATCCTCAGCTGCTTCTTCTGGAAGCATATGAAAGGGTATGAATTCAGGGGCTTCTGCCCGAAGGGCTCCTCTATCAGCCAAGTCAGACGAAGACAGGGAGGCAGGTGTGGGTTCTGGCAACTGAGATGACCACAACCAGTCGGGTACCTCCTCTTCATCTTCCAAATCTTCAGATGGAGAACTTCCCTCTCCCTCATCTGGGAGCATCGTCTGAGATCTGGTAACTGGTCTGGACCGGCGAGAAGTCGAAGGGGCCGCTGACAAGTCTTCCACAGGGGGCATACGAACCGCTTCAGAGAGAGGCAGCAAATGGTTCCGATGCCAAGCCTTCAATGGACCCACACTTCCCTCAGGCCGAATTTGGTACACAGGAAGGTTTGGCAGTTGCTTACAGATAACATAAGGTTGGGACTTCCAGCGGTCTGCCAACTTGTGTTTTCCCGGGACACCCAAGTTTCTCAACAAAACCCTGTCCCCTGGTTGCAGGTCATGGATCCGAACTTTTAGGTCGAAATTTTTTTTATTCCGCAGTCCACGTTGATCAGATGTGGCCTGAGCCTTGTCATAGGCCGCTTTCAGACTCTTCCGCAGTCGGTCCACATATCCTCTATGCGATGCTGAAGAGGTATGATCAGGCGAAATGCCAAAGGCCAAATCCACTGGCAACCGAGCCTCCCTTCCAAACATCAGCCGATAAGGGGAATATCCAGTAGCATCACTGACAGTGCTGTTGTAGGCATGCACAATGGCAGCTACGTGCCTGCCCCAATGCTGTTTCTTCTCTGAGCTCAAAGTCCCCAACATATCCAAAAGAGTCCTGTTAAATCGTTCAGGCTGGGCATCCCCCTGTGGATGGTAGGGAGTGGTTCTAGTCTTTTGAATGCCTAACATATCTAACAGTCTCTTGATCAGTCTGCTTTCAAAGTCCCTTCCCTGATCAGAATGGAGGCGCTGTGGTAACCCATAATGTACAAAGAACTTCTCTACAAGAACTTTGGCTACCGTTGAGGCCTTCTGATCCCTTGTTGGGAATGCTTGAGCATATCTGGTAAAATGGTCTGTTACCACAAGGACATTCCCCTGGCCACTCAGATCAGGCTCTAAGCAAAGGAAATCAATGCACACCAGCTCCATGGGTCCCTGACTTTGTAGATGGCCCATTGGGGCTGCTTGACGTGGCAGAGTCTTCCTCTGTATACACCGGACACAAGAATGACAGTATCCTTCAACTTCGGCCCTCATACAAGGCCAGTAGAACCTGTCCCTGACAAGCTGAAAGGTTCTTTCGGGCCCCAGATGGCCATGATTATCATGAAGAGCGGCCAGAACTCCCTCTCTGTATTTAGCTGGTAAGAACAGTTGCCACTTCTCCTCCAGATCTTCAGATGGACCTCTCCGGTAGGCCACTCCTTCTCTGATCTGTAACCGGGTCCACTCTCTATGCAACAGACGGGCCCCCTGAGGGGAGTCAGTTAGAAGCAACTCAGGGCTCTGGATCTCCAGGGCTTCCAAGAGAAGTTTTCCCAAAGGGTCTTCCAACTGCTCCTTCCGCAAGTCCCTTTTAGACAGCCGGGGCAAACCCTCCCCTTCAACCTGGGTCACCTGGCAGTAGCATTTGGGTACTCCGATAGCCGAAACCCCAATCTCTTCTGCTCTTGACCCTCCTCGGGATCGAAATTCAGTTCCCTGATATAGGGCACGCACCCCTTCTGGAGCCAAATGAGTCCATTCTTCCGCAGGTTCCTGTGGAACATGCAACCTTCTGGATAGGGCATCTGCATCCCTATTTCCGATTCCTGGCCGATACTTCAGGCTAAAATTGAAGCTAGAGAGGGCAGCCAACCATCGATGTCCTGTTGCATCCAGCTTGGCCGTAGTCAACAGATAGGTGAGGGGATTATTATCTGTCTTGACAATGAATTCAGCTCCGTACAGGTAGTCTTTCAATTTGTCAACCACTGCCCACTTCAAGGCCAAGAATTCAAGTTTGTGAGTAGGATAATTCCTTTCAGCAGGCAGTAGGCTTCTGCTCACATAGGCAACAGGTCGCAGATGACCCTCATGCTCCTGATAAAGTACCCCCCCCAGCCCATCTCGGCTGGCATCAACATGCAGTTCATATGGTTTTGTGGGGTCCGCATAGGCCAACACAGGGGCAGTGGTTAGGGTTTCCTTCAGCTGGACAAAGGCCCCTTCGCATTCCGGGGTCCACTGATCCTGGATGGATTCCTTAGCCTTCCGGGGGCCCATGGTGGACTTCACCGGCTTTACCAACTTAGGGACATCATCTTCTTCATTCTTCAGGAGCTCATTTAGGGGTCGGGCAATCTGGGCGAACCCCTCCACAAACCTCCTGTAATAGGAGCAAAAGCCCAAAAATGACCGGAGTTCGGTCACATTTGTGGGTCTGGGCCAGGAAGCAACAGCATCCAGCTTGTCCGGGTCAGTGGCCACCCCTTCTCCAGACACGATATGGCCCAGGTAATGGACCGAGGACTGATAGAATTGGCACTTCTCAGGAGAAAGTTTCAGACCTTCTTCATGTAGCCTCTTCAAGACCTTTTCCAACCTCTCCTCGTGTTCTTCCAAAGTTCTGCCAAACACAATAACATCATCCAAGTATACCAGTACCTCTATCAAGTTCATATCTCCAACGGTCCTTTCCATCAGCCTCTGGAAGGTAGCAGGGGCCCCGGACAACCCCTGAGGCATGCGATTGAACTCAAAGAACCCAACAGGGGTGATGAAGGCTGTTTTCTCCCGATCTTCAGGGTGCATGGGGATCTGATAATACCCACTCTTTAAGTCCATCACACTGAACCACTTCGCCCCTGACAGACTCTGTAGGGCATCTTCGATTCGAGGAGTGGTATACTGGTCTGGGATGGTTCTTCTGTTCAGCGTTCGGTAGTCGATACAAAGCCTCAAAGATCCATTTTTCTTCCGGACTACCACTATCGGGGAAGCATACGGGCTCCTGGATTCTCGGATAATCCCGATCTTTTTGAGCTCTGCCAGCTGTTGACGTAGATCTTCTAAGTCACCTAAGGGGACTCGCCGGACTCTCTCCCTGAAAGGCTTGTCCTCACTCAGGCGGATCTTATGAGTGGCGCTCCTGGCACATCCCACGTCAAACTCGTCCTTAGAGAATATTTCCCTCCATCGAGCAAGTTGTGCCTTGGCCCTCTTCACCCATTCCGGTGGGAGGGCAGCGCTTCCAGAGCAGAGCTCCTCTATAACCGCTTCACCCTGTTCCTTTTCTCTGAAATCAATGGGGGCAACTGGGGTAGCCGGGTTGACTTGGCCCAGGAGCACTCTGGCCGGTACCTTCACTGGTGTAATAGAGGTGTTTCTGACACTCACTAAAACCCTTCCACGGTTTTCCTGTAACACCTTCAAAGGGATCACCTCAGGGATCACTTCTATCCCTCTCTGTCTCTCCTTTTGACCTGATTCAAAGATAATGAAGGGACCCGGCTGTTGCCATGTGAGTTTAACAGAAGCCTTAAAACAGGCCACCTCTCCTGGCTGTAAGACCTTTTCTGCTCTATCCAGCTTCCAGAGTCGTCCAACTCCTTCTGCGGGGGTCTCTTGCTCCAACACTAATCGTTGGTAGGCCTGCCGTAGCATGGGATGGATCCTTGGCGCCTGAGCATCTTGTCCCTGGACCAGTTGTATCAGAAGGCGCCTTACCAGGTCAGTGTTTGTTCCTACGATGAGAGAGCTTTTGTTGGCCCCTGGTGGACGAGGACAGACCACCGCTAAGGTGTCGAAGGTTTCCGCTTCACCAGCCACTGATGGATCAAAGGTCAACTTGATTGGCAGATACCCGTCATAGGGAAAACTTTGGGTCCCAATACCCCATATCTCCAGATCTTCCAACTTCTGCAAAGGCAGATGGGTAAGATATTTATCATAGAAGTCTCTATACAAAAGAGTCACCTGGGCCCCTGTGTCAAGGAGGGCTCTTGTGTAAATTCCTTCCACCTGAACCGAGACCACTGGGGAGGGCCCGACCAAGTTAGTTGGGAATTCTCTTGCTGTAGCCTTGTTGTCTGATTCAGTTCTCTGTACCCTGGCCCTCTTCTCCTTTTTCTTCCTTGATCTGGGCCCCCGCTGAACCCGGTGTGCATTGACTTTCCTTCCCTCAGTAACCCGGAGTCTAGAACTGGGGGTGTTATATTTGGGTCTGACCCCCTGACTCAGTTTCCCTGATCCTGCACCACTTCTGGAGTCCCTTAAGACTGGCGGACACCCGATTGACTCCTTCACCGGTGTCCTCTGAAGTTTCCCGCTGGCTCGCGAGGTTTCGTGGCAACCTTTCCTGAGCTGGGACATACCCTTCTAACATGCCCAACTCCCCCGCAGTTGAAACAAGTTAACAATCTTGCAGGCCGTGGCTCTGGATCTGTGCTGAGACTAACAGGTTCATCTGGCCTCTCCGATATACTCCCCTTGGGTAGAGTGGATACCTGACCAGTCAGGATGGACACCATTTCTATCAACTGAGACACTTGGGTCTTTAGGAGTTCAACTTGAGAGTCACCCTCTTCCACACTTATCACTCCAACCCGGGCAGTTGAGTCAAACTGCCGACTTTTCTTCTTGTTGTCCAACATGACCTCTTCCTCTCTGACCATTCGAATCAGGTCGGGGTATTCTAGAATGCCGCCATCTTGACGAGTTCGTAGCAGTATGGCAATGGGATCTAAAGGTTGAGCCCCTTTCAGAACCTGTCGTGCACGAGTCTCATCTATTTTCCGGGGGTCTATTCCTTTCTTTAACAGAATCTGGTGGATAATCCTATCCAGACGTTTAATGAATTCGGACAACTTCTCCCCCTCTTCTTGATAACAGTGGTCCAACTGGTAGAGAAGTTCAGCCGCGTTCTCCGTCCGACCAAACACATCTTGCAGAATGTCCAAATAATCCTGTGCAGTGCAGTTCTTCTTGCTAAGCTTTAGATTACGTACAGCCTCTAATGCAGGTCCCCTTAAACTCTCTGTGATTCTCTGCTTCTTGTGCTGTTCTGGTACCTCCCATTCCTCCAAAGCCTGAGTGGCGGTATCTAGCCACTCTTCGAACCCATCTTCTGCTGAAGGCACAGGCTGTTTCCCAGAGAATGTCCGGAGCTTCCTATATCCAGTCATCAGATAGCTCGAGGAGTCCCTGCTACATTTTGCCACAATCTCCCCAAGAACAGCACACAGTTCTGAGCTAAAAGTCGACAAAGGTGATGACTCAGGATGCCCTTCTTGGACACCTTTTTCTTGGCTGGATACCCCAGGGGTGGTGGATGAGGGACCCGCAGTAGGAACTCCTGGATGTATCAGGAAAAGTTCTGTTTGGTCAATAGTTTTTACACTGTTTCCATTGAAATAATCAGGGACCCCTTTCCTCCACTCACACAGTGCATACGTGTGTGGGGCAGTGGTGTCAGTTTTTATGTCAATCACCCAGAATTTCCTGTCTGTGGATAGTGCCCTTAAAACAGGGAGGAGCTTTTCTTCAGTCCAGGCTTCTCCCTTGATTTCAACCACCAGGCCATTTTCCACTATGACATTCTCTTCCTTGCACCACTCAGCAGCAGCGACAGGATCCATTTCTGTGTGGGAGGGGATTCTGGGGCTGAGAGGGTTGTGTTACAGGACTGTAGAAATCCCGGACGAGCCCCCACGTGTAGCACCACCCCCGCAGGAGCTGCTGATTATATTATTGGGTCTACACCCTGCCTAACAACCCAATCAAATTGGCTCGATCCCTCCTCAGGCACAACTGACCCAGAATAGGACTGGACTATCAAATAGATACACAGGTTGGAATACAATACTTCACTATGCAACAATACCTTGTTACCTTCTTGAATAGTAGTCCTTCTGGGTGACACAATGGAACAACGCACAAGATTGTAATTAACCAAACTTAGTTTACTATATATCAAATTGAATAGGGGAGATACAATACAATACAATACAATACAAGTCCATAAAAGGTTATTTAAAACAGCTTTAAAAAGGTAAAAGAATACCCCCACACTCCTCCTGCATTAAGGCTAGACACAGTACCAGGTAGGTGGGCCTATCTGAGTCCCTCCCCCAGAGTTCTCTTCTTTCTTGTTGATCTTCGCTAGCAAGGTTATTGAATAGAGCTCATTTGTAATCCAGATTAGGAATAAAGATCAAGAGAGAGAAAACAACGAGCTGTTAGTTGTCACCGCAGGGTGTCTGCGTAACTGAGCAATAACTTCTGCGAGAGAGATAAGCCTCTGGCGACTCCTTTACAGACCTTATTGTTTGTCTATGAGTCTCCTGAGAGAGTATGGTGATAAACCCCGGGGTTTTATCACCTCCTGCTGCGCTACCGCTATCTGTAGATAAAACTGTCTCTTCAGCAGATAAAGTCAGTTATTGGGCATGTGCCCTCTCACCAACAGAAGTTTCTCCTTCGCGCGCTTCCACTGCGGTCTCAGTCCTTTGGCTATATGCCAGCCGCGCGGGGTCCTTCTGGCGGATGACTTCCGGTCTCGGCAAACAGCAGTATGACCTCCAGGAATGTGCCTCGTGCTTGAGATGGGACGGTTCCACGTCGTCCCTCCAGGCTAAAAGGCTCTGGCCCAATATCCAGTGTCAGTCCTTCACTCTCGCTCGCTGGTTCCTCAGAGTCCAGCGCAGAAAGGCCCCCCTTCGCGCGCTTCTCTCTTCCTTTAAATAACCTCCCCCATAGTGCCGTGCGGTGCAGCCGTGCACCCTGGATCTTGCAAAGCAGCCTGGGAGATGTAGTTTCTTCATCTTGTGAAAAGGAAGTCACAGCCCGGGAAATTCCATGCAGCTACCACTAGAGGGAGCCTAGTTCCTTCCCACATATCAAACAGTGTCTTTAGGCATGTTTAACCCCGCTACAGTGGTTAACCCACTCAAATTGATCTGCCACACTGGGAAGAGGATTTTGATTGATGGTTAAGATCAACAATTGTAAGTCATCGATCAAATCTCTGTTTCTACCATGTAACCTCATCTGATTGGCTGAAATAAGATCATATTCATGGACTAGGTATTGATCAATGCAAAATGATTGATCATTTTCCACCCTGGCCAATCAAATCAGTTTGATTGAATCTGATCTATGTAGTCTAAATTGATCGGGAGAGAAGTTACGGATATTCAGTTGTTTTCGGATTTAATCATTTTGATTGACCTAAACAGTGATAGAACTTGAAATGAACACAGGGGCACGCTTCTACAAACATTAATCTATGGACTGCAGAGGTCTAGTGGTGGAGACAGGGCTGTCTTTAATATCGATTGGACCCTGGGCAAACATTTTCATGGGCCTTCCCGAATCCACTTATCACTTACTTGCAGGTGCGATCTCAAGGAAAAGTTGCCTTGGGCCCCAAAACAATGACTGGGCCAGAGTTGCCAACCTACCAGATTGAAAGGCAATCTGGTAGGTTGCCTTGTCATCAGTAAGTCTGTCCAGGGTACAGTCGTAGCACAGGTATATCGATGATGTTTTTATACTCTGGACAGGAACCCCGGAGGAAATTCATTTATTTATGAGTGAACCAACGACAAATCCGTACAATCTCAAATTCACTATGGAGTGGCACCATGAGAGGAATACATTTCTTGACTTAGCTGTAGAAATTACTGACCAATAGACAGACACAACACTCAAAATTTACTGGCACAGCCAAGTTTTTACTGGCATTTCCAAAAGTTCCAAAATTACAGTTTTAAGTGCCAATTTCAGTATTTAGGCTACAAACAAGTACAATATGCAATTAGCAATGTGATTTAAGGTAGATATCAAGGCAAAAAAAAATATTTTATTTTGGATATAGTAAGTAGGTAGCTCAGGGACAAGGCTCTGAGGAAGAGGCTAAGCCTCGAAACGTGTAAGCTTTTCCAGCCTCAGAGGACGGTACACTCTTTTGATCTTAATGCTGATGGCAACATACCCATTTGATATGATTGTACCAAGAACTCGTTTGTGAGTATTTTTATACCTTTTATTCAATAAAACCTTTTTTAGAGGATAATGCCCTAGGCCGGTGCACCCTAGTATTTGTTTTTCATTTTCACAGGACTCAGGAGGGCAGGAAATTAGAATGGGAGACACACACACAAGTGAAATTGATTCTCACGGTGACACTGACAGCAGTGTGCAGCAGCACAGATAATGATGACACCTCTCCAACATGACACGTCCCCTCCTGAGTCACAGTGACAGCCTTTCCCCATATAAGGTGGTCCCTTCAGTCCACTCCAGTCCAACCAGCACTGACGGTCTCGCCCCCTGTAGCAAGCAATTGGATGGTGTCTGCCGGCTCCAGGACTGAAACTGTGCATGCGCAGTTCCGAGCCAAGCGTCACAGCCATATTTTTTACCTGCAAACTTTTCCTGGCAGTAGAAAAATGTCCGTTTTTTACTGACTGCCAGTAAAAATACTGGCGGTTGGCAACACTGGACTGAGACCGGGGCAGCTTCCCCTTTTGCCCTAAGACGGCGCCTGGGCAGAGACAATTTATTCTGATGAACTTGATAAAAGTGTAAGACAGTTTTTGTTTCCTCAATAAATGGGACATTGTAGAATTCCCTTACCTGAAGAAAAGCATGGAGCCTCCTCCTGCAGCCACTGTGTTTATGTCAAGCTGTGGGGCCTGGATACTGATTCCGGCCGTCGTGGCCTCAAACACGTGTTCATACTCGCCGGCGTATCGACTGACGTCCGTAGATGTACCTGCCATTCAGAGGAAGGTAGGGAGAGAAGAGGGGAGCAGTGACTATAGAGAGGATCCCACAAACAGGACATATGCAATATTTTTATTTTCCAAAGGGGACTCAGACAGTGATAAATCAATTAAAAAGTGTAGGTTTGGGATAAATTAAGAAATACAAAATTCTGTACATCTCTGCAATACATTCGCATTTCTCTATGTTTTATCCCTTTGAAAATGCTTCCTTACTTCTGACATCACACCGAAATCTCAAGTAGCATTGTAGCCTGCCAGTTCAATCACAGAACCTCACCCCTTTGCTGCCCCTATCTGTCCCTCCCTTCATGCCTGAGGAAAGGTCTATTGGGATATGTGGTTCTTGGGGTGCCCCTACGTCTATGGGAACTCACCTCCCAGCAACTGCCCCAGTAAGATTTTACAAGCCTGGTAATGATGTCCTAGAGAGATACAGAGCATCCGGAAAGTATTCACAGAGCTTCACTTTTTCCGCATTTTGTTATGTTACAGCCTTATTCCAAAATGGATTAAATTCATTATTTTCCTAAAAAGTCTACAAACAATATCCAATAATGAAAAAGGAAAAAAAAGTTTCTTTGAAATCTTTGCAAATTTATTAAAAATAAAAAAATCCCATGTACATAAGTATCACAGTCTTTGCCGTGACACTGAAAATTGAGCACAGGTGCATCCTGTTTCCACTGATCATCCTTGAGATGTTTTGGAGTACACCTGTGGTAAATTCAGTTGATTGGACATGATTTGGAAAGGCACACACCTGTCTATATAAGGTCCCACAGGTAACAGTGCATGTCAGAGCACAAACCAAGCCATGAAGTCCAAGGAATTGTCTGTAGACCTCGGAGACAGGATTGTATGGAGGCACAGATCGGGGGAAGGGTACAGAAACATTTCTGCAGCATTGAAGGTCCCAATAAGCACAGTGGCCTCCATCATCTGTAAATAGAAGAAGTTTGGAACCACCAGGACTCTTCCTAGAGCGGCCGCCCGGCCAAACAGAGATCGGGGGAGGGGGGCCTTAGTCAGGGAGGTGACCAAGAACCCGATGGTCACTCTGACAGAGCTCCAGCGTTTCTCTGTGGAGAGAGGAGAACCTTCCAGAAGGACAACCATCTCTGCAGCCCTCCACCAATCAGGCCTGTATGGTAGAGCGGCCAGACGGAAGCCACTTCTCAGTAAAAGTCACATGACAGCCCGCCTGGAGTTTTCCAAAAGACACCTGAAGGACCCTCAGACCATGAGAAACAAAATTCTCTGCTCTGATGAAACAAAGATTGAACTCCCTGGCCCTGAATGGCAAACGTCATGTCTGGAGGAAACCAGGCACCGCTCATCACCTGGTCAATACAATCCCTACTGTGAAGCATGGTGGTGGTAGCATCATGCTGTGGGGATGTTTTTCAGTGGCAGGAACTGGAAGACTAATAAGGACTGAGGGAAAGATGAATGCAGCAATGTACAGAGACATCCTTGATGAAAACCTTCTCCAGAGCGCTCTGGACCTCAGACTGGGGCAAAGGTTCATCTTCCAACAGGACAACGACCCTAAGCACACAGCCAAGATAACAAAGGAGTGGCTAAAGGAGGCGCTGTATCTTGGCCTAGGCCTAGGGTGGCACTTTGCAGGGTGGGTGCCAAAAAAGCTTCCCTGTGAGAAAAAAAAAAACAGTTTGCTCCTGAACGAAAATAGTCCCTGCCGGCTTGCACTAAACTTTTAGTGTAGCACAAGCAGTAGCGTTGCTATGGGGTGTGGGGGGGGGGGGGGTGCCACCCGGGTGACATCAACCCAGAGGGGTGAAACCCATCCACCGGGCCGCTTGTCCTAACTACTGGTTGTGGTGTGTGTCACCAGCGCTGAGGGGGCCATCCGCATAATAACAGGATGGGCTTGACGGAATCTGATGTGGTGGTGGTGACCAATCAGAATGCCTCTTCTGCTGAGAGTTACAGATGTAGGGGATGCCGCTGGGTTTTCAAATCCTCTGACTTGTGAAGCGGCGTCCTGACAGTGGGGGATCGCAGGACATTGGAACAGGGGGACAGGGGGGAAAGGGGAGGGTGTCCAGTGAGCTTACGCTTTAATGTCATGCTGAGATCCAAGGACGGCAGAGGAGGGGAGGGATGTGCGGTGTACACAGTGGACGATCCTCACTGCTCCCTACCTGGGACCGGCTCTATCAGTCCTCCTCATCTGACATTGACACCGCTGACATGGATCTTGGGGGTTCCTATCTGGGTGACCCAGGATGTGTCCCCCCCCCCCCATAGGAGAAGAATGTATTATGCTTGGCTCAGGGGTGTGCTGCCATATTACATGGGCTCTCCTCTGCCTACCAGGAATAATACCCTGTGACCAACCCCTCTCTCCTGGATCTTCCAGGATGTCTTCCAGCCTGTGGTGACTGGTTAGGATCTTCCAGGACTGGGAGTGATGGGAAAGTCCTGATCCCTCTCCCCTCCATCATCCTAGAGAAGAGTATAGGGAGGACTCCTTCAGCCTTCCCCACACCGACTATGGCTGCGGCTATGGCCAGCTCTCTCATCCGACAGGCAAGGTAATCCAACAGTGATGGGGTGTGTACCTTCAAGTGATGCAGCAGCCCTCAGCAAGGACTACCAGTCCCTGTGCAAAAGGTATGTCCGGGGGGGTTCACTAAAGTCAGCTTCTGCAGTGGGGGGGGGGGGAGCCAGTCAAGGGAAAACCAGCTCAGTGCGTGACAGCTACTTACATTCCATACATCTGTCCACCCATCCACCCTTCCCTCCTTCCATTCATTCCTCCATCCATAAATATGTCCATCCTTCCATTCATTCATTAATCCCTCTATCCATCCATCCATCCATCCCTTCTTCTTTTTCTCCAACAATCTCTATAAAACTGACCCAACATTCTCCTTTATGTTTACCAAAACCATGTAATATAAGGACAAAGCTAAACATACATTCACTCTGTATCCAATCAGGCAGGCCCTTGTACTACACATTTGATGGTAGCTCAAAAGGAGATTGTACAATCAGATTGTATAGAATATGGCCAGCTTAACCACTTGCCGACTGCCGTCAGTAGATTTACTGCGGCAGTCAGCCCCTCACAGGCAAAGTGATGTTAATTAACGTCACTAGCCTGTGAGGCTCTGCGGAGCGAGCACGCCGCAGCTGGCGCGCTCCCGCGTGGTCACGGACCCCCCCCCCCCCGCGCGTGTGACCGGCGGACCCGATGTCCGCCGCTCACTCTGCGATCATCGGGGGAGAGGGAGAAAGGCAGGCAGCTTATGTAAACAAGCCGCCTGTCATTCTCCCCTGTGTAGAAACCCTGATCATACAGTTCTACTATGTAGGACCGTTGATCAGTGTAACTACACCTCAAGCCACAGCCAATCACAGTTAGAATCACGCCCCTAGGGACACACACAGCCCCTCCCTCTCAAATAAAGTTAACCCCTTCACTGCCAGTGTATTTTTACAGTAACAGTGCATATATATAGAACTGATTACTGTAGAAATGTCACTGGTAACCCCAAAAGTGTCAAAAATGTCAGTCAAGGGTCCGATCTGTCTGCCCCAATGTCGCAGTACCGCAAAAAAAAAAAAAAAAAAAAAAAAAAAAAAAAAAAAAAAATCGCAGATCGCTGCCATTACGCGTTAAAAAAAAAAACAACCAAAATGACAAAAATCTTTCCCTTAGTAAACGCAATAACTTTTGCGCAAACCAATCAAAATACGCTTTTTGCGATTTTTTTTACCAAACATATGTAGCATAAAACAAATTGGCCGAAAATGTTAAAAAATTTTGATTTTTACTTTTTTTTTTTTTGTGGAATTTCATATAAAAAAATGTGAAAAATATTGTTATTTTTGCAAAATTGACGCTCTTTTTTTGTTTATAGCGTGTGATCAAAAAAAAAAAAAAATCGCACAGGTGATCAAATACCACCAAAAGAAAGCTCTGTTTGTGGGAAAAAAAAGGACGCCAAATTCGTTTAGATACAGCGTCGCACGACCACGCAATTGTCTGTTAAAGTCACGCAGTGCCGAATCGCAAAATACCCCCTGGTCTTTTAGCAGCCAAATCCTCCGGGGCTTAAGTGCTTAAGGCTCACCATGCATGTAAGGTTGGGCTTAAAGAGGAAAGAGTGTGGTTTACAGATAGCAGGGCGGGTCTTAAATGGGAAGGGGCGTGGCCTTGACAGGATGGGGTTGATCATATTTAAATTAGGGGGGTGCACGAGTTTAGTCAGGCCTGGGGCAGGACAAAAGCTAAATACACCACTTGCTATGGGACAACTCTGTGAATGTCCTTGAGTGGCCCAGCCAGAGCCCAGACTTGAACCCGATTGAATGGAGAGTTTGAAAATGGCTGAGCACCGACGCTCCCCATCCAACCTGATGGAGCGTGAGAGGTCCTGGAAAGAAGAATGGGAGAAACTGCCCAGAAATAGGAGTGCCAAGCTTGTAGCATCATACTCAAAAATACTGGAGGCTGGAATTGGTGCCAAAGGAGCTTCACCAAAGTATTGAGCAAAGGGTGTGAATACTTATGTACATGGGATTTATTTCCTTTTTTAATAAATTTGCAAAGATTTTTAAGCAAACTTCTTTTACGTTGTCATTATGGGGGATTGTTTGTAGAATTTTTAGGAAAATAATGAATTTAATGCATTTTGGAATAAGGCTGTAACATAACAAACTGTGGAAAAAGTGAAGTGCTGTGAATACTTTCCGGATGCGCCGTATAAACGCTGTTTCTTACTACAAGGTAAAAAACAAATAACAAGAACAGAACATTATCTGGAGTGGGGAGATGGTGATTTGGAATTAACTACCAACACCCGAACATGCAGAGAAAAAAACCTATACTGGTCATATTTTCACCCCAGCGGTTACATATTTTCTAATTTTACCCCCCCCCATGGAACAAGACCCATTTAAGTAAACACCTCTGCTCTGCAAGCGCCCCAAAACCGTGTGCCAAGTGTGAGGTCAAAACAGGAGGTATGCCTCCTCACAGCCAGTTAATTGCTCTCTGAAGACCGATCCAAATGTTACATAGTTACATAGTTTGTGAGGTTGAAAAAAGACATCAGTCCATCCAGTTCAACCTATGATGTGTGTGTGTGTTTGCTGTTAACCGTACATTGTATACCCCTGTATGTTGTACATTGTATACCCCTGTATGTTGTACATTGTATACCCCTGTATGTTGTACATTGTATACCCCTGTATGTTATACATTGTATACCCCTGTATGTTGTACATTGTATACCCCTGTATGTTATACATTGTATACCCCTGTATGTTGTACATTGTATACCCCTGTATGTTGTACATTATATACCCCTGTATGTTGTACATTGTATACCCCTGTATGTTGTACACTGTATACCCCTGTATGTTGTACATTGTATACCCCTGTATGTTGTACATTATATACCCCTGTATGTTGTACACTGTATACCCCTGTATGTTGTACACTGTATACCCCTGTATGTTGTACACTGTATACCCCTGTATGTTGTACATTGTATACCCCTGTATGTTGTACACTGTATACCCCTGTATGTTGTACATTGTATACCCCTGTATGTTGTACATTATATACCCCTGTATGTTGTACACTGTATACCCCTGTATGTTGTACACTGTATACCCCTGTATGTTGTACACTGTATACCCCTGTATGTTGTACATTGTATACCCCTGTATGTTGTACACTGTATACCCCTGTATGTTGTACATTGTATACCCCTGTATGTTGTACATTGTATACCCCTGTATGTTGTGGTCTTTAAGGTGCCCATCTAATAGTCTTTTGAAACGATCGATGCTCCCTGCTGATACGACTGCTTGCGGAAGAGAATTCCACATCCTTACTGCTCTTACAGTGAAGAACCCCCTACGTATTTTGCAGGTTAAACCATTTTTCCTCTAGTTTTAGTGAGTGGCCACGTGTCTTATTGTATCTCCTCTCTCTGAATAGTTTGTTCCTTATGCTCGGGTCGCCAGTACGGTATTTGTACATTGATATCATATCCCCCCTCAATCTTCTCTTCTCCAGAGAGAATAAGTTCAGTGCTTGTAGTCTTTCCTCATAGCTGATGTCCTCCATTCCCCTAATTATTTTTGTTGCCCTTCTCTGGACTTTCTCCAGTTCCAGCACATCCTTCCTGAGGACCGGTGCCCAGAACTGGACAGCATACTCCAGATGTGGGCGGACCAGAGTCTTGTAGAGTGGGAGAATAATCTCTTTATTTCTGGAGTGAATCCCCTTTTTTATACATCCCAGTATTCTGTTGGCTTTGCTTGCAGCGGCCTGGCATTGCATGCCACTGCCAAGCCTGTTGTCTACCAGTACCCCCAGGTCCTTTTCCATCCTAGACTCACCCAGAGGTTCCCCCATCAGTGAGTAGCTTGCTTTCGTGTTTCCGGCAATGCCGATTGCCCTTTAAAGAGCAAAGCACGTGTGATTGAGTCATTCATTTGTTTTTTTATAATAATTTTTCTAGGATTTTATTATTTATAAATGTATTTATTTATAATTTTTTTTTAATGCCCTGTTCGGGGGGTTTGGTAAAATATCAGGGGTCTAAACAGACCCCTGATGTCTCACATTTGAGGACACAGATTCCTCAGTCCCTTTCTCTGCAGCCTCAGCTACACGGATAAATGAATGGGAAGTGCTCTGTGCTGAGCGGCTTCCTGTTCATTCACAAATTGAAGCATAGTAAACAGTTTACTAGGATTCAGTGATGAATGGACACAGGGGCGATTAGTACTGTGTTCATTCAGGAGAGGAAGGGGTCGGTAAATTTGACATTTATCGGCCTCCCACTCTCCATTCTGAAACATCAACATGTGTGCACTCAGCAGCTTCCAGCAGGAGAGGAGAGAATCCGGCAGTGCTGTGGGGAAAAGGGGAACATAGGGGGGCCTGGAGAGGGGGGGGGGG
Source organism: Pelophylax lessonae (assembly GCF_965119305.1). Taxonomy (NCBI): domain Eukaryota; kingdom Metazoa; phylum Chordata; class Amphibia; order Anura; family Ranidae; genus Pelophylax; species Pelophylax lessonae. Next base: position 7,601,846 of record NC_138772.1, read on the forward strand.
ATACTGGAACTAATGCCCCTGCAGCACAGATGGAGAGAGGAAAGGGAGTAAAGGCTGCAAAGGGGATCTACAAGAGTCACAAGTGTCAGCAATAAGGCTTGGCAGGTGCCCGAGCCCCCCTTTTGAACTGGTGGGGTCCTGGCCTGGTAAAGGAGGGCCAACTGTGATAATTATCAGTGGCCCTAGGCATGGGGGAGTAGACAAAGTCATTGCTCCAATTCAATAACTTGCGTGTGCAAATTTCTACTTTAGCTATTGAGGTTTGTAAAAAAAAAAAAAGCTTTTTGTATCAGCAAAAAGGAAAGGATATTATGATAAAGATCAAAAATAGAGCCTTTAGTTTGTGCAGTTGGCTGGAATCAAATACGACAAAATATTCATATACAATACTTTAAAGTCAAAAATGACATTTTTCCTATCAATAGTATCTTAAATATCTTTATCTTTGATATTATTCATTTTCGCTTGTGTAGCTTAGAAAGTCTTATCTAACCTAGACAATCGGCTTCTTCCTGTTCTTCACCGACAACACTATCTTCGGTTATCTGAATTTGCTCAGCTGTATTTCACTTCCTGATAAGGTTGCCGGTCTTTCTTAGACAGGCATGCCTAGACGCGCCCATCCCCGCCCCGCCCCCATCCCTCCTATCCTTCACAGAACATGATCTCCTCCTGTCTTCATAGCCACGTTTAGGCCAGCAGCTTCTCCTGAGAGGGATAGGGAGAAAGGGGAAGGGGGGGCGGGTTTCACGCGACCTGCGCAATATATGAAAGAAATAAGGTAAAAAGGAGCACTTTTGAAAGTTTAGAAGGATCAGATCCACTTCTATTGTTCATTACATGTGAGCAATGAGTTTCAAGCTAGATTGCGACTTTGGAGTGCGACTTCTATGCGACTTTGGGTGCGGTTTTAATCCAATTTACACTTTCTGGATCAAAGTCGCATCGTAGTAGTGCAGGCACCTTTTCAAAGTCGCTGATTTTGAAAGTGGCATAGATGGGAACGGGTCCCATTTAAACCATTGAGCTGTGATTTGTCATGCATGACAAATCACACTAGTGGAAACTGAGCTTTAGTCTAGTTGGGATAACCTCTGTTGGGATTATATTGCTGTCTGGTTTTCCTTCTGGACCCGGGCAGATAGCAATATAATCCCAACAGAGGTTAAATCTCTTCCCAGGGGCGGCACAAGTGGGGGAGGGGGGGGGGGGCAGTGGGGAAACCTGCCCTGGGCGCAGTGTTGAGGGGGGCGGGTTGAGAGCATCAGCTCTTCTTTTATCTCCGTGACAGGATCAGCTTTTGATTGTGGGAAAAAAAAGGACATCAATTTTTATTTGGGTACAACGTCGCATGACAGCGCTATAGTCAGTTAACTACTTGCCGACCAGCAGGTTCCCGCGAATCGCCATACCTGCACGTTGGTTCGCGGAGCCCACGAACGGCAGCAGACTTCCGCTCTGTCTTCCACGGGGAGCGATCGCGGGTGCCCGGTGGCAATCCAGGCCGCTGGACCCGCTGATTGGCTCCTCCTGTACCAGGGCTGCAGTTAGGAATCACAGGGCCCCCGTGCAGCCTACCTGGCAGCCCCCCCCCCCCCCCCCGAATTTATCAATATTTTCACTAAATATACACTATAATCATAATTTTTATCGGAAACAAACATTACAGAGAACCTGCGTGAATTAGCCCTTTTTTACACTTTTTTAATGTAAAAAAAATGTAACAATTCTTTTAATTTTAAAATTTTTTAAAATGTATTAAATGTTTAATTATTATTTTTTTAAAACTTGTTATTTTTTTTTTTACTGGAAAGGGAAGCCTGCAGCGCTGAGGGGGGGGGGGCAGCACAGTGAAAGGGGGGCACATGGGAAGGGGGGGGTCAGAAGAAGGCAGAACAGGGAGGGGGATCGGTGTCAGAGAACCAATTACAGAAATGATGCCCTGTGTCCGTGACCCCGCAGCAGCTGAAAGTTGGCAGGAGGGGGAGAAAACTGGCTTTCAGCTGCTGCAGAGAGACGCACAGGGCTTCCTTCTGTAATTGCCCTTCCGCCCATCTGCACCAGTTCCCCGTGCCGTTGGGGCCCCCCTGTGTGCCCGGGCCCCCCTACAGGAGGACTGGCCCTGCCTGTAGCCAATCAGCACCTCGCTCGCAGGAGGTCATCCTGAGGGCCTGAGGAATGTATGAGAGGAGCTGAACCCAGAGGTCCAGGAGAGCTGACAGAGGGAGACACTGGGACCACAGTAACATGAGTACAGGGACTCATGTCAAGGGGCCTGACCTGAGGGGGGCCACCCCATGTATAGGATAGTCAGTGGACGGGTGTCAGCAGTGAAGAAGAAAGAGGATGCTGGTGAGAGTGTCCTGAAGGTAATTGTCACTTCACCAAGTCGTCTTAAGGAAAGAGACTCAATTCAAGTTCATCCATAGTGGCAGGGTGAACCAACAGCCTGGCTGTATTGTAAGATAGGAGTTCTCAAGCATTGTCTATAGTTCATATTGGAGTATCCCTTCTCCTATCCCCATTTAAAATAAAACAAAAACAGCAACCAAATACTGATTATTGGAGCGAGCCAAGGAAGGAGAAAGTAAGAACTAGAAACTGTCATTATTACATGCTGGTAACTCAGGGGGACCCGTAAAGTGAAATCTGGCAGTCCTTATGTGGGCAGTGCAACTGCGACACGTGCAATGCACAAAGTTGCAGTGCAGTAGTTCAGTATAAGGGGCTTAAAACAGGTGGTGCGGAGGCAATATATGTCCCCCTCATCACCTATCAAACACTTCTGAAAAGCAATCCAAATGCAGATTGCTTTTCAGTCAGAGGAACGTCAGTCCTTTAACATACAGTATAAACAGTAAAGTTACTATGCAATAAAATGAAAAAAAATAAATAAATATATTATTATATATATATATATATATATATATATATATATATATATATATATATATATATATATATATATATATATATATATATATATATATATATATCTTTTATTTAGCAGAGACCCTAGGAAATAAAATGGCGGTCATTGCAACTTTTTATGTCACACAGTGTTTGCGCTGAAATTTTTCAAACGTGTTTTTTTTTTTTTTTTTTTTTGGGAAAAAAACAGTTTTATGAAAAAAAAAAAAAAAATAGTAAAGTTAGCCCAATTTCTTGTATAATGTGAAAGATAATGTTACGCTGAGTAAATAGATACCCAACATGTCATGCTTTAAAATTGCGTACACTCGTAGACTGATGCAAAAATTCGGTACTCACAAATCTCCATAGGCAACGCTTTAACATTTATTTTACAGGTTACCAGTTTAGAGTTACAGAGGGGATCTTGGGTAAAAATGATTGCTCTCGCTCTAACATTCGCGGTGATACCTCACATGTATGGATTGAATGCCGTTTACATATGTGGGCGCGACTTACGCATGCGTTCGCTTCTGTGTGCGAGCACCTGGGGACGGGGGACTTTAAAAAAAAAATTATTTTTTTTTTGTTTATTTTTATTTATTTTTTTATTGTTTATTTATTTATTTTTTACACTTTCCCTTAAATTTTTATTTTTTTAATTTTTTTATTTTTTATTTTATTTTTTATTGTTTATTTATTTTTTATTTTTTTTTACACTTTTCCTTAAATTTTTTTTATTTTTTTTTATCCCTTTTATTCCTATCACAAGGAATGTAAACATCCCCGGTAATAGGAATAGTGTATGACAGGTCCTCTTTATGGAGAGATCGGGGGTCAATAAGACCTCACATCTCTCCTATAGGCTGGCCGCTGGAATGACTGAAATAAAAAAAAACAAAAAAAAACAAACAAACACACGGTCTTGGCTATCCAGCCAAGATCACGGCAATATTGACAACTGCCAGGACGGGTGTGACGTCATAACGTCACGCCCGGGCCTCTGAGAATCATAAAGGCTGCCGGGGACCATCTGGTCCTTGCAGTCTCTATGGTGCACTTCCACCGCCAGCGGATTCCTTCTCTGGCTTGCCGTTCGCACGGGGGAGCCAGTAGAAGCACCGGAGGGCGGCGGGCGGGAGGGATGTCCCCTGCTGCCGCAGCCTGTAGGAACGATCAAGCGGCTGAACAGCCTCTATGATTGTTCTTATGGTGCAGGGAATTTCCGGCTGCAAAAAAATATCTGAATGATGCTGGCAGCTGCTCCCGTCATCCAGATACCCCCACCCGAAGCCCAGGAGGTCATACGATGGCCAGCGGTAAGATATCACTGTTAGGCCTCATTCATACAGAAATACTACTGTCTGCATTCTGCACCTCCACCCATGTCAAATTGGGAGCAGTGGATGCACCTGTGCATCCTCTGTATACCAGCAGACATCATGGGACTGTTTGCATTGGGATGTGCGGAACACCACCTGTACACCCCCCCATGCGCACACAGTCCTCATAGGAGTGCATACTGTGCTACACCCTGTATGAATAAAACCTTTTGGCAATGTCATGATGAATAAACTCCCGCACATGCGCAGGATAGGCGTCATCCCAACAATCTCAAAGATCAGCAGCTACAAGCCAACCAGCCAAATAAATATCAGCAGCCAGCTGGGGGCTCCGGGACAATGCAGCACTGGAGAGCAGGTAAATATAGTTTGGTTTAAAGTAAAGTAAGGTGACCAGATTTTTAAAATGAAATCCGGGGACATACTACTTTTTTTTTTATTGGCAGATGGTAAACTATTAATAAGCATATTTTCCTCAAATGGTTCATGATAAAAGAGATGGTCAGAGACTGCGGACAGAGGACAGGAGGAGACTGTAAGACAGAGACTGCAGACATGATACAGGAGATGGTCAGAGACTGCAGACATGATACAGGAGATGGTCAGAGACTGCAGACATGATACAGGAGATGGTCAGAGCCTGCAGACATGATACAGGAGATGGTCAGAGACTGCAGACGTGATACAGGAGATGGTCAGAGACTGCAGACGTGATACAGGAGATGGTCAGAGACTGCGGACAGAGGACAGGAGACTGTAAGACAGAGACTGCAGACATGATACAGGAGATGGTCAGAGCCTGCAGACATGATACAGGAGATGGTCAGAGACTGCAGACATGATACAGGAGATGGTCAGAGCCTGCAGACATGATACAGGAGATGGTCAGAGACTGCAGACATGATACAGGAGATGGTCAGAGACTGCAGACGTGATACAGGAGATGGTCAGAGACTGCAGACGTGATACAGGAGATGGTCAGAGACTGCAGACGTGATACAGGAGATGGTCAGAGACTGCAGACATGATACAGGAGATGGTCAGAGAATGCAGACGTGATACAGGAGATGGTCAGAGACTGCAGACATGATACAGGAGATGGTCAGAGACTGCAGACATGATAGAAGAGATGATTAGACACTCCGGATATTATACAAGAGATGGTCACTGAAAAGTGAGCCGCTGTGCTCAGGTCACTTTTCAGAGGCATTTGACATGCAGTGAGGAGGGGATATATTGCATTTCCTCACTGCCTGTTTAACCCCCTAACTACCACCTAAAAGCACATAGGACAAAATACTGTTATACGCTGAAGGAACAAAGCTCTTTGGCAAGTAAGGAAAGGAGGTGTGGGGGGGGGGCGGGTTCCTAGCTCAGTCACAGCGGCTTCAGGATTACAGTGTGGCTGTCGGCTGCTCCATTTAAACTTCCCGCCCACACATCCTATTCCCACGCAGCACACGGGCTGCTGGAGTGTGGGCAGACACAGGGAGGGAGGGGCAGACACAGGGAGGGAAGGGCGGACACAGGGAGGGAAGGGCGGACACAGGGAGGGAAGGGCGGACACAGGGAGGGAAGGGCAGACACAGGGAGGGAGGGGCAGACACAGGGAGGGAGGGGCAGACACAGGGAGGGAAGGGCGGACACAGGGAGGGAAGGGCAGACACAGGGAGGGAAGGGCAGACACAGGGAGGGAAGGGCAGACACAGGGAGGGAGGGGCAGACACAGGGAGGGAGGGGCAGACACAGGGAGGGAGGGGCAGACACAGGGAGGGAAGGGCGGACACAGGGAGGGAGGGGCAGACACAGGGAGGGAGGGGCAGACACAGAGAGGGAGGGGAAGACACAGGGAGGGAGGGGCAGACACAGGGAGGGAGGGGCAGACACAGGGAGGGAGGGGCAGACACAGGGAGGGAAGGGCGGACACAGGGAGGGAAGGACAGACACAGGGAGGGAAGGGCGGACACAGGGAGGGAAGGGCGGACACAGGGAGGGAAGGGCAGACACAGGGAGGGAGGGGCAGACACAGGGAGGGAGGGGAAGAAACAGGGAGGGAGGGGCAGACACAGGGAGGGAGGGGCAGACACAGGGAGGGAAGGGCGGACACAGGGAGGGAAGGGCGGACACAGGGAGGGAAGGGCGGACACAGGGAGGGAAGGGCGGACACAGGGAGGGAAGGGCGGACACAGGGAGGGAAGGGCGGACACAGGGAGGGAGGGGTGAGAAGAAGCAGAGCCGATCCAGCCTCTCCCATTCATGTGAGAGAGGGCACCCAGTGAGAACACACATCATTCCCAGCAGCAGGCATGTGCAGAGGGGGGGGGGTGGAGGGAGCTTGAGAACCTGCCCCTTTTGCCCCTTGATGCCCAAAGTGCCCTTTTGTCAAGGCAAAATTTCCACAGCGGCGCCCATAAACAGTGTGGCTTGTCCCAGCGCTGTCTCTTCCCCACTTTCATTTTTTTCTTTAGGACAATGTCACTTCTTCTTAGGCCAAGATAACACAAATGAATGGCAACCAGTGAAAAAAAATAAACAATTGCCCCCCCCCCCCCAGCATCTCATAGCACAGAACTCCTGCAGAAGTCTAGGGCTGATTGTAAAATATAATATACACCGGCTGAGCCTTTTATCAACCATCTCACCTCCCATATCGAAGCCAATGACAGGCTGGGGATTTTCGGGCCGATAGGTAGTGATGGCGTATCCTACTACTCCCCCTGCTGGTCCAGAGAGGATGGCACGGGAACCGCTGAAGCTGTGCATCGGAGTCAGGCCCCCATCTGAACGCATGAAGAGGACCTGTATATCCTGCAGATAGAAGGCAAAATCTTCATCAAAATCTGGAGTTGCATTTTAGCTTCAGCAGCCAAATTCAGCAGGGTTTGCATAGTGCTTCTAGTTATTATTTCAGTCTCCTGATTTTATAGGATTTGTGAAAACTTTTCGCACTAGAATCTACAAAAGGGAGATGTTCCAAATCAGGGAGCACACATTAACAAAGTAAAAAGGGGGGGGGGGGGTTGAGGGAAGGTGGCGCTGCCTAGGGAGATGATGTATATAGAAAAGTAATAAATTATACCAAAGGATCAGTGACGTATGAATTAAATGTACTTCAATACTGGGAAAAACACGTGGCAGTGTAAATTAATAATGATATCAGCAATGTATAAAATATAAAGTGCCCCAATGCTGGGAAAAACACGTGGCAGTGTAAATAAATAATGATATTAAAATGAATACCCCAGGAGGACGTCAGTTGTGACGAAACGGGCGGGCGGATCTCCAGCCGGCCGGCGGGCTTTGATTTTACGTTTAATTTCTGCTATTTATGTAAGTGTCTCTTCGTTTTTTTTATTTTAAAAGGTTTATTGCAAAAGGCAAAACAGGGTACTCACAAAGTAACAGAGGTATCAGAGCGTTGAATGAGGTTTGACGGAACGCAATGCGTTCCAAAGCCCAGAAAGGGAAGTGACGTGACGGCGCCGTACGCATTTCATCATACGCCACTGATTCTTTGGTATAATTTATTACTTTTTTAGATACATCATCTCCCTAGGCAGCGCCACCTTCCCTCAACCCCTCCCCCCCCCCCTTTTTTTTACTTATCAATATAGTCCTTGGGTTATATTTAAGGGAGGCTACAGCTGTTTCTTTCACCTCAGTGCAGAACCCCCCCCCCCCCCTCTTATTTATTTACAGATTTACAAAGGAAAGCATTCTTTCGTTCTGAGCCGGTGCTGTGTCTCACCTTAAGTTGGTTCTTGAAGCCTCTGCTGAACCCGTCCAGGTATCTCTGTATACATGGGGTCAGATAGGCATCAGCACAGGCAGTGTAGCCCCTGGGCACCATGCGGATCATTGGCATCACCTCCGAGGAGAGAGAGACATGGGTGAACCCTAGAGAACGGGCCAATTCTCCAACCTGGTGTTCATGTGAGGACCACCTGAGGGGAACGTACAAAGACAGATCACTGAGCATCTCCAAACACAGGGCAACCATTGGAGGATCTTCTCACCTTCAAAGATCTCCTCTCTTAAAAGTCCTCTTCACATCAGTGTCGTCCTGTGTGCCAACTTGTGTAGTTTGCTGCAGTGCCATTCATTTTGACTTGCACCACATTGCAGGGCCGCTGATAGGGGGGGGGGGGGACCACCAGTCCTTCTGTAGGAGGCCCAGGCAACAGGGGAGGACTAGGCCAGGGGGCAGGGGGGCAACTGCCCCCTGGGCCACTCTGATGCCCAGTAAAAAGGCTGCACTGCTTCTGCCACAGTCATGCCTAATGTTTTCTGGTGAAGTAAAAAATCCCTGCCGCTGACCTACTGAGTGAGGGTCGAAGACAAGGACAGAGTGCAATCCTCACCCCCCCCTCAGCATGGATGGTGCAAACTGTGTCTGAGCAGAGACTGGTTCCATGCCCCACTGGAGACTCTCCTCCAGCCCCAACCGAGCTGTCCCAGCTGCCCCCAACTGCCCCCTGCTGGCCAGGTCGGGAACCCGGATTCAGCCGCTGAGTAGAGAGTACATTCAGCCTGGAATGGGGGTCAGGAGGAGGCCAGGAAGAGGGAGATTGAGAGGGGGGGCCAAATTGCTGCACCATGGGCCTCTGGTTTGTACTTGCCCCCTGGGCTGAAAGTTGCCAGTCAGACCCTGCTGGACAAACAGGGGGGCACCAACAGCATGAGGAATCAGTGTGGTCGGGCAGAGGGGCAATTACAAAAGAATGCCCTGTGCGGGCCCTCTGCAGCAGCAGCTAAAAGCCAGTTTTGCCCCCCTCCTGCCAGCTTTCAGCTGCTGCAGGGAGAGACACAGGGCATTGTTTCTTTGAATTACTTCTCTGACACTGATCAACCTTCCCCTGTTCTGCCTGCTTCTGATCCCCCCTCCCCGCGTGCCCCCCTGCATGCCCCCTTTCACTGTGCCGCCCTGTGTGCCCCCCTTTTACTATGCCGCCCCCCCCCCCCACACACACACACAAAGCACTGCAGGCTGCCTTGTGCTGTAGAAGAATAACAAATTGTAAAAATAAAGAAAAAGTTTTACTGCGGCAGGCAGCCCTTCCTGCACGAACCGGCATAGGACTATGTCGGTCATGCGCCTAGTGCTAGGGGCCGAGCATGCGTCACTGCCGGTGCCCTCCCACCCCCACTCGGCAGCGGGGACTCTGATGCACGGGGCCGTCAGCTCCGATTGCCGCCGGCCACCCGCAATCTCTCCCCGCAGAGAGGGAAGGACGGTCAGCTGTTGTAAACTCAGCTGACCGTTCTTCTATTTTTTTTGTACTAGTAATGGCGGCGATCTGCGATTTTTAGCGGGACTGCGACATTGCAGCGGACAGATCGGACCCCTAACTGACATAATTGTTTACACTTTTGGGGGGAGGAGGGGGGGGAACCAGTGACATTACCACAGTAATCAGTGCTAAAAATATGCTCTGTCACTGTACTAATGACACTGGCAGGGAATGGGTTAACCCAGGGGAGATCAAAGGGTTAAATGTGAGCCTAGGGGAGTGATTTCTAACTGCGAGGGGGAGGGGCTTGTGGAATCAACACAGAGATCTGTGTTCCTAAATAGGAGGATCACAGGAACTCTGTATTGATTCCTGAGAGAACAACGGTCTGCTGTGTTTATATCAGCAGACCTCCGTTCTCTCTCCAAGGGGAGCGATCGCAGATGCCCGGCGGTAATCATGGCGGGCGGCTCCGTGGATCGGCCTCTCCGCTGGCGAATGGGCTCGCGCCTCCAGGATTACTCTCGTGAACCGTTTGCGGGAACCTGCCGACCTGCAGTTATACGTTTTACGGCAGCTGGTCAGCAAGTGGATAGACCTGCAAAGGTTTCATGTACTGTATTCATGTTCATTAGAACATTGCATAGATACATAAACATAACTCAACTTGGTACAAGGCTGAAGGGCATAGGGGTGCACACAGGGTGTGACGGGTGTGCCTGGGCACACCCTAATCCAGGGTAACCAATAAGAATTTTCCTTATGCCGCAGCTGAAAGCAGGCTTCTTCTCATCTCCCTCTGGCAGCATTCAAGAGGAGGAAAATACAGGGGATTGGTACCAGTATATGCCATACCTCCTGTCCCTGCCTGTTCCTCTTTTTCCTGTTCCCCAGTCCCCTTGTGCTCCCCTGACCTCCCCCCCCCCCCCTCCCATAGTGCTGCCTGCTTCCCTCCTCTCTCGCTGGCTGTTGTGGGGGGGTATTTCAGGATAAAGCGTGGGAAAGGGTCTGGTAAATAGGTCATTTACTGGCCCCTTCCTTTTATGAATGAATACAGTGAGCGATCAGTGCCGATCACTCCTGTGTCCATTCCTAACCGAAGCATAATAAACTGTGTTTCCTATGCTACAGTTTGTGAATGAACAGAAAGCCGCTCAGCACAGAGCACTTCCCATTCATTCCCTGTCCAGTGCAGCTGAGGCTGCAGAGAAAGGGGCTGGGGAATCTCTGTCGTCAGTCTCTTTCTCGATCTCAAAAATGAGACATCAGGGGGGTCTGTTTAGACCCAAAATATCTCAAAGAACCCCCAATGGGGCTCCTAAAAAAAAAAAAGTAAAAAAAGAAAAATGTTAAAAAAATCCATCCATGTTTTATTAGATTTTAGAATGTTTGTTCACGTGTATTTTAGAAGGGTGTGTGTTTCTGTGTGTTTGAGCTTTGGGGTGCACACTCTAAGGCACGGGTGTCAAACATGTGGCCCTCGTACCCAGGGCTTTTTTTCAGCTGGAACGTGGTGGAATGCCGTTCCGCCACCTTCGGCTCTTGCAGATCCCTGCCTACCCTGCATGCACTCACAGCAGGGCACAGTAGTACCGACCAATGATCTCCCTTCAAGTGAGAGAGAGACGCGGAGCCACCTGCACTGCCGGGAAGTACTAGAGCCAGATGAGATGCAAGGGAGCTTTTTGGGGGGTGGGGAAGGGGCACTCTGTACTCCGCACACTCCTGAACTCTTCACACCACGTACTTCTTATCTCTGCATTCTGTACATAGCGCACCCATAAACCCTGCACTCTGTATTTCATACACTCCTCAACCCTGCACTCTGTACATATCGCACCCATGAACCCCCACACTCTGTAAGTCATAGATTCCTCAACCCTGTACTCTGTTCATACGGCACCTATAAACCCCGCACTCTGTAGGTCATAGACTCCTTAACCCTGCTCTCTGTACATAGTGCAGGGTTTATGGGTGCCGTATGTACAGAGTGCAGGGTTGAGGAGTCTATGACTTACAGAGTGCAGGGTTTATGGGTGCACTATGTACAGAGTGAAGGGTTGAGGAGTGTATGACATACAGAGTGCAGGGTTTATGGGTCCGCTATGTACAGAGTGAAGGGTTGAGGAGTGTATGACATACAGAGTGCAGGGTTTATGGGTGCGTTCTGTATGTCATAGACTCCTCAACCCTGCACTCTGTACATAGCGCACCCATAAACCCCACACTCTGTAGGTCATACAGTCCTCAGCCCTGCAGTCTGTACATAGCGCACCTGAACCCTGCACTCTGTATGTCATACACTCCTCAACCCTGCAGTCTGTACATAGCGCACCCCTGAACTCTGCATTCTGTATGTAGCACACTCGTGAACTCTACACTCTGTACACTGCATACTTCTAAGTATCTAAGTAGATGCATAGTCTTATAGATACAACCGGACCTTTGAGGACAACCCTAATGCTGATGCGGCCCACACTGAAATTGAGTTTGACACCCCTGCTCTAAGGCAATAGGTTGTGACACCTATGTTGGAGGGGGGTTGGGTGGAAGGTTGACCAGCAAGACCGTTCTGTTCTAAGATGTATCCCAAATCATTCCTTTTGGCTTGGGATCAGCCAATGTTAGTCCTGGACAATGAGAGGAAGGTTCATGGGGGATGGTGAACAGTACTCGGGAAGGAAAGGCTAGAATGAGGCGCTGGGAAGATATTGAGGATGTAAGGGGACCCTACTGGGAAGCTGGGAGAGTGTCTGATGATGCTGGCAATGGAAACGAAGGACCATTTCTCTCACTGACACCAGTGATAAGGGAACTATTCCTCCCACTGAGACCAATTATTGGCAGGGGGATTGGTTCTAGCACATGCGCCCCTTTCATCTGCTGCCTGGGCCCCCTGTGTGCCCCTATTCCCCCGCAGCTCTTCCAGCTTCCCTCAGTCCATTTATCTTCACCCTCAGCTGCACAGATGACTGTATAGGAAGCACTCTGAGGCTTCATGCTCATTCACAAACTGAAGCATAGTAAACACAGCTTACTATGATTCAGTGATGGACGGACGCAGGAGTGATTGGTACTGATCACTCACTGTGTTCATTCAGGAAAGTAAGGGGGCAGGAAATTAAATCCCCCTGTGTGCTGAGGGGGGAATAGGGGCACACAAGGGGGCTCAGACAGCAGATAGAAGGGGCGCATGTGCTAGAACCAATCCCCCTGCAGTGAAGCTGGAGGGAGAGGAGGAGAAGCTGGCAGTGCTGCAGTGGGAGACAGAAGAGGATCGGTGTCTGCAATAAGACAGTACAGCCGGCCCTCCTGGTCAGCAGGTGCCTGGGCCCCCCCCCCCTTTTGAACTGATGAGGCCCGGGCCCAGTATAGGAGGGCTGGCTGTATTGCCTTATCAGCGACCCTGCCACTGATATAGACGTCTGCGGGGTGAAGGCAGAATAAGGACCAATCTCATTGTAGAATTATCAGTCAGTATTAAACATCCTTTGTTATCTGTTGCAAAAAAAAAAATACAATTTTCAGCACAGATAATGGATAGGTGGGTATTGGTGCTGCTCACGTGTATGAGTGCATTAGAACCACCGCCAGGCTGCGAATCCCGCGAGACAGCGCCCCCTGTAGCTTGGTCTTCAGATGTTCCAGATTCAGCGGTTCCCAGACCTCCAGAGAGTCCCCTGTGGAACCTAAACATAGGAGAACAATGAGGGTTCTAAAAAGACTACTAATCCCTACTTCTATTCCTATTGTACCTCTCCTGGAAAATGCATGGAGTATGAGGGTGCTACAGCAACAACCAGCTGGACAACCCGTATCACCCAAGAAGAATGGTGCCACCATGCCATGAATCTCTATTATATAGTCCAGATATTTGAATTATCACATCACAATGAAATATGAAATGAATGCTAGAGCAATCTCTTCTCTGCCTTTTGGTTAAGATCCAGCATTGAGTCTGTTCTTATTAATGTCCAGTAGGGGTTGCTCCACCATCACTCTGGCTTTTTGACAGTGATGGCAGGCTGTATAGTATCTCTGCTGGCAGAGGCGTAATTAGAGCCTTCAGGGCCCCGGTGCAAGAAACCATGAAGGGCCCCTCTGACCCCCCGAGGCGACCCAGCCCCATGCGTCTCCCCTGTACACCTGGATAGGAGGGGCGGCATACAGAGGATCTACTGCAATGGAGAGGGGATTGAATCCTCTATATGCTGCCCTGCTGCTCCTCCTATCCAGGTGTACAGAGGCATGGACCCACTGGAGCATGGGGTTGGATGATTCGCATCGGTGGTGGTAGTGATGGGGGGGATGGAATGGGATCAGTGGCAGCGGTGGTGGGGGGGATGAGATCAGTGGCAGCGGTGGTGGGGGGTGAGATGAGTGGCAGCGGTGGTGGAGGAGTGAGATGAGTGGCAGCCGTGATAGGATGGGATGAGTGGCAGCCGTGATGGGATGGGATGAGTGGCAGCCGTGATGGGATGGGATGAGTGGCAGCCATGATGGGATGGGATGAGTGGCAGCCGTGATGGGATGGGATGAGTGGCAGCCGTGATGGGATGGGATGAGTGGCAGCAGTGGTGGGATGGGATGAGTGGCAGCAGTGGTGGGATGGGATGGGTGGCAGCAGTGATGGGATGGGTGGCAGCAGTGGTGGTGGGATGGGATGAGTGGCAGCAGTGGTGGTGGGATGGGATGAGTGGCAGCAGTGGTGGTGGGATGGGATGGGTGGCAGCAGTGGTAGGATGGGTGGCAGCAATGGTGGTGGGATGGGATGGGTGGCAGCAGTGGTTGGTGGATGGGATGAGTGGCAGCAGTGGTGGTGGGATGGGATGAGTGGCAGTAGTGGTGGTGGGGTGGGATGAGTGGCAGCAGTGGTGGTGGGGTGGGATGAGTGGCAGCAGTGGTGGTGGGGTGGGATGAGTGGCAGCAGTGGTGATGGCGGGATGGAATGAGTAGCAGTGGTGATGAAGGGGGTGGGATGAGTGGCAGGGGAGGTGGTGAAGGGAGGTGGGATCAGTGGCAGCAGTGGTGGTGAAGAGGGTGGGATGACTGGCAGTGGTGGTGGCGAAGGGAGGAGGGATCAGTGGCAGTGGTGGTGAGGGGGTTGGTAGTGATGAGGGGGGTGGGATGAGTGGCAGCTGATGTGGGATGGGATGAGTAGCAGTGGGGGTAGTGAAGGGGATGGGATGAGTGGCAGCGGTGGTGGGGAAGAGGGTGGAATCAGTGACAGTGGTGTTGGTGAAGGTGTTGGGATTAGTGGCAGCGGTGGTGGTGGTGAGGGGCGTGATTAGTGGTGGTGGTGAGGGGGGTGGCATCAATGGCAGTGAGGGGGGATGGATTAGTGGCAGTGGTGGTGCCAATCCCATGACCCTACGCCGTTTTTTTCATGTTTTTTATGTGTATTGCCGGGAGCCGACAACACATTACAGCCGCAAGCAAGTTTAAATGACATTTTTTCCATGTAGAAATGACAGTATTGCTGCAGCAGGCTACATACATCATACAGATGCTCCACTTTACAGGCACATTAAGGGGGGACCCCCCCGGCACGATATTTAAAGGAATTTTTCATTTTTATCATTTCGATTTAAGCATTATTAAAACTGTAAAAAAAAAAAACTGTTGTTTTAAATAATGTTTGCATTGTAACCAGGTCCTCTTATGGCAATAACTTGCTTATAAGCTTTATAATGAGGACTTTTGATTTTTCATGTTCGTGTCCCATAGACTTTAATAGAGTTCGCATGTTCATTAGAACTTTTTCCCTGTTCGAGATGTTCTGGTGCAAAATGAACAGGGGGGGGGGGGGGGTGTTCAGCCCATCACTACTGAGGACTTTATGGTCTACCACGGGTCATGCACAATGCATTGTAAACTCTCCAACCCCCCTGGTATCTCGTCATCTCTAATCCTTGTGTCTTTCCAACATTTCTTATGTACCAAAATGTTTCAACTTGTACAAATTTCACCTCCTGCACAAAAACCCGGCATCCCATATTGTCAGCACCTCAGAGGAGAAGAAATATTTACTTCTTTACATTAATACTGCCAGGAATTGTGACATTGATTTGTGACTGGTTAGGCTCACCTATGAAGGTCTTCGTTGAAGGCTGTTTTTGGAGCCGACAGTCAGATTGCTGGAGGACGATTCTCTCCTCCACCTCTATAACCTCTTCATACAGCACCTCCGGCATCCGCACCTCCTGCAAGAGAAGGTTCAAGTCATTGTAAACCCTCACCTTGTAAAAAAAAAAAAAACTTGTTTAACCACTTTACCACCGGAGGATTTTCCTGCTTTACGTCCAGGCCACTTTTTGCAACTTAGCACTGTGCAACTTTAACTGACAATTGCGCGGTCATGCAACGCCGTACCCAAACAAAATTTACGTCCTTTTTTTCCCACAAACAGAGCTTTCTTTTGGTGGTATTTGATCACCTCTGCGCTTTTCATTTTTTGCGATATTAATAAAGAAATAGCGAACATTTTGTAAAAATAACAATATTTTTCTACTTTGACAGTTAAAAAATATCCAATATATTCAATTTTTGTCATATATTTAGGCCAAAATGTATTTAGCTACATGTCTTTGACAAAAAAAATTCTCAATTAGCGTATTTTTAACCGCTTTAACACCGGAAGATTTTACCCCCTTCCTGACCAGGCCATATTTTAAGATTCGGCACTGCGTTACTTTAACGGACAATTGCGTGGTCGTGCGACATTGTACCCAAATTAAATTCATGTCTTTTTTTCCCCCACAAATAGAGCTTTCTTTTGGTGGTATTTGATCACCTGTGCGATTTTTACTTTTTGCGCTATAAACAAAAAAAGAGCGACAATTTTGAAAAAATAACAATATTTTTCACTTTTTTTTATATGAAATTCCCCCCCAAAAAAATTTAAAAATCAAAAATTTAACATTTTAGGCCAATTTGTTTTCTGCTACATATTTTTGGTGAAAAAAAAAAAAAATCGCAATAAGCGTATTTTGGTTTGCGCAAAAGTTATCGCAGCTACTAACTAAGGGAAATTTATGTCATTTTTATTGTTTTTTTTTTTTTACTAGTAATGGCGACGATCTGCGATTTTTTTTGCGGGACTGCGACATTGCGGCGGACAGATCGGACCCTTGACTGACATTTTTGACACTTTTGGGGGGGGGACCAGTGACGTTACTACAGTAATCAGTGCTAAAAATATGCACTGTTACTGTAATAAGGACACTGGCAGGGAAGGGGTTAACTTTATTGGTGATCAAGGGGTTTAATGTATGCCTGGTGCTTACTGACGTGTGTGGGGGGGGGGGGAGGGGACTGTGTGACACAGACACAGATCGCAGGTTCAGCTATGCTGAATCCTGTAATCTGTCAATGCCTGTCACATAGGAGATCCGCCCGCTTTGTTTACACAAGTGGGCGGATTTCCTCACTCGATCCCCGACGATTGGGGAAGAGCAGCGGTGATCACCGCCTCTCCTCCCCTGGCCCGACTCCCGCTGTGACTGAATACAGCGGGAGCGAGCCTCCGGCGGCACGCGCACGCCACCCAGAAGGGTCTACGTCGCTGGACGGAATCGAGCCACTTTGCCGCAGTACAGTCAATGTGAGCGGTCGGCAAGTGGTTAAAAAAGAAATGAACGATAATAGGATTTTTGTACTTGCAGTAAAATCCATTTCTCGGAGTTCATTGACGGACACAGCGCTCCATATTCAGAACCATAGGTTTATATTGCCCCCTACAGGAGTAGGACACTAGGCAGAAAAAAACACTTGGCTACGCCTAGGGGCAGTCCTAGCCGGTATACTCCTCCTCTCTGCTATAAGCCTTCAGTTTAGTAACAAGCAGTATCAGAAGTATCACATCTCCATAGAGGGGTGAGTGCTGTGTCCGTCAATGAACTCAGAGAAATGGATTTTACAGTAAGTGCAAAAATCCTAATTTCTCTTTCGTTCATTGACAGATTCAGAACCATAGGGACGTCCTCAAGCGGTGCCAAAAACATGAGGGGTGGGCCAAAAAACCACAAGGCTAAACACAAGAAGCCAACCAGGTAACAGGAGCTCAACAAAAAACAGGAGCCCAACCTGAACAATACACCCCTAAAGAGGGAACAGGCCCTCTAAACAGCGGCCTGAAAAACCCTGCGGCCAAAAGAAGCATCGGCAGATGCCAAAACATCCACTTTGTGGAATCTTATGAAAGTGTGCACCAACGACCAGGTGGCCACCTTGCAAACCTGCGCCATTTACGCATGATGACGGAAGGCCCAAGAAGCACTAAAGCGCCCATGTAGAGTGCGCCATTACCGGAAAAGGAGGAACCCAACTCTTGATAGAATAGCCTGAGTCACCGCCTGTCTGATCCATCCGGAAATGGTCGCAGGAGAAGCAGACAGTCCTTTTCTTGGCCCATCTTATCTTTGTAGACCGCCAAGTAGGGGTACGACAAGATAACGCTGCCAGTTCCGACACCCTGTGAGCCGAGTTGATAGGCACCAAAAAAGCCACCCTCTGATACAGCGTAAGCAAGGGAATCTCCTGAGTATTTTCAAAGGGAGGCTTCTGGAGAAGTACAAAGTTCAAATCCCATGGCGGTGGAGGAGACCGCACCAGCAGAGTCAGATAACGAACCCCTTGAATGAAAGTACGCACCAAGGAAGGTATGGCCAAGGGTCAGTGAAAGAAGACCGCCAAAGCCGACACCTGGCTCTTGATGGTACTTAAGGTCAGCTTCTGCTCAACACCTCGTTAAAGGAAGGTCAAAATCGCAACCACTGAAAAGGAACGAAGGTGAACTCTAATCGACTCACACCACGAAATGTACGCTTTCCACTTACGATGGTAAATCTTTTGAGAGGTAGAATTCCTAGCCTTCGGCAGTGTCGGAATAACTGACCCAGGCAAACCTCTATCCCTCAGCACCTGGCTTTCAACAGCCAGGCCGTCAAAGCCAGCGATTGTAAAGCAGGATGAAAGATCGGCACATGGGACAGCAAGTCCTCCCTTAGAGGAAGCCTCCAAGGGGCATTGACCAACATTAGCACTAAGTAGGGATGCACCGAATATTCGGCGGCCGAACATTATTCGGCCGAAAATAGAAAAAATAGCACTTTCGGTGTTCGGCAGAATAAGTCAAAAGGCCGAATAATTTTGTGCCAAACAATAGGGCTGAACGATAGTCGATATGATATCGACTATCGTTCTGTGGCCGTAGGCGATATTCATATCGCCGAGGTCACGATATTTACAGGGGGAAGGGACTCGGAGGAGGACAGGAGGACTCACAGACTTCCGTGTTAGGCAGGGGAAGCCGGGACACTTTAGCGGTGAGCATACATACATTACTCACTCGTGCACTGCAGCCCGCCCCACACATTCAGTGAGTCTTACTCTCCTCCCTAGTTTTTTCAATGGCACATTCAGGAAGCCAATCACGCCGTGATTAGCTGCACAGCGAACCAATCACGCGTGCCTGTACACCTGATTGGTTCCGCTGTGCCGCTACTCACGGCGTGATTGGCTTCCTGAATGTGCCATTGAAAAAACTAGGGAGGAGAGTAAGACTCACTGAATGTGTGGGGCGGGCTGCAGTGCACGAGTGAGTAATGTATGTATGTGGCTGTGCTCCTTTCCAGGCTCCTACTAGTCCACCTCCAGCCTCCTACTACCACCACTATGAGAGACTGTCTGTCACTGTATAATCTGATCGAGTCCACACTGACACTGACTGTCACTGAGTAATTGATGTTACCACATTAACCCTGACCTGCCCAGTGCCCTGTATCTGCAATTAAAATTTACAAGGCTGCCTGCATGCTTCCTGATTTCCATTCCCAGCATCCTTCCCAATCCCTACAGTGTCACTAACATTAACCCTATGGTACAAGGCTGCAGTGTACACTTAATCCCATTCCCTACAGTAACATTTAGGGAGAGAGACATGAGAGGACAAGAGAGAGAGAGAGAGAGAGAGAGAGACATGAGAGGTCAAGAGAGAGAGAGAGAGAGACATGAGAGGACAAGAGAGAGGACAAAAAATTGGCAAAATAAATGGAAAAAATGCGAAACACCGCGTTCGGTATTCGGCCTTCGGCCAAACATTTCATTATTATTCGGCTTCGGCTTCGGCCAAGAATTTCATTTCGGTGCATCCCTAGCACTAAGTCGGTGTACCAAGACCGCCGAGGCCACTCCAGGGCCACCAAAATGACCAGAATCCATTCAGGCTCGATCCTGCGCAGAAGCCGAAGAAGGAGCTTAAAAGGAGGAAATCCATAGATCAGATGATACTGGCCCCACGGGGCAACCAGAGCACCTGTTGTGTCTGCTAGATGATCCCTTGATCTTGCCACAAACCTCAGTACCTTTTTGTTGAGCCGAAACGCCAAACAGGTCCACCATCGGGGTGCCCCACCGCAGACATATCAGCTGAAACACATCCGGATGAAGGGACCACTCCCCTTTGTCCAATGCCTACTGACTGAAGTAATATGCCTGCCAATTTTCCACACCTGGCATGTGTACAGCGGAACGGGCTGGATCAATTTGTTCTGCCCATCGGAGAATGCCAGCTACCACCAGATCCACCAACATACTTTTTCTTCTGTCCTGGTGATTGACATAAGCCATCGTTGTGCAATTGCCCAACTGAATCCGTACCGGGAGCCCCCGGAGCCGATCCTTCCAGTGATCCAGGCCAAGCCTGATCTCCCGAAGTAGTGATCGACCGACATCCTTTTTTTGATGCCGATACCGATATTTTGGTCATTGGACACGGTATCGGCCGATATTTTCGGGCATGTAAACATTTTTTTTTCCAGGTACTCCTTGTGGAGGGATCTGGGGTCTAAAAGACCCCCAAACCCCTCATCGGCACTGAAAAGCATTCAAAACACCAAGTTTGGCTGTTTTGAATGCGGTCAGTTTTTTAAATTTGGCGCTGAGTACCCGGAAGTGATGTCATGACATCACTTCCGGGTTTTTACATGGAGACCCGATCAGAGCCAAATGCGGCTTTGATCGGGTCTTCTCTTGGCCGGCGGTGCAGGTAGGATGCCCGGGTCACCCGGCTGGACGGGAGACCCAGACGAGCCGCGGAAGGCGGCGGGAGGGGGACGTCCCCTCCCGCTCCTTGTAATGACAGCCAAGCGGCTTCTCAGCCACATTGGTTGTCATTACAAGACAGCCGACCGTCGGCTATGGATGCCGGTACCGGGGTGTTGCCTCTAGCTGCAGGTATCACTCTGGTACAGCACTTTCCTGAAATATCGGTAACCTCAAGGGCCGATTCCGATATATCGGGGAAAGTGCATACCGGCCCCCGATATATCGGTGTTGCCGATAATCGGTCAGGCCCTATCCCGAAGTTCCAAGACATTGATCGGTAGTCCAGATTCTCCCAGCGTCCAACTACCCAGAGCCGAGCTCAGCCTCAGGACACCTCCCCAACCAGACAGACTGGCATCCGTCGTGATTACTGTCCAATAAAGGGGGAGAAAAGACTTGCCCTACCGAAGAGTTGGAAAAGCCACCAGACCAAGGAACCCCTGGTTTCCCAACTCAGCTGAATCTGATTGTCCAGAGACTTTGGACATCAGGCCTTTCTCCCGAACATTTCTGTGAACATCCGTGAAGGAGTGTCTTTTCTTTTGTAGATCAGGATAGAAGTAGATTGATGAATCGCTGCATTTTCATGCCGCAGTTCAATGAAATGGAGACAAACTACGGTACTTAAAAATCTCCATAGGCGACGCTTTAAAAAATGTTTAACAGTTACCAGTTTAGGGTTACAGAGGAGGTCTTTTTTTAGAATTATTGCTCTCGCTCTGGCGATCGCAGCGATACCCCACATGTGTGGTATGAACACTGTTTTCATTTGCGGGCGCCACTTACGTATGCGTTTTTTTCGTGCGTGAGTTTACGTCGACGGGGGCGCTTTAAACATTTTTTTTTTTTCATATTTATTTTAATTTTTTTAATTTTAGCACTGTTTTTAAAAAAAAAAAAAATCTTATCACTTTTATTGCTGTCATAAGCAATGTAAACATCCCTTGTGACAGTAACAGGCAGTGACAGGTACTCTTTATGGAGGGATCGGGGGTCTAAAAGATCCGAAACCCCTCCACTGCACTTCAATGTATTCAAAAATGCCAAAATCTGCATTTTTGAATACTGACAGTTTTTTTTTAAATTGGCGCCGTTAGCCGCCGAGTAAACCGAAAGTGACGTCATGACGTGGCCTCCAGGTTACTACATCAGAGACCCAATTAAAGCCAAATCCGGCTTTGTTTTGGGACTCCAACCAGTCCTCAGACGTGCCGGTAGGTTGCTCGGGTGGGACGGAAGACCCGGGCAGAGCCGCAGAAGGTGGCGGGAGGAGAAGGGGGGGTGGGACGTTTCCACCCACTCGCTGGGAGGAGAAGCTCCAAGCCGCATCAGCTGTCTTCTTCTGAAAGCCGACCACCGGCTCTAAAGAACGGTATCGGGGTGATGCCTGCAGCTGAAGATCATCCTGCTACAGCCACTTCTCCGAGCCGACGTACAGGGACAGGTTCAGGTACAGGGACACGTTCAGGTACAGGGACAGGGGCAGGTTCAGGGACAGGGGCAGGTTCAGGGACAGGGGCAGGTACAGGGGCAGGTTCAGGTACAGGGACAGGGACAGGGGCAGGTTCAGGGACAGGGGCAGGTTCAGGGACAGGGGCAGGTACAGGGACAGGGGCAGGTTCAGGGACAGGGGCAGGTTCAGGGACAGGGGCAGGTTCAGGGACAGGGGCAGGTTCAGGGACAGGGGCAGGCTCAGGGACAGGGGCAGGCTCAGGGACAGGGGCAGGTTCAGGGACAGGGGCAGGTACAGGGACAGGGGCAGGTACAGGGGCAGGTTCAGGTATAGGGACAGGGGCAGGTTCAGGTACAGGGACAGGTTCAGGGACAGGGGCAGGTACAGGGACAGGGAAAGGGACGTTGATTCGCCGGAAGTGGTTAAATAGTTTGTTTTGAGCTTTTTGGTGGTAGTTAGAGGGTCAAACAATAGGTTATGGACTGTATCTGGTCTTGCCCCTCAGTTAGATAATACATTATATGAAGATCGAATAATAAAAACTTGCCAGGTCGAAGATTTTGGGTCTGGCCTGGTTCCCGATGTGGAGCAGATCTTTGAAGCCCTTGGTGATGAGCAGAGCGATCCTTTCTCCCTTTCTTTCCAGCAGGGCGTTGGTGGCCACGGTGGTCCCCATCCGGATCCATTCGATCTGCTGAGTGTCCAGGGGGCGATCCCGTGGGAACGCAGAGCCCGTTTCCTGCATGACAAACCTGCATTAGATTTCAAATCTCAGTCCAAAACGCTGAATTACAACCATTAGACATAATAATGTAACATTTATTTCATAAGATCTCACAGGTCTATTTTTTCACTTCTAGAGGGCTCACTTTTCTGCTTTAACCACTTCTGAACCGGAAAATTTTCCCCCTTAATGACGAGGCCATTTCTTGTGATACGGCACTGCGTTACTTTAATGGGCAGTTGCGCGGTTGCGCAACGCTGTTCCCAAATAAAATTGATGTCCTTTTTTCCCCACAAATAGAGATTTCTTTTGGTGGTATTTGATCACCTGTGCGATTTTTATTTTTTGGAGCTATAAACCAAAAAAAGAGCGACAATTCTGTAAAACAAAAATATATTTTTTTTACTTACTGCTCTATAACATTCCCAATTAAAAAATAAATACATTTATTTGAATCAAATTTTAGGCCAATTTATATTCTGCTACATATTTTTGGTAAAAAAAAAAAAAAAATCTCAATAAGCGTTTTATGATTGGTTTGAGCAAAAGTTATCGCGTCTACAAACTAGGAGAAAGATTTATGTCATTTTTATTTATTTATATTTTTTAATAGTAATGACGGCGATCAGCGATTTTTAGCGGGACTGCGACATTGTGGCGGACAGATCGGACACCCAACTGATATTTTTGACACTTTTGGGGGGGGGGGGGGCAGTGACAGTGCATATTTTTAGCACTGATTACTGTAGTAATGACACTGGCAGGTAAGGGGTTAACTCCAGGGGCGATCAAAGAGTTAAATGTGAGCTTAAGGGGTGTTTTCTAACTGTGAGGGGGATGGGCTAATTGAATCAACAGAGACCTGTGTTCCTAAATAGGAGGAGCCCTGTGATGATTACTGAGAGAACAGCAATCTGCAATGTTTACAACAGCAGACCGCCATTCTCTCTCCATGGGGAGCAATCGCGGCCGCGTGCCCTGTGCCTCATGGGCATGCCCCCACCCCCAGGATCGCTCCGGCGAACCACTGTACAGGTATGGCAATTCGCAGGTACCTGCCGACGTATATGGGTGGTGGCTGGTCGGCAAGTGCTTAAAATGTCCTTGTTTAAAAATAACTCCACTTTTGTTGAGAAAAAAAAAAAAACCCCTTCCCCTCCAGGTGATTTCTGTACATTGCAGGGATTGTATGAAACTTTGTTGCAGATTCCGACCTTTTGTTACCTGAAGAAATAGCAGTTTGTTTCTCTGTGTCCATGTGCAGAGTGAATGGGAGTGATTTAAAGCGTTCCAACCATAACTTCTGCTCATTTGCTTCCTCCCCACATTTGGCACTTTTCAGGGGGGGGGGGGGGGTATCTGTTTTTGACAAGTACCCCTCCCCACTTCCGGGACACAGCGCCACGGCGCCGTCCACCGGATGTTTCGTCCTCCTTCCCCTACCGCCGAGCCTATGAGAATGCGCAGCGCGCTATGCGCATGCACACTAGGGAACTGGCTGTGAAGCCAAAAGGCTTCAATGTCGGTTTCCCTTAGAAAGAATGGCGATGGCAGCGCCAAAAATCGGCTGGAGTGCTGACATTGCGGGCTCTCTGGACAGGTAAGTGTCTATGTATTAAGAGTCAGCAGCTGCAGGATTTATACAGGATTTGTCGCTGCTGACTTTGAATTTTTTTTCTCCAGGCGAAACTCCTCTTTAATAATTATTAATCAGCTGCTGCATCTGCAGGCTTCTAATAAGTGGCAGGGTCTGCATACCTTTAGACGTGTTCGTATTGGGAGTATCTCACCAAAAATTACATTTTTGTTGCCGGGGATGCCCAAAACTTGTATATTAGTGCAGACTTCTGGGAAAAAAATCAGTGAGCCAATCACACAAGCAGGAAATTACAATTTTGGTGGAAGGGGGGGGGGGGGCGTTTTGTATATCATCTGTGTACAGAGCTCCTCCAGGTGGCCATATTGTATTTGACAGAAAATTACAGCAGCTTCAGATTGAAAAGGAAAGATCTGCAAGGAGAGAGAGAGAGAGAGAGAGATACAATGTATTTCTCCCTCCATTCAGAGAGAAACAGGTACGGGCAGGGACAGACTGGCAACTTTCGGCCCAGGGGGCAAGTACAAACCAGAGGCCCATGGTGCAGCGACTCGGCCCCTCCTCCCACTCTCCCTCTTCCCATCCTCCTCCTGACCCCCATTCCAGGCTGAAGACCTGCTCCAGGAACTCTCTACTTACCGGCTGAATACGGGTTCCCAACCTGGCCAGCAGGGGGCGGTTGGGGGGAGCTGGGACAGATCGGTTGGCGATGGCAAGGGGAGGAATGTCTCACGTGGGACATGGAACTGGCCTCTGCTCAGACACAGTTTACACCGTCCATGCTGGGGGAAGGCCTGCGCTCTGTCCTGTCTTCATCCCGCACTCAGTAGGTCAGCGTTGAAGACTTTATACTTCTCTTCACCAGGAATCCTTTAGGCATGTCTGTGGCAGGAGCAGTGCAGCCTTTATACAGGGCATCAGAGTAGCTTGGGGGGCAATTGCCCCCCTGCCCCCTAGCCCAGTCCTCCCCTGGGTATGGGCTGCACAGTGGCTGATTATAGCCCACAGGAGGCTATCACAGCAATGAGATGACTTAGTATTGAACCCAGGGCTCCTGGTGAGAGGCGGTTTTCTGTGTTGGGAGTGCACTGTGTGGCGTGCTCCCAGCACAAAGCTATATATGTATATATGCCGCCCCATGGAAGAAAGCCCAGTCCAATGAGGAGCGTATATGCGTACTGTTGGTGTTGGTTGGCTCTACATGGGACCTGGAAGCTAGAGGAGATCACTGGAGTAGTGGTGTAGTAGTAATGCTTACTACAGTTATTTCCAGCTTCTACAGGGATCCCACAGGTATGGTACATACATAATTACATTATCTCACAAAAGTGAGTACACCCCTCACATTTTTGTTAATATTTTATTATATGATAACACCCCCAAACACACCTCCAAGACGACCACTGCCTTGCTAAAGAAGCTGAGGGTAAAGGTGATGGACTGGCCAAGCATTTCTCCAGACCTAAACCCTATTGAGCATCTGTGGGGCATCCTCAAACAGAAGGTGGAGGAGTGGAAGGTCTCTAACATCCACCAGCTCCATGATGTCATCATGGAGGAGGGGAAGAGGACTCCAGTGCCAACCTGTGAAGCTCTGGTGAACTCCATGCCCCAGAGGGTTAAGGCAGTGCTGGAAAATAATGGTGGCCACACAAAATATTGACACTTTGGGCCCAATTTGGACATTGTCACTTAGGGGTGTACACACTTTTGTTGCCAGCGGTTTAGACATTAATGGCTGTGTGTGGAGTTATTTTGAGGGGACAGTAAATTTACACTGTTATACAAGCTGTACACTCACTACTTTACATTGTAGCAAAGTGTCATTTCTTCAGTGTTGTCACATGAAAAGATAGAATAAAATATTTACAGAAATGTGAGGGGTGTACTTACTTTTGTGAGATTCTGTACATTGGTCCAAAGTGAACGCGCGAAGTGCGCTGCGCTTTCTAATTGTCCCATTGGCGGAGGAAGAAGGAGGGGGGTCAAACTTCCGAGGGACAGCGCCGCAGTGCCAAAAACAGGTACCCGTTCCCCCCTCCCCCTGAAAGGTGCCAAATGTGACACCAGAGGGGAGGAAGCATATAAGCATAAGTTCCACTTTTGGGTGGATCTCCGCTTTAAGGGGGAAAATCTTCGGGCCCAGAAGTGGTTAAAATATAAATTCATACCGATAGCACCATTTCTATTCAGCTGATGACATCACATGCCGTATACTCTCACATATATTCATTCAGACAAAACTGTAGACTTCTTCTATAGAACGAGGGTCCTCACCTCCTCTAGGATTCGTCGAATACCCTCGGTTGGGGCATCCTTGTAGTTTGCCGGGTCCTCAGACAGCAGCTTCATGACACGAACTTTACCCCCAGGACAACGTGCGAACACATCTGTGAAAGTGCCACCACGGTCTATGGCAAACTGGAACTTCTCTGGAACCCCCATGATGGTCAGACGAGGCCTAGGGTAGGTAGGACAAATAAACGATCAACGATTATCAATGATCAAAGAGGTGAGCAGAGCTTGGCTGCGATTTCAGTTTTATTGGTAACTCTACGGAGATCTCTAGGCTCTGTGTCTATCCAACATCTAAATTCCTTTCAGTAGAGGTGTGCAAAAACATCCTTACACAGCACTTCTATATATTAACAATTATTACCCCCCCCCCACCCTCCTTTTCTATATGACAATTATTAACACCCTTTCCTTGTGACTGAAGATTTAAAACAAACCGTCCCATGGTTCATTGGAGAAGCTATTCTAGAGTTCAAAGTAGCAAACTTTACGCGAGTGAAGGCATATCATGTGCTTAGGGTTTACGGCATGGTTATATAATCAGTTATGAACAGAACATAGAACAAATATGCATTTACAAGGACTGGGAAGAATTTAGAGTTGGATTTTTAACCAGAACGTAAAGTATCTAAACTAATTTTGGAAAGAATTGGGAAATTATAAAACCAGGGCTTTTTTTTTTTGGTTAAAACTTAGTGGAACCCAACTCCACCACCTCTGGCTCAGGCCCTCTTCTCCCTGCTCACCGCTATCTCTTGTAAACCCAAAAATCCGGCTTCTCTGTTTACAAGTGACATCTTGTCTCCCAACAGCTGAATTCGGGATGGGGACAAGAGAGATGCAGGTTCCCTCCCTAAAAGTGAAAGAGGCAGAGCCAACTACAGTATGCGAGGAGGTACAAGAGACCGATGCTTCAGCTTAATACAGCAACAAATGTATGGCATGTAGAAGATAGCGGAGCTTTTAACCACTTGACCACCGGCCACTGTGCTGCTACTGCGGCACAGTGGCTCGTTCCCGTCCAGCGACGTAGACCTACGTCGCTGGACTCCTCCCCCTGTAGGCGGCGCTCGCGCGCCGCCAGAGGCGCGCTCCCGCTGTTTTCATTCACAGCGGGAGTCGGGCCAGGGGAGGAGCAGCGGCGATCGCCGCTGCTCTTACCCAATCGTCGGGGATCGAGTCTGGAGATCCGCCCGCTGTGTGTAAACACAGCGGGCGGATCTCCATAGTGACAGGGAGTGACAGATCGGACTGTTCAGCATAGCTGGACATCCGATCTGTCCTTCTGTCACACAGTCACCTCCCCCCCCACACGTCAGTAAGCACTAGGCATACATTAACCCCTCCCTCTCCAATAAAATTAACCCCTTCACTGCCAGTGTCATTTTTACAGTAACAGTGCATATTTATAGCACTGATTACTGCAGTAATGTCACTGGTCCCCCCAAAAGTGTCAAAAATGTCAGTCAAGGGTCCGATCTGTCCGCCGCAATATCGCAGTCCCGCAAAAAAAAAAAAAATAAAAAATAAAAAAAAAAAATCGCAGATCACCGCCATTACGCGTTAAAAAAAAAAACACCAAAAATGACAGAAATCTTTCCCTTAGTTTGTAAACGCAATAACTTTTGCGCAAACCAATCAAAATACGCTTATTGCGATTTTTTTTACCAAACATAGGTAGCAGAAAACAAATTGGCCAAAAATTTTAAAAAAAAATTGATTTTTACATTTTTTGGGGGGAATTTCATATAAAAAAATGTTAAAAATATTGTTATTTTTTCAAAATAAACGCTCTTTTTTTGTTTATAGCGCAAAAAATAAAAATCGCACAGGTGATCAAATACCACCAAAAGAAAGCTCTGTTTGTGGGAAAAAAAGGACGTAAATTTCGTTTGGGTACGGCGTCGCACGACCGCGCAATTGTCAGTTAAAGTCGCACAGCGCCGAATCGCAAAAAGTGGCCTGGACGGAAGACAGCAAAATCCTCCGGTGGTAAAGTGGTTAAGGAGGAGAGGAGAAGATGGGGGCAGTGGAGGGGGGGTTGCAAGCAGGGATCCGAGCCAGTGGCGGCTGGTGCTCCATGGGCTGGGGGGGGGGGGCAGCAGACGGACCACACCATTCCCCCCCCACCGTACCACACCAGTTCGCACATCGTACCACCTCCCCCGGTAGCCGGCGCACTCACCCACCCTGGACTGATGTGGAGGGCATGCGGCGGTGGCTTCCCTTGTGTCTAGTCCCTCCTCCTTGGCCAATAGCATGGCCTCTCCTTTTAGACAATCGGGAAACGAGTCTCAGGACCCGCTTCCTGATTGGCTGGGAGGAGAATCAGTGTGATAATAGTGAATGTTAATTCGCTATTGTCACACAACTGGGTGGGCTCAGGGCGTAGTGCTCTGCACCCCGAGCCCACCCTTTTTTGAAGCCTATTAGAGCCTCTGGGTCTAATCACGTGCTTCAAAAAAGAAAAAAAAACCCCATTGGAATCCATGTGTCCGGCGCCCTGCATGTAGATTAGGAGGCCTGACGCATGGATGGGGGGGGGGCCACCACTGGTCAGAGCTGAAGAGCGTTGAAAGTGAGATGTGGATGGGGAATGCAGAAGTAAGCAGCTGTGAAAGAAGACTAAACTCTGCACTCTGTGTGTATCCTCTCCCAAACTCTGCACACATAATGCACTCCTTGTAATAAATACCCCTTTGAGACCCTCCCACTGTTAGGGAAATTTGACCACACCCAATATTTGATGCAGTTTTGAGGGTGTTTGTGTGTGTGTGTGGGGGGGGGGGGGGTTGGGGGGCTGTGGTTAGGTTCCTGTACCTATTTTCTGAGGGAAAAAAAGCCCTGGTAAAACCTCTGGAAGTTAAAGTCTCTAAACATAGTTATCCCCAGAACAGGTGTTCCCACTGGAAGCAGCAAAACTCAGTTGTTTCCAGCTCATTTAGCTTGTAGGACTCGTTCCTAAAGCAGTTTATCTACTATTTGAATTTCTTCTTTGTTGGCCTACCCTAGTGATGGCGAACCTTGGCACCCCAGATGTTTTGGAACTACATTTCCCATGATGCTCAACTACACTGCAGAGTGCATGAGCATCATGGGAAATGTAGTTCCAAAACATCTGGGGTGCCAAGGTTCGCCATCATTGGCCTACACAGGCTATCCCCCCCTTCAGTCCTTATCGAATGCTGCTGCCAGACTCAGCCTCTCAGCCAATACCTCCACTGGCTTCTGCCTGCCCAAAGATTAAAATTGAAAATGCCAACAGCAACCTACAAAGCCATCCACAACTCTTCCCTAAAATAAATCACAAACACCTTCTCAAAATATCACGCATTCTATCCTCTCCACTCCTCCCAAGACCTCCTGCCCCCTAGCGCCCTCATCACCTCCACCCATGCTCATCTCCATGACTTCTCCAAATCCTCTGGAACACATGTCAAAAATCTGGCCCTCAAGGCCATTTCATGTGGCCCTCGCACCTCTCCTGCAGCTGCGGTGCCCCCCTTATGCAGCCATGGAGAGGCTCGTCTATGCTCTCCTGTCTCAGCAGCAGTCAGCAACAGAGAGGAGGACTGAACTCCTCCTACAGATCCTGTGCCTCTCTTTACAGCCACAGAACTCCCTCGTCTCTACCTCCCCTGGTCTCAGCATATCGCAGAGTCTAGCCCTCCTCTGGTCCTCCTTCAGACCCTGCACTTTCTGCTTCCCAGCTCTGCCCCCAGCTTCTTCCCAGCAGCAGCACAATGTAAGAGGGGTGCACTGTGATGTAAGGGAGGGTCAGGACTCTTGGCTTTTGATAGTGGAGGGCTCAGTCTTGACATCTGATGTAAGGGGGGGGGGGGCTCTGGACATCTAGCCTTACAGATGCAACCAGCACTTTGAGGGCAACCATAATGCTGATGTGGCCCTGCAATAGTATTGAGTTTGACACCCCTCCTCTAGAACTCCCTACCACAATCCGTCCAGCTATCTCCTACTCTGTCCACCTTATGCTTATTTCTAAGCTCATCTCTTCATGAAGCCTATCCAGCCTCCACCGGTCTCATCCCAACTCTGCTCTGAGCTACATCACCAACCTTATCTCAAAATATCATCCAAACCAACTCTGCTCCTCCCAGGACCTCCTGTTCTCTATCATCATTTTCCCCCATGCTTGCCTCCTGGAGTTCTCCAGACCCCCCCTGCCATCCTCTGGATCTCCCCACCCCAATCTGGTGGTTTTTGATGATCCCTGAAAACTCATCAGTTCAAGGAAACCCATCCTACCCTCCACATAATGAATCCACAACTCTGCCCTGAGATACACCACAAATGTTGTCTCAATATCACCCAAACCATCCTTTTGCTGTTCCCATGACCTTCTGCTCTCTAGCTCCCTCGTCATTTTGTTACCAAGCTTGCCTCCAGGACATTCCAGAGCCTCCCCATCCTCTGGATATCGGGATTCGAACCCGTGACCAGCCACATCCCAGGCAGTAGCCCTGCTTACTAGGCTACCGTCCTCTCTGGACATTCCTCCCTGAACATTCCTCTCTGGACATTCCTCCCTGAAGCCTATTATTTCAACCTTAGTCTTGCCAAGCCTTGCTCATCACCCTTGATTCCCCACATCTGGTACTTCCCTATATAAGTCCAGTCCCTTGCACTCCAGCTTGCTGATTATTGAGCTCCTGAGCCTTGATCAAGCTTCTCCTCACCTCCTGCTCTTGTCTACTACCACAAATCCAACGCTGACCAGGAATTGACTACCGACTACTCTTCTGCTTTGTCCTTACCTACTGAACTGCTACCTCTGTTGCCGATCCGGATTGTCTGACCACGCTTACTGCTGCCCGCCCCGACCTTTGGCTCGTCTGACTTCTCTCTGGTTATCCCTTGTCTGCTCCTCCCCCTCCGGACCGAATCTGCACTCTGCCTGTCTGGGTGATCCTGGGGATCGCGACCTGGAGTTAGCTTGCAGCGCAGTCTATCCCCACCATCAGGGGCTCTAGTGAAAACCAGCTAGCACTTCGTTTCCGCACCTCAGGTGAACCCGTGTCCTCAGCAGAGTACTACCTGGTGTCCATCCTGTATCCAGCACTGCTACCACCGTAGCCAACCCGGATTGTCTGACCACGCATCTGCCAGACTTCCTGCACCTACTACCTGCCTGCGGTCCTTGCCACTGGGCTCCACTCCTACCTCCAGCCAGCTGTCCTCTGACTCAGGTGAGCCTGTAGGATTGACACTGGAACTCCCCACCTCAATCCATTCAGGTATCTCCTATTCTACCTGCCTTTTAGTGATCCCTAAAAACAAATCTCTTTAAGGAAACCCATCCTACCTTCCAAATAATTCATCCACAACCCCGAGCTACATCATCAACCTCACCTTCACATCACCCCCAGCCATACTTTCGCTGTTCCCACTACCTCCTGCTTTCTAGCTTCCTTATAAATTTCTCCCACGCTTGTCTCTATGACTTCTCCAGAGCCTCTCACATCCCCTGGAACTCCCTACCCCAATTTGTTTGCCTCTAGGCAATCCCTGAAAATTAATCTCTACAGGGAAGCCTATCCTACTTCCACCTAACACCAGGAATATCACCAGTGGAGGCTGGTGCTCCATGGGCTGGGGGGGCAGCAGACGGACCACACCATACCCCCCCCCCGGACCACACCAGCTCGCACACCATGACACGCAAAGGCTTCCCTTGCGTCTCCTCCCTCCTCCGCCAATAGCATGGCCTCTCCTTTCGGCCAATTGGCAAACGGGTCTTAGGACCCACTCCCTGATTGCCTGGGAGGAGAATCACTGTGATAATAGCGAATGTTCATTTGCTATTGTCACACAACTGGGTGGGCTCACTGCCCCCCGAGCCCACCCTTTTTTGAAGCCTATTAGAGCCTCTGGCTCTAATCACGTGCTTCAAAAAAAAAAAAAAAAAACCCTTTGGAATCCATACGTCCGGTGCCCTGCATGTAGATTAGAGGGCCAGACGCATGGATGGGGGGGGGGCACCCCTGTGCCCACAATGGATGGGCCGCCACTGAGTATCACTCTCTCCATCAACTCATTCCCACACAGTTATTACTTTTTGTAGTACTTGCTGTTCCCATTTAGATTGTAAGCTTCTAGGCAGGTGCAGTCTGTAGTCCTTACCCCCGGTTGGCACTCAACCTAATCGGCAATGCAAAAGGGAAAGGAAGTTGTGAGGAACTTGGTTCGTGTATGATTTCCTGTGGTCACCAGAGGAATAGATGTCCGATTGGATGCTGGCGCCCCATGTGACCGCCGCAGCCATCTTGGGTTAGGAAAGAGCCTATTTAGGACCCTGGCTCCCAAGTTTGGCATGCTTTGTGTGAGTGGCAAGTGTAGGGACAGGTTCACAGTCTGGCAGGGATAGCGTATACTGGCAGGGAGAGGTTTCAGAGGAGGACTAACCTATCCCCCTCATAGTAAGCCTGCCATTTGGGAGTGGCCAGGCTGCATTCCCTCTCCGCATTGCAGAAGATCTCGGCATCATCTGAGGATACGCTCTTCTGTTACAGTGTTGTAAGTGGCTCCGGTTTAGCTGTGCCTACTCACCGAGCCTATTGTGCATTGTTGGGACTTCATAATAAATTGTTCACGGTCATCGCAGCCTCTGTGTGATCTCTGCTTGCCTACACATCATGCTGCACCCTGACCACAAGCTGTCATGAGCAGGCCCACCTAACACTCTTGTATTGAATGGTATCTGTAGCACCAGGACATGCTTTTTTTTTTTTTTTTTTTGGCTTCTTGGCCCAGAGGCATTCAGCACATTGCCCTTTGAAAACACACAGGGCAGTGTTATTGTAAGAACACAATGTCATCAGGTCATGTGTTCATGGAAGTGTCAAATATATTCACCATGCTCCTGTTTGACTTAGATAACTGTGACAACAACAGGTGGCAATCACTGGCAGACACTGCATGTTGGCCTTCCCATTCCCACTGCCCAGAAAAAAACCCACATTTTCTGCATTCCTACTGCTTATCTCCAGGAGTGCAAACAAAACATGGATTAAGCAAACCAATCAGGTCAGCGAATGGGGACATTGGCATTGGAATTCCTATCATGGTAAAAAGTAACGTCTTATGAAGTATTGTACCCCATGTAATTCCAGTCTGTCACCAGTACTAACGTCCCATTGAAAGATTTCCTCTCTATCACTGTACAGGAAACAGGACAAATACAGAGGTCAACTTTCCCTGATGGGGGCACAGATAGAAATAAAACCTGATGGGTTTGAATCCTTCCCCCGCTATATCCAAAACTGAAAAGGTGTTGCCTGCAGTCATCTTTTAGGAATAAAAAGGGGGAAGGCGGTGTTAATTAGGGCTAATCCTGGTAAATTATGGGTTAAAAAATATAAAGGGTAAAAGATGAACAAATATTAAGAAATAAAATAATAATAATAATAATAATAATAATAATAATAATAATAATAATAATATGTATTTGCTTGTCGGGTTACTTTAGTGGACATCACATGCAGATGGAAGCTCAACCATTTGAGCTATAGAGGAAATAGTGTTGATACAAATGTAACAATATTACTTTGTATCTCTCTACCTCCTGTCTGATCAATGTTTATAAACAATGTTGCTTTGTATCTCTCTATCTCCTGTCTGATCAATGTTTATAAACAATGTTGCTTTGTATCTCTCTATCTCCTGTCTGATCAATGTTTATAAACAATGTTACTTTGTATCTCTCTATTCCTTTTATCTACAGGGTCCCCTCAAAACTGATATTTTCCTGTTTGGTTAATGCTGAAGAGTTAAACCAACCGACAATTTCTTCTACATCCTGGGGACACTGTTAGTGAGACCTCTGCTGTGCCCATTATGAGGGGTTTCCATAAATCCCTGTGCTGAGTTCCCAGGTCTGTACACCTACTGTGCTCATTATGAGGGGCTCCCACCATCCTTGTGCTGAATTCCCGGGGTCTGTATAAGTGCTGTGCCCATTATGAGGGGTTCCAACCATCCCTATGCCGAGTTCCCGGGTCTGTACACCTGCTGTGCCCATTACGATTCGTTCCCACCATCCCTCTGCTGGGTTCCCGTGTCTACACACCTGCTGTGTATTTTATGAGGGGTTCCCATCATCCCTGTGCTGAGTTCCCAGGTCTGTACACCTGCTGTGCCCATTATGAGGGGTTTGCACCATCCCTGTCCTGAGATCCTGGGTCTGTACACCTGCTGTGCCCATTATGACGAGTTCCAACCATCCCTGTGCTGAGTTCCTGGGTCTGTACTCCTTCTGTGCCCATTATAAAGGGGGCCCCACCATCCCTGTGCTCATTTCCCGGGTCTGTACACCCGCTGCGCCCATTATGAGGGTTCCCACAATCCCTGTGCCGAAATCCTGGTTCTGTACACCTGCTGTGCCCATTATGAGGGGTTCCCACCATCCCTGTGCTGAGTTCCCGGGTCTGTACATCTGCTGTGCCCATTACGAGGGGTTCCCTCCATCCCTGTGCTGATTTCCCTGGTCTGTACACCCCCTGTGCCCATCATGAGGGGTTCCCACCATCCCGGTGCTGAGTTCCTGGGTCTGTACACCCGCTGTGCCCATTATGAGGGATTCCCACCATCCCTGTGCTGAGTTCCAGGGTCTGTACACCTGCTGTGCCCATTATAAGGGGTCCCCACCGTCCCTGGTGGGATATGGTTAATGAGCTTAAATTGACAATTGCTTTTTTACTATAGTGATGAGGAAATTTCTCCAACAAACAAAATTCTAACTTTGAATGTGGTTTTCATTCAGGATAATGTAAAATACACATGTTCTATGGACAACAGAAACCTACTTAATACGTCTGGGATACCATTAAAGTAGCAGAAATGGAGGAAATTTTAGGGGCTTTATTGGACCATGACAGACATTTACCTGTTCTTCGGCTTTCCGACCTCAGTTCCCGTAAATGTATTCCAAGTACAGGAAATTCCAAAACAAATCTGGGAATTCAGAGAGCCCTAATAACGATTCCCTATACCACAGCAGATACTACCAAAGGTAACCCTGATCAGAGACAGCTGTGTGCAGGAAGGAGAGGAGGTCACCTCCACATGGAGCAACCTGCAGACTTGGCACGAATCTTCACCCTACAAGTCAGATGGTGCAATCCTCCATAGTATATTGAATATCCCATATATTTATATTACAGGATCAGGCTGTGCAATGCTCCATTGTGTACCAGATATCCCATTTATGTCCCAGGATCAGATGAGGACTGTACCGGATATCCTATAAATATTTCAGGATCAGACTAGGCAGTCCTCCGTAGAGTAGAGAATATTCCGTATATATTGAAGGATCAGGCGGTGCAATGCTCCGTAGTGTAGAGAATATTCCGTATATATTCCAGGATCAGGCGGTGCAATGCTCCATGGTGTACCGAATATCCCATTTATTTTCCAGGATCAGATCCTGGGTGAACTAGATGGACTTGTATCTTTTTTTAAACCAGACTAACTATGTAACTATATGTAAGATGATGCAATTATCAGTACTGTATCAGATATGCAATAAGTATCTCAGGATCAGACTAGGCAATCCTCGTATGTGTAGAGAATAGTCCATAAATATTCCAGAATCAGACGGTGCAATGCTCCATAGTGTAGAGAATATTCCGTATATATTCCAGGATCAGACGGTGCAATCCTCGTATGTGTAGAGAATATTCCAGGATCAGACTAGGCAATCCTCCGTAGAGTAGAGAATATTCCATATGTATTCCAGGATCAGGCGGTGCAATGCTCCACGGTGTACCGAATATCCCATTTATTTCCTAGGATCAGATCCTGGGTGAACTAGATGGACTTGTATCTTTTTTCAACCAGACTAACTATGTAACTATATGTAGACTAACTATGTAACTATATGTAAGATGATACAATTATCATTACTGTATCAGATATGCAATAAGTATTCCAGGATCAGACTAGGCAATCCTCCGTAGAGTAGAGAATAGTCCATATATATTCCAGGATCAGACGGTGCAATCCTGAGTCTTCAAGGGATATTCCATATGAATTGTAGAGTCACATGTGCATTTCTCGATCTTCCAATGACACATTGCGGAATCTTACTCTGCCATCCCCTTATTATCTCTGTATATTCCACATGCAACTCCCAGACATTCAGCTCCTTTGCATTGTCTTGTATTGGTTGAACCAGATGGACTTGTGTCTTTTTCTATAGCTTTGTCTTCCCTCAGCTCTTGCATGGATCTCTCACCTGTCTGCTGAGTAACATGAGCTGCTGGTGTGACTCCCCATACAATGAATGGTTAATACATGGTTTAAGGTCACGCCTCTTAGGCA
Source organism: Pelophylax lessonae (assembly GCF_965119305.1). Taxonomy (NCBI): domain Eukaryota; kingdom Metazoa; phylum Chordata; class Amphibia; order Anura; family Ranidae; genus Pelophylax; species Pelophylax lessonae. Next base: position 7,638,843 of record NC_138772.1, read on the forward strand.
GCCAATTGCAAGCCAAGCCATGAAAGCTTCCTGCTGGGATTGGCCAGAGTGGAACGTAACCCCACCCCATCATCAAAACTATTGAGGTTGAGAGGGAAGGAGACACGTGTGCGCAGAGAAACACCATGCATAGAGGAGGGAACGCAAAGAGTTAACGCACGCATCAATGGTGTCACGTGATACGTTTTCGATCACATGGGAAAATGTAGGGGCCCATCCCTTAGGGAAAAAAAAAAAACGCAGTTGTTTCATATCTATGTACACGGGAAAGTTTTATTATAAATATGACTTGCATAATACAAAAGTTACTGAAAGGGTTACTCCACTTCCGTAGGAAAAACATAGCAAAAAAAAAAAAAAAAAAACATATTACTGTACAAACGTTTTACACGGGAGTGAAGAAACTCTGTAAAGTAAGAATGTTTCCAAAAATATATATTTTAATTGTTTATTTTTATCAATTTACAAAATTCAAAGTGAGCAAACAAAAGAAAAAATCTAAATCAAATCAATATTTGGTGTGACTACCCTTTGGCTTCGAACCAGCATCAATTCTTAGCCCTCATGCACACTGGACGTTTTTGGAGCTGCTGTTAGCAGCGTCAGACATTTTTTTTTTGCAGCTGCAGAACGCCCATCCATGTTATTCTATGGCCTCATGCACACATACAGCTTTTAGGAGCTCCAAGTGGCATAGGCGTTTTACAGCTCCAAAAAAAACCCAGGAACTGTGCGTTCTGGAGCTGCAGCATCAAGCTGTAAAAACGTCTGACGCTGCTAAAGGCTGAATAACGTTGCTTAACCGCTTGCCGCCCGCCCGCCGTCATATGACGGCGGAGCGGAGCGACCATTATCCTGGGCCGCCGTCATATGACGGCGGCACTTTAAGCAGGGCAGGAGCGCGATCGCGTGCGCGCTGCCCTGCACTGCCGGTGTCGGGGTGTCCCCGGGACACCCCCATCACCGGCAGGGGGGAAACAGCCAATGGGCGTGGCTGTTTGCCACGTGATCGGCTGTGTTCCAATGACACAGCCGATCACAATGAAGGCGCCCACCAGATGACCGCGCATGCGCGATCGGGAGTGCGCAGCGCGGTCATGTCGGTGGCACTGTGTTCCGTAGAAACACAGCTGTCACCGGCGGTAGTAAACAGTCACTGACAGTGACTGTTTACTATGTGATCGGCTGTGAATCCATTCACAGCCGATCACAAAATGTAAACAAAGAGCAGTAACTGACTGTTACTAGCTCTTCTCTCCTCATACAGTTTCCAGTGTGAGGAGAGCAGAGCTAGAAATAGTGAGTTACTGCTCTGTACACATGTCACAAAGTAAAAATCACACTAATAAAGGTCCCCACACAGTCCTCAGCCCCCCCCCAATGTCACCTGTCACCCAACAGTCACCTCATCAGTGCCCAGAAATTGACACCCATAACGTTCACATGTGAGCGCAGCGATCGCAGGCAGAATCACTGTGATTCTGCCCGCAATCCGGAAATCATTTCAAATCGCGGGACGCCTGTGCGTTGCCCCTGATTTGCAATAGCACCCCAAACGCTGTGCGATGTTGCCGCCATTTCCGCCTGCCGAATCGCGGTAACATCGCGCAAACATCGCATGACGCCTAAAAAAGGTACAAGAGTTTCTTTGGAGCGTCATGCGTTGTTTGCGCGATGTTACCGCGATTCGGCAGGCGGAAATCGCAGCAACATCGCACAGCATTTGGGGTGCTATTGCAAATCACGGGCAACGCACAGGCGCCCCGCAATTTGCAATGATTTCTGGATCACGGGCAGAATCGCAGTGATTCTGCCCGCGATCGCTACGCTCACATGTGAACGTAGCCTAAAATTCACCGGTCACCAGAGACTGCCATCAGTACCGCCGTGCACCATTGCCCGTCACCTGTCACCCATCAGTGACCATCGCCCGTCACCTGTCACCCCATCAATCACCGTCACCTGTCACCCCATCAGTCATCGTCACCTGTCACCCCATCAGTCATCGTCACTTGACACCCCATCAGTGATCGTCACTTGTCACCCCATCAATCATCGTCACATGTCACCCCGTCAGTGACTGTCATCTGTCACCCCATCAATCATCGTCATCTGTCACCCCATCAATCATCATCACCTGTCACCTCATCAATCATCGTCACCTGTCACCCCATCAATCATCGTCACCTGTCACCTCATCAATCATCGTCACCTGTCACCCCATCAATCATTGTCACCTGTCACCCCATCAGTCATCGTCACCTGTCACCCCATCAGTCATCGTCACCCCGTCAGTCATCGTCACCTGTTTGCCATATACATGCAATCACTTACTGACCGCCTAACGACTATATGCGTCGGCCATTAAAAGCTAAATACTGGGGTTATGGCAGCAGATAGCCCCCATAACCCCGGTATTTTTTGAAACGGCGGGCGGTCGGCTTTCAGATAAGGGTGGTCCCAGTGGCGGATTCGCCGCGGAATTACCCTTACGGTGCAGGGGAAGAGGTGCCCCCCCCCCCTCCTGCCGCGTCCCAGACGTTTTCCCAGCTTACCGGACCCGCCGGCAGCGGGGAAAACTATCCGGTCCCGGATCCTCAGAGACAGGAAGTCGAGTGAGGGCAAGATGGCCCTCACTCAACTCTATGGTCTTGGAGGACCGGAGCTACGTCAAAAGACGTTGCCTAGCAACCGGTTTAAAGGGCCGCTTTTTTTTTTTGCTTTTTTTTTTTTCCTCTTTCAACAATTTTTTTTTTTTTTTTTGCTTTTTTAGTGTAGTTGTGAGGTGTGAGGTCTTTTTGACCCCAGATCTCACAATAAAGAGGACCTGTCATGCCTATTTCTATTACAAGGGATGTTTACATTCCTTGTAATAGGAATAAAAATGATCAAAACATTTTTTTTTTAAACTGTGTAAAAATAAAAAAATAATAAATAAAATAAATAGGAAAAAAAAAAAAAAAAAATTAAAGCCCCCTGTTCCTGTTAGCTCGCGCACAGAAGCAAACGCATACGCAAGTCCCGCCCACATATGTAAACGTTGTTCAAACCATACATGTGAGGTATCGCCGCGATCGTTAGAGCGAGTGCAATAATTTGAGCCCTAGACCTCCTCTGTAACTCTAAGCTAGTAACCTGCAGAAATTTTTAAAATGTTGCCTATGGGGATTTTTAAGTACCAATGTTTGGCGCCATTCTGTGAGCATGCGCAATTTTGAAGCATGACATGTTGGGTATCTAATTACTCAGCGTAACATTATCTTTCACATTATGGAAAAAATTGGGCTAAATTTACTGTTTTCTTATTTTTTAGTTCAAAAAAGTGATTTTTTTTCAAAAAAATCGCATTTGGAAGACTGCTGCGCAAATATGGTGTGATAAAAAATATTGCAACGATCTCCATTTTATTCTCTAGGGTCTCTGCTAAAAAAAAATATATAATGTTTGGGGGTTCAAAGTAGTTTTCTAGCAAAAAAAATGATTTTAGCTTGTAAACACCAAGTGTCAAAAATAGGCCCAGCCTTAAAGTGGATAAATGGACAACTTTGTGTAAAGCGCTACTTGGATGTTAGGCCTATGTATGTGGCCAGGCTGTGAAAAAGTGTTACACATGTGGTATCGCCATACTCAGGAGGAATAGCAGAATGTATTTTGGGGTGCAAGTTTTGCTATGTACATGCGATGTGTTAGAAATATTGCATAAATGGACAACTTTGTGTAAAAAACAATGTGTTTTCATTTTCTTTCCACATATTCCAAAAACTTGTGGAAAAAAATGACATATTCAAAAGACTCATTATGCCTCAAAAATTATACGTTGGGCTGTTTGCTTTCCAAAATGGGGTCATTTTATGGGGGTTTCCATTGTCCTGGTGCTCCAGGGCCTTCAAAAGTGCGATAGGTTGTCAGGAAATTATATGTGTAATTTGTGCTCCTAGAATGCCGGACGCTGCTACTCGGATGTTAGGCCTCTGTATGTGGCCAGGCTGTGAAAAAGTCTCACACATGTGGTATCGCCATACTCAGGAGGAGTAGTAGAATGTGTTTTGGGGTGTAGTTGCAAGTATACATGTGCTGTGTGAGAGAAATAACCTGTTAATACGGCAATTTGTAAAAAATAAAAAAAATAAAAAAAAATAAATCTTCATATTGCAAAGCATTGTGGGAAAAAATTACAACTTCAAAAAACTCATCATGCCCCTTATTAAATACCTTGGAATGTCTACTTTCCAAAAAGGGGTCATTTTGGGGGTATTTGTACTTTCCTGACCTTTTAGTGTCTCAAGAAATGAGATAGGCCTTCAGTACATCAGGTGTGATCAAGTGTGATCAATTTTCAATGAATAGCACCATAACTTGTGGACTCTATAACTTTCACAAAGACCAAATAATATACACTTATTTGGGTTTTTTTTTACCAAAGATAAGTAGCAGTATAAATTTTGGCCAAAATTTGTGAAGAAAAATGACTAATTTGCAAAATTTTATGACAGAAACAAAGAAAAATGCGTTTTTTTTGACGATATTTTCAGTCTTTTTTTATTTATAGCACAAAAATAAAAAACCCAGTATTGATCAAATACCATCAAAAGAAAGCTCTATTTGTGTGAAAAAAAGGACACAATTTTTGTATGGGTACAGTGTTGCATGACTGAGTAATTCTCAGACAAAGTGTGAGAGCGCTGAAAGCTGAAAATCGGTCTGGGCAGGAAGGGGGTGAAAGTGCACTGTAGGCAAGTGGTTAACGTGCGTTAAGCCACGTTATACGTTTTTTTTCTTCCATTCAAAATCAATGGTTCCCTATGGGAGCCTATTGATTTGAATGGAAGGCGCACCGCAAGTAAGATCAGGATGATCCAACTTGCGCTGTGAGAATCTTGAGGGGGAACTCCACTACAAAATGGGGAAAAAACGGCGTGGGGTTCCGCCCCAGGTTCCAAACCAGGCCCTTCGGGTCTGGTATGGAATTTGAGGGTAGCCCCACGCTGAAAAAACGGGGTGGGGTCCCCCCCAAAATCCATACCAGACCCTTATCCGCGCATGCAGCCCGGCAGCCCAGGAAAGGGGAGGGGACGAGCGAGCGGCCCCATCCCCCCCTGAACCATACCAGGCCACACGCCCTCAACATGGGGGGGGGGTGTGGGTGCTTTGGGGCAGGGGGGGCTCTGCACCCCCCACCCCAAAGCACCTTGCCCCCATGTTGATGAGGACAAGGGCCTCTTCCCCACAACCCTGGCCGGTGGTTGTGGGGGTCTGCGGGCAGAGGGCTCATCGGAATCTGGAAGCCCCCTTTAACAAGGGGGCCCCCCAGATCCCGGACCCCTTCCCTATGTGAATGGGTATGGGGTACATTGAACCCCTAACCATTCACCCCATAAAAGGCAGTGTATGTAAATAATGACAGGAGACGTTTTGAAAAGTTTATTAAAAATCTTCGTCTGGTCTTCTCCGCTCCGGTCTTCTCCCTCTCCGCTCTTCTCCCCCTCCGCTCTTCTCCCCCTCCGCTCTTCTCCCCCTCCGCTCTTCTGCTCTTTTGCCTCCTCTGGTCTACTTCTTCCTCCGGTCCTCCTCCGACGCTGTCCCCGGTGATTATGCCAGTCTCCGGTCTCTGCAGTTTATTATATAGCCATTAGGGGCGTGGCCTCCCGGTGACATCACAGGGAGGCCCCACCCCCTTATGTCGTTGGTGAGAACCCCACGCCGTTTTTTTTCCCCATTTTGGCGTGGAGTTCCCCCTCAAGATTCTCACAGCGCAAGTCGCGCTGGATCATCCTGACGCAAATGGAAAAAGCTACTGAAAGCTCGTTTTTACAGCTGCTTTTTCCTGGCGTTAGAAGTGGCTCTGCAGCTCGTTTTTTCTGATGCCCAGTGTGCATGAGGGCTTACACTTGCACAAAGTCAGGGATTGTGTAGGATTAGAGCCAGGTGTATGATTAATCAATTATACCAAGCAGGTGCCAACGATCATCAATTTCAAATGTAGGTTATAGCACAGTAATTAACTGAAACAGAAACAGCTGTGTAGGAGGCTTAAAGCGGTTGTATCCTCACCGGAAAAAAAAAAACCCTGGAGGACAATGGCATTATGTGCTAGTATGCATTGCATACTAGCACATTATGAAATACTTATCTTAAAACAAAACCTGACCCGTTCGCCCAGACACGGCTGAGGGAGCTTTCATGTTCCCTCGGTGTCTCTACCGGGTTCGGCGGCTCCGGTGCTATGAGTGGCCGGAGCTGCGATGACATCACTGCACGCGGGAGATCACTTTCCGGCAAGAAGCCGGCAAAAAGCTCTAAAGGGCCGCTGGACCTTCAGAGCGCATGCGCCGCTGGTTTCAGCGGCTGCATGCAGGGCAAATATCTCCTAAACCTTGCAGGTTTAGGAGATATTCATTTTACCTACAGGTAAGCCTTATTATAGGCTGCATTATAGGCTTACCTGTAGGTAAAAGGTAAAAAGCGACGATACTTTCGATTTAAAACTGGGTGAGAAACAGCCAAACTCTGCTACTAAGGTGAGGTTCTGGAAGACAATTTCCTGTCACAGGTCATGCATCACAGCAAGTGTCAGGAACGCACTTGACCTCCTGGCTTTTCTCTTGCCTCGCTTGTCTGCTGCCCGTCCTGACCTCGGCTTGTTCTGTGACCATTCTCCTGCATTGCCCTAGTCTGCTTATCCGCCATCGGACCTGGACTTGTTCACCCCCTGGTGGGGCGACCCTGAGGACCGTGACCTGGTGCTATACACGCAGTGGTGTATTTTGGTTTTGAGCTGCCCTAGGCAAGACTAAAATTTGGCGCCACCCTCCACCTCCTTTGTAAATTTTCCCCACCCCTTCCTGTTTAACGGATGTGACTCCCTACAAAATTGAAGGACTACAAGTCCCAGCAAGAACCCCTGAGATCTCACGAGAGTTGGGTGAGAGGGGGTGGGAGAGAGAGAGGGGGGTGGGTAAGGGAGAATGAGAGAGGGAGAAGGTGGTGGGGGAGAGAGAGACAGAGAGAGAGAGAGAGGGTGAAGGGGGGGAGAGAGGGTGATGGGGGGAGAGATAGAGAGAGGGGGGGATGAGAGAGAGAGAGGGGATGAGAGAGAGGGGGGATGAGAGAAGGAGAGAGGAGGGGATGAGAGAGAGGGGGGATGAGAGAGAGAGGGAGAGGGGGGTGAGAGAGATGGAAAGGGGGGTGAAAGAAGGTGTGAGGTCACTGGTTGCTAGACGCCAGGTGGCTCTAGCAACCAGTGGCTAATAGAGTCTCAGATGGAGGCGGGGGTGGCTATTTTGCTGCACCCCTGCAAAGTGCTGCCCTAGGCCTGGGCCTTGTTGGCCTAGGCCAAAATACAGCACTGTATACACGCAGCAAAATCCATCCTCAACCATCAGAGGCTCTGGTGAAAACTGGTTGGCACTTAGATTCCGCACCTCAGGCTAGCCTGTGTCTACTACCAAGGTGACTTGTCTGTGTTCCACTCTCTGGTCCCTACGAGGCAACCCTCTGCACGTCAGGCTTGCCGCCAGAACCCTGACAGTACAAGACAGCCATGTCGGAGCCTGCAAGAGGGGCCTCTCCAATGGAGGAGATTTGCCAACATCTTGCAGCATTATCCAAAGCCGTGAAATCACTCCAGGATGGCTACGTACATTTGGAGGAACGGTTGCGTTCCGTGACTTCTCCTGGGAATCCTCCTGTGTCATCAGTACCTTCTTCCTCCATGGCACCAGCAGAATCTGCTTCAGGGCCCACGGTGGTGATGTTACCACCCGAACCCCGGGTCTCTATGCCCGAGAGATTCTCATGGGATTGAGGCAAGTTCAGCTACACATGAGAGCTGTATTTTTCTCTGTAACTTCGGACATTTTCCCTGGAGGATACTAAAGTGGGGTTTGTTAGCTCCCTGCTCCTGGGCAAACCTCAGTCCTGGGCTCATCGGCTTCTTGAAGAACCGCTAACCTCTCCCTTTGGTACCAGAACTTTTTCAGAGACTAAGGTCTGCTTCTTTATTTACCAAACTGGACTTATGCGGGGCCTACAATTTGGTCCGTATCCGTGAAAGGGACGAGTGGAAAACAGCACCAGGTTTGGGCATTTTGAATATCTGGTGATTCCCTTCGGTCTCTGCAACGCTCCGACTACCTTCCAACACTTTGTGAATTATATCTTCAGGGACTGGCTGGATATCTTTGTAATTGTCTACTTAGACGACATCTTGATCTTCTCCGCATCCCTGGACCAACATCGGGAACACATCAGAAACGTCCTCGGCCGCCTCCGCCAACATGGACTATATGCCAAGCCTGAGAAGTGCAAGTTTGAACAACGAAGCATCCAGTTCTTAGGCTTGAAAATATCCACTGAAGGTATTAAAATGGACCCCCAAAAGGTCTTAGCTATCTTGGATTGGCGGGCCCCGTCAGATAAAAAGGGGGTACAACGCTTTGTGGGGTTTGTGAACTTCTACAGGAGGTTTATTAAGGGGTTTTCTGCCATCATTTCCCCCATTACACAACTCACCAAACAGAATATTAGTTTCTATTGGTCCTCCACAGCCCAGACTGCCTTCTCAGTCCTGAAAATACTTTTTACTACCGCTCCCATCCTGAGTCACCCAGATCCCACCCTACCTTATCTCCTTGAGGTAGATGCTTCAGAAGTGGCTGTGGGGGCTGTTATCTCACAAAGGCAGGGTGTTAAGGACTTAAGTCACCCTTTAGCTTTCTTCTCTCGCAAACTTTTTCTGGCGGAGAGAAATTATGATGTAGGCCATGGGTGGCAAACACAAGGCCCGCGGGCCGAATCCGGCCCGCCAGGCCTTTTCATGCGGCCCGCGGCTGCCTGCCACCTCTGTGTCACGGTCATGCAAAAAATACATCCTCCGGCCGGTCTCCAAGGAGACATCTCACGCTTCCTCTCCTGGCGGCGCTGTCGTGTTTGTACGCATGCGCGGCCGGCCGGCCGGGCATGCGCACAGCTCAATCTGCCGGCGCCGCTAGGACAGAGAGAGCGTGAGGTGTCTCCTTGGAGACTGGCTGCCCAGTCTCCTGCTCTCTCTCCTCAGTCCCTCTAGCGGCGCCGGCTATTAGTGTCAGTGCCTTTTTTTTTTTTCCTGTCAGCTGCACCCTGAGAGCGGGCTTTTTGTCCAATACACAGGCAGGGCTTGTACCAGAGCAGGGACAGATAGGAAGGTAGGATATAATCCACAGTCCAAGGTGACCAGGTAAGAAAGCCACCTAGGCTGTGAATTTGTGCACGGGGGCTTGGCAGGGACGGTGCTCCAATAGGCAGGACCGGCAGGAATACAATGGGAAGGGAAGTCCAGGAATAACTGTAGTCACTGGATGACACAAGTCCGGATAAGGATCGCAGGAACAACAAGGAGCGAAGGTAAGGATGGAAGCCGGGGTCAGTCTGGAACACACGCTTAAGCCCCATACACACGTGCAGATTATCTGCAGACTTTTGTCTGCAGACTTACCAAAACCATATAATATGAGGACAAACCTAAACACTTTCAATTTGTATGCAATCCGGCAGGCCCTTGCACTACATAGAAAAGGTAAGTCTGCAGACAAAAGTCTGCAGATAATCTGCACGTGTGTATGGGGCCTAAAGCCCCGTACACACGTACCGATCGTCGTCATACAAACGTCGGCGGACGAAAGATCTGCCGATTGTACGCTTGTTAGTATGGTGCCTCCGACAGCTGTCTGCGCACATTCTGCGGACAAGACTCTTTCTTGCAAACATGAAAATTTTTGTATGCCGACACCAGAACGGACGATTGTTCGCCAGTCAGTACAGAATTCTGCCGACAGACCGCAGATTTGCAAGACTGGGCATGCTCAGAAAAGAAAAAACACAGGGAAAGTTAACCATTACATGACATCACTTCTGCAGTCGGCTGTAGTCGGCGGACAAAATTCTTGGGCAGTCTTTTACACTTTTCAACAGACACCGACATCCCGGGGAGAAAAGACGAACGTTTGTATGCCGACGATCGGTACGTGTGTACGGGGCTTTAGGAAACAGGATCACAGGAACAAAGTCTGTCAAACAGGAACTATCTGGAACATAGATCAGCAATGAACTGACATTACATTAAGCGAGAGTCAGTGCTCTATAGCTTGCTTAATTGAGCAATTGGCTTCAGGTGGACAATGATAGACAAGAGCACACTCAGGTGAAGTCCAGCCCCCTAGCGCTGCAGGCAATACTAGATTAACAAGACTGGATCCATATAAACTGAAGTGTGGCTCAGAGGTAGGATAACAGGACAGAATGTTAAAGTACCCAAGTTTAAATCCCATGTCAGGCACTTAACAGTGCCAACGCCTGGCTGTCTGTAAGCCATGGCGAGAACCGTGACATCTACTGTTAGGAGGGGGTATATTGTTCCTGGCTGCTGGAGGGCATTTATTTTTCTGTGGCAGTCTATTCTTGCCAAGGAGGTCTATTGCTGCTGGTGAGAAATGTATTGTTGCTGGTTGGGCTTATGTTGCTTGGAGGTTAATTGTTGCTGGAAGGGATCTACTGTTGAGGGAAGGGGTCTATTGTAAGGTAACCACATAAGGCGAGTCCCCCTCCTAAAGAAGGCACATGTACAGTCATGCCAATGAACATCTAAATGATTGAGAGAAGGATTGGGAGAAAGTGCTGTGGTCAGATGAGACCAAAATTGAGCTCTTTGGCATTAACTCGACTAGCTGTGTTTGGAGGAAGAAAAATGTGGACTATGAGTCTTAGAACACCATCCCTACAGTCACCGTCCCTACAGTCACCGTCCCTACAGTCACCGTCCCTACAGTCACCGTCCCTACAGTCACCGTCCCTACAGTCACCGTCACTACAGTCACCGTCCCTACAGTCACCGTCCCTACAGTCACCGTCCCTACAGTCACCGTCCCTACAGTCACCGTCCCTACAGTCACCGTCCCTACAGTCACCATCCCTACAGTCAAGCACTGAGGTGGAAACATGATGCTTTGGGGCTGTTTGTCTTCTAAAGGTACAGGCCAACTTTGCCGCATTGAGGGGCCAATGGACGGGGCCATGTATTGTAAAATCTTGGATGAGAACCTTCTTTCTTTCAGCCAGAACACTGAAGATGGGTCATGGATGGGTCTTCCAGCATAACAATGACCCAATACATACCGCCAAGGCAACAAAGGAGTGGCTCAAGAAGAAGCACATTAAGGTCATGGAGTGGCCTAGTCAGTCTCCAGACCTTAATCCTATAGAAAATTTATGGAGGGACCTGAAACTTCAAGTTGCCAAGCGACGGCCAAGAAACCTGAAGGATTTAGAGAAGATCTGTAAAGAAGAGTGGAGCAAAATCCCTCCTGAGATGTGTGCAAACCTGGTCACCAGTGCTTTAAGTGGGCTGGTATGCACTGGTACTCGCAGGGACGATCCCAGGCGGGTTCTTAGGGTGCAGTGCGCCCAGGCGCCGCCTGGTGGGGGGCGCACTATCCTCTCCCGACCGCAAGTCTCTCACTGCAGCCTCGGAGCTGCCTGCTATATCCTTTGTAGTTGTGAGCTGAGGGGAGGGGCGACAGTGGGGGAGGCAAATTGACACCCACATTTTTTTTCTAGCAGTTTTGTGTGCAGGGCCGCTTCTATTAGTGCACATAAGTCAGGGGCGCCGGAGGTGCCCCCTCCTCATTGTCCGGGGTTAGGGACAGCAGAAGGAAAAGGGACTTCTGGACCGACAAGCTCCATGTCTCCCCCCCCCCCGTCCAGGCGGGCAGATGGTGCATCCCAGTGAGCTGGGACACAAAGCAGCATCAGCAGATGGGCTGTCTTTGGAGCCTGGCCGGGGGGCGGAGACTAAAGGTCAGCTGACTCGTGAGGGCTGAATGTGGAGGGCTGGAGCTGATCTCGGCAGAGGTGTCACTGCTGCTAGTGCCAGACACCACAGAGCCAAAGTGATTACTCATAGGCGTGCACACACTAATCATCTCATGCACATTACATACTTGCCCACAGCAGTGACTGTCCCAATACAGCTCTCAAACTCTTTTTTTCTATCTTCCCCAGAAATCTCCTGTACATTCTATCTGTTCCCTGATTTTCTTAGATTCCCTCCATCTCAGTGTCTGCTCAGAGAACCTGGAGGTGGGTTCTGCTGACACTGTGCAAGTAGGGGGTGAGCTGATGTTCTAAGAAAAGTAAATTTAAGGAGATAAGCTGGCGTTTTACATCAGCACTAATCAGGAGGATTTGATTGCAGGGAGATGAGAATGATAGAGCTATTACTACATACACCCCCCCCCCCCCACTCTGTGTATGTCCAGATAATGTGAAGAAACTTTATGACCATTCCATTAACCCTCTGTTATCAAAGTCTAATTCCCAAACATTACCTAACCACTCAATACAAGTTAACTGTCCTCAATAAACAGAGCAGAGCACAGTGTTCACGGCATTTTACATGGTAGTGCAATTCTATGAACACTTCATATTCGGAGAAAATCTGTTATTTTGAATTTACACAGTTTAGCTTTTTTTTTGCACACAAGCGCAGGTGTGGTTTTTATGCATCACATGTAGGGTTGCCCATTCATGAGCAACATGGTAAAGAAGTCCCTTCCCCATCCCCCACCAGCACTGCCACTGATCCCACTGTCATATACTACCCTAGCCTGTCCGTATTCTACCCTACCTAGCCTGTCCGTATACTACCCTATCTAGCCTGTCCGTATACTACCCTACCTAGCGTGTCTGTATACTACCCTACCTAGCCTGTCCGTATACTACCCTACCTAGCCTGTCCGTATACTACCCTACCTAGCCTGTCCGTATACTACCCTATCTAGCCTGTCCGTATACTACCCTACCTAGCCTGTCCGTATACTACCCTATCTAGCCTGTCCGTATACTACCCTATCTAGCCTGTCCGTATACTACCCTACCTAGCCTGTCCGTATACTACCCTACCTAGCCTGTCCGTATACTACCCTACCTAGCCTGTCCGTATACTACCCTATCTAGCCTGTCCGTATACTACCCTATCTAGCCTGTCCGTATACTACCCTACCTAGCGTGTCCGTATACTACCCTACCTAGCGTGTCTGTATACTACCCTACCTAGCCTGTCCGTATACTACCCTATCTAGCCTGTCCGTATTCTACCCTACCTAGCCTGTCCGTATACTACCCTACCTAGCCTGTCCGTATACTACCCTATCTAGCCTGTCCGTATACTACCCTACCTAGCGTGTCTGTATACTACCCTATCTAGCCTGTCCGTATACTACCCTATCTAGCCTGTCCGTATACTACCCTATCTAGCGTGTCCGTATACTACCCTACCTAGCGTGTCTGTATACTACCCTACCTAGCCTGTCCGTATACTACCCTACCTAGCGTGTCCGTATACTACCCTACCTAGCGTGTCTGTATACTACCCTACCTAGCCTGTCCGTATACTACCCTATCTAGCCTGTCCGTATACTACCCTATCTAGCCTGTCCGTATACTACCCTACCTAGCCTGTCCGTATACTACCCTACCTAGCCTGTCCGTATACTACCCTATCTAGCCTGTCCGTATACTACCCTACCTAGCCTGTCCGTATACTACCCTACCTAGCCTGTCCGTATACTACCCTACCTAGCCTGTCCGTATACTACCCTATCTAGCCTGTCCGTATACTACCCTACCTAGCGTGTCTGTATACTACCCTATCTAGCCTGTCCGTATACTACCCTATCTAGCCTGTCCGTATACTACCCTACCTAGCGTGTCTGTATACTACCCTACCTAGCGTGTCCGTATACTACCCTATCTAGCCTGTCCGTATACTACCCTACCTAGCCTGTCCGTATACTACCCTACCTAGCCTGTCCGTATACTACCCTACCTAGCCTGTCCGTATACTACCCTACCTAGCCTGTCCGTATACTACCCTATCTAGCCTGTCCGTATACTACCCTATCTAGCCTGTCCGTATACTACCCTATCTAGCCTGTCCGTATACTACCCTACCTAGCGTGTCCGTATACTACCCTACCTAGCGTGTCCGTATACTACCCTACCTAGCGTGTCCGTATACTACCCTATCTAGCCTGTCCGTATACTACCCTACCTAGCCTGTCCGTATACTACCCTACCTAGCCTGTCCGTATACTACCCTATCTAGCCTGTCCGTATACTACCCTATCTAGCCTGTCCGTATACTACCCTACCTAGCCTGTCCGTATACTACCCTACCTAGCCTGTCCGTATACTACCCTACCTAGCCTGTCCGTATACTACCCTACCTAGCCTGTCCGTATACTACCCTATCTAGCCTGTCCGTATACTACCCTACCTAGCGTGTCTGTATACTACCCTATCTAGCCTGTCCGTATACTACCCTATCTAGCCTGTCCGTATACTACCCTACCTAGCGTGTCCGTATACTACCCTACCTAGCCTGTCCGTATACTACCCTACCTAGCCTGTCCGTATACTACCCTACCTAGCCTGTCCGTATACTACCCTACCTAGCCTGTCTGTATACTACCCTACCTAGCGTGTCCGTATACTACCCTATCTAGCCTGTCCGTATACTACCCTACCTAGCCTGTCCGTATACTACCCTACCTAGCCTGTCCGTATACTACCCTACCTAGCCTGTCCGTATACTACCCTACCTAGCCTGTCCGTATACTACCCTATCTAGCCTGTCCGTATACTACCCTACCTAGCCTGTCCGTATACTACCCTACCTAGCCTGTCCGTATACTACCCTACCTAGCCTGTCCGTATACTACCCTACCTAGCGTGTCTGTATACTACCCTATCTAGCCTGTCCGTATACTACCCTATCTAGCCTGTCCGTATACTACCCTACCTAGCCTGTCCGTATACTACCCTATCTAGCCTGTCCGTATACTACCCTACCTAGCCTGTCCGTATACTACCCTATCTAGCCTGTCCGTATACTACCCTATCTAGCCTGTCCGTATACTACCCTACCTAGCGTGTCCGTATACTACCCTACCTAGCCTGTCCGTATACTACCCTACCTAGCGTGTCCGTATACTACCCTACCTAGCGTGTCCGTATACTACCCTACCTAGCGTGTCCGTATACTACCCTACCTAGCGTGTCCGTATACTACCCTACCTAGCGTGTCCGTATACTACCCTACCTAGCGTGTCCGTATACTACCCTACCTAGCGTGTCCGTATACTACCCTACCTAGCGTGTCCGTATACTACCCTACCTAGCGTGTCCGTATACTACCCTACCTAGCGTGTCCGTATACTACCCTACCTAGCGTGTCCGTATACTACCCTACCTAGCCTGTCCGTATACTACCCTACCTAGCCTGTCCGTATACTACCCTACCTAGCCTGTCCGTATACTACCCATTATGGAAGTGTATGTGTAGTGTACTACATTACATGGTCTAAGGCTCGGTTTCCACTAGTGCGGCTTGCGGTGCGACTTGACACATGTCAAGTCGCACAGCAAGTCAAAAGCCATTGTTTTCAATGGGGCCCGTTTCCATTGCCGCGTCTTGAGTTGCGGCGACTTCAAAAGTAGATTGTGCACTACTTTTGAGCCGTCTTCAGTGCGACTTCCCTCTATAATGAGGGACAAGTCTCACTGAAAGCCGCAAACAACTTAAGCTACGAAGTCGCGCTAGAAGTAGCATGACCTCTTAGCCGCACTAGTGGAAACCGAGCCTGACTGTAACTTAGACTGAAGTTTAATGCATAGTAAAACGTTTTAGGCTTATGGAAGTGTATGTGTACTAATAATGCGCATTGTGCCGCACATTCACGAGCATATAGGGGGGGGGCAGCAATTTTTATTTTGCCTAGGGCTCCAAAAAACCTTGCACCAGCCCTGGAGAGGAGGAGCCATACAGAGGAAGCAGCGGCTTTGCTCTCTACTGCAGCCTCCTGCTTTCTCTGTACGGCTCCTCCTCTCACAGGCGGAGTGCATTTGATATCACTCCACCTGTGAGCCGGGACTATGGAGGCGCCGTTCTCACAGTGACAGCCGCAGCCCCGCTGAGATATCACACAAGAGCCCAGCACACCACAGAGCCCAGCACACCACAGAGCCCAACATACCATTTTTCTATTGTTTGGTGACACTCTAATGTAGTCTCTCATCGGGGATGGAGGGGACTCTTTCTATCAGAGACTCTCCAATAGGCACAGAGAGGGCCTCTGTAAGATAAACCCCCCTCCAGGTCCCATTAGAATCCGTTGTAGTCTCTAATGGGGCCTGGTGGGGGGTCTTTCTAACATAGACTTTAAAATGCACACAGAGATGACCTCTGTTCCAGAGACCCCCCTCCAGGTCCAATGATACAACCCCATTGTAGTCTCTAATGGGGCCTGGTGGAGGCTCTTTCTAACAGACTCTCTAACAGAGGCCCTCTCTGTGTTCCTTGGAGAGACCCCCTCCAGGTCCCATTAGGAAAGGGGAGGAGTTAGTACGATGACCACGCCCACACGGGGGCGCCATAAATATTTCTGCACCCAGGCGTCTGTTACCCTAGGATCGGCCCTGGGTACTCGGTACCGCCACTTCCAAATATGGCTCTTGAGCATTCTGCCACCTCATTTTGGACATCTGCGCCCTCAATTGTCCCCCAGGAACATTTCCCACTCCAGAGCCAAACCAGTCACCACCAGTGAGTCCCCCTGCTCCGGAGTCCCAGGCCAGGGGGTGAGCTCTGTGGGGACCCTGATGTGGGGTTGGGGGGGGGGGATTTATAGGCTATAATAGAGTACCGGAACCTCAACAACAACAAGGGTTTCTCCAACAACTACTAAGTCATGTTTTTCTTGGGAATTAAATACTTTTCTCACATTTTATCCATGAGATTAAAAAAAAAAAAAGATACTTCTTAGAATTTTTGGGGATCTGACTACCAAATGTTAAGAAATTAAGATGGAGAAAAAACTTTTCAATGTATATTTTGTACTTTATTCTTACCAAAGAGTTTTGGTTCAACAATAAGAATATAAATGAACATTTCAGAACAGTAAAAGGATGCATGGTAACAAGACGTAGGATACCTTCCAAAATAAACATTTAAATATTATTAGCTAACTGTTATAAGACTACACATGTTAACCACATAACGACCGCTCACATTGCTGCTACTGTGGCAAAGTGGCTCGTTATCGTCCAGCGACGTAGACCTACATCGCTGGACTCCTCCCCATGTGGGCGGCGCGCGCGCCGCCGGAGGCTCACTCCCGCTGTATTCAGTCACAGCGGGAGTCGGGCCAGGGGAGGAGCAGCGGCAATCGCCACTGCTCTTCCCCGATCGTTGGGGAATCGAGTCTGGAGATCCGCCCACTTGTGTAAACAAAGCGGGCGGATCTCCTAAGTGACAGGCAGGGACAGATTACAGGGTTCAGCATAGCTCAACCTGCGATCTGTCCCTGTGTCACCTCCCCCCACACACGTCAGTAAGCACCAGGCATACATTAACCCCTTGATCACCAATAAAATTAACCTCTTCCCTGCCAGTGTCATTTTTACAGTAACAGTGCATATTTATAGCACTGATTACTGCAGTAATGTCACTGGTAACCCAAAAAGTGTAAAAAATGTCAGTCAAGGGTCCGATCTGTCCGCCGCAATGTTGCAGTCCCGCCAAAAAAAAAAAATCGCAGATCGCGGCCATTACTCGTTTAAAAAAAAAAATACCAAAAATGACAAAAATCTTTCCCTTAGTTAGTAAACGCAATAACTTTTGCACAAACCAATCAAAATACGCTTATTGCGATTTTTTTTTTTTACTAAAAATATGTAGCAAAATACAAATTGGCCTAAAATGATAAAAAAATTTGATTTTTACATTTTTTTTGGAGGGGGGGGAATTTCATATAAAAAAAATGTGAAAAATATTGTTATTTTTTTCAAGATTGTCGCTCTTTTTTTGTTTATAGCGCAAAAAGTAAAAATCGCACAGGTGATCAAATACCACCAAAAAGAAAGCTCTATTTGTGGGCAAAAAAGGACATAAATTTACTTTAGGTACAGCGTTGCACGACCACGCAATTGTCTGTTAAAGTAACGCAGTGCCGAATCGCAAAATATGGCCTGGTCAGGAATGGGGTAAAACCTTCCGGTCATAAAGCGGTTAAAAATTGAGAATTTTTTTTGTCAAAGACCTGAAGCTAAATACATTTTGGCCTAAATATATGACAAAAATGTAATATATTGGATATTTTTTAACTGTCAAAGTAGAAAAATATTGTTATTTTTTCAAAATTTTCGCATTTTTTTATTAATATTGCAAAAAATGAAAATCGCACAGGTGATCAAATACCACCAAAAGAAAGCTCTGTTTGTGGGAAAAAAAGGACATAAATTTTGTTTGGGTACAGCGTTGTATGACCGCGCAATTGTCAGTTAAATTCACACAGTGCCGAATCGCAAAAAGTGGCCTGGACGTAAGACAGCAAAATCCTCCGGTGATAAAGTGGTTAACCCCAAAGTCTGTGTTCCAGTATTGATCTCCCAGCGGCGCCTCTGATTGGCTGAAAGCAGTCAGCTGACGCTCTCAGCCAACCCGTGACTGCCATTCATAAAACTGGCCTGAAAAATGTTTTTTTTATTTTTCAAGCCAGTTTTATAAAAGGGAGCCACCTAATGGCTTAGAGCACATATGTCGACTACAAGGCCCGCGGGCCGTATCCAGCCCTCCAGACTATTTCATGTGGCCCTCGCACCTCTCCTGCAGCACCTCCTTGTCTCGGCCCTCACCTTGTCTTCAGAGAAGAGGACAGAACTCCTCCACCAGTTATGTATGCAACGGTGGAGAAGCTTGTCTCTGTCTGCCCTCACCCCAACCCACCTCAGCAGCAAAGAGGAAGACAGAACTCCTCCTACAGATCCTGCGCTCTCTGTGCAGCTACAGCATCCCCTTGTCTCTACCTTCCATGGTCTAAGCATTTGGCTGACTCCAGCCCTCCTCTGGTCCTCCTCCAGACCCTGCTTCCCAGCTCTGCCCCTGCTTCTCCCCGGCAGCAGCACAAGGAGTATATTTATATAGTCTTGCAGATACAACTGGCCCTTTTAGGTCAAGCCTCATCAGTGTCACCTATCAGTGCTCATCAGTGCTGCCAATAAGTGCCCACCAGTGCCTCCTCATCAGTGTCACCTATCAGTGCTGCCAATCAGTGCCTACCAGTGCCTCCTCATCAGTGTCACCTATCAGTGCTGCCAATAAGTGCCCACCAGTGCCTCCTCGTCAGTGTCACCTATCAGTGCTGCCAATCAGTGCCCACCAGTGCCTCCTCATCAGTGTCACCTATCAGTGCTCATCAGTGCTGCCAATAAGTGCCCACCAGTGCCTCCTCATCAGTGTCACCTATCAGTGCTGCCGATAAGTGCCCACCAGTGCATTCTCATCAGTATCATCTATCAGTGCTGCCAATCAGTGCCCACCAGTGCCTCCTCATCAGTGTCACCTATCAGTGCTCATCAGTGCTGCCAATCAGTGCCCCCTCATCAGTGCTCATCAGTGCTGCCAATCAGTGCCCACTAGTGCCTCCTCATCAGTGTCACCTATCAGTGCTCATGAGTGGTGCCAATAAGTGCCCACCAGTGCCTTCTCATCAGTGTCACCTATCAATGCTCATGAGTGGTGCCAATAAGTGCCCACCAGTGCCTTCTCATCAGTGTCATCTATCAGTGCTGCCAATAAGTGCCGACCAGTGCCTCCTCATCAGTGTCATCTATCAGTGCTCATCAGTGCTGCCAATCAGTGACCACCAGTGCCTCCTCATCAGTGTCACTTATCAGTGCTCATCAGTGCTGCCAATAAGTGCCCACCAGTGCCTCCTCATCAGTGTCACCTATCAGTGCTCATGAGTCGTGCCAATAAGTGCCCACCAGTGCCTTCTCATCAGTGTCATCTATCAGTGCTCATCAGTGCTGCCAATAAGTGCCCACCAGTGCCTCCTCATCAGTGTCACCTATCAGTGCTCATCAGTGCTGCCAATCAGTGCCCACCAGTGCCTCCTCATCAGTGTCACCTATCAGTGCTCATCAGTGCTGCCAATAAGTGCCCACCAGTGCCTCCTCATCAGTGTCACCTATCAGTGCTGCCAATCAGTGCCTACCAGTGCCTCCTCATCAGTGTCACCTATCAGTGCTGCCAATAAGTGCCCACCAGTGCCTCCTCGTCAGTGTCACCTATCAGTGCTGCCAATCAGTGCTGACAATCAGTGCCCACCAGTGCCTCCTCATCAGTGTCACCTATCAGTGCTCATCAGTGCTGCCAATAAGTGCCCACCAGTGCCTCCTCATCAGTGTCACCTATCAGTGCTGCCGATAAGTGCCCACCAGTGCATTCTCATCAGTATCATCTATCAGTGCTGCCAATCAGTGCCCACCAGTGCCTCCTCATCAGTGTCACCTATCAGTGCTCATCAGTGCTGCCAATCAGTGCCCCCTCATCAGTGCTCATCAGTGCTGCCAATCAGTGCCCACTAGTGCCTCCTCATCAGTGTCACCTATCAGTGCTCATGAGTGGTGCCAATAAGTGCCCACCAGTGCCTTCTCATCAGTGTCACCTATCAATGCTCATGAGTGGTGCCAATAAGTGCCCACCAGTGCCTTCTCATCAGTGTCATCTATCAGTGCTGCCAATAAGTGCCGACCAGTGCCTCCTCATCAGTGTCATCTATCAGTGCTCATCAGTGCTGCCAATCAGTGACCACCAGTGCCTCCTCATCAGTGTCACTTATCAGTGCTCATCAGTGCTGCCAATAAGTGCCCACCAGTGCCTCCTCATCAGTGTCACCTATCAGTGCTCATCAGTGCTGCCAATAAGTGCCCACCAGTGCCTCCTCATCAGTGTCACCTATCAGTCTTGCCAATCAGTGCCCATTAGTGCCTCATCAGTGTAATCTGTCAGTGCCCCCTACCAGTTCGCCTATCAGTGCTCCTATCAGTGCAGCCTCATCAATGCCAATCATTGAAGGAGAAAATCTACCTGTTTGCAAAATTTCATAACTATGGAAAGGTTTTTTTGTTTTTTTAGTTTATTTCGCAAAAAAAATAAATAAATAAACCCAGCGGCGATTAAATACCACCAAAGGAAAACTCTTTTTGTGTGAAGAAAATATTAAAAAAATTTAATTTGGGTACAGTGCTGCATGACCGCGCAATTGTCATTCAAAGTGTGACAGCACTGAAAGCTGAGAATTGTTGGTAAAAGTGCCCGGTAGACCAGTGATTGATGACAGGTCAGTGACAGAGCCCCGTTATATATGCACAGTCTATATACACCACACGCTGCATCATAGGAAGTGACAGTGCTGAGCCAGATGCTATCAGAAACAGTGCTTGCTGGGACTTGTAGTCCAAGCAAGCTTCAGGGGAGCCCCAGCATCCGTACAATCCCAGGTCACAGTGCTGCAGGAATGTGAGGTATGTTACAGGAAGAGTCTGTACAGCAGCAATGCAGCATCTACCTTCAGGGTGACGGGCAGGCCAATCCCCAAAGGCTTCCCCCTTCCTCTTGACTGCAACCACCTAAACCCTGACCCCACCATCAGCAATGCCTGATGCAGCTCTTTCCCCGTCAGTCTGACCCGCGCTCTGCCACAGGTCACATGTTTGCTGTCGCCCCGCCCACCTCTGCAGCCAAACAAGGGAAGCAGTAGGAGGAGACAGCCTGCGACCTGAGCGCTCCGCTTCCACAATGCTGAAAAGGAAACACAGTGGAGTGGGCGGAGCAGTGTGCGCAGGGTGGGCTGGTGCAAGGATTATTGCCTCGGCCACACAGGTTTAGGTTGGCACCAGCCCTGCTGTCACATTGGCCAGCCCCTGTTAGTAAATGCCGCCTCGTGGACCTGGAGCAACAGGCAAGTGCCCAGTGTGCCCTATGGCCTGTCCGGGCCTGCTGGGAACTGATAGGCGGCAATGATAATGAGGATTCTATAGAGGTTGCACAGGCAGCCCAACTCCTCCAGGATGGCTCATCAATACCTCCCATTGCCAGAAGGTTTGCTGTGTCTCCCAGCACAGTCTCAGGAGCATGGAGGAGATTCCAGGAGACTGGCAGTTACTCTAGGAGAGTTGGACAGGGCTGTAGAAGGTCCCTAACCCATCAGCAGGACCGGTATCTGCTCCTTTGTGCAAGGAGGAACAGGATGAGCACTGCCAGAGCCCTACAAAATGACCTCCAGCAGCCACTGGTGTGAATGTCTCCGACCAAACAATCAGAAGCAGACCTTATGAGGGTCACCTGAGGGTTTGACCTCCTCTAGTGGGCGCTGTGCTCATTGCCCGGCACTGTGGCGCTCAATTGGCATTTTCCATTGAACACCAGAATTGGCAGCTCCACCACTGGCACCCTGTGCTTTTCACAGATGAGATCAGGTTCACCCTGAGCACATTGACAGACGTGAAAGGGTCTGGAGAAGCCGTGGTGAACGCTGAGCTGGCTGTAACCTCATTCAGCATGACCGGTTGGGTGGTGGTCAGTGATGGTCTGGGGAAGCAAATCCATTGAGGGACGCACAGACCTCTACAGGCCAGACAATGGCACCCTGACTGCCATTAGGTATTGGGATGAAATCCTTGGACCCATTGTCAGACCCTACGCTGGTGCAGTGGCTCCTGGGTTCCTCCTGGTGCACAACAATGCCCGGCCTCATGTGGGGAGAGTATGCAGCCAGTTCCTGGAGGATGAAGGAATTGATACCATTGAATGGCCCCCACACTCGCCTGACCTAGATCCAATAGAACACCTCTGGGACATCATGTTTCGGTCCAGGTTGCACCTCAGTCTGTTCAGGAGCTCAGTGATGCCCTGGTCCAGATCTGGGAGAAAATACCACAGGACACCATCCATCATCTCATTAGGAGAATGCCCCAACGTTGTCATTCATGCATACAAGCACGTGGGGGCCATGCAAACTACTGAGGACCATTCTGAGTTGCTGCAATGAAATTTCAGCAAAATGGACTCGCCTGCTGCATCATTTTTCACTTTGATTTTTGGGGTGTCTTTGAATTCAGCCCTCTGTAGGGTGATCATTTTCATTTCCATCAAACGATGTGGCTTCCTTTCCTTCCTAACACATTACCCAGTCCATACCAGTATAGATCCTAACACATTACCCAGTCCATACCAGTATAGATCCCAACACATTACCCAGTCCATACCAGTATAGATCCCAACACATTACCCAGCCCATACCAGTATAGATCATAACACATTACCCAGTCCATACCAGTATAGATCCTAACACATTACCCAGTCCATACCAGTATAGATCCTAACACATTGCCCAGTCCATACCAGTATAGATCCTAACACATTACCCAGTCCATACCAGTATAGATCCTAACACATTACCCAGTCCATACCAGTATAGATCCTAACACATTACCCAGCCCATACCAGTATAGATCCTAACACATTACCCAGTCCATACCAGTATAGATCCTAACACATTGCCCAGTCCATACCAGTATAGATCCTAACACATTACCCAGTCCATACCAGTATAGATCCTAACACATTGCCCAGTCCATACCAGTATAGATCCTAACACATTACCCAGTCCATACCAGTATAGATCCTAACACATTACCCAGTCCATACCAGTATAGATCCACATTACCCAGTCCATACCAGTATAGATCCACATTACCCAGTCCATACCAGTATAGATCCACATTACCCAGTTCATACCAGTATAGATCCTAACACATTGCCCAGTCCATACCAGTATAGATCCTAACACATTACCCAGTCCAAACCAGTATAGATCCTAACATATTACCCAATCCATACCAGTATAGATCCTAACACATTACCCAGTCCATACCAGTATAGATCCTAACACATTACCCAGTCCATACCAGTATAGATCCTAACACATTGCCCAGTCCATACCAGTATAGATCCTAACACATTACCCAGTCCATACCAGTATAGATCCACATTACCCAGTCCATACCAGTATAGATCCACATTACCCAGTCCAAACCAGTATAGATCCACATTACCCAGTCCATACCAGTATAGATCCACATTACCCAGTTCATACCAGTATAGATCCTAACACATTGCCCAGTCCATACCAGTATAGATCCTAACACATTACCCAGTCCATACCAGTATAGATCTTAACGCATTACCCAGTCCATACCAGTATAGATCCTAACACAATACCCAGTCCATACCAATATAGCTCCTAACACATTACCCAGTCCATACCAGTATAGATCCTAACACATTACCCAGTCCATACCAGTATAAATCCTAACATATTACCCAGTCCATACCAGTATAGATCTTAACGCATTACCCAGTCCATACCAGTATAGATCCTAACACAATACCCAGTCCATACCAATATAGCTCCTAACACAATACCCAGTCCATACCAATATAGCTCCTAACACATTGCCCAGTCCATACCAGTATAGATCCTAACACATTACCCAGTCTATACCAGTATAGATCCTAAAACATTACCCAGTCCATACCAGTATAGATCCTAACACATTACCCAGTCCATACCAGTATAGATCCTAAAACATTACCCAGTCCATACCAGTATAGATGCTAACACATTTCCCAGTCCATACCAGTATAGATGCTAACACATTTCCCAGTCCATACCAGTATAGATCCTAACACATTACCCAGTCCATACCAGTATAGATCCTAACACATTACCCAGTCCATATCAGTATAGATCCTAACACATTACCCAGTCCATACCAGTATAGATCCTAACACATTACCCAGTCCATACCAGTATAGATCCTAACACATTACCCAGTCCATACCAGTATAGATCCTAACACATTATCCAGTCCACACCAGTATAGATCCTAACACATTACCCAGTCCACACCAGTATAGATCCTAACACATTACCCAGTCCATATCAGTATAGATCCTAACACATTACCCAGTCCATACCAGTATAGATCCTAACACATTACCCAGTCCATACCAGTATAGATGCTAACACATCACCCAGTCCATACCAGTATAGATGCTAACACATTACCCAGTCCATACCAGTATAGTTATCCAGCATGAGATTTTTCCCTATTGAGATCTGATGTGTTTTGAAAGTGGTAATTTTGAGCAGTGTACATGTTTTATCCCTTTATAAACAATTATTAGATCAAAATTAAAAACAGGGAAACATTTTATGCTTCCTAGAGTGGTCCATTTTTGGCCAGGTCCTGTCTCATGGTTTAGTTCTCAGTAGGGACCTCTTAAGGCCGTAGAAAGAATTAGTAAGGACATAGACACGTCCTGGGTAAGTGCAGTTACTCTTCAGCTTCTAGGATACCCATAGCCCACCATGGAAATTAAAAAGAGCAACAATTCAGAGTTCTTTGGGCCTCCGCAGAGCTACCCAATAATGGTCCTGCACCTGCTTGGAGGCGAGGGGACCTCACCAACTGGCAAACATCTCAGTAGATGGAAGAATTCCTCTGCATTTTGGTTCCCCTTTATCTAAGATGGCAAATAAATATAGGAATAAGCAGGGCCGTCTTTATAATTGATTCGACTCTGGGCAAATATTTTCTTGGCCCTCCAAAATCCACATATTACCTATTTGCAGGCAGTGCGGGCTCAGGGGACAGCTGCATTGGGCCCCACAACAATGTCTGGGCCCAGGGCAGCTGCCCTTTTTGCCCTGTGGTAAAGACGGCCCTGGGAATAAGCTGTACAGAGAAGTTACATAGATATCCAAACATATGCATACGGAGTTGTGGATGTTATAAATAGTTATTTTCCATAATGTGATCCTGGTAAGCTTTTTCTCCAGTCTGGTGGTCAGGCAACACACACAGATCTCCGAATCTATGTTTTTAAAGAAGAAGACTAAAAACATCCTCCTTGTCTGCACTGCTTTCATGGCAGCAGCAGGTTTTGTGTCCAAAAAGTGATGGTGCTCTTGGCATATTCAAGTGCATGGATTTGGGTCGGTGCTGTTCCCTACTATCGATACACGAATACCTGTGACATCAAATTTAGGGCTTAGCAGGGCGCACACCTGTGGAAGAAAACAGAGATATGAGTGATGCTGGTGGCTCCCTGTTACATCAAAGTAATATATATGGAAGGTGAAAAGACACAACTACTAATCCCACTAAAAATAATACAAAACAGTTACATAGTCAGGTTTGTGAGGATACAGTCATAGAAGAGCTGTGTTGGGGGTACAGAGGTGTGTAAGGGTACGGAGGTGGAAGAGGTGTGTGGGGTACAATGGTGGAGGTGGTATGTGAAGGTACAGAGGTAAAGGAGGTGTGTTGGGGGTACAGAGGTGTGTGGGGGTACAGAGCTGGAGAAGGTATGTTGAGGTGTACAGAGACGTGTGTGAGGGTACATTGGTGGAGATGTGTTGGGGGTACAGAGGTGTGTGAGGGCACAGAGCTGGAGGAGGTGTGTTGAGGGGTACAGAGGTGTGTGAGGGTACAGAGTTGGAAGAGGTGTGTGGGGTACAGTGGTGGAGGTGGTATGCAAAGGTCCAGAGGTAAAGGAGGTGTGTTGGGGGTACAGTGGTGTGTGAGGGTACAGGGCTGGAGAAGGTGTGTTGAGGGGTAGTAGGGGTGTGAGAGTACAGTGGTGGAGATGTGTTGGGGGTACAGAGGTGTGTGAGGGTACAGAGCTGGAGGAGGTGTGTTGAGGGGTACAGAGATGTGTGAGGGTACAGAGGTGGAAGAGGTGTGTGAGGTACAGTGGTGGAGGTGGTATGCGAAGGCCCAGAGGTATAGGAGGTATGTTGGTTGTACAGAGCTGGAGAAGGTGTGTTGAGGGGTACATAGGTGTGTGAGGCTGCAGTGGTAGAGGAGGTGTGTTGAGGGGTACAGATGTGCATGAGGGTACAGAGCTAGATACGTTGTGTTGGGGGGAACACAGGTGTGTGATGGTACAGTGGTAGAGATGTGTTGGGGGTACAGAGATGTGTGAGGGTACAGTGGCGGAGGTGTGTTGAGGGGTACAGTGGTGTGTGAGGCTGCAGTGGAGGAGGATGTGTGTCGAGGAGTACAGAAGTATTTGAGGGTACAGAGCTGGATAAGGTGTGTTGAGGGGTACATAGGTGTGTGAGGGTACTGTAGTGGAGGTGTGTTGAGGAGTAGAGAAGTGTGTGAGGGTACAGAGCTGGAGAAGGTGTGTTAAGGGGTACACAGGTGTGTGAGGGTACCATGGTGGAGGTGTGTGAGGGTACAGAGGTAAGGGAGGTGTGTTGAGGGGTACACAGGTGTGTGAGGGTACCATGGTGGAGGTGTGTGAGGGTACAGAGGTAAGGGAGGTGTGTTGAGGGGTACACAGGTGTGTGAGGGTACCATGGTGGAGGTGTTTGAGGGCACAGAGCTGGAGAAGGTGTGTTGAGGGGTACACAGCTGTGTAAGGTACAGTGGTGGAAGTGGTGTGTGAAGGTACGGAGGTAGAGGAGGTGTGTTGGGGGTACAGAGGTATGTGAGGGTACAAAGCTGGAGAAGGTGTATTGAAGGGTACACAGGTGTGTAAGGTACAATGGTGGAGGTGTGTGAAGGTACAGAGGTAGATTAGGTGTGTTGGGGGTACAGAGGTATGTGAGGGTACAAAGCTGGAGAAGGTGTGTTGATGGGTACACAGGTGTGTGAAGTACAATGGCTGAGGTGTTGAATAAAAAAGAAAGGTTGGGACTTTGCGTAAGAGAAATGACAAAGCTGGCATGGAACAGTTTACACATTTATTGGTACACACAATCAGAACATGACTTATAAAATTGTTCAATAGTCAAGATATTGAGAGAGCTGATAAATAGTCCCCAAGTCCAAATACATAAAAATCAGCAAGGCAAGATTCCAAATAATAGTAGAGTCATAAAATATATTCACAGTAACACATATTGAAATTCCAAGTAGTAGTGGAGTATTTGGTGTATTCAAAACATTGTAACCTCAACGCGTTTCGTAGCCCATCGCCACTTCATCAGGAGTAGTAGATGTATGAAAAACTAAAAAAAAAAACATATAAGAAACAAAAATGGCACAATGATGATAAATAAGAACAGGGATGGAGACGCATGGCACTCCCACCGTGCACCTCATTTAAAGTCCCACCCCCCCCCCCCCCTTCTCACATGAATCAGGGATGGAGAGACATGACTTGGACTAACAGGGATTTATTTGCCTGATCTTCTCATGACCGCACATGATGGCTTACATCCCTTTAGCCTAATTTGTGGGGTCTGGCAGACCCCCCCCCCCTGGACCAGGTTGGGGGGGGCTATCTTTGCACCTCTCTTGTTGTACTACATTCAGACTTACATATATTATCATCATTATCTTTTTATACCACTTCATTTTTATCATACTGGGACACACTGGTTTGGTGCTTTGGCTATCCTGGGAGCTGCGATGTGCGCCGGCGCATGACGTCACTCTTGACGCCATCACGCCAATGGCTGGATTCCTCCCTCAGTGCATATTTGACAGCACACGAGACGGCCATGCCTGCTGGCGTGTACCGTTCCCGAGCTGTCTCCTCTATGCACAGGCGTGACGTTGGGCTCACTTTGCCCATTTCTTATTTATCATCATTGTGCCATTTTTTCTTATATGTTTTTTAGAGTTTTTCATACATCTACTCCTGATGAAGTGGCGATGGGCCACGAAACGCGTTGAGGTTACGATGTTTTAAATACACCAAATACTCCACTACTACTTGGAATTTGAGTACGTGTTACTGTGAATATATTTTTATGACTACTATTATTTGGAATCTTGCCTTGCTGATTTTTATGTATTTGGACTTGGGGACTATTTATCAGCTCTCTCAATATCTTGACTATTGAACAATTTTATAAGTCATGTTCTGATTGTGTGTACCAATAAATGTGTAAACTGTTCCATGCCAGCTTTGTCATTTCTCTCACGCAAAGTCCCAACCTTTCTTTTTTATCCATTGAACAGGGATGGAGACGCATGGCATTCCCACCGTGCGCCTCATTTAAAGTCCCACACCTCCCCCCCTTCTCACATGGCTGATGTGTTGTGTGATGGTAGAGAGGTTGAGGAGGTGTGTTGGGGGTACAGAGGTGTGTGAGGGTACAGAGCTGGAGAAGGTGTGTTGATGGGTACACAGGTGTGTGAGGTACAGTGGTGGAGTTGGTGTGTAAAGGTACAGAAGTAGAGGAGGTGTGTTGGGGTACAGAGGTGTGTGGTGGTTCAGAGTTAGAGGAGGTGTGTTGAGGAAGACAGCAGTGTGTGGGGGTACAGGGTTTTTGTAGGGGTACCCTGAGGCCTAAAATGTATTTTAAGAGTTCCTCAAGTCTAAAAATGTTGAGAAAGGCTGTATTAGATTATCATGGTCAATGCAAACAGTGCTCTCTGAGATGTACTACCTTCTGTAAAAGAGTTGTCATTGCAGAATCAGCAGTCGAAGAGCCCTTTAAACTCACTCTAAAGACGTACTTTCCTGCAAAGAAAAACATGGAGAAAATGTTTTACGTTATTATTATGGAGAAAAGATCAATCGTGGCAATCCATTATTAAATGGTAGGAGATAAAAGCACTTTGAACGGTTTATTTATATAGAGCAGTGGTCTCCAAACTGTGGCCCGGTGACCGGATTTGGCCCTTTGCTTGCCAGGTGGAGGTACTACTCCTTCAACTAATAAAAGTGATGGGACACCATCACTGACAGTACCAATGGGGCACCATTCCTCCCACTGATACCAACAAGGGGCACCATTCCTCCCACTGATACCAATGATGGGGCATTATTTCTCCCACTGACACCAATGATGGGGCACTATTCCTCCCACAGACACCAATGATGGAGCACCATTCCTCCCACTGACACCAATTATGGGGCATTATTTCTCCCACTGACACCAATGATGGAGCACCATTCCTCCCACTGATACCAATGATGGAGCACCATTCCTCCCACTGACACCAATGATGGGGCATTATTTCTCCCACTGACACCAATGATGGAGCACCATTTCTCTCACTGACACCAATGATGGTGCATTATTTCTCCTACTCACACCAATGATGGGGCACTATTCCTCCGCACTTTGAACGGTTTATTTATATAGAGCAGTGGTCTCCAAACTGTGGCCTGGTGACCGGATTTGGCCCTTTGCTTGACAGTTGGAGGTGCTACTCCTTCAACTAATACCAGTAATGGAACACCATCACTGACAGTACCAATGGGGCACCATTCCTCCCATTGATACCAACAAGGGGCACCATTCCTCCCACTGATACCAATGATGGAGCACTATTCCTCCCCAGACACCAATGATGGGCCACTATTCCTCCCACTGATGCCAACAATGGGGCACTATTCCCCGCACTGACACCAATGATGGGACACTATTCCTCCCACAGACACCAATGATGGGCCACTATTCCTCCCACTGACACCAATGATGGGCCACTATTCCTCCCACTGACGCCAACAATGGGGCACTATTCCTCCCACTGACAACAACAAGGGGACTGTTCCTCCCACTGACACCAGTGATGGGGCACTATTGTTTCCACTGACACCAACGCTGGGGTACTATTCCTCCCCATAATACAAAAGATGGGGAACTGTTTACTCTCACTGACACAGATCATTTTCTACTCCCGGTCATTTTCTACTACAGTCCGGCCCACCTAAAGTCTGAAGGACAGTAATTTGGCCCCCCTGTTTAGAAAGTCTGGAGACTCCTGGTCTAGGTGTGTAACGTTCATGCGTTTTTGTTAATGGATGGATTTTCAGCTGCAGAATTATCAAACTCAGTAGCCTTGTAGAGATACTGTTGAATAAACCTATCCAACTCTCAGGACTTCATCATGGTGTACAGCCTGATATGCAATATACATATACTCAATCAGATGTTTTAGTGGAGGGATAGAACATATGAGAATGTATAGATGAGAGACAGGTTGTATGGTGATTACTAGGAGTAATATTAGGAGAGTTGCAGGTGATGGTAAAGCAGATAGGTTCTGATGTCTAGTATAGTGCAGATGGTAAGAGGACACAGATGGAGTATACTTAGACAGAGTAACCTAGTGCAAGGATAGTTGAAGGTAGTCCCAAGAGCTAACAGTCTATGCAGATGGTATGGAATAGATAGATAGATAGTCCTGGTAATTGCAGTAGATGACAGTAGGAGATTGGTTAGTAAGGAATCCCCTGTGGGGTACTTATCACTTAGATAGGTTAGTAGTAACAATGTCCATAGATAGAGAGGTGATCCCGTAGCGAGATACCGATCATCGGCGAGGTTCCGGCGTCAGTTCAGCAAGGAAATGTCAGCAGCTCCGACTTCACAGGAGAAGGTGCGGTGAACATGTGGTTTGAACGAGCGATGAAAGAGAGAAAGCCGGCGATTGAAATAGCCGCTCATAGCAGCGCTCAGCAATGATGTCATCCGGTCTTAAAGGTATATGCGTCTCTTGTTACACAAGATGGGACGCAATTAGCAAAGGAGAAATATGGAACCTACAGAGGTACCAGAACATTACAGTACCCCCCCTTAAGGCCGGCTCCGGAAGGCCTCTAGAACTGGTTTTTCTGGATATTTCGAGTGGAAATTGCGAATCAGTCTAGGGGCATGTATATCGGAGGTATCCAGCCAGGTGTCATCTTGGGGCCCATAGTTCTTCCATCGTACAAGATACTGGAGTCTTCTTCTATTGAAACGGGAATCCAAAATTTCTTTTATCTCAAATTCTTCTCCACCTTCCACTTGTACAGGAGGTGGAGGTGAGATAGTAGGCCTTATTCCTTGGTTAGGAACATGGGGCTTCAGTAGAGACAAATGGAAGATAGGATGTATCTTGAGGTCTGCTGGTAATGTGAGTTGTACTGCAGCTTTTCCAATAAGCTTCTCTATTGGGAAAGGTCCCAGAAATAGAGGTCCAAGTTTTTTACTAGGGATTTTTAATCTCAGATTTTTTGTAGAAAGCCAAACAAGATCCCCAATGGCATATTGGGGAGAGGGTTTCCTACGGAGGTCGTAGTACCTCTTTTGTTGGCTATGAGCATGTGATATGGTATTGTTGAGTAATCCCAGAGAATCCTTTATCTGGGCAAGATAATCAGATGCCACTGGATTACTTGATGGCAAGATACGTGGTGGAAGGAGTGTGGGATGAAACCCGTAATTTAGGTAAAATGGACTTTGTTTAGTAGTGCTATGAGTCGCGTTGTTATAGGCGAATTCCGCCAGCGGGAGGAGATCTGCCCAATCGTCCTGTAGATACGAAGTATAGCAACGCAGATACTGTTCAATGCACTGGTTAACTCTCTCTGTCTGTCCGTTGGTCTGAGGGTGGTATGGAGAAGTAAGTTTACGCTCTATTCGTAGTATCTGACATAGAGCTTGCCAAAACTTTGAGATGAATTGTGAACCACGGTCAGACAGCAGTGTTTTTGGAATACCATGTAACTTAAAGACATGTTTCACAAGTAATTCCGCTGTTTGTTTGGATGAAGGTAGTCTTCGGATAGGAGTAAAATGTGCCATCTTGGTCAGATGGTCCACTGATACCAAGATGGTGTTGAATCCTTTGGAAGGTGGTAGTTCCACTATGAAGTCTAAGGATACCACTTCCCACGGAACCTGGGGTATCGGTAAACTACAAAGTAACCCCGATGGTTTCGTGTTGTCGATTTTAGACCTTGCACAGATATCACAAGATGAAACGAACTTTTTTACGGTTGTCTTCATGTCTGGCCACCAAAACTGCCTAGTAAGTAGATTTAAAGTTTTAGTCATACCCATATGTCCTGCCATAGGTACATCATGCGACAATTCCAAGATCTTGGTTCGCATAGTAGGGGGTATGTATAATTTATCGTTGTAATAGAGGAAGCCTTCTGCGTCAGTAGTTAGTTGTGGTGGAGGTGAGTCCAGTCCTATGCTGTGCAAAATCTCTTCCTTCAGGGAGCGAATGACACCGATAATACGTTCAAGTGGTATTATAGGAACTGAGGGAACCTCGGTAGAATCTTTCTCGGCTAGTCGTGAAAGTGCATCCGCTTTTTTATTTTTGTCTGCGGGCGTATAAGTCACTAAAAAATTAAACTTCAGAAAGAATAACGACCACCGAACCTGCCGGTGGGAAAGAGTTCTATTAGTCTGAAGGTATTGAAGGTTTTTGTGATCAGTATATATCAGGATTGGCAATTGAGTGCCCTCAAGTAGATGTCTCCAATTCTCTAATGCCAGTTTTATGACTAATAACTCCTTCTCTCCTACTGGGTAGTTCACCTCGGGGCTGCTTAATGACTTTGAGAAGAAAGCAACTGGGTGAAGAGGTGAGGTGTTTGTTGGTCGTTGTGAGAGAACTGCTCCTACTGCCATATTTGACGCATCTACCTCCAAGATGTATTGAAGGGATGGGTCTGGATGGCATAGTATGGGGGCAGTAGTGAAGCTTGATTTCAGCAGACAAAATGCTCCATCTGCTTCTTTTGACCAATTAAATGGTTTCTTCGTGCTTGTAAGTTGTGTGAGAGGTTTCACAATCGCAGAAAAGTTCTTAATGAATTTCCTATAGTAGTTAGAGAATCCTAGGAACCTTTGCAATGCTTTGCGAGTGGTTGGCACAGGCCAATCTAGAATGCAGGATATTTTGCTCATGTCCATTTTGATTCCATTTTTAGATATAATATATCCTAGGAATAGTACTTCCTCTTTATGAAACAAACACTTTTTTGATTTAACATATAAGTTATGTGCAAGTAGTCTTGACAACACAAGTCTCACATGTTTTATGTGCTCAGGTAAGGAATGAGAATAGATAAGTATATCGTCCAAATATACTACAACACAAACATCAAGCAAGTCTCTGAATATCTCATTTATAAACCGTTGGAAGGCTGCGGGAGCATTACATAGCCCAAATGGCATTACAAGGTACTCAAACAGTCCGTATCTGGTTCTGAATGCCGTCTTCCATTCATCCCCTTTACGGATTCGAATTAAATTGTATGCCCCTTTTAGGTCCAATTTTGAAAAGAGAGAAGCTCCACGCACCTGTTCGATAAGTTCAGGAATAAGAGGTAAAGGATAATGATCCTTTATTGTAATGGCATTTAATTGTCTGAAATCAATGATAGGCCTAAGGCTAGAGTCCTTATTGCGGACAAAGAAGAGTCCAGCAGCAGTGGAGGAAGTAGAAGGTCGGATGAATCCTTTTGCCAAGTTCTCATCCAGATACTCCTTAAGATGAGAGAGTTCATCCTGTGAGAGAGGATAAACATGTCCGAAGGGCAACTTGCTATTAGGGAGTAGATCGATACAACAATCATAGTCCCTATGAGGAGGTAGCATTTGAGCGTTTTTTTCAAGGAAAACCTCCGATAAGTCCTGATAACACTTGGGTATAATGTCATCCGGCACTACAGACAGGATCCTATCATATGTGGGGAGGTTACACGTCGTTTCACAATAGTGAGAAGAGAACGCTAGTGTTCTTGTTTTCCAATCGATGATTGGTTGATGTATGTGTAACCAGGGAAGTCCCAAAATGATTGGGAAATGTGGTGATGTTAACACATCAAAGGTGGTGGTCTCCACATGAGACTCGTCAGCAGTTACAAGGAGTGCCTGTGTCTGACTGGTGATAGGACCAGAGGATAGGGGGGTACCGTTAATAAAACTAACGGAGACAGGTTTGGGTTTTGAAACAATAGGTATTTTATTAAGGGAGACAAAACAAATGTCAATGTAGTTTCCACAAGATCCTGTGTCGATCATAGCCTTGGTGGTGATCCTAGTTTGGTCCCACTGCAATGTTAAATGAATAAAAAGATAAGGATTAGAAAAGGAAGTTGTGAGTCCGCCTAGCAAGACATTTGAACACTCACCCTCTTTTCTGCGGACAAGAGGACAGTCGCTTATCAAATGATTCGGGGATGCGCAGTACATGCAAAGATGTTCGGTCTTCCTTCTGGCACGTTCAGAAAGGGTCAGAGGTGGGCGTATCATTCCTACCTCCATAGGAGTAGGGTCAGCAGGCAACATCCGAGAAGGACTGGAAAATGGTGAGCCCATCTTCTCAGCCTTTCTTTCTCGTAGTCGTCTGTCAATATTGATACTGGTCTGTATCAGTCCCTCTAGAGTGCCAGGTAAATCCGCTCGGGCGAGCTCGTCTTTAACGGCCTCAGATAAGCCGAGTCTAAACTGCGTTCTCAAAGATGTGTCGATCCACCCTGAATCAGGGGACCATCTTTTAAAATTTGCCACGAAATCTTCAACGGGTCTCCTTCCTTGTTTCAAGGCCCGTAACTGGGTATCAGCGGTACTCTGCTTATTGGGGTCTTCATATAAACTAGCGAGTTGTGCTAGGAATAGAGGGTAAGAATTAAGGAGTGGATCATCCTTTTCAAAGAGAGCGTCTGCCCAGGCCCGGGGTTCACCCGTTAAATAGGAGATGATGGTACAAACTTTAATTTGGTCAGTGGTGTAGGTTAGAGGTTTTAACAAAAAAAGCAAACGACATGCGTTTTTAAATTCACTAAATTTGCTCCGATCACCAGAAAACACTACAGGAGGGTTTATCTTAGGCTCACGGGGCTGAGCAGCAGAAAGCTGTGTGAGACGGCCAACCTGCTGTCTCAAGGTCTGATTTTCGTTTTGTACCTCTGTAAGCACAAGGATCAATGCATCTACTTGTTGTTTTAATTGTAGTACATGAGTGGGTAATTCTGCTGAATCCATATTTTTTTTAAGGCTCGTTCAATCTGTAACGTTCATGCGTTTTTGTTAATGGATGGATTTTCAGCTGCAGAATTATCACACTCAGTAGCCTTGTAGAGATACTGTTTAATAAACCTATCCAACTCTCAGGACTTCATCACGGTGTACAGCCTGATATGCAATATACATATACTCAATCAGATGTTTTAGTGGAGGGATAGAACATATGAGAATGTATAGATGAGAGACAGGTTGTATGGTGATTACTAGGAGTAATATTAGGAGAGTTGCAGGTGATGGTAAAGCAGATAGGTTCTGATGTCTAGTATAGTGCAGATGGTAAGAGGACACAGATGGAGTATACTTAGACAGAGTAACCTAGTGCAAGGATAGTTGAAGGTAGTCCCAAGAGCTAACAGTCTATGCAGATGGTATGGAATAGATAGATAGATAGTCCTGGTAATTGCAGTAGATGACAGTAGGAGATTGGTTAGTAAGGAATCCCCTGTGGGGTACTTATCACTTAGATAGGTTAGTAGTAACAATGTCCATAGATAGAGAGGTGATCCCGTAGCGAGATACGGATCATCGGCGAGGTTCCGGCGTCAGTTCAGCAAAGGAAATATCAGCAGCTCCGACTTCACAGGAGAAGGTGCGGTGAACATGTGGTTTGAACGAGCGATGAGTGAGAGAAAGCCGGCGATTGAAATAGCCGCTCATAGCGGCGCTCGGCAATGATGTCATCCGGTCTTAAAGGTATATGCGTCTCTTGTTACACAAGATGGGACGCAATTAGCAAAGGAGAAATATGGAACAAGGGTACCAGAGGTACCAGAACATTACAAGGTGATACAACATTTACCTTACTCACCTGCTGTAGATTTACCTGCTGTGGTAGATGTAGAGTTCATATTGGATGCGGTGGTTTTCTGTAGGGTTTCTGTAGAAAAGGTGGTGGTTTCTGTAATGTTATACGGTTCATTTGAGGAAGTAGTGTACATAGGTTCTGTTGTGTATTTTGTATCAGTTGATAGTTCAGTTGTAGCTTTATTAGGGGTAAATATTGAGTTTTCAGAAGTAGGAATGGAATCAGTTTCAGTTGTTGAAAAACTTTCAAGAGGGGTATAAATGGTGTCAGAGTCCAATGTTGAAAACTTTGAAGGAAGTTCAGTTGTAATAGTAACATCTGAAGAGGTATCAGAACTTTCGGTTAGAATTAAAGTTGAATCACTTGTGCTAATTTCAGCTGAAAAACTCTTTGAAGGTTCAGCTGTAACTGTTATGGGTTCAACTGTAGATAAAAGCGTGGATTCATCAAATATTGTAGGTGTTTCAGTTGTGAATTCAGTGGTGCCTTCAGAACTTGTTTCAGCTGTGAATTCAGTAGGGCCTACAGAGGTTTCAGTTGTAAACTCAGTGGGACCTTTAGACGTTGTTTCAGTTGTGAATTCAGTAGATCCTTCAGAAGTTGGTCCAGTTGTGAATTCAGTAGGGCCTTCAGAAGTTGTTTCAGTTATGAATTCAGTAGAACGTTCAGAAGTTGATTCAGTTGTGAATTCAGTAGGGCCTTCAGAAGTTGTTTCAGTTGTGAATTCAGTAGAACGTTCAGAAGTTGGTCCAGTTGTGAATTCAGTAGGGCCTTCAGAAGTTGATTCAGTTGTGAATTCAGTAGAACGTTCAGAAGTTGATTCAGTTGTGAATTCAGTAGGGCCTTCAGAAGTTGTTTCAGTTGTGAATTCAGTAGAACGTTCAGAAGTTGGTCCAGTTGTGAATTCAGTAGGGCCTTCAGAAGTTGTTTCAGTTGTGAATTCAGTAGGACCTTCAGAAGTTGTTTCAGTTGTGAAATCAGTAGGGCCTTCGGAAGTTGTTTCAGTTGTGAAATCAGTAGATCCTTCAGAACTTGTTTCAGTTGTGAAATCAGTAGAGCCTTCAGAAGTTGTTTCAGTTGTGAATTCAGTAGGGCCTTCAGAATTTGTTTCAGTTGTGAATTCAGTAGAGCCTTCGGAAGTTGTTACAGTTGTGAAATCAGAGGGGCCTTCAGAACTTGTTTCAGTTGTGAACTCAGTAGGGCCTTCGGAAGTTGTTACAGTTGTGAATTTAGTGGGACCTTCGGAAGTTGTTACAGTTGTGAATTCAGTAGGGCCTCCTGAATTAGTTTCAGTTGTGCATTCAGTGGGACCTTCAGAAGTTGTTTCAGTTGTGAATTCAGTAGGGCCTTCAGAAGTTGTTTCAGTTGTGAATTCAGAAGGGCCTTTAGAAGTGGATTCAGTTGTAATTTCAGTAGATCCTTCAGAAGTAGTTTCAGTTGTGAATTCAGTAGGGCCTTCAGAAGTTTCAGTTGTGAATTCAGTAGGGCCTTCGGAAGTTGTTTCAGTTGTGAATTCAATAGAGCCTTCAGAAGTTGTTTCAGTTGTGAATTCAGGAGGGCCTTTAGAAGTTTCAGTTGTGAATTCAGTAGGGCCTTCTGACTTAGTTTCAGTTGTGAATTCAGTGGGACCTTCAGAAGTTGATTCAGTTGTAAATTCAGTAGGACCTTCAGAAGTTGGTCCAGTTGTGAATCCAGTGGGACCTTCAGAAGTTGTTTCTGTTGGGAATCCAGTCGGACCTTCAGAAGTTGTTTTGGTTGGGAATTCAGTGGGGCCTTTAGAAGTTGTTTCATCTGCATCAGTAAGGGGTTCAGTTGTGTAAGATGTAGAATCTGTAATGGGATTTTCTGTATCAGAAATGGCTTCAGCTGTTGTTTCAAGTTCTTCTGTAAACCATCCAATTGTGGAAATTGTACTGGAGTTTGTAGAGGCATCAATAGTCTCAGAAACAGAAAATGGCTCCCTTTCTGTAGAGGTTTCCTCCATATGAAAAGTAAAATTAGCAGTTACGGGTTCAGCAGTTGAGCCCATTGTGTTGATGTTAGCTTTGGCTTTTGAATTGCTGGTTGGTATTAAACTTTCGGA
The DNA here is from genome assembly GCF_965119305.1 of Pelophylax lessonae. NCBI lineage: Eukaryota > Metazoa > Chordata > Amphibia > Anura > Ranidae > Pelophylax > Pelophylax lessonae. Next base: position 7,677,457 of record NC_138772.1, read on the forward strand.
GGTCAATTCAATGGTGCTAAAGCTAAATTCCTCAATATATTTGGTAGAACTTGTTGCAGGTTCTGAGACAATTATACTGGTAGTACTGGTGTCAGATTCAAAGTCTCTTTTACTAGTGGATCTGGTGTTAATGGTAGATTCAGTTATACTGGTGGTACTGATGTCAGTTGTAGAGCCACTTAACCTGGTTGTAGTAGTGGCAGCTGTGGAGACAGTTGTACCGGTGTCATTTATAGAGTCATTTAAACCAGTGATAGCAGTAGCAGCTTTGGAGACAGTTGTACTGGTGTCCGTTGTAGAGTCAATTAAACTGTTGGTAGTAGTGGCAGCTGTAGAGGCAGTTGTACTGGTGGTACTGGTGGCCATTGTAGAGTCATTTAAACTGGTGGTTGTAGTGGCAGCTGTGAAGACACCTGTACTGGTGGTACTAGTGTCAGTTGTAGAGTCATTTAAACCAGTGATAGCAGTAGCAGCTTTGGAGACAGTTGTACTGGTGGTACTGGTGGCCATTGTAGAGTCATTTAAACTGGTAGTAGTAGTGGCAGCTGTGAAGTCAGCTGTACTGGTAGTACTGGTGTCAGTTGTAGAGTCATTTAAACCAGCGATAGCAGTAGCAGCTTTATAGCCAGTTGTACTGGTGGTACTGGTGTCCATTGTAAAATTAATTAAACTGTTGGTAGTAGTGGCAGCTGTGGAGGCAGTTTTACTGGTGGTACTGCTGGCCATTGTAGAGTCATTTAAACTGGTGGTTGTAGTGGCAGCTGTGGGGACAGTTGTACTGGTGGTACTAGTGTCAGTTGTAGAGTCATTTAAACCAGTGATAGCAGTAGAAGCTTTGGAGACAATTGTACTGGTGGTACTGGTGGCCATTGTAGAGTCATTTAAACTGGTAGTAGTAGTGGCAGCTGTGAAGTCAGCTGTACTGGTAGTACTGGTGTCATTTGTAGAGTCATTTAAACCAGTGATAGCAGTAGCAGCTTTGGAGACAGTTGTACTGGTGGTACTGGTGTCCGTTGTAGAGTCAATTAAACTGTTGGTAGTAGTGGCAGCTGTGGAGGCAGTTGTACTGGTGGTACTGGTGGCCATTGTAGAGTCATTTAAACTGGTAGTAGTAGTGGCAGCTGTGAAGTCAGCTGTACTGGTGGTACTGGTGTCAGTTCTAGAGTCATTTAAACCAGCGATAGCAGTAGCAGCTTTAGAGCCAGTTGAACTGGAGGTACTGGTGGCTATTGTAGAGTCATTTAAACCAGTGATTGTAGTGGCAGCTGTGAAGACAGTTGTACTGGTGGTACTGGTGTCAGTTGTAGAGTCCTTTAAACTGGTGGTAGTAGTGGCAGCTGTGGGGACAGTTGTACTGATGGTACTGGTGTCAGTTGTAGAGTCATTTAAACTGGTCATAGTAGTATCCGCTTTGGAAACAGTTATACTGGTGGTACTAGCGTCCGTTGTAAAGTAAGTTAAACCGGTGATCGTAGCACCAACTTTGGAGACATCTGTACTGGTGTCTGTTGTAGAGTCATTCAAACCGATGATAGTAGTGGCGGCTGTGGAGACAGTTACACTGGTGGTAGTTATTTTGGATAAAGTAATGTTGTTGGTTTCCATAAGGATGCTCGGAATGGTCGTTGTTAAATTGGAGGATGGCTCAGGCAATAGAATATACGAGAACACCGGGTCAACACCTGCAACAGATGACCCAAAGGATGGTCAGCCACCTAATATAACGAGTGCATCATATACTGTATTGTACACAACAGGCCGGTGGATAATCATAGGTGTGGGATCTTGGTCAACATTCTGTTGAACATAGGCTGTCTATCAAGCTCAGATGCTCTCAACCAATGGTGCGCTCACCTAGCTAATTGTGCACAGTATCATTTTTTCATATTAAAATTTTAAAGTGTTCACAAATAGTAAATGACTTTAAAAGAGAAGTATGGGATTTGTGTTTTATTTTTTTTTTAGAATCATACTTACCTGGGTGGATGCTGCCTCTGTCCCCGCTGGTTCTACACTGAGAATCGAGTGATCAAACACCGCTAATTGCTTGGTTCCCAGAGATCCCTGAGCAGAGAGCCGGTGACTTTCAGTCACCGGCTCTCTGCTCTGCCCCCTTCCAGTACTCACTGGAGAGCTGGGCTGTGGAGGGGGCAGGAGCGGCCGACTCAGCCTCTTGGCGGTTCGCTGAGAGGCTAAACAAGGTGCCGGTCCAGGCATATGGGCAGATACATATGGCAGTGATCTTTCACAAAACTGGACCGATCGGCTTTCAGGTGATAAAAAACGATGCGGCTAAGCACAAGCAGCGGGAGAGGACGTCTCCCCCCTCCTGCCGCCTTCTGCTGCTCTGCCCAGCTCTCCTATCCTACCGTGACACCCGAGCAACCAGCTGAGTCATTTGCTGGCTGGCCGGAGACCCAAACAAAGCCGGAATCGGCTTCGATCGGGTCTCCAATGTAGAAACCCAGAAGCGATGTCATCCACTTCCGGTTTACTTGGCAGCCAATGGCACTGATTTAAAAAAAGCCAAAGTATTCAAGAATGCAGATTTTGGCTTTTTGAATACTTTAAAGTGCAAAGGAGGGATTTGGGGTCTTTTAGACCCCAGATCACTCCATAAAGAGTACCTGTCACTGCCTATTACTGTCACAAGGGATGTTTACGAGTACCTATCTGCAGCCCATCAGAGTACCTGAGTACCTATCTGCAGCCCATCAGAGTACCTGAGTACCTATCTGCAGCCCATCTGAGAACCCATCTGCAGCCCGTGCCTCATAGATTATATGATAGGGTGCTTGCTTTCCATAATGGGGTCATTTTGTGGGCATTTCCATTGTCCTGGTGCTCCAGGGCCTCCAAAAATGTGATAGGTTGTAATGAAATTATATGTGTAATTTATGCTCCTAGAACACCTGAAGGTACTACTTGAATGTTGGGCCTCTGTATGTGGCCAGGCTGTGTAAAAGTCTCGCACATGTGGTATCGCCATACTCAGGAGGAGTAGCAGAATGTATGCACTTTGGAAAAATGGAAGAATGGTCAAACATTCCCATAGACACACTCCTAAACCTTGTGGACAGCCTTCCCAGAAGAGTTGAAGCTGTTATAGCTGCAAAGGGTGGGCCAACTGAATATTAAACCCTACGGACTAAGACTGGGATGCCATTAAAGTTCATGTGTGTGTAAAGGGAGGCGTCCCAATACTTTTGGTAATATCGTGTAAATCCTGTGATGAGGGAGCATGGGGGCCAATTCATGCTGTCTGTGTCTATGGAAGCAGGGGGTGTGGCTTAGTATCAACCCCACAGGTGTGCCGCAGTAGGAAGCGGCTTTCTATGGTACCCTGCTGAGAAGAGGAGGAGCCAGGATCACCAGCAGGGGACCCAATAGGAGGAGGTTCAGGGCCACTCTGTGTGCTGGGAATTGAACAAAGCAGGTAAGTATAAACCTGTTTGTTATTTTTTTTTTTTTAAAAATTGCATTTGCTGTACAATCATTTTAACCCCCAACTATAACCCTTGGGCTATAGAACCCTTTTAAAAGGCTAGGAAATACATTTTATTTATCTTTTTTTTTTTTTTTTTCAAAATTGTCGATATTTTTATTTATAAAATAAAAAAAAAATAAAAAAAATCGCAGAGGTGATCAAATACCACCAAAAGAAAGCTCTATTTGTGGGGAAAAAAAGGTCATCAATTTTATTTGGGTACAGCGTCGCACGACCGCGCAATTGTCAGTTAAAGTAACACAGTGCCAAATCGCAAAAAAGGGCCTGGTCATGGAGGGGGGTAAATCTTCCGGAGCTGAAGTGGTTAATTTATTTTTTTAAATCAAGTTTTTCCAACATTACACAACCGCACAATTGTAAGTTAACCACTTGCTGACCAGCCACCGCAGTTATATGGCGGCAGGTTCCCGTGAATCGCCGTACCTTTACAGCGGTCCACTCGCCAGTGGGGAAGCCTATCCACGGGGCCGGCGGCCGTGATCGCTCCCCATGAAGAGAGAACGGCGGTCTGCTGTTGTAAACACAGCAGACCGTTGTTCTCTCAGCTATCAACGCAGAGCTCCTCCTATTTAGGAACACAGGTCTCTGTATTGATTTAAGAAGCCCATCCCCCCAGTTAGAAAACACCTCCTAGGCTCACACTTAACCCTTTGATCGCCCTTGGGTTAACCCCTTCCCTGCCAGTGTCATTAGTACAGTGACAGTGCATATTTCTAGCACTGATTACTGTAGTAATGTCACTGGTAACCCCAAAAGTGTCAAAAATGTCAGTTAGGGGTCCGATCTGTCCGCCGCAATGTCGCAGTCCCGCTAAAAATCGCAGATCGCCGCCATTACTAGAAAAAAAATTAAAAAAAAAAATTACATAAATCTTTCCCGTAGTTTGTAGACGCAATAACTTTTGCGCAAACCAATCAAAATACGATTTTTTTTTTTTGCCAAAAATATGAAGCAGAAAACAAATTGGCCTAAAATGTAAAAAAATGTAGATTTTTTAATTTTTCTTTTTTTTATTGGGAATGTGAAAAATATATATTATTTTTTTTTTCAGAATTGTCGCTGTTTTCTAAATATAGCACAAAAAAAAAAAAAAAATCGCACAGGTGATCAAATACCACCAAACGAAAGCTCTGTTTGTGGGGGAAAAAAGGATGTCAATTTTATTTCGGTACAGCGTCGCACGACTGCACAATTGTCCGTTAAAGTAATGCAGTGCCGAATCGCAAAAAATGGCCTAGTCATTAAGGGGGTAAAACCTTCCGGAGCTGAAGTGGTTAAAGGGCTAGGAAATACATTTTATTTATCTTTTTTTTTTTTTCAAAATTATCACTATTATTTTATTTATAGCGCAAAAAAAAAATAAAAATTGCAGAGGGGATCAAATACCACCAAAAAAAAGCTCTATTTGTGGGAAAAAAGAACATCAATTTTTTTGGGTGCAGCGTCGCAAAACCGCGCAATTAGGCGGTAAAGTAAGGTAGCGCCGAATCGCAAAAAAATGCCCTGGTCATTAAGGGGGTAAAACCTTCCGGGGTTGAAGTGGTTAAAGGGCTAGGAAATACATTTTATTTAGCTTTTTTTTTTTTTTTTTTTCCAAAATTGTCGCTCTTTTTATTTATAGCGCAAAAAATAAAAACCACAGAGGTGATCAAATACCACCAAAAGAAAGCTCTATTTGTGGGAAAAAAAGGACATCAATTTTATTTGGGTACAGCATCGCATGACCACGCAATAGTCCGTTAAAATAATGCAGTGCTGTATCGCAAAAAACGGCCTGGTCATAGACGGATGGGGGGGGGGGGGGGGCTAAATCTTCCTGAGCTGAAGTGGTTAATTTTTTTTTTTTTTTAAATCAAGTTTTTTCAACATTTCGCTATGCAAGAAAAAAACAATCATATGCGCCCCGTTCCATTCACAAAGCATGGTTGGTAATATACATTAAGTAACGATGCAATGTGTCACTACAACTCAGAATCCTTCATGGACTATATAACCACTTGCTGACCGCATACCATAGCCGACCAATGGATGACTACCGCCACCTGCTGGTCAGGGAGGAGGAAGACAAGACAGAGTTCTGCCTATGTGAACAATGCAGAGCTCCGTCCTGTCAGCGGGAGATGGGATGGATTTTTGTTTCCCTACAAAGCACTTCCCTTAGTAAAAGCAGCACACAGTACACATAAACACTGGCTAGGCACACATTTAACCCTTTGATAACCCTAGATGTTTAACCCCTTCCCAGCCAGTGTTATTAGTACAGTGACAGTGAATATTTTTAGCACTGATCGCTGTATCAGCGCCACTGGTTCCCACAAAGTGTCAGATTGCCCGCCGCAATATCGCAGTCCCGATATGAGTCGTTACCACCGCCATTATTGATATAAAAAAAAATAAAGACAAATTCCAGTATATCCCATAGTTTGTAGACACAATAACTTTTGCGAAAACCAACCATTATAAGCTTTTTGGGATTTTGTTTACCAAAAATATGTAGCAGAATACAAATTGGCCTAAAATTTATGAAGAAATTCGATTTTTTTTATTTTTTCGATTGGATGTTTTAGAGCAGAAAGTAAAAATATTGTTTTTTGATTTTGTTTTTAAATTGTCGCTCTTTTTTTTGTTTATAGCATAAAAACCTCAGAGGTGATTCAGGAGCAAACATTTGAGCATTTGGCACCCGGGGCAGGTCCTGTATCTGGCACTTCCCCCAGGCGGGCAGGCGACGCACCACACATCGACGTGTCATCAAGTGACGTCGCGTGTAGCTCTGCGCACTGCGGCCTAAATACCTGAAAGAATCCTCCACCCTCTGCACCTCCCCCCCGGTGGCCAGGCTCCCCCCTCCTCTTCCTCCTTTGCAAAAACGGCGCAGACTGAGGCACCAGACAGAAATACATGTAACTGCCAGTGGCGTCACTAGGATTGGTGTCACCTGGTGCATGGTGTCACTCCCCCCCCCAAAAAATGATTTTCCTGTTTTCTAAAAGTGCGCCGAAGATGCTGCATGCGGGACTTTTGGTGCACTTTCAGAAAATGCAGAAAAAAATGCGCAATCTAATAGAAATCTATAGGACTGCAGCTATAACTGCGGGTAAAATGTAGGAAGACCCCCATACCTCTAGACCCCTTTATGATACACAGCCCCCGTACCTCTGGACCCCTTTACGATACACAGCCCCCGTACCTCTGGACCCCTTTACATTACACAGCCCCCGTACCTCTGCACCCCTTTACATTACACAGCCCCCCCCACACCTCTGGACCCCTTTACATTACACAGCTCCCCCCCACACACCTTTGGACCCCTTTACATTACACAGCCCCCATACCTCTGGACCCCTTTACAATAGACAGCCCCGTACCTCTGGACCCCTTTACATTACACAGCCCCCGTACCTCTGGACCCTTTTACATTACACAGCCCCCATACCTCTGGACCCCTTTACATTACACAGCCCCCGTACCTCTGGACCCCTTTACATTACACAGCCCCGTACCTCTGGACTCCTTTATATTACACAGCCCCCCGCCCCACACCTCTGGACCCCTTTACATTACACAGCCCCCCCCCACACCTCTAGACCCCTTTATATTTCACAGTTTCCCCCTCACACCTCTGGACCCCTTGTCACCCTGGTGCTCCCTGGCACCCCCCATGTGTGGCATAAAGTAATGCAGTGCCATATAGCAAGAAATACCCTAGTCATGAAGAGGGGGGTAAATCTTCTGGAGGTCAAGTGGTTACATGGAAACATAATGCAAGGACCAGAAACCTAAAATCCCAGAAATCTATGGACAGGTATTCAGACACCCCAACCTGCAAAAAAATAATTTTGGGAAGGTGGCACTCTGCTGGTGGATACTGCTGGCTGGTACTGGTGGTGGGAAATGTTGGCTGGTACTGATGGTGGGTGCTGCTGGCAGGTACTGCTGTGGGTACTGCTGGCTGGTACTGCTGTGGGTACTGCAGGTTGGTACTGATGGTGGGTGCTGCTGGCAGGTACTGCTGTGGGTACTGCTGGTGGGAAATGCTGGCTTGAGACACATGACATCAAAGGAGCGAGAGTGAGGAGCAGCTGACAGCCGGGATATCGCGCGGCACTTGCGGATGTCAGAGAGCCGTAGGCTGCATGCGGGAGACTCCCGCACTTTGCAGCAGACTTGAGATTTCTGGGTATTTCCCCTAAAATGTGTATTATACCAGCATATCGGTCACAATAAACTTAATGTAACTTCTAATAAGACAGAACAGACAGTACAGGGGTAGGTAAGCCTAAGGTGGGTGAAGACAACTATGGGGACAATATTATTATTATTTTTTTTTTTAACAACCTCTATGTTGATAAGTCAGTTTTATATTCCTTTCCAGGATGGTATTTAGTGCATTTCTCCATTGCATAAATGATGGGGGGAGTGGGTGACTGCTATTTCTGTACAATTATACTGTAAGCAAGAAAAAGTAGTCACACAAGCAACAATGTAGCAAGATCTTCCGGGATAAAACTTAAAAGTGATATCTTAGGATCAAAATTTTCTTTCTTTTTTCATTTTTTTAACAAAAAAATTAAAAACCCAGCAGTTATTAAATACCACCAAAAGAAACCTCTGTTTGTTTTAAAAAATATGATAAAAATTTCATATGAGTACATTGTTGTATGACCACGTAATTGTCATTCAAAGTGTGACAGCGCTGAAAGCTGAAAATTGGCCTGGGCAGAAAGGGGGGGGGGGGCTCAAATTACGATAAAAGCCTTTGGTATAAAGTTTGGGTGGAAGACATCGCTGGACTGGTGCCACTGGAGGCTGCTTAGCTACTTCCTATGTGGCGGGTATGGAGGGAATGGCTTCCAATGGGTTGTATCCTAATTGTAGGTGGTGGGCGATAGACTCGGATAGGGTCCAGGGCTGCTACCTTCCTGATAACGACAATAAGGAACAATGGGGTGATTGGAGAGGAGCGCCCCCCGGTGTCCAGATTTTTATAGCCCTTTATTAAAGGTAAAAGTATACAAGTGGAACCAACGCATTTGTGGGGAATTGCCTCCCCCTTCTTCAGGGCTGCCACTGCTCAACAACACGCCGGCATGCTGCAGAGCCACTGATTGAGTATATTTAACCCTCTCAGAGCTGAACTATTCTCCAAGAATTACAGCCCTGAGGAAGGAGGAGGCAATTCCTCCGAAACACGTTTGATCCACCTGTATACTTCATACTTGTATCTTCAATAAAGGGCTATAAAAATCAGTAAGTGAGACATTTTTCTGGACAGGGGGCGCTCCTCTCCAATCACCTTTCATCTAATAAATATTTAAAAAGCGCTATAGGGATGGGAGAACGGTTCGGTCTGACGATGAGTTTGGGCCGAACATTTGCCTGTTCGGCCATTCGCCAAACACCCAAATTTGCAGGGTGTTCACCTCGACGAACACCCTGCAATGTACTGAGCACTTCACAGTACATTCTGTGCCCTGATTGGGCAAAGCTTTGCCCAATCAGGGCGCAGTGTAAGCTGGTTGTTAAGGAGCGGGGCCAGAAAGCCGGCTGCGGTGTCCTTAACAACCAATGAGTCATCAGCTGTCAATGGATTTCCCCGCTGACAGCTAAATAATAATGTCAGTTAAAAAATAAAGAAAAAGTCATGCCCCCACACCCAGTCCATACCAGGCCCTTATCCGGACATGAAGCTCACCCCCCCCAAGGGGAGTTGGTGCTTTGGGGCAGGGGGAGTTCTGTCCCCCCCCCCCCCCACCCATGGGCCTTATACCCACAACCATGTCTGGTGGTTGCGGGGGTCTGTGGGCAGGGGGCTTATCAGAATCTGGAAGCCCCCAGATCCCAGCCCATCCCCCCTATGCGAATGAGTATCCGTACATAGCACCCATACCCAATCACCAAAAAAGAGTCAAAAATGCGCTTCTGAAAAAATGGTCAAACATTCCCATAGACACACTCCTAAACCTTGTGGACAGCCTTCCCAGAAGAGTTGAAGCTGTTATAGCTGCAAAGGGTGGGCCAACTCAATATTGAACCCTACGGACTAAGACTGGGATGCCATTAAAGTTCATGTGCGTGTAAAGGCAGGATGTCCCAATACTTTTGACAATATAGTGCATTTATTGATAGCTCCTCTCCAATCACCTAAATAAAACCTTTTGGTTACATAAATTATTCCACCTCCATGCTTGGTGTTCTTAGAGTCATATACGCATTTTTCTTCCTCCAAACACATCAAGTTGAGTTAATGCCAAAAAACTAAATTTTGGTCTCATCTGACCACAAAACCTTCTCCCAATCCTTCTCTGAGTCATTTAGATGTTTATTGGCATGACTGTACATGTGACTTCTTGAGGAGGGGGACTCGCCCTATCTGGTCACCTTACTATAGACCCCTTCCCTCAACAGTAGAGCCCTTCCAGCAACAATTGACCTCCCAGCAACATTAACTCAACCAGCAACAATAGATTCCTCACCAGCAACAATAGATTCCTCACCAGCAACAATAGATCTCCCCAGCAAGAACAGACTGCCATAGAAAAGTAGATGCCCTCCAGCAACTTCATCATTACAAAATGAGGAAATGTGAATGGAGGTTGTCAGTCCCTATAACAGTAGTAGCCTATGGGATGTCTAGTCAAAAGAAGTCTTGGAGATATTTCATCGTTTCCACCATTGAGCTAAAGATAAACCTTTTCACAATTCATATATCTTGGCTTTCTACTTCTACGTAATTGTTGCAGTTTTCAAACACAATAAATATACAAATGATAAAAAAAAAAAACATCAGTAGCTTTTATTTTTCCTTCAGTATTGTTCAATCAACTTACCAGAAGTGGTCATGAAGATGAAGATCATCCAGTGGAGGATGCAGCCCATACGGCAGTCCATAGTCTGGAGGTCTCCGGTATTAAGGACCCAATCCACACTTTTTGTCCTCTCTTCTTGTCTAGGGTACACAGAACAAAACACCGGATTTCCAGACTGCTATGGGTACATCTGGAGGTTGTCTCTGAAATTCTGTTACGGTGCCAGGTCTGCATATACCAGAGAAGTAAACATTAACCGTCTGCTGGAGGGAAGTGGGGTACGTCACCAATGGTGTAATAGCCAACTTCTACATTGGAGCTCGCTAATCTATGCAAATAGAGACTTGTTCATTGTGTTGACTATTACAGAAAAAGTTATAGAACTTCCTTGTTGGCTTTGATGCTTGAGTTTTTAAAACACTGAACTATTTATTCAGCTTTGGCAAGAAACCTGGAAGGATTATCTGATGAGCGTGCAACAAGGGTGGATTTTATCTAGGGCAGGTGTAAATTTTCCGTTCTGTTACATAGTTACATAGTTTGTGAGGTCGAAAAAATACATCAATCCATCCATTTCAACCTATGATGTGTGTGTGTGTGTGTTTGCTGTTAACCGTACATTGAATACCCCTGTATGTTGTACATTGTATACCCCTGTATGTTGTACATTGTATACCCCTGTATGTTGTACATTGTATACCCCTGTATGTTGTACATTGTATACTCCTGTATGCTGTACATTGTATACCCCTGTATGTTGTACATTGTATACCCCTGTATGTTGTACATTGTATACCCCTGTATGTTGTACACTGTATACCCCTGTATGTTGTACACTGTATACCCCTGTATGTTGTACATTGTATACCCCTGTATGTTGTACACTGTATACCCCTGTATGTTGTACATTGTATACCCCTGTATGCTGTACATTGTATACTCCTGTATGCTGTACATTGTATACCCCTGTATGCTGTACACTGTATACCCCTGTATGTTGTACATTGTATACCCCTGTATGTTGTACACTGTATACCCCTGTATGTTGTACATTGTATACCTCTGTATGTTGTACATTATATACCCCTGTATGTTGTACATTGTATACCCCTGTATGTTGTACATTGTATACCCCTGTATGTTGTACATTATATACCCCTGTATGTTGTACATTGTATACCCTTGTATGTTGTACATTGTATACCCCTGTATGTTGTACATTATATACCCCTGTATGTTGTACACTGTATACCCCTGTATGTTGTACACTGTATACCCCTGTATGTTGTACATTGTATACCCCTGAATGTTGTACATTGTATACCACTGTATGTTGTACATTGTATATCCCTGTATGTTGTACACTGTATACCCCTGTATGTTGTACATTGTATACCCCTGTATGTTGTACATTATATACCCCTGTATGTTGTACATTGTATACCCCTGTATGTTGTACATTGTATACCCCTGTATGTTGTGGTTTTTAAGGTGCCCATCTAATAGTTTTTTGAAACTATCGATGCTCCCTGCTGATACCACTGCTTGTGGAAGAGAATTCCACATCCTTACTGCTCTGACAGTGAAGAACCCCTTACGTATTTTAAGGTTAAACCGTTTTTCCTCAAGTTTTAGTGAGTGGCCACGTGTCTTATTGTATTCCCTTTCTCTGAAAAGTTTGTTCCTTATGCTAGGGTCGCCAGTACAGTATTTGTACATTGATATCATATCCCCCCCTTAATTGTCTCTTCTCCAGAGAGAATGAGTTCAGTGCTTGTAGTCTTTCCTCATAGCTGATGTCCGCCATTCCCCTAATTATTTTTGTTGCCCTTCTCTGGACTCTCTCCAGTTCCAGCACATCCTTCCTGAGGACCGGTGCCCAGAACTGGACAGCATACTCCAGATGTGGCCGGACCAGAGTCTTGTAGAGTGGGAGAATAATCTCTTTATTTCTGGAGTGAATCCCCTTTTTTATACATCCCAGTATTCTGTTGGCTTTGCTTGCAGCGGCTTGGCATTGTATGCCACTGCCAAGCCTGTTGTCTACCAGTACCCCCAGGTCCTTTTCCATCCTAGACTCACCCAGAGGTTCCCCCCCTAGTGAGTAGCTTGCTTTCGTATTTCTGACACCCAAGTGCATTACTTTACATTTTTCCACATTAAACCTCATCTGCAATGTAGTTGCCCACCCTATTATTTTGTTCAGGTCCGCTTGTAAGATTTCCACATCCTGCATAGAAGATATTGGCATGCTTAGTTTAGTATCATCTGCAAATACTGAGATTGTACTAGATATCCCCTCCTCTAGATCATTTATGAATAAGTTAAACAGGATTGGCCCCTGTTCTGGATGTAACAAAACCATATCCAGAAAAACTTTGGACTGCGAGCATAATTCATTCCAGAAACATGCTTGTAATCCAAAGCACTCGTATATCAAAGCAAATTTCCCCATAAGAAATTATTGAAACTCCGATGATTTGTTCCACAACCATTTATTCATAAGTCCTTCAGTTTATAGTCCATATAAAAAGATTCTAGCAATGTGATAGGTTGTGTAACCGTAAAATGTCCATCCACAAATGGCGCCTCCACAAGGGGATTAGAAGAAAAACCCAGCAGGAGTTAGAGAGTATAAAATAGAAGAGAGCGCCTCTAAGTGTAGCAATATGGTTACATTTAATCAGGGGCTGACTGGCAACTTTTGGCCCACGGGGCAAGTACAAACCAGAGGCCCATGGTGCAGTGACTTGGCTCCCCTTCCACTCTCCCTCTTCCTGGTTCCTCCTGACCCTCTTTCCAGGCTGAAGCTCAGCTTCAGGTACTCTCTACTGATCGAATCTGGGTTCCCCACCTGGCCAGCAGGGGGCAGTTGGGGGGAGCTGGAACAGCTCAGTCAGGGCTAGCTGGAGGAGGAGAGTCTCCAGTGGGGCATAGCACCAGCCTCTGCTCAGACACAGTTTATACCATCCATGCTGGGGGGGGGGGGGGGGGGGGTCTGTGCTCTGCCCTTGTCTTTATCCCACACTCAGTAGGTCAATAGTGGGGACTTTTTACTTCTCTTCACAAGGAATCCTTTAGGCAAGTCTGTGGCAGAAGCGGTACAACCTTTTTTACGGGGCATCAGAGCAGCCCGGGGGGCAATTGCCCCCCTGCCCGCTGACCCAGTCCTCCCCTGCATTTACTGAATGTACAACATTTAGCAAAAAGAGATGTGCCTCTAAGTGTAGCAATATGGTTACATTTAATAAAGGTACAAAATTTAGCAACTCAACATGGTTGATGATTAGAAGAGGCACATCTAAGAATGCCGGCATCCGGGGTAAAATTGTTCACATAGACCGTCCTCCGCAACGCCGGCTCTCACCTCTGTCAGTCTGCAATCATGACCGGGAAGACTTCCCTGCAGTAGAGCGATCTGAAAGCGAGGCTTGAAGCACTCGTGGAGAGCAGTGTGGAAGGGATGACGTTGATGGCGATGTGGAGGACAGTTTATGTGGACAGCTTTACCCCAGGTCCCTGCATACTTAGATGTGCCTCTTCAACCATCAACCATGTGAGTTGCTAAATGTAGAACCTTTATTAAATGTAACCATATTGCTACACTTAGAGGCGCCCTCTTCTCTTTTATACTCACACTTAGGGGAAGGGGAGGGACTTTGATGATGCCAAAATACAATATACAATTATACAAAATATCCTTTTTATAAAAATGTGAACATTTTATTAATAACAAACCATGTTAAAATATCCGCAATAGCAGGGGTGGAATGGAAACACACAAACCCAGGTATCATGCCACAACATAGACTTAACAATATGGATACACAGCAGGCTGCAAAGCTCCAACGTGTTTCGACTTGTTAGTCTTCCTCAGGGGGATACTGGACAATGAAGTCACATGAGTTTTTCCTAAAAATATAAGCACATATTCAGAGTATTTACATACATCACATAACAAAAAAAAATCAACTAATAAAAAAAGTTATTACAAGAATAACAAAAATAGCACATTGTGCTGGAGATCCAACCTTAATCACTTAAGGACCACCCACCGTAGATTTACTGCGGTAGGCTGACCCTCCTGTGCGAACCGATGTAGCTCTATGTCGGTCACGTGCCTGCAGCTAGGGGGCGAGCACGCAACGCCAGCGGCAATCTCCTGCCCCCACTCGGCAGCCGGGACTCCAATGCACGGGGCAGGCGGCTCTGATTGCCGCCTGACACCCGCGATCGTTCCCCGCTGAGAGAGAAGAACGGTCAGCTGTTGTAAACACAGCTGACCGTTCTTCTCCCTGGAATGATCACAGAGCGCCTGTGATCCTTCTATATAGGAACACAGGTCTCTATGATCATTTCACAAGCCCATCCCCCATACAGTTAATAAACACTCCCCTAGGCTTACATTTAACCCCTTGATCACCCACGGTGTTAACCCCTTCCCTGCCAATGTCATTATAACAGTAACAGTGCATATTTTTAGCACTGATTACTGTAGTAATGTCACTGGTCCCCCCAAAAGTGTCAAAAATGTCAGTTAGGGGTCCAATCTGTCCGCCGCAATGTCGCAGTCCCGCTAAAAATCGCAGATCGCCGACATTAGTAGTAGAAAAAAAAAACAATAAAAATGACATAAATCTTTCCCATAGTTAGTAGACGCGATAACTTTTGCGCAAACCAATCAAAATACGCTTATTGCGATTTTTTTTTAACAAGAATATGTAGCAGAAAACAAATTGGCCTAAAATGTTCAAATAAATTTTGATTTTTACTTTCTTTTTTTTTGGGAATGTTATATAGCAGAATGTGAAAAATTTAGCTTTTTTTCAGAATTGTCGCTCTTTTTTTGTTTATTGTTTTTGTTTTTATATAAAGAATAAAAATCGAAGAGGTGATCAAATACCACCATCAGAAAGCGCTATTTGTGGGGAAAAAAAGGACATCAACTTTATTTGGGTACAGCTTCGCACGACCGCGCAATTGTTCGTTAAATTAAAGCAGTGCCAATTCGCAAAAAATGGCCTGGTCATTAAGGGGGCAAATCCTTCCGGCCCAGAACTGGATAAAATGGACCAAGATGTAACTGCCCTCCATTACCCTATGAAATCCAAAGTACAAGGGATAAAAGATAGCAGCCCAAATCTGTGCGCCCATTATAGATATCTCATTATGTGCAAATAGAGAGCCTCATATGCATATATTTATTTATAGAGAAGTTACAAAATAATCTTGGTCCATCTTGGCCCATTTTATGGTTGGATCCCCAGCACAATGTGCTATTTTTGTTATTCTTGTAATTACTTTTTTCACTCGTTGAATTTTTGCTATGATATGTGATGTCGTTTTCATAAGATTAGATAGACAATAAAGAATTCTCATATCGTGAGGGTTGGGGAAAAGTTACCCAGGGCTGCAAATTGAGAAGAAACTTAGAATGGGTGGGAGTTGGGGTTTTCCAGGCTTTAGCTATAGTAAGTTCCATGGCCGTCAAAATATGGAGGACTAATATCCATTCTGTGCAAAAAAGGTCAGTACTCAGTTTATTTACTAGTGCTTCATAAGGGTTCCAACAGAGGTTTGTGTGAACTAGTATACAAATAAGGGTGTAAGTTTGTATCCAGTGTCTGCTCACTGCTGAACAAGTCCTCAAAAAAGGGGTCATTGTACCTTCATGAGAACATCCGTGGAAGAAGGTAGAGGGACAAGTTGGTATAAAATAAGCCAAGTCGAATGCAGTGTAATACCATCCATTTAGAACTTTATAAGAGTTTTCAAGAAATAAAATACTTCTAGAACATTTAGCTGTAGTTTGCCACATGGTCTGCCAGTCTTCTGTCTCTAGAGATATGTAGCACCCTCTAGTTTGCTACAAGTAGATTGTTAGAGTAGGTAAATTGTTCAGGCTTGGCTGGCAGCCAAGCCTGTGTTTTTCTGGGTCGGGGAGTGACTCAGGGTGAGCTGGATGACTCTCAGGCTGCACTTCTGAGACCTCCCCCTACTTCTAGAAACTTGCAGAACATTCTAGAAGGATGGGAGTGGAGGTAAGGAAGAGCTGCCTGGAGTATTCATGAGGGCCCTGACCCATCCCCAACAGATGGGTTGGCAGGAGGCAAGCACCCTCAAATACTCAGGGTTAGCCCAGCTGGGGCAGGGGAGTTCAGGTAGAAGATAGAGATGGAGTGTTAGGCTGTCGGTGGCCCTTGAGGGTGACCACTAGTCTTGAGTGGTGACTTCGGGTCTGGGCTCAGGTGCAGAAGAAACCCTCTTCATGACACACAGAGGTGTCCTGACCAGAGGCATGGGAGCAGGTGGAGGACAGCAGGAGAACACTGCCAGGTAAATCTCCAGGGAGGAAGACAGCCAGGTGGGCTGGTGAGTAATATAGTTGGGAGAGGACTGAGACTCAGCCTGAAAGGACTGGGTAAAAGCAGTCTGGAATGAATGCAGAGTCAGCCTGGGAGGACTGTGGAGTCTTAGCCAGCAGGGCTATAGAAACGGGAAGCTGCAGCCAGGTGAACTGGCAGTGCCTGAAGATGTGGTGCTAGGTTCAGTAGCCACAGGAGGAGGACAGCTGGGCACTAGGAATTTTTGCTACACTACCAAAGGTAGTATATAGTTGTGTCCAGGGCTGGCCTAAGACATTGTGCTGTCTGGGTCCAAGAATAAATGCTGCCCCCTCAAAAAAAAAAAATCACACCAAACAAAAGGCCCTCCACATCCATAATTTTATATAAATATAAAATGTAGAAGATATTATATTTACTGTTATCTTCTTTCATACCTCACCACCCGACCGGTCCACTAAACACCCACTGTCTGTCCTCACTCCTCCTGACACTCCTGGTTCTGCAGCACCCGCCAACCTAGAAGATCCAGACTGCCCTGCGTGAGATGGAATGTGCTGATGTCTGACGTCATTGCGCACACCACAATCAAATGAGGGACGTTCCCTGGAGGACACACTCCGCCTCCTCATACTCATCTGTTTGCACTACAGGTGGTAGTATGAGATGGAGAAATGCCGCCATTAACACGCCGCAAACTGATGACACACACACAACTGCTGGAAAAAAATCTAGGGAGTCAATTGCTGCCCCTCTCCAAGTGCTGTCTGGGTCCAATGGAGCCAGAGGGACCCATGGTAAGATCGGCCCTGGTTGCGGTCCCTGAACAGTTCTACAACTTTGATCAAGTGGGCATCCCATAATACCCTAAACCCTATCCAAGTTCAATACCCAAAAACAAAGCTGCAAGGACTTTTTCCAGAGTGCTGTGGAAAATTCTGTGTGCCTGGCTGTGCAGGGTGGGAGATACTTCATTCACCAGCAGCTCCTGCGGGGATAGCACTACAAATATAATATGTTTGGTTTCCCAGTGAATTTGATATGACTTTGTAGGCATTAAACGTTTGGTCTTTCAATGAGCGAGGCACGTTTATTGTATATTTATTACAGTTAGTTAAATAGCACCATCAGTTTATACATTCACATCAATCCCTTCCCCCAAGGAGCCTACAATTAAGGTCCCTAAATCACATACATACATACTAGGGCCTATTTACCTACCAGCATATCAATGGAGTGTGGGGGGAAGCCAAAGTGCCTGGAGGAAAGCCTCAAAGGCACAGGGAGAACATACAAACTCCAGGCAGGTGGTGTCAGGATTGGGATTTGAACCGACAACCCCTTAGTGCTGACCACTTAGCCACCGTGCTGCCCATAAAGAGGCCCATAAAGAAGCCCATGAAGAGGCCCATGAAGAGGTCCATCAAGAGGCCCATAAATAGTTCCTTAAAATGTTCCTAGTGTGATGAATGTATATTAGGGATTTCACAGCTCAGCAGTCTGGGGAAGGTAATGTATAGCACATCCTGTGCTGAAAAAAAGGTCCTCTGGCATCCGAAGCAAAAATGCCATGGTGGCTGACTACAGTGCCCAGCCAGCCAATAAAGTAGTAGTCCGCCGGCATGGCTCACTCATAAATACCTCATCCAAGATATCCCCCCACTTGGCCTGAAGAAGGAGCGTGCATGCTCCAAACCCGTTCCACGCCCACCACTTCTTGTCGTGACATTATCTTAACCCACTCAGTGGGCCCAAGCTGATCAGGAAGTGCTGGGAGCTGGGACAGCTTTCCAGAGAACTACAGTCAGCAGGATTGGACTGGAACCAAACAGTATTGCTTGTGCTACACTTCGATGGTGCTATTTCCCTTCTTCCATTTTGGATTCACACAGAGGGGTTGACTTAACCACTTTCCAACCAGGCCATTGCCGAATGATGGCTACATCACAGTCGGCTTATTCTGGGAGGGCGCACTATGACGTCCCCCCAGAATCGCGCTTCTCGCGCGCTCCCTGAAGCATGCACACGGGGCGTGCCTGGACCCGGCGCATCACGGATCATGGTGAAGGGTCAATGACAGCGGCCCTTTACCACGTGATCGCTCCGTCCAATGATGGAGTGATCAGTTGTCAACAAACCGGCGCATGCCCCGTTCAGCTCTCTACTCGCGCGCTGTACACAGCGATTGGTACAGTGTACACCACATAAAATCAAAAAACAATCTGCTGAATCTAAAGCATAACAATGTACACTCAGCATATAAATAAATAAAGATAAGTTAATAAGTTCTGTTAAACAGAAACATACGGCGTGCTGACGTCACTACGCTGCCCCGCGGAACGGGCTACATGAGAGCCGGCCGGCTTATGTTTATGCGATTTTCTACTTGGAGATTGTAAGTGTGATTTTAATGATTTGGACAATAAAGCTTGATGGTATTACACTATCTAGTTCTTTTTCTTGTATGACCTACTAATTACATCGTGGATCGATCCTGATATCATTGTCTGATGGTCTGACTGGGTGTATTTGGAGGCTTGGTGTCCTGATCCCTTTGAGCGATTCTGTGAGGATAACACCATTCTATGCTTGATTGGCTTAGCTATCTGGTAAGGAGATATGCATGTCTTCTGTGTGCAGCACCGTGGTGAATAGCCTGATTGGACCCTCTCCTCACTTCACTGATCTTGAAAGCTTTCTGGGACTTTGGGAATATTTATGAACTGTTATGACCAATATGTTTCTGTTTAACAGAACTTATTAACTTATCTTTATTTATTTATATGCTGAGTGTACATTGTTATGCTTTAGATTCAGAAGATTGTTTTTTGATTTTATGTGGTGTACACTTTCTGTTATCAGTGATATTTTTTTCACAAGGATTTTTTCAAGTATTTCCTACTTCATGAGGTTTTTTATCAAGTTGTATTAGCGCAGCTTTTTTTCTTTATTTTCTGTTTGGTGTTGTCTCGCCTGAAGCTGCAGCTCATTACTCAGTTAGCGCGGTTATCCTCTCCTGTTTAGATTGGTACAGTGTGCAAGAAGAGGAGGGAGGCCACAGCATCACTCATCCCCTGCCTCCTCCATGCCTCGATGATACCTCATCCATGCCCATCCGTTCCACATCCATGCCTCTTCTGTGCCCACCCATGTCACCTCAGTGCTCATCAGTGGCTCATCCATGCCACATCCCTGCCCATCCATGCCACATCCATTCCACATCCATGTTCATCCATGCCACATCCATGCCACCTCAGTGCTCATCTATGCCACATCCATGCCATGTCAGTGCTCATTCATGCCACATCAGTGCTCATTCTTGCCACATCCTTGCCATGTTAGTGCTCATCCACGCTACTTCAGTGCTCATCCGTGCCACATCCATGCCACGTCAGTGCTCATCCATGCCACAACAGTGCTCATCCATGCCACATCCATGCCACGTCAGTGCTCATCCGTGCCACATCCATGCCACGTCAGTGCTCACCCGTGCCACATCAGTGCCACGTCAGTGCTTATCCATGCCACATCAGTGCTCGTTGTCCTGGTGCTCCAGGGCCTTCAAAAGTGTGATTGGTTGTAATGAAATTAGATGTGTAATTTATGCTCCTAGAACACCTGAAGGTGGTACTTGGATGTTGGGCCTCTGTATGTGGCCAGGCTGTGTAAAAGTTTCACACATGGCATTGTAGGAGTGGCAGAATGTATTTTGGGGTGTAACTTTTGCTATGTACATGCTATGTGTTAGAAATATCTTATAAAATGACAACTTTTCAAAAGATTCAAAAGACTCACTATGCCTCATAGAATATACGTTGGGGTATTTGCTTTCCAAAATGGGGTAATTTTGTGGGTAATTCCATTGTCCTGGTGCTCTGGGGCCTTTAAAAGTGTGATAGGTCGTTAGGAAATTATATGTGTAATTTATGCTCCTAGAACACCAGAAGGTGCTCCTTGCACGTTGGGCCTCTGTATGTGGCCAGGCTGTGTAAAAGTCTCACACATGTGGTATCGCCATACTCAGGAGGAGTAGCAGAATGTATTTTGGGGTGTAATTGCAAGTATGCATATACTGTGTGTGAGAAATAACTTGGTAATATGACAGTTATGTGTAAAAAAAAAAATATGTATTTCTTAATTTTTCCAAGAATTGTGGGAAAAAAATAACATTTCAAAAAACTCACCATGCCTCTTACTAAATACCCTGGAATTTCTACTTTCCAAAAAGGGGTAATTTGGGGGGTATTTGTACTGTCCTGACATTTGAGGGCCTCAAGAAATTTGATCGGCCGTCGGTACATCAGGTGTGATCAATTTTCAATGATTGGCCCCATAGCTTGTAGACTCGATAACTTTCACACAGACTAAATAATAACCACTAATTTGGGGTTTTCTTTTACCAAAGATATGTAGAAGTATAAATTCTAGCCCAAATTTCTGAAAAAAAAAAATTACGTATTTGCAAAATTTTATAATAGAAACTAAAACAATTTTTTTTTCAATATTTTCGCTCCTTTTTCACTTATATCGCAAAAAAAATAAAAAAAACCCAGTGGTGATTAAATACCACCAAAAGAAAGCTCTACTTGTGTGAAAAAAATGATAAAAAATTTGATTGGGTACAGCGTTGTATGACTGAGTAATTGTCATTTAAAGTGTGAGAGCGCTGAAAGCTGAAAATTTGTCTGGTCAGGAAGGGGGTGAAAGTGCCCGGTATTGAAGTGGTAAAGGACCCCCAGAACGAGAAGAACAAATGGTCCACATGGGGCAACTTCTTATGAAACAAGACTTTGGAAAAAGGTGATCTTTTATGTCATCCAGCCACTCTTTTCCCTCCAGTTTGACACATGGACCGTGTCAGTGCCATCTTAAGAGCCTTATAGGCCCCTGGGCAATGCAGTGCACTGGGGCCCCCTGCCTACACAATCACGCATGAGAATAAAAATGCAAGTTATCAATATATACTACAAGAGAGTACAACTACCTGGAGTATATACCTTACTATATACATATTACAGGGAACACTATATACTACAAGAGAGTACAACTACCTGGAGTATATACCTTACTATATACATATTACAGGGACCAATATATACTACAAGAGAGTACAACTACCTGGAGTATATACCTTACTATATAAATATTACAGGGAACACTATATACTACAAGAGAGTACAACTACCTGGAGTATATATCTTACTATATACATATTACAGGGAACACTATATACTACAAGAGTCTCTTGTAGTATATAGTGTTCCATGTAATATGTATATAGTTAGTAAGGTATATACTCCAGGTAGTTGTCTCTTGTCTTGTAGTATATATTGGTCCCTGTAATATGTATATAGTAAGGTATATACTCCAGGTAGTAGTTGTACTCTCTTGTAGTATATAGTGTTCCCTGTAATATGTATATAGACTATATACTACAAGAGAGTACAACTACTACCTGGAGGATATATACCTTACTATATACATATTACAGGCCAGGGACCAATATATAGTAAGGTATATCCTCCAGCCAGGACAGGTAGTTGTCTGTCTCTTGTGTCATTGATTCGATCCCATCATTGCCATGAGAGAGTTAAAAAAATATATAATTTAATCAATCAGCCTGGCAGGCTGTGGCAGCCTTACCTTTACAACGGCTGCACATGGGAGGAGGTGGGTGGAGGCGGAGGCGGAGGCGGAGGCGGAGCCAGTCTTCTAGGATCGAGACGGAGCCGGAGGAGAGGAGTAAGGAGGAAGAGCCGACGAGGAGGAGGATCCTCCTCCGAGTCCTCCGCTGCGGCGCTGTGCATCCTGGGTCTGCTCTGCTCACGTCACTGGTTGCTAGATGCCAATCGGGCTGGCCTTAGCAACCAGTGTGCACTGCAGTGCAGACTTGAGCCACGGCCGCCGCCGGAAGGGAGGAAGCAATAAGGGGGGGGGGGCCCGGGCCGGCGGACAACGGAACGGGGGGGGCCCTAGACCACCAGGGACATGCCACCATCCATGTGGGGCCCCTTGGCAAGTGGGGCCCCCGGGCAACCGCCGGGCATGCCCAGTGGAAAAGACGGCCCTGGACCGTGTCATAAGTCAAAGGCAGTTATGGCTATCTTAGTAAATGAGTGTGGGATTGTGCCAGGGTTCACCAGAGTTGTTTTTTTTATAATAACTGTTTCTTGTTTTACCTGTTTCCGAAGGTGTTACCAAAAACTGAACATCCCTTCCAGAGATTACAAAAAGTTATCTCCAGATGCCTAAGTCAGGATCTTACGAGTTTGCATTTTGTCTATATGGACATGTTTTCTGGATGGCCAGTGGCAAATGCTCCCTCAAAGGCCACAGTAAAAAGTGTTATCAGAAGTAGTTTGTAAATACGGAGTCCCAGGATAGGAGTTGCCTATCTATAAAATGTACACAACACTTTACAATCACCTTAAGGACTTTATTTCACCTGCCTTTATTCATTGTATACCTGGGTGGCTCCATCTCAACTCACCAAAACACAATATTTGATTCCCACTGGTGGCTCCCCCCTGGCCGCTCATGTGAGGTCTTGTACAGTTGCCTTCAAAAAATATTCACAGTCCTTGGAAATGTCCCACATTTTCTCATATTACAACCAAAAACGTAAATTAATTTTTGGGAATTTTATGTGATAGAGCGACACAAAGTGGCCATAATTGTGAAGTGGAAGGAAAATGATAAATGATAGAAATAAATCTGTGAAAAGTGTGGCTGCATTTGTATTCACCCCCCGGAGTCAATACTTTGTAGAACCGCCTTTCCCTGCAATTACAGCTGCAAGTCTTTTTGGGGATGTCTCTACCAGCTTTGCACATCTAGAGAGGACATTTCTGCCCATTCTTCTCTGCAGAATATCTCATCTCTGTCAGATTGGATGGAGAGCGTCTGTGAACAGCAATTTTCAAGTCTTGCCACAGATTCTCCATGTGATTTAGGTCTGGACTGTGACTGGGCCATTCTAACACATGAATATGCTTTGATGTAAACCATTCCATTGTAGCTCTGGCTGGATGTTTCGGGTCGTTGTCCTGCTGGAAGGTGAACCTCCGCCCCGGTCTCAAGTCTTTTGCAGACTCTAACAGGTTTTCTTCTAAGATTGCCCTGTATTTGGCTCCATCCATCTTCCCATCAACTCTGACCAGCTTCCCTGTCCCTGCGGAAGAAAAGCATCTGCACAACATGATGCCACCACCATGTTTCACAGTGGGGATGGTGTGTTCAGGGTGATGTGCAGTGTTAGTTTTCCCCCACACATAGCGTTTTGCTTTTAGGCCAAAAAGTTTAATTTTGGTCTCATCTGAGCAGAGCTCCTTCTTCCACATGTTTGCTGTGTCCCCCACATGGCTTCTCCCAAACTGCAAACAGGACTTCTTATGGCTTTCTTCCACCAATGGCTTTCTTCTTCTCACTCTTCCATAAAGGGCAGATTTGTGGAGCGCACGACTAATAGTTGTCCTGTGGACAGATTCTCCCACCTGAGCTGTGGATCTCTGCAGCTCCTCCAGAGTTCCCATGGGCCTCTTGGCTGCTTCTCTGATCAATGCTCTCCTTGGACGGCCGGTCAGTTTAGGTGGACGGCCATGTCTTGGTAGGGTTGCAGTTGTGCCGTACTCTTTCCATTTTCCAATGATGGATTGAACAGCGCTCCGTGAGATGTTCGAACGTTGGGATATTGTTTTATAATCTAACCCTGCTTTAACCTTCTCCACAACTTTATCCCTGACCTGTCTGGGATGTTCCTTCATGATGCTGTTTATTCACTAAGGTTCTCTAACAAACCTCTGAGGGCTTCACAGAACAGCTTTATTTATACTGAAATGATGAACTCTATTTACTAATTAGGTGACTTCTGAAGACAATTGGTTCCACTAGATTTCGTTAGGGGTATCAGGGTAAAGGGGGTGAATACAAATGCACTTTTCACATATTTTATTTGTAATCAATTTTGAAAACCATTTATCATTTTCCTTCCACTTCACAATTATGTGACACTTTGTGTCGGTCTATCACATAAAATCCTAATAAAATACATTTACGTTCTTGGTTGTAACATTACAAAATGTGGAAAATTTAAAGGGGTATGAATACTTTTTCAAGGCACTGTATATAATTGGGGGTTTTACCTAATCTTCGGGCCTGAAAGATTTTTTTATCATGTGTGCAAAAAAAAAAAAAAAAAATGGTTGAAACAAACGTAGTGTCCTTTAAGCGCCCGTCAGACCTACGTGTTGCAGTGACCCACGTGCTTCACTGCTCTTTACAGTGGGGCGCAGCGCATTGTGGGGTGCGCCACAGCACCATTTATTCAGAAATTACACCCCAACAAAAACTTTAGTACGTGCTGAAGCACCCGCACTGTAGTGCACCACAATGCCATTAACGCAACACACGTCTATACATGTGTAGCAATGGAAGATAAAAATCCAAAGGTTTACCTAAAGAAAGGTGGAAAGGTGTTGATGTTTATTTGTCCAGACAGAGGGGATAGTGCTTGGACCATCCTACCCCAGTCCAGACAGAGGGGATAATGCTTGGACTATCCTTCCCCAGTCCAGACAGAGGGGATAGTACGTGGACCATCCTGCCCTAGTCCAGACACAGGGGATAATGCTTGGACCATCCTGCCCCAGTCCAGACAGAGGTAATAATGCTTGGACCATCCTGCCCCAGTCCAGACAGAGGGGATAGTGCTTGGACCATCCTACCCCAGTCCAGACAGAGGGGATAGTTCTTGGACCATCCTTCCCCAGTCCAGACAGAGGGGATAGTGCTTGGACCACCCTGCCCCAGTCCAGACAGGGGGGATAGTGCTTGGACCATCCTACCCCAGTCCAGACAGAGGCGATAGTGCTTGGACCATCCTACCCCAGTCCAGACAGAGGCGATAGTGCTTGGACAATCCTACCCCAGTCTAGACAGAGGGGATAGTGCTTGGACTACCCTACCTCAGTCCAGACAGAGGGGATAGTGCTTGGACCATCCTACCCCAGTCCAGACAGAGGGGATAGTGCTTGGACCATCCTACCCCAGTCCAGACAGAGGGGATAGTGCTTGGACCATTCTACCCCAGTCCAGACAGAGGGGATAATGCTTGGACCATCCTGCCTCAGTCCGGACAGAGGGGATGGTATTTGAACTATCCTGCCTCAGTCAAGACAGAGGGGATAGTGCTTGGACCACCCTGCCCAAGTACAGACAGAGGGGATAGTGCCTGGACCACCCTGCCCCAGTCCAGACAGAGGGGATAATGCTTGGACCATCCTACCCCAGCCCAGACAGAGGGGATAATGCTTGGACCATTCTGCCCTAGTCCAGACAGAGGGGATAATGCTTTGACCACCCTGCCCCAGTCCAGACAGAGGAGATAGTGCTTGGACCACTCTGCCCCAGTCCAGACAGAGGGGATAGTACTTGGACCACCCTGCCCCATTCCAGACAGGGGGGATAATGCTTGGACCACTCTGCCCCAGTCCAGACAGAGGGGATAGTGCTTGGACCACCCTACCCCAGTCCAGACAGAGGGGATAGTGCTTGGACCATCCTACCCCAGTCCAGGCAGAGGGGATAATGCTTGGACCACCCTGCCCCAGTCCAGACAGAGGGGATGGTGCTTGGACCATCCTGCCCCAGTCCAGACAGAGAAGATAGTGCTTGGACCATCCTACCCCAGTCCAGACAGAGGGGATAGTGCCTGGACCACCCTGCCCCAGTCCAGACAGAGAAGATAATGCTTGGACCATCCTACCCCAGTCCTGACAGAGGGGGTAGTGCTTGGACCATCCTACCCCAGTCCAGACAGAGGGGATAGTGCTTGGACCACCCTGCCCAAGTACAGACAGAGGGGATAGTACTTGGACCACCCTGCCCCAGTCCAGACAGAGGGGATAGTGCCTGGACCACCCTGCCCCAGTCCAGACAGAGGGGATAGTGCTTGGACCATCCTACCCCAATCTAGACAGGGGATAATGCTTGGACCATCCTACCCCAGTCCAGGCAGAGGGGATAGTGCTTGGACCATCCTACCCCAGCCCAGACAGAGGGGATAATGCTTGGACCACTCTGCCCCAGTCCAGACAGAGGGGATGGTGCTTGGACCATCCTGCCCCAGTCCAGACAGAGAAGATAATGCTTGGACCATCCTACCCCAGTCCTGACAGAGGGGGTAGTGCTTGGACCATCCTACCCCAGCCCAGACAGAGGGGATAATGCTTGGACCACCCTGCCCCAGTCCAGACAGAGGGGATGGTGCTTGGACCATCCTGCCCCAGTCCAGACAGAGAAGATAATGCTTGGACCATCCTACCCCAGTCCTGACAGAGGGGGTAGTGCTTGGACCATCCTACCCCAGTCCAGACAGAGGGGATAGTGCTTGGACCACCCTGCCCAAGTACAGACAGAGGGGATAGTACTTGGACCACCCTGCCCCATTCCAGACACAGGGGATAATGCTTGGACCTCTCTGCCCCAGTCCTGACAGAGGGGATAGTGCTTGGACCATACTACCCCAGCCCAGACAGAGGGGATAATGCTTGGACCACGCTGCCCCAGTCCAGACAGAGGGAATGGTGCTTGGACCATCCTGCCACAGACCAGACAGAGAAGATAGTGCTTGGACCATCCTACCCCAGCCCAGACAGAGGGGATAAGGCTTGGACCACCCTGCCCCAGTCCAGACAGAGGGGATGGTGCTTGGACCATCCTGCCCCAGTCCAGACAGGGAAGATAATGCTTGGACCATCCTACCCCAGTCCTGACAGAGGGGGTAGTGCTTGGACCATCCTACCCCAGTCCAGACAGAGGGGATAGTGCTTGGACCACCCTGCCCAAGTACAGACAGAGGGGATAGTACTTGGACCACCCTGCCCCAGTCCAGACAGAGGGGATAGTGCCTGGACCACCCTGCCCCAGTCCAGACAGAGGGGATAGTGCTTGGACCATCCTACCCATGTCCAGACAGAGGGGATAGTGCTTGGACCATCCTACCCATGTCCAGACAGAGGGGATAGTGCTTGGACCATCCTACCCCAGTACAGACAGAGGCGATAGTGCTTGGACCACCCCCTGCCCCAGTCCAGACATAGGGGATAGTGCTTAGACCATCCTACCCCAGTCCAGACAGAGGGGATAGTGCTTGGACCACCCCCCTGCCATAGTCCAGACAGAGGGGATAGTGCTTAGACCATCCTACCCCAGTCCAGACAGAGGGGATGGTGCTTGGACTATCCTGCCCCGGTGCAAACAGCGCAGATATTGTCTGGACCATCCTTCCAAGTCCATACATTGTAGATAGCATTGCTACCATCCTGCCCAAGTGCAGATATTGTTTGGACCATCCTGCCCGAGGTTCCTACCCCTGCTTTCACATGTGACTACTGCGAACTGTTGTAATGTTCTGGTACCTCTGGTACCCTTATTCCACTTTCCATTCCGTGTATGCGTCCCACCATTCTCTTCTGGTAGGTGCGCATACACCTTTAAGACCGATGCTGTCATCACTGAGCGCCGCAGAGCGGCTATTTCAACCGCCGGCGTTCTCACTCACATGTTCGTTCAACCTGCCTTGCATCTATGCTTACAAGCGTGTCTCGCTGTGGAACCGCGCTACAGATCCCTGTATCTCGCTACCAGGATCACTTCCTCAGACCCGAACCTCGCTACTGATCCCTGTATCTCGCTACTGGATCACTTCCTCATCACCGGACCCTTCTACTACTATACTATAGTGATAAGTACCCCGCAGGGGAAAACCTCCATAATAACCTTACTTACACTACTACTATTGCACTATAAGGACTGTCACTCTCTAGCAATACTAAACCTACCATCTGCACTGCTAATTAGATTGCTAGCTCTTGAGTCTGTTAACATCTATCCTTGCACTGGGTTAGTCTCTCCTGTATGTCATCTGCTATCCTACCACCTACTACCATACATGATTGCTAACCTATCTGCATCCTACCTGTTACCATCTATACTCTCATGAACATTTCTCTCAAGTGTTTGTCATCTACTGTCACTGTACATACCTGTCCCTTCAGCACATCACCACTATACTGCTATATACATCTATCACTCCAGGAACACCTTATTGAGTGTGTGTATTTGTGTGCTGAACCAGACAAACCACAGTGATGAGTCTTGGGAGTGTAATGTTCTGGTACCTTTGGGTACCCTAATTACTCTTTTCCTAAGTGTATGCGCCCCACCATTCTCTTTTGGTAAGGTGCGCATACACCTTTAAGACTGATGCTGTCATCACTGAGCGCCGGACTGAACAGCTATTTAAATCACCAGCTTTCACTCACATGTGTTCGTTTAACCGCCATGGTTGGAGCGTCCCGCTCTCTGAAGTCAGCATGCCAGATCTACACGTTCCTGTATCTCGCTACCTGAACCTGTTTTCGGATCCTGTGTCTCGCCACCCGATCACCCCTGGCATGCTGTTTTCACCTTCACCCTTTCACACCGCATAACCTGCTTTGTGCCTTGATGTTAACCTGTCTTGAAGCTCTCATGCTTGCAAGCATACCTCGCTGTCGGAACCACGCTGCGCTGATCCCTGTATCCCGCTACCGGATCATCCGCTCTTGTCGAACCTCTCCTCTGCTACATTGCTACTAGTGATAAGTACCCCACAGGGGAAACCTCTATAACCTTCATACTAAAGCTTACACTATCTAGCTCTGCATACTAAGGACTATTATTACATCTGCATTATCTAAGATTGCTAGCTCTTGAGCCTACTACCATCTGCTCTTGCACTGGGTTGGTCTCTCCTGTATGTTCACCTGCTATTCTATCATCTGCTACCATACATGATTGCTAACCTATCTGCATCCCATCTGCTACTATCTTACTTTCAAGAACATTTCCTTTCAAGTGTCTGTCATCTACCATCTCTACCCAACCTGTCTCTTCAGCCTATCATCACTGTGTTACTATATACATAAGTCACTCTAGGAACATCTTATTGAGTGTGTGTATTTACTTGCTGAATTGAGATCATCCACACATGATGAGTCTTGGGAGTTGGGATTGGTGTCTCAGCGTTTCTCTACATGACTACTGAAGTGGAATATTTCTGCAGCTGTAAATCCACATCATACATAAAACGCAGGAGCGTTACAGATTGAACGAACCTCAAATGGATTCAGCAGAAATAACCACTCAGGTGACACAATTAAAACAGCAAGTAACTGCGTTAATACACGCACTTGCTGAATTAAAAGAAGACAATCAGGCTCTGTCGCAGCAGGTAATTAGACTGACACAACTTACCACTGCTCAGTCCCCTGAACCCAAAATAAATCCTCCTTTGGTATTTACAGGCGATCGCAAAAAATTTCGCGAATTTAAAAACGCATGTGAGTTACTTTTCTTGCTAAAACCCCGTACCTACCTTACTGATCACATTAAGGTTTGTACTATTATTTCTTACCTAACAGGCGATCCTCGGGCCTGGGCAGACTCTCTTTTTGAGAAAAGCGATCAGCTTCTCAACTCCTATGCCTTGTTCCTAGCAGAACTTACTAGCCTATATGATGATCCCAATAGGCAGAGTACTGCCGATCTTCAATTAAGATCCTTGAAACAAGGTAGGAGACCTGTGGAAGAGATTCAAGAGATGGACCCTTGATTCAGAATGGAATGATGCATCTCTGAAAACCCAATTTAGGCTTGGCCTATCAGAGGCCGTTAAAGACGAGCTCGCCCGAGCGGATCTGCCAAAAACCCTGGATGCATTGATACAACTCAGTATCACCATAGATAGAAGACTACGAGAAAGAAAGGCTGAGAAAATGGGAATACCATTATCCAGTTCTTCTCGGATTTCGGCCGTTGACCCCATTCCTATGGAGGTAGGAACCATACGCCCACCTCTATCAACTATGGAAAGAGCCAGAAGACGATCTGGTAATCTCTGCTTGTACTGTGCATCCCCGGATCACAAGATAAACGTCTGTCCCCTAGTCTACAAAAAGAAGGGTGAGTGTTCACATGTCCTCCTAGGGGGATTGACAACTTCAATCACTAACCCTTACCTTTTTGTTTGCTTAACATTACAGTGGGACCAGAACAGGATTACTACTAAGGCCATGATTGACACAGGATCTTGTGGAAATTATATTGACATACGTTTTGCTGCTTTAAATAAAGTTCCTATTATTTCTAAACCTAAACCTGTCTCAGTGAGTCTTATTAACGGTGTTCCTTTATCCTCTGGTCCGATCACTGATCAGACACAGGCACTCCTAGTCACTACTAACGGGTCTCATATGGAGACCACTACCTTCGATCTAATACCTTCACCCCACTTTCCCATTGTTTTGGGACTTCCCTGGTTACACACACATCAACCAACCATAGATTGGAAGGAACGGACCCTGGCCTTCCTCTCTTGCTATTGCGAGGGTACGTGTAACCTCCCGTCTTTCGGGAAGATCCTGTCTGTGGTGACAGATGAGATTGCACCACTATGTTATCAGGATCTCTCTGAGGTTTTTCTTGAGAAAAATGCTCAAGCACTACCTCCCCATCGAGACTATGATTGTAGTATTGATCTACTCCCAAATAGCAAATTGCCGTTCGGTCATGTTTATCCTCTTTCGCAGGATGAACTTTCCCATCTCAAAGACTATTTGGATGAGAATTTGAAAAAAGGTTTTATTAGACCTTCCACTTCTTCCACAGCAGCAGGACTCTTTTTTTGTCCGCAATAAGGACTCAAGTCTCAGGCCTATCATCGACTATAGGCAATTGAATGCTATTACAATAAAAGATCGCTATCCTCTACCGCTTATCCCTGAACTCATTGAGCAGGTGCGTGGAGCTACCTATTTTTCAAAATTGGACCTGAAAGGAGCATACAATCTCATTCGAATCCGTGATGGACACGAGTGGAAGACTGCATTCAGAACCAGATACGGATTGTTCGAATATCTTGTAATGCCATTCGGGCTATGCAACGCCCCTGCAGCCTTTCAACGATTTATAAACGATATTTTCAGAGACTTACTAGATGTCTGTGTTGTGGTATATCTGGACGATATACTTATATATTCACGATCCCTGTCTGAACACATAAGACATGTAAGACTAGTATTATCGAGATTGCTTGCACACAACCTTTATATGAAACTGAAAAAATGCTTGTTTCTTAAAGAAGAAGTACTGTTTCTAGGCTACATCATATCCAAAACAGGAATCAAGATGGACATGAGTAAGATATCCTGCATTCAGGATTGGCCTACACCAACCACACGCAAGGCGCTACAGCGATTCCTTGGATTTTCGAATTTCTACAGGAAGTTCATTAGAAACTTCTCTGCCATTGTGAGACCCCTCACACAGCTCACTAGCATTAAAAGACCATTCAAATGGTCAGATGAAGCAAATAAAGCTTTTCACCTGTTAAAGACAAGGTTTACTTCTGCTCCCATACTACGCCATCCAGACCCATCCCTCCAATACATTCTGGAAGTAGATGCGTCAAACATGGCAGTAGGAGCAATACTCTCCCAACGACCAACTCACACTTCACCACTTCATCCAGTCGCCTTTTTTTCTAAATCCTTAAGCAGTCCAGAGGTAAATTACCCCGTGGGTGAAAAGGAACTGCTTGCTATAAAATTGGCTCTGGAGAATTGGCGACATCTACTCGAAGGCACCCGATTACCAATACTTATATACACGGACCATAAAAATCTTCAATATCTTCAGACTAACAAAACTCTCTCTCACCAACAGGTACGATGGTCACTATTCTTTCTAAGGTTTAACTTCCTAGTGACCTACACACCTGCAGATAAGAACAAAAAGGTGGATGCACTATCACGACTAAATGAAGAAAACTACTTTGAAATCCCTTCCGTTCCTATAATACCTCACAAACGCATTATTGGAGTTGTCCGTTCCTTGAAGGAAGAGGTTTTGCATGGTATAAGTTTGGATTCACCCCCACCACAACTAAATACTGATGCAGAAGGCTTCCTCTACTACAACGACAAACTTTACATACCACCTACCATGCGCACCAAGATCTTGGAATTATCGCATGATGTGCCTATGGCAGGACATATGGGTATGACAAAGACTCTTAATCTGATTACCAGGCAATTCTGGTGGCCTGACATGAAAACATCTATACAAAAATTTGTCTCTTCATGCAATGTCTGTGCCAGGTCCAAAATTGACACTACGAGACCATCCGGTCTACTATGCAGTCTACCAATACCCCAAACTCCATGGGAAGTTGTGTCCTTGGACTTTATAGTAGAACTACCTCCTTCCAAAGGATTTAATACCATCTTAGTGTCAGTGGACCATCTGACAAAAATGGCACATTTCATTGCTATTCGCAGACTACCTTCGTCCAAACAAACGGCAGAACTCCTGATGAAATATGTCTTTAAGTTACATGGTATCCC
The DNA here is from genome assembly GCF_965119305.1 of Pelophylax lessonae. NCBI lineage: Eukaryota > Metazoa > Chordata > Amphibia > Anura > Ranidae > Pelophylax > Pelophylax lessonae. Next base: position 7,710,563 of record NC_138772.1, read on the forward strand.
AAAAACTCTTCTGTCTGACCGTGGATCACAATTTATTTCCAAGTTCTGGCAAGAACTATGTCACATACTACGAATTGAGCGGAAGCTCACTTCTCCTTACCATCCGCAGACCAACGGACAGACTGAAAGAGTCAACCAATGCATCGAGCAATATTTACGTTGTTACACTTCTTACCAACAGGATGATTGGGTGGATCTTCTCCCTCTGGCAGAATTTGCCTACAACAACGCAACCCACAGTACGACCAAGCAGAGTCCGTTCTAATTGAACTATGGGTTTCATCCCTCTATTCTTCCACCACGCATCCTTCCTTCAAATAACCCAGTAGCCTCAGACTATCTTACCCAAATAAAGGACTCTCTGGGTTTGCTTAATACTACCATTGCACACGCTCATAGTCAACAAAAGAAGTACTATGATCTTCGCAGAAGACCTTCTCCTCAGTATGCTATCGGGGACCTCGTTTGGCTCTCAACAAAAAATTTAAGACTGAAAATCCCTAGCAAAAAGCTTGGACCTCTGTTCTTGGGACCTTTCCCAATCAAGAAACTTATTGGAAAAGCTGCAGTACAGCTTACATTGCCAATAGACCTCAAAATACATCCCATTTTCCATGTGTCGCTACTGAAGCCCCATGTTCCTGACCAAGGAATAAGGCCTACTATCCCACCTCCTCCTCCTGTACAAGTTGAAGGTGGAGAAGAATATGAGATAAAAGAGATTCTGGATTCTCGTATCCACAGAAGAAGACTTCAATACTTAGTTCGATGGAAGAACTATGGGCCCCAAGACGACACCTGGCTAAACACCTCTGACATACATGCCCCTAGATTAATCCGCAATTTTCATGCGAAGTACCCAGGCAAACCAGCTCCAGAGGTCTTCAGGAGCCGGCCTTAAGGGGGGGGGGGGGGTACTGTAATGTTCTGGTACCTTTGGGTACCCTAATTACTCTTTTCCTAAGTGTATGCGCCCCACCATTCTCTTTTGGTAAGGTGCGCATACACCTTTAAGACTGATGCTGTCATCACTGAGCGCCGGACTGAACAGCTATTTAAATCACCAGCTTTCACTCACATGTGTTCGTTCAACCGCCATGGTTGGAGCGTCCTGCTCTCTGAAGTCAGCATGCCAGATCTACACGTTCCTGTATCTCGCTACCTGAACCTGTTTTCGGATCCTGTGTCTCGCCACCCGATCACCCCTGGCATGCTGTTTTCACCTTCACCCTTTCACACCGCATAACCTGCTTTGTGCCTTGATGCTAACCTGTCTTGAAGCTCTCATGCTTGCAAGCATACCTCGCTGTCGGAACCACGCTGCGCTGATCCCTGTATCCCGCTACCGGATCATCCGCTCTTGTCGAACCTCTCCTCTGCTACATTGCTACTAGTGATAAGTACCCCACAGGGGAAACCTCTATAACCTTCATACTAAAGCTTACACTATCTAGCTCTGCATACTAAGGACTATTATTACATCTGCATTATCTAAGATTGCTAGCTCTTGAGTCTACTACCATCTGCTCTTGCACTGGGTTGGTCTCTCCTGTATGTTCACCTGCTACTCTATCATCTGCTACCATACATGATTGCTAACCTATCTGCATCCCATCTGCTACTATCTTACTTTTAAGAACATTTCCTTTCAAGTGTCTGTCATCTACCATCTCTACCCAACCTGTCTCTTCAGCCTATCATCACTGTGTTACTAAATACATAAGTCACTCTAGGAACATCTTATTGAGTGTGTGTATTTACTTGCTGAATTGAGATCATCCACACATGATGAGTCTTGGGAGTTGGGATTGGTGTCTCAGCGTTTCTCTACATGACTACTGAAGTGGAATATTTCTGCAGCTGTAAATCCACATCATACATAAAACGCAGGAGCGTTACAGGGAGTTGGAATTGGTATTTCAACACATCTCTACATGACTGCTGAGTGGAGATTTTCTGCAGCTGCAAATCCACCTTATTACAAAAAACTCAGGAGCGTTACAGATTGAACGAACCTAAAATGGATTCGGCAGAAATACCCACTCAAGTGACACAATTAAAACAACAAGTAAATGCATTAATACTTGCTCTTACTGAATTAAAAGAAGACAATCAGGCTCTGAAGCAGCAGGTAACCCGTCTATCACAACTTGCCACTGCTCAGCCCCCTGAACCCAAAATAAATCCTCCTCTAGTGTTTACAGGTGATCACAAAAAATTTCGTGAATTCAAAAACGCATGTCAGTTACTTTTTTTGCTAAAACCTCGTACTTACCTTACTGATCATATCAAAGTCTGTACTATTATTTCATACCTGACGGGTGACCCTGGGGCCTGGGCAGACTCTCTCTTTGAGAAAAATGATCAGCTTCTCAACTCCTATGCTTTATTCCTAGCGGAACTCGCTAGTTTATATGATGACCCCAACAGGCAGAGTACTGCTGATATTCAGTTGAGGTCCTTGAAACAAGGTAGGAGACCTTTAGAAGACTTTGTAGCAGAGTTCAAAAGATGGACCCTTGATTCAGGGTGGAATGATACATCTCTGAGAACTCAATTTAGACTCGGCCTATCAGAAGCCGTTAAAGACGAGCTCGCCCGAGCGGATTTACCTGAGACCCTGGATGCCTTGATACAACTCAGTATCAACATAGACAGGCGGCTGCGAGAAAGAAAGGCTGAAAAAATGGGAATGCCATTGTCCAGTCCTTCTCGGATTTCGGCCGTTGACCCTACTCCTATGGACGTAGGAACCATACGCCCACCTCTATCAACTACTGAACGAGCCAGGAGACGATCCAGTAATCTTTGCATGTACTGCGCATCCCCGGATCATGTGATAAGCGTCTGTCCCCTTGTCCGCAAAAAAGAGGGTGAGTGTTCACATGTCCTCCTAGGGGGATTAACAACTTCATTTACTAACCCTTATCTTTTTGTTCGCTTGACATTGCAGTGGGACCAGACTAGGATTACCACTAAAGCCATGATCGACACAGGATCTTGCGGAAATTATATCGATATACGTTTTGCTACTTTAAATAAAGTACCTATTATTTCAAAACTTAAGCCTGTCTCTGTTAGTCTTATTAACGGTATTCCGTTATCTTCTGGCCCAATCACTAATCAGACACAAGCACTCCTAGTCACCACTAACGAGTCTCATACGGAGACCACTACCTTCGACCTATTATCTTCACCCCACTTTCCCATTGTTTTGGGACTTCCCTGATTACACACACATCAACCAACCATAGATTGGAAGAAACGGACCTTAACCTTCCTCTCTCATTATTGCGAGAATACGTGTAACCTCCCATCTTATGGAAAGATCCTGTCTGTGGTGACAGATGAGATTGCACCACTATGTTATCAGGATCTGTCCGAAGTTTTTCTTGAAAAAAATGCTCAAGTATTGCCTCCCCATAGGGATTATGATTGCACTATCGATCTACTCCCAAATAGCAAATTGCCTTTTGGTCATGTTTATCCACTTTCGCAGGATGAACTTTCTCATCTCAAGGAATACTTGGATGAGAATTTGGCAAAGGGTTTTATTAGACCTTCCACTTCTTCCACAGCTGCAGGACTTTTTTTTGTCCACAATAAGGACTCAAGTCTCAGGCCTATTATCGACTATAGGCAATTAAACGCCATTACAGTAAAGGATCGCTATCCTTTACCGCTTATCCCTGAACTCATTGAACAGGTGCGTGGAGCTACCTACTTCTCAAAATTGGACCTGAAAGGGGCATACAACCTAATCCGAATCCGTGATGGAGATGAGTGGAAGACAGCATTCAGAACCAGATACGGATTATTCGAATATCTTGTAATGCCATTTGGGCTATGTAACGCTCCCGCAGCCTTCCAACGATTCATAAACGACATCTTTAGAGACTTACTTGATGTCTGTGTTGTGGTATATCTGGACGATATACTTATCTATTCACGATCCTTGTCTGAACATATAAAACATGTAAGACTTGTGTTATCCAGATTACTCACACACAATCTATACGTGAAATTAAAAAAATGCCTATTTCATAAAGAAGAAGTATTATTCCTAGGATACATCATATCCAAAACCGGAATCAAGATGGATATGAGTAAGATATCCTGTATTCAGGATTGGCCTATACCAACCACCCGCAAGGCACTACAGCGATTCCTTGGATTTTCAAACTTCTATAGGAAGTTCATCAAGAACTTCTCTGCCATTGTGAGACCTCTCACACAATTCACAAGTATAAAGAAACCATTTAAATGGTCAGATGAAGCAAATGGAGCTTTTTGCTTGTTAAAATCAAGCTTTACCTCTGCTCCCATACTACGCCATCCAGACCCATCCCTCCAATATATTCTGGAGGTAGATGCGTCAAATATGGCAGTAGGAGCAGTTCTCTCCCAACGACCAACAAATACCTCACCACTCCATCCAGTTGCCTTCTTCTCGAAATCACTAAGCAGCCCAGAGGTGAATTACCCAGTGGGTGAAAAGGAGCTGCGTGCCATAAAACTGGCTCTGGAGAATTGGCGACATCTACTTGAAGGTACCCGATTACCAATACTCATATATACAGATCATAAAAATCTTCAATATCTTCAGACTAACAAAACTCTCTCCCACCGGCAGGTACGATGGTCACTATTCTTCCTAAGATTTAACTTCCTAGTGACCTACACACCTGCAGACAAGAATAAAAAAGCGGATGCGCTATCACGATTGACTGAAGATAATTGTGCCGAAATCCCTTCTGTTCCTATAATACCCCACAAGCGTATTATTGGGGCTGTCCGTTCCTTGAAGGAAGAGATTTTGCACAGTATAGGTGTGGATTCACCTCCACCACAACTAAGTGCTGATGCAGAAGGCTTCCTCTACTACAACGACAAACTTTACATACCCCCTACTATGCGCACCAAGATCTTGGAATTGTCACATGATGTGCCTATGGCAGGACATATGGGTATGACAAAAACCCTTAATTTGCTTACCAGGCAGTTTTGGTGGCCTGATATGAAGACATCTGTACAGAAATTTGTTTCTTCATGCAACATCTGTGCCAGGTCCAAAATTGACACTACAAAACCATCCGGTCTACTATGCAGTCTACCAATACCCCAGGCTCCATGGGAAGTCGTGTCCTTGGACTTTATAGTAGAACTACCACCTTCCAAAGGATTTAATACCATTCTAGTGTCAGTGGACCATCTCACAAAGATGGCACATTTCGTTGCTATTCGCAGACTACCTTCATCCAAACAAACAGCGGAACTACTAATGAAACATGTCTTTAAGTTACATGGAATCCCAAAGACTCTCTTATCTGACCGTGGTTCAGTTTATTTCCAAGTTTTGGCAAGAACTATGTCACATACTACGGATTGAGCGAAAGCTCACTTCTCCCTACCATCCACAGACCAACGGACAGACTAAAAGAGTCAACCAGTGCATCGAGCAATATTTACGTTGCTACACATCATACCTACAGGATGATTGGGTGGATCTCCTCCCTTTGGCAGAATTTGCCTACAACAACGCAACCCACAGTACGACCAAACAGAGTCAGTTCTACTTGAACTATGGGTTTCATCCCTCTATTCTTCCACCACGCATCCTTCCATCAAGTAACCCAGTAGCCTCAGACTATCTTACCCAAATAAAAGACTCTCTGGGTTTACTTAATACTACCATCTCACACGCTCATAGTTAACAAAAAAGGTACTACGACCTTCGTAGAAGACCTTCTCCTCAGTATGCTATTGGGGACCTCGTTTGGCTATCAACAAAAAATTTAAGATTAAAGATCCCTAGCAAAAAGCTTGGGCCTTTATTCTTGGGACCCTTCCCAATCAGGAAACTTATTGGAAAAGCTGCAGTACAGCTCACCTTATCGGCAGATCTCAAGATCCATCTCATCTTCCATGTGTCGCTATTGAAGCCACATGTTCCTAACCAAGGAATAAGGCCTACCATCCCACCTCCACCTCCTGTACAAGTTGAAGGCGGAGAAGAATTTGAGATAAAGGAGATTCTGGATTCTCGTATCCACAAAAGAAGACTCCAATATCTAGTACGATGGAAGAACTATGGGCCCCAAGACGACACCTGGCTGGATACCTCTGATATACATGCCCCTAGACTGATTCGCAATTTTCACTCCAAATACCCGGAAAAACCAGTTCTAGAGGCCTTCCGGAGCCGGCCTTAAGGGGGGGGTACTGTAATGTTCTGGTACCTCTGGTACCCTTATTCCACTTTCCATTCCATGTATGCGTCCCACCATTCTCTTCTGGTAGGTGCGCATACACCTTTAAGACCGATGCTGTCATCACTAAGCGCCGCAGAGCGGCTATTTCAACCGCCGGCGTTCTCACTCACATGTTCGTTCAACCTGCCTTGCATCTATGCTTACAAGCGTGTCTCGCTGTGGAACCTCGCTACAGATCCCTGTATCTCGCTACCAGGATCACTTCCTCAGACCCGAACCTCGCTACTGATCCCTGTATCTCGCTACTGGATCACTTCCTCATCATCGGACCCTTCTACTACTATACTATAGTGATAAGTACCCCGCAGGGGAAACCTCCATAACCTTATTTACACTACTACTATTGCACTATAAGGACTGTCACTCTCTAGCAATACTAAACCTACCATCTGCACTGCTAATTAGATTGCTAGCTCTTGAGTCTGTTAACATCTATCCTTGCACTGGGTTAGTCTCTCCTGTATGTCATCTGCTATCCTACCACCTACTACCATACATGATTGCTAACCTATCTGCATCCTACCTGTTACCATCTATACTCTCATGAACATTTCTCTCAAGTGCTTGTCATCTACTGTCACTGTTCATACCTGTCCCTTCAGCACATCACCACTATACTGCTATATACATCTATCACTCCAGGAACACCTTATTGAGTGTGTATATTTGTGTGCTGAACCAGACAAACCACAGTGATGAGTCTTGGGAGTTGGAAGTGGTATTTCAACACATCTCTACATGACTGCTGAGTGGAGATTTTCTGCAGCTGCAAATCCACCTTATTACAAAAAACGCAGGAGCGTTACAACCGTCCACCAACTGTGATTGACTGTATCATGTCAAGCGACTCCGGATAGTATGGTGATGTGATCTGACTGCAATGACACTTCCTGAATTCCACCAGTAGAGTGCAGCAAAACTAATTCTACATCTGGGAATGTTGTGTGGAGGTCTCTGGCATGGAGTGAGGCACAATATTGCAGAGTATAGACAAATATTTATACAGCTCTATATAAAATCAAATAAAGTGAAAATGTGCATCATATAAATCAATAAACTCGCTTACAGTGCAATATATATTCCTCTTAGGTGCAATATATAATGTCAATAAAGTGCATTCAAAGTAAAATGCATAAAAGTCCACTAAAATATAAATATAACCGTGGTTTAAAATTCAATAAAGTGCTTGATAGATGTTTCCATATAAAAGTGAAAGTGACACCACCACCGTTTAGCCACCAGATGGCCTCTCACCTCACTGAAGCATTAAACCAGCATTAAAGCGGAGTCCGCTAGTGCAGCATAACCTGAAAAGGAATTGGATAGTTAGGTTTTTTTTTTTTTAAAACTCACCTTGTAATCGAAAATCGTAAATACTCACCTCAGGGTACTTCCTCCCTCAGCGCCGCGGCTCACCCCGTCACTTCCTGCCTCGCGATGATTCCTGGGAGCTGAACGTCATCGCTCCCAGGAATCAATGCGACGGCACCGGCCCCGCACGTCACTTCCGGGCGACGCCGCATTCCCCTGCTAAACAGCTTCTGGGCAGTATTTCTTCTAAAAGGTAAGTGCGAACCGGGACAGATCAGAGGCTATCCATTGTGGAATGTGCTAGCCCTGACTGTCCCGGGGGTATGTATGTTAAAAAATGACATCTGTGCCCGGAACTCCGCTTTAAATCCTCAAAAAATGACACTTCCTGGATCTCTCACCATTCCATGGACATGATATGTGAATAAAGATAATGAGGCATCTAAGTGTACACTGCTATTATCCTTTAATTCATTTACATTCAAAGTAGAATTACACTCACATGAATCAGCACAATGGGCTTGTGCGGACCGTACACGCCAAAAACAGTAGCTGTCGGGAGCCGTGCTGGTGGGTCGCCGCTCGTCTGTCCAGGTCTCCGTCACCTATACGCGTGGCGTCTTATGCTTTCACATCACGACTTCCTCAGTAGGGGGTCTACTAGGGAAGTCGTGATGCGAAAGCATAAGACGCCACGCGTATAGGTGACGGAGACCTGGACAGACGAGCGGCGACCCACCAGCACGGCTCCCGACAGCTACTGTTTTTGGCGTGTACGGTCCGCACAAGCCCATTGTGCTGATTCATGTGAGTGTAATTCTACTTTGAATGTGAATGAATTAAAGGATAATAGCAGTGTACACTTAGATGCCTCATTATCTTTATTCACATATCATGTCCATGGAATGGTGAGAGATCGATCCAGGAAGTGGCATTTTTTGAGGATTTAATGCTGGTTTAATGCTTCAGTGAGATCGATCCAGGAAGTGGCATTTTTTGAGGATTTAATGCTGGTTTAATGCTTCAGTGAGATCGATCCAGGAAGTGGCATTTTTGAGGATTCAATGCTGGTTTAATGCTTCAGTGAGGTGAGAGGCCATCTGGTGGCTAAACGGTGGTGGTGTCTCTTTCACTTTTATATGGAAACATCTATCAACCACTTTATTGAATTTTAAACCACGGTTATATTTATATTTTAGTGGACTTTTATGCGCTTTACTTTGAATGCACTTTATTGACATTATATATTGCACCTAAGAGGAATATATATTGCACTGTAAGCGAGTTTATTGATTTATATAATGCACATTGTCACTTTATTTGATTTTATATAGCGCTGTATAAATATTTGTCTATAGTTCATTTCTCCCGTTAGTGAAGGAGGTGCTATATAGCTGCTGTATTTTCTTTATGTGTCCCAAATTATTGGGTCTTAACACTATACCACTTTATATTTAATTGCGCTTATTTACCTTTTTGCACAATATTGCGGAGGGTTCAGCCTCAGCAGGAGGGACAGTGATCTGGCAGGACAGGAAAGGGGACTTGAGCTCTTGGCCCAAACCTAAGCAAACAGTTCAGTTCTGTTAATTATTCTTCATCTTGATTATTAGCTAACTTGGCTTCCTTTGCATCCTATCTAGGCTGTTGATCTCATGAATGTCAGCTTTTCGTAGACTAGAGATCACCTCCCAACAGCAACACAGACAGAAAAAAAAAAAAGTAGTATAATAGGAGATGCATACAGTGCATCCGGAAAGTATTCACAGCGCTTCACTTTTTCCACATTTTGTTATGTTACAGCCTTATTCCAAAATGGATTCAATTCCTTATGTTCCTCAAAATTCTACAAACAATCCCCCATAATGACAACGTGAAAGAAGTTTGTTTAAAATCTTTGCAAATTTATTAAAAATAAAAAAAACAAACAAAATCCCAGGTACATAAGTATCACAGCCTTTGCTGTGACACTCAAAATTGAGCTCAGGTGCATCCTGTTTCCACTGATCCTCCTTGAGATGTTTCTACAACTTGATTGGAGTCCACCTGTGGTAAATTCAGTTGATTGGACATGATTTGGAAAGGCACACACCTGTCTATATATACGGTCCCACAGTTAACAGTGCATGTAATCTTAGATAGACAATCCTATTTGGATGAGATGTATACGATTCTCTCTGATGTATCCACTTACACTCTCCTTTCTCATAATCCCAGCTCTGTGTATAAGAAGGAGGTATCCAACATAGTTAATGCTGGTTATCAATCATCCATTTTGAGTAAGAAAGAAAACATATTTTTGATCCTCTCGGCCCCCAGAATCCCAGTCATATATTATTTGCCGAAAGTGCAGAAAGACCCTATTTGCCCCCCGGGCCCTTGATTCAATTACATCAAGGGCTGGCCAATAAATTGATAAATTCTTGCAACCCCTGGTAGTGAGGTCACCTTAAAGACTCTACCCAAGTCATCAACCTGGTTCACGATATTGAGTGGAGAGACGATTTCATACTGGCCACAGCGGACGTATCGTCCATTTATACTTTAATATCGCATGAGCATGGTTATGCGGCCGTCCAATATTATCTGGACAAGAATTCTACCCTACCCTCGATACAGCAAAAGTTTATCCTCAACCTACTGGACTTCTCCATGAAACACAATTTTTTTTTGGTTTCAGGGTGATTTTTACCTAAAAAGTCGAGGGGTCGCAATGGGCACTAAATTTGCGCCCAGTATGACCAATTTTTTCATGGCCAAGTGGGAGGAGGACGTCATCTATGCCAACAGGAGACCAGAATTGGTCCTCTGGAGGCGCTACATAGATGACGTCCTCCTCCTCTGGCATGGGGATGTTTCGTCATTGGACGACTATATGAAACAGCTTAATGCCAACGATCGTGGCATTTTGCTGCAGCATGAGTCTAGTAAAACCCAGATCCATTTTTTAGATCTTAACATCAAAGTTGTTGGCGACAGATTGGTCACTAGTACTTTCTTAAAAGAGTCTGACCGTAATGGCTTTATTAGTGCCAGGAGTTGCCATTATAGTCCTTGGCTGAATGCCATCCCTAAGAGTCAGTTTTTACGTTTAAAATGGAATTGTACTCTTAGGGAGGATTTTTTGAGAGAAGCAGACATTCTTAAATACAGGTTCTTGGAAAAGGGATATTCATCTGACTCTTTAAATAAAACCATATTGGAGGTCGATGGTAGAAATAGGGGTGAGTTGCTGGCCCCCACGTCCTAAAAATAACGATGAGAACTCTGCAGATTTTTCAAACAAAATTCCCCTTTTTCACCTCTTTTTCCACTCAATGGTATGCCATCAAAAATATCATGAGGAAGCATTGGGATGTACTCAGGAATGTTAGAGTCTTAGGACCTCTATTACCTGAGAAGCCATAAGTTACTTTTAGAGGTGTTCCTCCGGTTAGATTGCAAATTGCTCCTAACATCGTCACTCCAACCAACATTCTTTAACCAGCTTAAGGGTTTTTATCCCTGTAAAAGGAAAAGGTTTCCCAAAACATAACCTTTCAAAGCATTACGATCTATGCCATGGGAGGAACCCAATGGGTACATCATTTATGGCATTTGAACAATATTGTCCCCACTGGAGGTGGGACAACGTTAGGAGGAGCATTTCCCGTCTAGAAACAAGATGGATTTTTGACTTTAAGTCTTACAGGCCTTTCGGCCTGAATGTCGATTGGGAAATCAATTTGTTCATTAGTAGTAGCTGATTTGTGTCCCTGTGATGTTATATGTTTATTCCTGGTGGTGTGGCTTGTTTCAGACCAATTGTATTTGGCCGATCTCCGTTTTTTTAGATGTTGATATCAGTGTCGGATGTAATTATATATTATTACATTCTTTTATGTAGGTTTAAGTTGGAGAAGTTTATTTCTCCATTTTCATTTGTTACACATTACCTTTTTTTATTTTTGTCATATTTTACATTTTTAATGCATTGGTTTTTGGCACATTTTTATGCACACTATTTCTTAATTGATTAGATGTCATTTAATACAGTTTGAACATATATTTGGATCATATGTCATACTGGCCCCGTATATTATTTATTTGCTGGCTCTATAATCTACATCATCCTTTTGGTGAGCATTGTGCACATTTGCCATTAAATGTGCTATCTATATATATTTGCTCCACATTTCCTATTGGCTCGTTTTTGTTCATTCAGTATTAAAGTTTCATTTAAAAGTGTTCATTCAGCTTTCAGTGCCACCTGTTGGTCAATAGCAACAATGTCTGTGCTGGCCAATCCATTGACTCCTGGCCTGTAGGGATTAGCAGTGAAAGTCTTACAGTATCACATTTTTTCTAAACCATCTCTATAGAGATTCTGTAAAAAGTCCCTTTTGAATGAAGCACTCAGATCCTCAGGGGAGGGGACTCCTTGCTTTCAGTGCCACCTGGTGGCCAATTGCAACAATGGCTGTGCTGGTCAATCCATTGACTCCTGGCCTGTAGGGATTAGCAGTGAAAGTCTTACAGTAACACATTTTTTCTAAACCGTCTCTATAGAGATTCTGTAAAAAGTCCCTTTTGAATGAAGCACTCAGATCCTCAGGGGAGGGGACTCCTTGCTTTCAGTGCCACCTGGTGGCCAATTGCAACAATGGCTGTGCTGGACATTCCATTGACTCCTGGCCTTTAGGGATTGGCAGTAAAAGTTTTTTTTTTCCAAATCATCTCTGTGCATATTTTGTGAAAAGTTGAGATTCCAGCTCCTTTTGAATGACCCTTAAGAAAGGGAGGGAGGGGGGACTTTCAGCTTTTAGTGCCACTTGTTGGATAATAGCAACAATGTCTTTGCTGGTCAATCCATTGACTCCTGGCCTGTAGGGATTAGCAGTGAAAGTCTTACAGTATCCCATTTATTTCCAAATCATCTATATGCACATTCTGTAAAAGGTTTGGAATCCAGGCCCTTTTATACGAAGAACTCAGGGGAGGAGACTTCCATATTTCAGTTTCACCTGCTGGCCAATGGCAAAAATGGCTGTGCTGGACATTCTACTGACTTTTGGCCTGTAGGGATTGGAGGTGAAAGTCTTACAGTATCACATCTTTTCTAAACCATCTCTAGAGATATTCTGTAAAAAAAAGTTTGGAATACAGTCCCTTTTGAATGAAGGACTCAGATCCTCAGGGGAGGGGACTTCTGCTTTCGGGGCCATTTGGTGGCCAATTTCAGCAATGGCTGTGCTGGCCATTCCATTGACTCCTGGCCTGTAGGGATTAGTAGTGAAAGTCTTACAGTACGACATTATTTTCAAAATCATCTCTATAGATATTCTGTAAAAAAAAGTTTGGAATACAGTCCCTTTTGAATGAAGGACTCAGATCCTCAAGGGAGGGGACTTCTGCTTTTGGTGCCATCTGGGGGCCAATGGCCCGTAGAGATTGGCAATGAAAGTCTTACAGTATCACATTTTATTCAAAATCATCTCTGTGCATATTCTGTAAAACCTACAAATGACGGAAGGAAAGTGAGATTCTGTTTGTCACCTAGTGCTGTATGGGTATAGATGGATGATGAGGATCCTCTGGGGCGGGGTCAGACTAATAGATAATGGGATAGATTGACGAGCATTCCAGCGAGACCGTGCTCCCGGCGTAGGTTACTGTTACGTGTCCAGCGTGTACTAGAGAGTAGATTATATTGCATGCCTGTAAAACACAAGAGACCAGTAAAGGGCGGGGACACGAGCGATCTGCAATGGTTATATATAGTAACAGAAGGAAGGAAACAGAAAATTCAACATCCAGTAATAAAGCATCATTTTAAAGCTGAACTCCGGGCACAAAAATAGTAATTTAACCACTTCAATACCGGGCACTTTCACCCCCTTCCTGCCCAGGCCAATTTTCCCATTTTAGCGCTGTTGCATTTTGAATGACAATTGCCCGGTCATGCAACACTGTACCTACACCAAATGTATGTCATTTTCCCCCCACAAATAGAGCTTTCTTTTGGTGGTATTTGATCACCTCTGGGTTTTTTCCTTTTTGCTAAATAAATAAAAAAATACCGAAAAGTTTGAAAAAAAAAAATGTTTTTTGTTTATGTTATACAATTTTGTAAATAAATAAGTTTTTTCCTGCACTGATGAGACTGCACTGACAGGCACTGATGGGGAGGCACTGATGGGGTGGCACTGATAGGCGGCACTGATAGGCGGCACTAATAGGCGGTACTGATAGGCACTGATATGTGGCACTGATAAGTAGCACTGATATGCAGCATTGGTGGGCACTGATAGGCGGCACTGCTGGGCACTGATAGGCGGCATTGATGGGCACTGATAGGTGGCACTAATGGGCACTGATAGGCGGCACTGGTGGGCATTGATGGGCACTGATAGGCGGCACTGATCGTCACTGACGGCGGCACTGATAGGCACTAATGGGCATGATAGGCGGCACTGGTGGGCAATAATGGGCACTGGTGGGTGACACTGATAGATGGGCACTTGTAGGCAGCACTGATAGGGAGGGCAATGGGGGGCTTCCTGAGCCCTGATTGCCATCCCTGGTGGCCATAATGGGCATCCCTGGGGTCATGTGTGGGCATCCCTGGTGGTTCTAGTGGCACCCCCCCCCCGAGGGTCTGCACTGGTAATCAATGATCTGATTACCAGTGCCGACCTCCCCCCCCCTGTCAGGGGAGCCGCCGATCGGCGCTCCTTTACTCGTGCCTGTCAGGCGATCAACGGCTCCTCCTGTTTACTATGTGACCAGCCGTGATTGGACACGGCTGGTCACATGGTAAAGAGCCTGACGTAGGCTCTTTACCGAGATCGGAGATGCAGGGAGTCAGACTGACACCTCGCATCACCGATCACCGCTCTGCGCGCCCCCGGGGGTCATATGAAATCCGGTCAGGATAATAAAACCACATTCCCGCCATCATTTGCCTATAGGGTGGGCGGGAAGTGGTTAAATAAATCCCACAATAGCCATAAAGGGAATAAGGTCACTTTGTGTGCAGCAAACCCCTGTACAAACCCAGATATTACCTTGTGAATGTAGCAATGCCATTATCACTGGCTGGTAGCCTGTGCAAAGAGTAAAGCCGTGGGGGGGGGGCGGGGGCAGCAGGCTCCACCCACTGCAGACTGTGTGCAGAAAACTATGGGAGGGGGCGGAGACAAGACCTGACACCCTACACAAGGAGAGAGATAGAGCTGTGGGAGAGGCCCAGCAGGCTCCACCCTCTACAGGCTGCCTATGAAAAACTATGGAAGGGGCGGAGACAAGACCAGTCACCCTGCAAAAGGAGAGAGATAGAACTGTGGGAGAGGCACAGCAGGCTCCACCCACTGCAGGCTGCCTTCAGAAAACTATGGGAGGGGGCGGAGACAAGACCAGTCACCCTTCACAAGGAGTGAGATAGAGCTGTGGGAGGGACCCAGCAGGCTCCACCCTCTACACGCTGCCTATGGAAAAGTACAGGAGGGGGCGGAGACAAGACCTGACACCCTACACAAGGAGAGAGATGGAAATGTGGAAGGGGCCCAGCAGGCTCCACCCTCTACAGGCTGCCTACAGAAAACTATGGGAGGGGTGGAGACAAGACAAGTCACCCTTCACAAGGAGAGAGATAGAACTGTGGGAGGGGCCCAGCAAACTCCACCCTCTACAGGCTGCCTACGGAAAACTATGAGAAGGGGGCGGAGACAAGACCAGTCACCCTACAGAAGGAGAAAGATTGCAGAACTGTGGGAGGGGACCAGCAGGCTCCACCCTCTACAGGCTGCCTACAGAAAATCATGGGAGGGGGCAGAGACAAGACAAGTCACCCTGCACAAGGAGACAAAGAGAAGAGCTGTGGGAGGAACCTAGCAGGCTCCACCCTCTATTGGCTGTCTACAGAAAAATTAAGGGAGGGGCGGAGACAAGACAAGTCTTTCTTCACAAGGAGAGAGATATAGTTGTGGGGGGGGGGGGCACAGCAGGCTCCACCCACTGAAGGCTACCTGCAGAAAACTACAGAAGGGGGCGGAGACAAGACAAGTCACCCTGCACAAGGAGAGGGATAGAGCTGTGGGAGGGGCCCAGCAGGCTTCACCCTCTAAAGGCCTTCTACAGAAAACTACGGAGGGGGCAGAGACAAGACAAGTCACTCTGCACAAGGAGAAAAAGAGCAGAGCTGTGGGAGGAACCTAGCAGGCTCCACCCTCTATAGGCTGTCTATAGAAAACTATGGGAGGGGCAGAGACAAGACAAGTCTCTCTTCACAAGGAAAGAGATAGAGCTGTGGAAGGGGCCCAGCAGGCTCCACCCTCTACAGACTGCCTATGGAAAACTACAGGAGGGGGCGGAGACAAGACCTGACACCCTACACAAGGAGAGAGATGGAAATGTGGGAGGGGCCCAGCAGGCTCCACCCTCTACAGGCTGCCAGCAGAAAACTATGGGAGGGGCAGAGACAAGACAAGTCTCTCTTCACAAGGAGAGAGATAGAGCTGTGGGAGGGGTCCAGCAGGCTCCACCCTCTACAGGCTGCCTACAGAAAACTACGGGAGGGGGCGGAGACAAGACAAGTCATTTGGCACAAGGAGAAAGAGAGCAGAGCTGTGGGAGGGGCCTAGCATCTCACATTAAAGAGGACCTGTCCTGCCTATTTCTATTAAAGTAGATGTTTACATTCCCTGTAATAGGAATAAAAATGATAAAAAAAAATGTAAAAAACTATGTAAAAATAAAATATAAAAGATAAAATAAATAGGAAAAAAAATAAATTAAAGCGCCCCATCCCTCGCAGAAGCAAACGCATATGCAAGTCCCGCCCACATATGTAAACGGTGTTCAAACCACACATGTGAGGTATCGCCGCGATCGTTAGAGCGAGAGGAATAATTCTGTCCCTAGACCTCCTCTGTAAAGCCCCGTACACACGTACCGATGGTCGTCATACAAATGTTCGTCTTTTCTCCCCGGGATGTCGGTGTCTGTTGAAAAGTGCAAAGACAGCACAAGGACAGCACAAGAATTTTGTCTGCAGACTTCAGCTGACTGCAGAAGTGATGTCATGTAATGGTTAACTTTCCCTGTGTTTTTAATTTTCTGAGCATGCCCAGTCTTGCAAATCTGCGGTCTGTCGGCCGAATTCTGTACTGACAGGCGAACAATCGTCCGTTCTGGTGTCCGCAGACAAAAATTTTCATGTTTGCAAGAAAGACTTTTGTCCGCGGATTGTGTGCAGACATCTGTCGGAGGCACCATACTAAAGGCCCGTACACACGTACCGATCGTCGGCATACAAACGTCGGTGGACGAAGGATCTGCCGATTGTACGCGTGTTAGTATGGTGCCTCCGACAGATGTCTGCGCACAATCCGCGGACAAAAGTCTTTCGTGCAAACATGAAAATATTTGTATGCCGACACCAGAACGGACGATTGTTCGCCTGTCAGTACACAATTCGGCCGACAGACCGCAGATTTGCAAGACTGGGCATGCTCAGAAAATAGAAAACACAGGGAAAGTTAACCATTACATGACATCACTTCTGCAGTCGGCGGACAAAATTCTTGTGCTGTCCTTGTGCTGTCTTTGCACTTTTCAGCAGACACCGACATCCCGGGGAGAAAAGAGGAACATTTGTAAGCCGACCATCGGTACGTGTGTACGGGGCTTAACACACGTACAATCGGCAGATCTTTCGTCCGCCGACGTTTGTATGCCGACGATCGGTACGTGTGTACGGGCCTTAACTCTAAGCTGGTAACCTGTAGAGATTTTTAAATTGGGGATTTTTAAGTGCCAATGTTTGTCGCCATTCCACGAGCGTGCGCAATTTTGAAGCATGACATGTTGGGTATCAATTTACTCTGCGTAACATTATCTTTCACATTATGGAAAAAAAATTGGGCTAACTTTACTGGATTTTTATTTTTTAATTCAAAATGTGAATTTTTTCCAAAAAAATTGCGTTTGGAAGACCGCTGCGCAAATACGGTGTGATAAAAAAATATTGCAACAATCTCCATTTTATTCTCTAGGGTCTCTGCTAAAAAATATATATAATGTTTGGGGGTTCTAAGTAATTTTCTAGGAAAAAAAAAACAGAATTTAATTACATGCGTCAGAAAAAAGCCCGGTCCAGAAGAGGTTAATGTAAGATCTGAGGTCTTAAAGACCTCACACCTCATATCTACACCAAAAAAAAAAAAATAGGCCCTTTAACCGCTTGCTGACCACATAACGTACATTTACAGGCTCTGTCCCGCGAAACGATGTACCTGAACGTCGCTTCGCGGGGGCGCGCGCACGTGCGCCCGTTGGCCACAAGAGGAGCAAATCAGCGGGTCCGACGGCCTGGGATCGCTCCCCGTGGAGACAGAACGGCTGTTCTGTTCTGTCAGTGATGAACGCAGGGCTCCTCCTATTTAGGAACACAGGTCTCTGTGTTGAAAATACAAGCCCCCCCATACAGTTAGAAAACACCCCCTAGGCACACATTTAACCCTTTGATCGCCCCTGGTGTTAAACCCTTAAAAAATCGCAGAGGTGATCAAATACCACCAAAAGGAATCCCTATTTGTGGGGGGAAAAAAAGACATCAATTTTATTTGTCTTTCCTATTTCAAACTGACCACACTGAGCATGAGAGCTCATCCATCTCAGGCATGGTCAGTTTTCTGGCTGTGCTGGGAAATCAGCCTGCTTGTCCTCCATTGGTCAGACTTATGCTGACACGCCCACCCTGCACAGCCATTCACTATGAAGATCAGTGTCCTGATGTTTGTCTGCCTCCTTGCTGACACGCCCACCCCAGCAGTCTCCACCCACTGCAGTCTCCACCCCCAGCAGTCTTTACCCCTTGCAGTCTCCACCCCTTGCAGTCTCCACCCCCTGCAGTCTCCACCCCTTGCAGTCTTCACCCCTTGCAGTCTTCACCCCTTGCAGTCTCCACCCCCTGCAGTCTCCACCCCTTGCAGTCTTCACCCCTTGCAGTCTTCACCCCTTGCAGTCTCCACCCCCTGCAGTTTCCACCCCCTGCAGTCTTCACCCCCTGCAGTCTTAACCCCCAGCTCTCTGATCTCTGTATACAGCGGAGGAGAGAGGGGTGCCATTTATAACATTTTACCTTTCATTTCTATTATAGAGTGAGCGGGGGAGGAGCCACATTCATTACCAACCAATGGAAGACGTCACTCCGCCCCTTTCCCATCACAGTCCCCATCCGACTCCCATATTATATCAGAGTCCCCTTTAGGGTCCAACCTTACATCAGAATCCTCATCAGTTCCTCTTATATTAGGGTACCTATTAGAGTCCCTCCTTACATCAGAGTCCTCATCAGAGTCCCCCTTACATCAGAATCCTTATCAGAGTCCCCCTTACATCAGAATCCTTATCAGAGTCCCCCTTACATCAGAATCCTTATCAGAGTCCCCCTTACATCAGAGTCCTCATCAGAGTCCCCCTTACATTAGAATCCTTATCAGAGTCCCACTTACATCAGAATCCTTATCAGAGTCCCCCTTACATCAGAGTCCTCATCAGAGTCCCCCTTACATCAGAATCCTTATCAGAGTCCCCCTTACATCAGAATCCCCATCAGAGCCCCCCTTACATCAGAATAGGAAATCTGCAATATGTGGAAACGTTTGTTTTTAGGTTTGATATCGCTGCCAGGACTGAATTCCGTGATACCAAATATACCAATAAATAGATTTGGGGTTCAGAAACCCTTTAAATTCTGGTTTGGTTTCCCCCGCGGGGACCCTGCATAGTCTATAATAGACAAAAACTAGAAACCTTCGATGAGCCACAATGTCTGAGCGGAGATACATCGACCACGTTATGCATTTCCAAAGGTGGCCACAGGGGGGCGGTGTGACATTACCTGTCCTATGAAGGTGTTCAATGCATTTATATCCACGCTGCTGGAACTTTGCATGGCGACTCGCAGCACAAGGGAACCTAAAAATAAGAAAAGTTATAATTTATTATGAGACGCACGGTATGAAAGGTGCAATAAAATCTATAGATCTCTTCCCACCTAATGGCAGAAAAGTGGGTGGAGTCAGGGCTGTACAGAGGTACGCAGTTCTGCACCTACAGCACTGAATCTATGTACTGGAATGGGGTGCTTGGGAGTGCTGGGGGACTTATTGGTAAGGGGAGGTGTAGTGTTGCTGGGGGGTCTGATGGGGGGATTTACTGTTGCTGGCTGCTGGAGGATCTATTGATTGTGCCTGCTGGAGATCTATTGTTGCTGATGGGATCTATTGTTGCTGGAGTGAATCTATTCTTGCTGGTGGGCTATTGTTGTTAGGAGGAATCTACGGTTGCGTGAAGGGGGGTCTACTATTGTTTCTGGCTGCCTGAAGATCTATTGATGCTGCCTGCTGAGGATCTATTGTTGCTGTGGTGGATCAAGTGCTGCTGGTGGCTGATCTATTGCTACTGGGTGGTCTATTGTTGCTGGGTGGGTTTATTGTTGCTTGGGGTGTCTATTGTAATGAGTGCTGGGGGATCCATTGATAATAAGGGGGGGAGTGCAGTGTTGCTGGGGATCTATTGTTGTTGGTGGGGATGTATTGTCGTTGTTGAGGGGAATCCACTGTTGTGGGGGATCTATTGTGCTGGCTGCTGGAGGATCTATTGATGCTGCCTGCTTGAAACTATTGTTGCTGATAGGAACAATTGTTGCTGGGGTGGATCTATTGTTGCTGTTGGGGATTATGTTATTGCTGGTGAAGCTGTTGTTGCTAGGGGGAATACACTGTTACAGGGGGTCTATTGATGCTGCCTGCTGGGAATCTATTGTCTATCTATTTTAAGGGTCTATTGATCCTGTGGTTGATCTATTGTTGCTGGGGGGGTCTGTTTTTGCTGAGGGATCTGTTGTTGCTGGGGGGAGGGTCTGTTGTTGCTGGGTGGGTTTATTGTTCTTTAGGGTGTCTGTTGTTAGGAGTGCTGTGGATCTACTGTTTCTGGTAGGGCTAATGTTTCTGAGGAGAAGCCACTGTTGTGGGAAGATCTATTGTGCTGACTGCTGGGGGATCTATTGCTGCTTGTTTAGATCCATTGTTGATGGGGGGGGGGGCTCGGGGAATCTATTGCTGCTGGGAAGTCTCTTGTTGCTCAGTTGGCTCTATTGTTGTCCATGTTCTCCCCCCTCCCACCATTCCATGTTCTCCCTCCTCCCATTACATTTGTTATATTATTAGGTATATAAAATCCAGCTGGGAAAGTTGGAGTCCTTTATGATGGCCACAGATGTGAAGACCAGGATCTCAAGGACTGTAATAAATAAACAAGCTGACACATAAGGAGCCAAGAACTGGAAGCTACTTACCTGCTGCACCAGAGGAGTACTTTGTGCTGCTGAAGCTAGGTTTAGTTGTGGTCCAGTTTGCAGATGGAATTGTGGAATTAGATGGAGATCGGGTTGTAGGTCGTGGGGTTGTTGTTGTTGTTGTTGGTATTGTAGTTTGCACTAAAGAAGTGGTGGGTGGTATTGTGGTTTGCACTACTGGATTGGTTGGTGATGTTGTGGTTTTTGCTAGTGTAGTAGTAGGTGATGTTGTGGTTTGCACTACTGGATTGGTGGGTAGTATTGTACTTTCCACTATTGTAGTGGTAGGTAGTGTTGTGGTTTGCACTACTGGATTGGTAAGTAGCGTTGTGGTTTCCCCTATTGTAGTGGTAGGTACTGTTGTTGTTTCTCCTATTGAAGTGGTAGGTGATGTGGTTTCCACTATTGCAGTAGTAGGTAGTGTTGTGGTTTGCACTACTGGATTAGTAGGTAGTATTGTAGTTTCCACTATTGTAGTGGTAGGTAGTGTTGTGGTTTCCGCTATTGCAGTGGTAGGTAGTGTTGTGGTTTGCACTACTGGATTAGTAGGTAGTATTGTAGTTTCCACTATTGTAGTGGTAGATAGTGTTGTGGTTTCCCCTATTGTAGTGGTAGATGATGTTGTGGTTTCCCCTATTGTAGTGGTAGGTAGTGTTGTGGTTTCCCCTATTGTAGTGGTAGGTAGTGTTGTGGTTTCCCCTATTGTAGTGGTAGGTAGTGTTGTGGTTTCCCCTATTGTAGTGGTAGGTAGTGTTGTGGTTTCCCCTATTGTAGTAGTAGGTAGTGTTGTGGTTTCCCCTATTGTAGTGGTAGGTGATGTGGTTTCCCCGATTGTAGTGGTAGGTAGTGTTGTGGTTTCCGCTATTGTAGTTGTAGGTAGTGTTGTGGTTTGCACTACTGGATTGGTAAGTAGTGTTGCGGTTTCCCCTATTGTAGAGGTAGGTAGTGTTGTGGTTTCCGCTATTGTAGTGGTAGGTAGTGTTGTGGTTTCCCCTATTGTAGTGGTAGGTAGTGTTGTGGTTTCCCCTATTGTAGTGGTAGGTAGTGTTGTGGTTTCCCCTATTGTAGTGGTAGGTAGTATTGTAGTTTCCCCTATTGTAGTGGTAGGTAGTGTTGTGGTTTCCCCTATTGTAGTGGTAGGTAGTGTTGTGGTTTCCCCTATTGTAGTAGTAGGTAGTGTTGTGGTTTCCCCTATTGTAGTAGTAGGTAGTGTTGTGGTTTCCCCTATTGTAGTGGTAGGTAGTGTTGTGGTTTCCCCTATTGTAGTGGTAGGTAGTGTTGTGGTTTCCGCTATTGTAGTGGTAGGTAGTGTTGTGGTTTCCCCTATTGTAGTGGTAGGTAGTGTTGTGGTTTCCCCTATTGTAGTGGTAGGTAGTGTTGTGGTTTCCGCTATTGTAGTGGTAGGTGGTGTTGTGGTTTCCGCTATTGTAGTGGTAGGTGGTGTTGTGGTTTCCGCTATTGTAGTGGTAGGTAGTGTTGTGGTTTCCCCTATTGTAGTGGTAGGTAGTGTTGTGGTTTGCACTACTGGATTGGTAGGTGATGTTGTGGTTTCTGCTATTGCAGTGGTAGGGGATGTGGTGGTGTCCGCTATTGTAGTGGTAGGTGATGCTGTAGTTTGCACTGGTTGGGTGGTAGGTAGTGTTGTGGTTTGAACTATTGTATTCCCAGTTGTTGTGGTTGTAAATTCAGTTGGTGTGGTCTCAGTTGTTGTTGTGGTGGTTGAAGATTCAATTAATGGTGTGAACTCATTTGGGGTTGAGGTTGTATTCTCAGTTGTTGTTGTAGACTTATTTGTGGTTGAAGTTGATGTCTCAGTAGTTGATACGGATTCAGTTGTGGTAGAGGTTGTATTTTCAGTTGCTGGTATAGATTCAGCTGTAGGTGTAAATTCTATTGTGGTCGATGTTGTATTTTTAGTTGTTGGTGTGAATTCAGTTGTGATTGAGGTTGTATTTTCAGTTGCTGGTATAGATTCAGTTCTGGTTGGAGTTGTAGTTTCAGTTGCTGGTGTAGATTTAGTTGTGGATGAGGTTGTAGTTTCAGTTGCTGGTGTAGATTTGATTGTGGTTGAGCTTGTATTTTCAGTTATTGGTGTAGATTCAGTTGTGTCAAAGGTTGTAGTTCCAGTTGTTGGTGTTGTCTCAGTTATGGTTGGTGTGGACTCAGTAGTGGTTGAGGTTGTAGTTTCAGTTGCTGGTGTAAATTCAGTTGTGGTTGAGGTATTAGTTTCAGTTGCTGGTGTAGATTCAATTGTGGTTGAGGTTGTAGAATCAGTTGCTGGTGTAGATTCGGTTGTGGTCGAGGTTGCATTTTCAGTTATTGGTGTGGACTCAGTTGTGTCAAAGGTTGTAGTCCCAGTTGTTGGTGTTGTCTCAGTTATGGTTGGTGTGGACTCAGTTGTGGTTGTGGTTGTATTTTCAGTTGCTGGTGTAGATTCAGTTGTGGTTGAGGTTGTAGATTCAGTTGTTGCTGTGGTTAAGGTTGTGGTTGAGGTTGTAGTCTCAGCTGTTGTTGTGGATTCTGTTGTGTTAAAGGTTGTAGTCCCAGTTATTGGTGTAGATTCGGTTGTGGTTAAAGTTGTAGTCTCAGTTGTTGTTGTAGATTCTGTTGTGTTAAAGGCTGTAGTCCCAGTTGTTGGTGTAGATTCGGTTGTGGTTGAGGTTGTTGTCTCAGTTGTTGTTGTGGATTCTGTTGTGTTAAAGGTTGTAGTCCCAGTTGTTGGTGTAGATTCGGTTGTGGTTGTCGTCTCAGTTGTTGGTGTGGTTTCGGTTGTGGTTGAAGTTGTAGTCTCAGCTGTTGTTGTAGATTCTGTTGTGTTAAAGGTTGTAGTCCCAGTTATTAGTGTAGATTCGGTTGTGGTTGTAGTCCCAGTTGTTGGTGTAGATTCGGTTGTGGTTGTCATCTCAGTTGTTGGTGTGGTTTCGGTTGTGGTTGAAGTTGTAGTCTCAGCTGTTGTTGTAGATTCTGTTGTGTTAAAGGTTGTAGTCCCAGTTATTAGTGTAGATTCGGTTGTGGTTGTAGTCCCAGTTGTTGGTGTAGATTCGGTTGTGGTTGTCATCTCAGTTGTTGGTGTAGTTTCGGTTGTGGTTGAAGTTGTAGTCTCAGCTGTTGTTGTAGATTCTGTTGTGTTAAAGGTCGTAGTCCCAGTTGTTGGTGTAGATTCGGTTGTGGTTGTAGTCCCAGTTGTTGGTGTAGATTCGGTTGTGGTTGTCATCTCAGTTGTTGGTGTAGTTTCGGTTGTGGTTGAAGTTGTAGTCTCAGCTGTTGTTGTAGATTCTGTTGTGTTAAAGGCTGTAGTCCCAGTTGTTGGTGTAGATTCGGTTGTGGTTGAGGTTGTTGTCTCAGTTGTTGTTGTGGATTCTGTTGTATTAAAGGTTGTAGTCCCAGTTGTTGGTGTAGATTCGGTTGTGGTTGTCGTCTCAGTTGTTGGTGTGGTTTCGGTTGTGGTTGAAGTTGTAGTCTCAGCTGTTGTTGTAGATTCTGTTGTGTTAAAGGTTGTAGTCCCAGTTGTTGGTGTAGATTCGGTTGTGGTTGTCGTCTCAGTTGTTGGTGTGGTTTCGGTTGTGGTTGAGGTTGTAGTCTCAGCTGTTGTTGTAGATTCTGTTGTGTTAAAGGTTGTAGTCCCAGTTGTTGGTGTAAATTCGGTTGTGGTTGTCGTCTCAGTTGTTGGTGTGGTTTTGGTTGTGGTTGAAGTTGTAGTCTCAGCTGTTGTTGTAGATTCTGTTGCGTTGAAGGTTGTAGTCCCAGTTGTTGTTGTGGGCTCAGTTGTGGTTGAATTTGTAGCTTCTGTTGCTGATATGGGATCAATTATTGATAAAGATGCAACTGTAGTTGATGTAAAACCTAAAGGAACAGAAAATAATAAACTATTAGTGTAAATTCACATCATATGATGAAAGAGAATCAAGCTCTGATATTGCTGGAGAGTGACTGTGCATGTCATAAATATACTGTATTGTAAATATATCAGATTTGATATCTGGCAATTTCCTAAATCTAGAGCTTCCTTATTTCCAGAGGATATATTTGGTAAAAATATCTAAATTTACAGATGTCAGTCGTCTGTCCTATTCGTGGTAGATTTTGGGCTTTTGTCCCCATGTGACAGCTCTAGGTACCTGAGTAGCCAGTTGTCAATCACCAGCAATGAGAAGAAGGGAAGTCACATGGCGCTCCATACTGGAGGTGGAGGAAATGTCACCTTGCTTCCCCCAGGATGGTGGGGGGTAAGCTGGGGAGGAACAGCATTAAAGGGAACTTCTTGCTCTGACCTCCATGGTGGGCCAAACAGGTTAATTTAGGGTATACCTTTGGGAAACTTACAGATCTGTTTTTCTTTAACAAAATCCTATGTTAAGTTTTGTTACCTTTATTTATTCTAGATTATTATTTTCTTTATTGTGTGAACCAAATGGGCTTTTAGTTTTTAGTGTTTCCTGATTTACAGGCCAAACACAACAAATTTTGAGTGGTAGTCTCTTTGGATGTCCATAGGCTTCAACTTGGTCAAGTAGAGTTATGAACGGGCCGGAGCTACAAACATTCAGGTTTAGGCCGAGATTTGTTAAAAGGGTTTGGTTTTTGTGTATATCATTAGCACCAGGGTGTGTTTTAATGGGTGGGTGCCAGAGATTTTCACCCTGACAAGAAGTATGGGGCAATTGTTCCCTAATGATATATTCTTGCAATCAAGCTAAGGCAATCATTGAACATATGGGTACTAAGGGCTTTTTATTCTCAGAGAATTGGTGTAGGTACTCCCCTTCAGAGTCACCACTTGTCTCCACCCCTTACATACCTCCGAACACCGTCCCTTTTCTCCACCCCCTACCCACCTCTGAGCACCATCCCTTGTCTCCACCTCCAAGTACCATTCCTTGTCTCCACCCCCTACTCACCTCTCAGCACCCTCCCTTGTCTCCACCCCCTACCCACCTCTGAGCACCATCCCTTGTCTCCACCTCCAAGTAACGTTCCTTGTCTCCACCCTCTACTCACCTCTCAGCACCGTCCCTTGTCTCCACCCCCTACCCACCTCCATGCACCGTCCCTTGTCTCCACCCCCTACCCACCTCCAAGCACTGTCACTTGTCTTCACCCCTACCCACCTTCTAGCACCATCCCTTGTCTCCACCCCCTATCCACCTCCGAGCACCATCCCTTGTCTCCACCCCTTACACACCTCCGAGCACCGTCCCTTTTCTCCACCCCCTACCTACCTCTGATCACCATCCCTTGTCTCCACCTCCAAGTAACGTTCCTTGTCTCCACCCTCTACTCCTCTCAACACCGTCCCTTGTCTCCACCTCCTACCCACCTCCATGCACTGTCCCTTGTCTCCACCCCTACCTACCTCTAAGCCCCGACCCTTGTCTCCACCCCCTACCCACCTCCAAGCACTGTCACTTGTCTTCACCCCTACCCACCTTCTAGCACCATCCCTTGTCTCCACCCCCTATCCACCTCCGAGCACCATCCCTTGTCTCCACCCCCTACCTACTTCCAAGCACCGTCCCTTGCCTCCACCCCCTACCTACCTATGAGCACTATCCCTTGTCTCCACCCCCTACCCACCTCCAGGCACAGTCCCTTGTCTCTACCCCCTACCCACCTCCAAGCACCATCACTTGGTTCCAGCCCCTACCCACCTCCAAGCACCATCCCTTGTCCCCACCCCTACCCACCACTAACCACCTTCCCTTGTATCCAGCCCCTACCCACCTCCAAGCACCGTCCCTACCCACCTCCGAGCACACACACCTCCAAGCATTGTCCCTTGTCTCATCCCCAAACCCACCTACGAGCACCATCCCTTGTCTCCACCCCCTACCCACCTCCAAGCACCGTTGCTTGTCTCCACCCCCTACCCACCTCCGCCGGGTTCAAATCAATTAACTCCCGCTGTGGCGAACTGGACAGCGTTACAGCAACAGTGAATTCCGCCTTCAGCGGCATTGATGTAGGCTGAATTGCGATCGCGGCTTTTCAAATTCTCATACTTATGTGAATGTGAACACAGCACTCGCACACAGCACCGTGGTCTAGTGGGATCTTGCACATATCCTCTGATTCATGCATCTCACTCTGCAGTAGGTTCTAGTCTGACCATCTCCACCTAAGTTGTGTTGGGGAGAGATTTTTTATTTTTAAAACTCTGACAGATTGGATCATTTTTATGGCTCCAAAACTTACATCAAGTACATACAGATAACATGATGGCACATACACTGTGAAGCGCTTGCAAAGTTACAGTACAGCTATTTCATCTTTGTCTAGATTTGAACTCATGATTGCACGTTGCAGAGCAAACCATTACAACCACTACACCACTTGAGGTCCACATTAAAACCTCACACCTTTTCAATGGTCTTCTTCCTAGATTCCCTACAATGTTCAGTACCTTAGCTATATGTGCATTTTAGCCTTAAGCCACTCCTTTCTCTTCACAAAACAGCTCGATTCTGCAGAATAGCTAACTGCTTTGCAACTTAACTACAGTTAACAAGGTCATGGTTTCAAATCCCACCAATGACTTGGAGAAGAGACGATTGAGGGGGGATATGATATCAATGTACAAATACTGTACTGGCGACCCTAGCATAAGGAACAAACTATTCAGAGTAAGGGAATACAATAAGACACGTGGCCACTCACTAAAACTTGAGGAAAGGCGGTTTAACCTTAAAGTGCGTAAGGGGTTCTTCACTGTAAGAGTAGTAAGGATGTGGAATTCTCTTCCGCAAGCAGTCGTATCAGCGGGGAGCCTTGATAGTTTCAAAAAACTATTGGATGGACACCTTAAAGACCACAACATACAGGGGTATACAATGTACGGTTAGCAAACACACACACACATCATAGGTTGAACTGGATGGACTTGTGTCTTTTTTCAGCCTCACTAACTATGTAACTATGTAACTATGTAACTATATGACTACACTTGGATGTATTTTGCCTATCAGCCTTTTTTTTTTATTTCTTTTTTTTTTGGGGGGGGGGGGGGCTCTAGATATATATACAGAACACTAATGGAGCAAACACAATTTTAAGTGTATGAGTGTGGTCATCTTTTTCTTGAGCTGCAATTGTTTACACATTACCATGGTTGTTGAATTTGATGAACACCAAGCATATATGTGTCTGGTATTGGACCCTCTACATATTTTACCAACACAGCCCCTCATAGTCCAACACTACACTTTGCCTCACACCTCAACACAACACTGTCCCATCCCTACCCTAGATTCAAACCCTTCACATCACCAGCACAAGCAGCATGCAAAGTGCAAAGCCCCGGCATTGGCAGCTTAAGTCTGTAGCCACAAAAAAATACGAAATACATGTTCCTTAGAAAATGTTTTATTTTTAATGTAATTACAGCATAAGGAGGGATGCAGCAAGGTCATATTTACAGTTTCTAGTCCCTGTGCCTTTACTGCCCACGATCTTTGCTCCATGGCTACATTAGGCAAAGATACAGGATTCTGATATCTTGAGCAAGTTCATGCAGAGTCGAGAAGCAATTTTGCACCTCTACCAGCTCATAGAGGACAGGCATGGCCAGGTTGCTGTTCAGCTTCCAAGCCACTTCTAAAGTTCCAGGGTGTTCATGTTGGTTATCGAGGCCAGTTCTGGGCTTGTGCCTCCCAAAATATCCACTGACCACAAATGAAGACGAGTGGAGTCCATGAAGGTGGGTTTCTACCAGCTACAACCGCAAGCAGTACCACTCCTGGAAAATTAAAGCAGAGGATAAGCCATTTCATCATGACAATCACATCTTACTGCACGCTCGCTTGATTTTTTAGTTCATTTTTTTCTACATCAGAAGGGAAATTACACATTTTCACACAACTTACACAAACCAGAAATCATTAATGCAAACATTTGAATACACACCTGTGACACCAGACAGCCCATCACCACAGGCTTCTCAGGGTACGTGCCACAATTCCAATCCAAGATGTCCAGATTCTGAAAAAGACATACACCATAAGATACCAAGCAGGCTTTCATGTTGAAAATAACTACACAGGTGGCACAGACACAACTAAACACCTGCCAGGTCTTCTCATCCCTCTCCACTATTCCAAATACCAACATGTTTTCGGTTTGAGGTGCGTGTTCTTGCTCAAGTAACACAGTTTAGGAATGTAGACTACACTTTATCTAGAATGGCAAGTGTAATTGGCAGATGTTAATTGCCATCTGTCTCCCTGTGAGTCTCAACTCTGCAAAGTAGCAAGTTACTACACATTCTTTATCTCGAGCAGTTACAGTACTTACATGTAAAATGTCTAGCGACCAGTGCATTCCAGGTGGCTATCCCTGCAGCGGTGCTCCGCCTGGGGACCGCCAGCTGATGGACCTCTGGCTCCCTCTCCTCCGTTTGCTCCCAGGATTCATCCCGGGCAACGCACATGTTGTGCAACACGCAGCATGCCAGGATGATCCTGGAAGCCTTTGGAGGAGAGTACAGGAGTTCCCCCCCAGGCCGGGCCAAGCAGAGAAACCGGGATTTGAGAAGACCTATGGTCAACTCAATGATGCCCCGGCTTCTCCGCAAGGCCCTGTTGTAGCGATGTTGTGGTTGGCCCAGGGGGTACCTGATTGGAGCCATCAGCAAAGTCAGCTGCGGGTAACCAGCATCCCCTGAAAAGAAAAAAAGATATACATTAGTTCTTCATATCATGTGATGTGTCATCAAAATGGGAGACAATGATGAATTTTTGGCCACAACCTGCTCATCTGTGTGTCTAGGTGTGTGCTTATATTAGCATCATAGCAAAAAGTCATCTGACACATCTGAAATATGTCTAATTGCCTCCATCCCTAATCTAAGTGGAAAAAAGGAGACCAAAAGGTGGGTCTTTCAATTTAAAGTCCCACCTTTCGGGCTTATTTTTTCTACTTAGATTAGCATAGGCATTACTTCTGGAAGATATCTTACACTATATTGAGGCAACAAATATTGACTCACTTATGCAAAGGACTTTGTGGATATGTCAATACCATTGGAATCACTTTTGTGTTTTGCTTGTGTGGCGTTAGGACAGCATTTACAGATTGGGTAACCACCTTAAGACAACTTCTGAAATGTTTCAGTTGTGAGCTGACAGGCTGCTTGCATACAAGCAGATGAGGATCTGGTTGTGTGCAACCAGCCTGCCAACTCATAATGGATACACTTTATAGGCTTGGTTTTAAGCAGGGTGTAAATATATTGGTTATTAATCTGTCTATGCCTCTCTAAACACTAATGAAAAAAACATGTCTGTATGTAACCTTTGCGTTTATGTTGTTGCCCGAAAATAATACTTTACCAATAAGCCACCCTTGGGGCATTTCGCCACTTTCAAACAGCGTGTATAGGTCGCTTTCTTCCAAAATCATGGACCCTGGGTAACCTGTGTTGGCACTCATTATGTGCTGTCTTGCGTCACACACCAATTGGATATTCACGGAATGGTACTGCTTGCGGTTCCTATAGTCCACCTCGTGGCTCCTTGGTGGCCTGATGGCAATGTGGGTACAATCTATTGCCCCTAGGATTTGCGGCATCTGTGCCCGCTGGTAGAAACCCAATTTCACTTCATTCCACTCATTTTCCTTCTGTGGCCAGTGGATAAAATGGGGCCCAATCTCCAGAATGGCATAAATCACCAACATGAACACCCTGGAAACTGTGGCCTGGCTAATGCCCATTATAGTTCCAGAAGTGGCTTGGGAGCTGCAACGCCCTAATATATACAAAGTCACCAGCAACCTGACCATGCCGGGCACCGCATGGCAGCGACGTGTGTCAGGTGCAATTTTGTCCTCTATGAGCTGGTAGAGGTGTAGAACTGCTTCCCGCTCGAGCTGGAACTTCCACCTGATATCCGAATCCCGCAGCTTGTCCAAATATAGCTGTGGAGCAAAAATTTGTGGCTGGCGCAGTAAGCGCACAGGGACTGGAGGTGCTGCTGCAGCTGCTTCCCCAGCTGCTCCCTCAGGTGCTGCTCCACCTTCTGCTGCCTCCTGTGCTCTCACCTCCTCAAACAGGGCACCAATAAATGTCAGGAGCGCCGTTTTCGAAATCCGTCTGTTTGCCATTTTGAGCACGAGATTTAGCCGGCGCACTGGCGCAGGTATATATGGACAGGGCCGCTAATTGCCAAAGCCTGAGCCTGCTATAAAATGAGCACATGGCCAAGATGGCTGCTGGATGTTATATGCCAGAACCATAAAGACTGTGTGAGCCAGCCAGGCAAAGAGAACTTCTCTTATCTTTAGGTAAGAAAATTGTATCTCTCTCTCTCTCTCTTTATATATACATGTTTGTGGTGTGGCTCACTGTTATTGCTTCTTGAAGTATGCACTTTTTACTTATCTCGGGGGTGCTTCAATTGTCTATGGTGAATCCCCTCCCACCCCCAATACCTCGGGAAACCCTCAAGTGTATTTTAGTCATTGTCCGTTGCCCCCATGTGCATGTGGTTTTCCCATGCGTTTTCTCATGTTTTGGTTTTTTGTTGCAGTCTATATTTGGGATGTGTGCCTCCCCCCTCACCTTCTCTGTAAGAAAAGGCCCCATTTTGCTTTCTTGGTAAGTGTTATTTGCCCTTATGTGCATGGATTTAGCTCATGCGTTTTCTCATGTTTGTTTTTTGTTTGCAGCCTCCATTTGGCATCTCCACCACCATCAACACCACCACCACCAGAACCAACTTTAGAGTTACCTTTGGTAAGTGTTTGTTGGGCCCACGTGCAGTGGCCTTGCTGATGCGTTTCCTCATGTTTGGATTTTCTTTGCAGCCTCCTTTTGGCATCTCCACCACCACCACCACCAGAACCAACTTTAGAGTTACCTTTGGTAAGTGTTTGTTGGGCCCACGTGCAGTGGCCTTGCTGATGCGTTTTCTCATGTTTGGATTTTCTTTGCAGCCTCCTTTTGGCATCTCAACCACCAAAACCACCACCACCAGAACCAACTTTAGAGTTACCTTTGGTAAGTGTTTGTTGGGCCCACGTGCAGTGGCCTTGCTGATGCGTTTTCTCATGTTTGGATTTTCTTTGCAGCCTCCTTTTGGCATCTCAACCACCACCACCACCACCACCAGAACCAACTTTAGAGTTACCTTTGGTAAGTGTATGTTGGGCCCACGTGCAGTGGCCTTGCTGATGCTTTTTCTCATGTTTGGATTTTCTTTGCAGCCTCCTTTTGGCATCTCCACCACCACCAACACCAACACCACCACCAGAACCAACTTTAGAGTTACCTTTGCTAAGTGTTTGTTGGGCCCACGTGCAGTGGCCTTGCTGATGCATTTTCTCATGTTTGGATTTTCTTTGCAGCCTCCTTTTGGCATCTCCACCACCAACACCAACACCACCGCGGCTTGGAAATAAATCAGTGGCTAGCTTTGGTAAGTGTTTTCTCTAATTGTTCACTAATTATACTGTAGTATTTTGCATTCTGGAACTCATGTTTTTTTCTCTTTGTGTTTTTCTCTTTTTTGTGGCAGATTGTGGCCTTCAGGGTATTTGCTGCTGCTAGACAGCCAGACTACCTGCCCACCTTGTTCTCCCATGGCTCCACCCCGAGCTACAAGGAGGAAGAGTTTGAGGGTATCACCTAGGGTGGCCAGGGGGGCAGATTGTCTGGCTCAGGTGTGAGGGAAGCTCCAGCTGTCTCCATAAGGGAGTCCACCGTCTCCAGCTCGGAGGAGGAAGCCGGGGCAGGGCGTTACCACACCAAGTGGACAAGCTGCTTCTCCTCCCAGTCCTGGAGAGGAGGAGAGGCAGCGTCTCCTCAGCCTCCCGGCTTCCCCAGTTCTCCCGCGGGCAGAGCCGGGTCCTGGTCCAGGCTTATATGGCTAGATATGATCGTCTAGCAGGGACCAGGGCCCAGGCCACCTCAGGCACTGAGAAGAAACGCCTGTGGGAGGAAATCCAGGATGCCGTAAATGCACTGGGTGAAGTACGCCACAATGCACAAAGTGTGCGGAAGAGGGTCAACGACATCCGTGGGTCTGTTCGGAAGAAGCTGCGTGCATGGGCTGCAGAGGGCCTTTATGACCGGCAAGGTTGGCTGGATCCATCAGCAAGAGGTTCCCTTTGGTATTATGAACAAGCATTCCTACCCATCCTAGGCCCCAACACCATCCTTGGGACGGAGGGGGTTGATACGGATGCTTGGCACAGAGGTTAGTTACTAACTTTGACGTTAATTGTGTGAGTTGCTGTGAAATTAGTAACTATTACATGTGTGACATAAATAGACTTTTATACTTGGCCTTCAAGTTTTTTCATTTCTTTTTCAAACACCCCCGATTTGTTCATCTGCAGCACGAATCTCAGCCCCTCCGCAGCCCATGCAGCTCGGCGACCCGGATGGACTCACGGCTGCTGACATAAATGTTGACCCTCCTCCTGGTTGGTCCCAAATCGTCCTGTGCTAAACAATGTAGAAGACTAGTCTCTCCTTTCAAAATGAGAGCTCACATTGCTATGTCCTCTTGACAGAAGAACATCATCAGTGGCAGGAAACACCCCCAGTGCAGCAAGGCCTGGAGGAAAGTGTTGGTATGTATTGCTAATGTGTATTTTTATGAATCTTATTGGTAAACCAGTTGAAGCAAATGTAATTTCTTTAGAAAGAGTGTTGGCCTTAGTATGTCTACCCTTAAAAACACAGTTGTCATCATTCATGGGTTGCCGATTTGGTATTATGACCATGCCTTCTTAGCCTTTGGGAGGGTGCTAGCAAGTGCCCTATGAGCCCGGGGAAACACTTTTGAATGTTTGGCCTCAATGCTTAATACATGAAGCTAGGATTGAAATTGTCCCCAAATCCTTACTGCATAAGGTTATTTACTAAGCCTTTTCTTGCTCTTTTTTAAAGGACATCAGGCCCCTTGTGAAGGAGCAGCTGGAGTTGGACCAGGAGCTGGCAAAGATTCTGCATCCGATGCTGGGGTATGTGATCTAAGTGAACAAGGTGGAAATGTTCCATTAAATAATAAGGTTTTTTGGATGGATGTGGCTTACATTGTCTGCGTGAAATGTGTGCAGGGACATTCTGACACTGCACCACTAGCACAAGAATTTGATCATGAACGTCAGGGAAAAATTGTAAAATTTCTCTGGCCCCAAAAGGTTCAAAAACATCCAGGACCTTTAAAGTCCTGGCAGTCTTTGTTTTTAGACGTCAAACTTCATGTGTGTATTTTTTTTTTGGGTGTCATGGAGCATTTCTGGCCATATTTTAGACGAGTTACTTAAATGTTGCAAGTCAGTGGTGTAGTAAGACTTTCAAATCCAAGAATTAAGCTACCAGACCAGGGCTAGTTTGGAACTGGTTAATGTAGAAACTGTTCTGCCATTGAAATATTAGGAACAAAACCATAATGTGTACCCATTATCAGAAGTGTTGCTAGCTTGGATAACATTACAATGAGCAAGTGCTTATTAGAAGCACAGCCAACTGTTCTAAAGTCTGCTTGGGGTGTTCACGCTGTGTAACTAATCTTAACTCTTTTAGAATGATGTATAAAGATGGTTTGTCATTTTCTTCTTATTTCAGCCAGCATTGGATGCAGCTGGATTGTCACCTCCCCCACCTCGTCCATCTCTGAATGAGGTGGCCGAGATGCTGCTTGCTGAGTATCGGCTCCAAAATGACCCAAGGAGGCCTGCTGCTGAATCTAGTGAGTTGGTACGGTTGTTGGGGCTCATACAGGAATCTGTATCAATGTTGGCCAATAATCAGGTGGCTCTTCAAAGACAGAACAAGCTCCTGATTTTTGGCCACAACGCTTTGGTACAGGTTCAACGGGATGTGCGTGACTGCCTGATAATCTGTGCAGGCCAGCATCAACGCGATCGGCAAAGTGTCGACACTCAGGTGCTGGGCATCCGCCAATGCCCGTTTGGAGCTGAAGATGCCACATTGGCAGAGCCCTCTCAACCAGCACAATTGCCTGCCACCGCAGGTTGTGTTAGTGGGAGGGGAACGCCAGTGTTGGCCACTGGGCAGGCAGCTGGGGAGGGGACAATTTATCCTATAGCCACTCCCAGCACTTCACAGTCCCTTCAAAATTTCACACCTCTCAATGAGCAAGCCTCCTGCACCACCAATTTACAATCTGGTTCCACACTACCCCTTACAACAGGCTGCATTGCCTCCACACCTTCCTCTATTCGCTCCTCTCCAGGCCGTTACCCTTCTTACCCACCACACTCCCTCCTCACTTATCCAGACACCGTGGCCCACCCCTCCAAACGATCCCGCACACCTCCCCCCACATCTTCACACCCCTTGCACCCCCAGCAGCAGCAAAAACTAGCCCGGGTGCAGCAGCCACAGCTGCAGCCCAATCCACAACACCAGCAGCCACAGCCACAACACCAGCAGCCACAGCCACAACACCAGCAGCCACAGCCACAACAACAGATGCAAAACCTTCTGGACACAATGCAGCAACTTCTGAGTCAGATGGTGCGTCAGGGTTCAACCGCACCTGCTGAGCCACCACCTTAGTGTTTGTCTTCTTATTTTTTTTTTATGTTTCTTATATTTTTTTGCAGAAATGTATTTAGTTTAACATTGCCCAAATTGTGAGGCCCCTTTTTTTGTTATTTGAGGGGGGATGTATATTTCTTTGACATTTGTATTTTGTGATTTAATAAATGTCGTTTGAAATTGATTTATTTATGTTTGATCTCTGGTATTTTGTGAGTGTTGTTGGACTCGTAAGGGCCCTGGTTAGTGTACGCCCTTTCTACACACGTGCTTCTCTATCTCCAAACATATGGTTACATTCGTAATTGATAAACTCAATCTTCCCTGAATGAAATCCTAAAAGGTGTACCTTTTAATTTACACAGAATTCAGTTCTAGTACAAAAATATAATACCGTGATATACATGCCATCATCCCCAATAGTAGAACAAAAAAGGAGGCACGAAGACCAAGAGAGGTCCAGAAAAGCGTGACTATATCAGCATGTGTATGGTTGGAGGGATTCAATCACAACACCACTATGTAAAAAACATATACAACTTTATTGCCATATGGTTAAAACAAACAAAAATGACATTACAAAATAATAGACATATTAAAATACATGGATCCGTGATAACTGTATGCTTGTGATGGATAAAAATATACCACACCAACGGATCTCAATGTATGTGCAGTCTAGCGGTCCCTGAAAAACCAACGCGTTTCGCAATTGTAGCTTCGTCAGGGTACTACAAAGACCAAATAGATGCTGCACTGTAGATAAGGCAGGCAGGAGAACCACACTCTTGTGTAGGCGTCGGGAGCCCTTTAAAGTGGACCAATGTCAATGGTGGGAAATAAATTTCATATTGGAGGCAAAATAAGCCCCTCACACGAAAAATAAGGGCTGGTTATGTTACAGAGTACCAGGGAAGTCTCTGAATATATATCATAGGCAATGATGAATTAGATCCTCACTGGTCACATATGGAAAGGTGTACCAGCCACCATGGATTCTTTCAATCCTATGACTTTGTAACCAGAAGGACCAGAAACCCTATTATAGTGTCCTGTTGTTAGGGACTCAAAGAGTACAGAGCCCGGAAAAATTAAAGCACCATCCCACCTCGCCGCACAGCGTCTCCAGTGTGTACTGCCTCAGAATTCAGTTCTCATGGAGAACCAAAACGAAAGGCAACATGCAATTAATTACATACCAAACCACTCTGAATCTGTAGTGCGTTTTATTTGTTTACTTTCTTATATGTTGAAAAACACACACACCCACGTTTTGGTGAAATATAATTTTTACTTATAAACTTTTTTTCCAGTCTAAAATGGTGGAAATGGAACATTATAAATATAAAACCGATTTATGTAAAAAAAAAACAATGGAGAAACAAAAGTTTCTAAACAAAATAAACAAAACACATTAAAAATGGGTATGCTCCCGAATATAAGGATCTTCGGGGCCGGGATCAACCCCAAACCTCCGCTCCAAGAGGGCTATCCTTGTCCCAGACCATTGGAGGTATCGCATGGCAACCTCCATGGTCATCTGGCTATGGCCTGTGTAGGAAATGACAGGATAATTACTTTGAGGCCAATTGATTAAAACAAGGATTGTAATAAATGTGCATCAACAAATAGGCATTGGAGTAGATTGTCAGGCTTTTTTTTGGCATTCATGAGCAAATATGGTAGATTGCTGGTCTACATAATTACACTCAAAAGCTTAATACACAATCAGGTTTTGGACATTTGTAAGGAGAATTGCATGGTCAACCAGAAGATATTTTTCACTTCAACCCCATGGGATATAGCTTGTTTGGGAATGGTATCCAATTGCATACACACAGGACCAGAGCTTCCCTATTGTCCTGATGGTTTGAGTAATCCCACCTTTGGGAAGGGAGGAGGCCTAGCTCCTAGTAAGCTTAGGTGTGGTCTTTCATCTCTTAGCATTGAAGCCTGAAGATGTTAGAGATTACAGTGGAGAAAGCACTTTGTTGTTGTTACCAGATAAATTCTAGGTGATACAGCTTGAAGAGGCCCTAAAATTTCATCCAAAAATTGCAGGGCAAAGGTTTTGAAAGGTTCCACAAGATGGTTTGGAATGTTAGTAGCTGTTCCATCAAAGCAATGTCAAAGACTTTCCAGGTCAACACAACCAAACATTTTAAAAAATGTAAGGTGTTGCGTTCAATTGCTTCCCAGGATACATGTGCACACATCTCTCTCTCAACATCAGAATTTAGGATTGAGTTCTCTCTCCTTCTTACTGTCTATACATCAAAACAGACACATTGTAGAGACTCACCCCTTGGAAGCCGGATGGCACATGGTACCAGGGATTGATCCCGAAGATCCGGTTAAAACTGTGTTAAAAGAGAGTAAAAAGTTGATCAAGGAATGTACTCACACTAAATGGAAGAAAACTCTAACAATCACTCCTTCCCCCTCCACACTCCCCTGAAAGTGTGCTTTTAGAAATGTTACAGTGGTAAGGCTGATTTCTACCCTGCAAACTTCATGCTTATGGGTGAAGCTTGTAGCGTTCAAGATATGTACTCCATGGTTTTGCGCGGATGGTGTTTCTCAGATGTTGTTTCAGCCTCAGCCCTGCTTGTTCAAAGTGTTGGGAACATCTCCTTTTTTGATGGCTGGGCAACCAAAAAAACGCTTATACCTACCCGCTTGTGCCTGTTTAGTGATTTTGACAAGAGTAGGCCTGATCCTCCTCTTCACATGGTCCCTCTATGCACCTCCCTCCTGTTAATTTCCCCAACAGCATGCAGCTTGCTATGGACTCACCTGAGATGAAGCCAAGCGCCCTGTGTCTGTTCAGGCACTAGGCTGTGAGCCAGCCTGGCCCCCCTCTCTTCAGATAGTCTCAATGATTTGTAATGATGGCATCTGGAGGCAATCTTGGCCTGCTGTCATCTCAGCTAACAAGGAGGGGGAGTCAGGACCAGACAAGTGTCTCCTGCTAAACGTGTGCAGTAAGAAACGGCCCTGGTAAGTATAATGGGGCAGATGCCCACAAAAGACTTGGAATCTTAATGGGCAGAATGCATTCACCTAAACAACCTGCTGCCTTTACAAATACTTGAGGCCTGATCTGGGACATACACTTGTAGCATTTCTACCCTAACAAAGTAGACACATTACAGCAAAAGCACACATTACTTACCCTTAAACATTTGCCTTGGGCCCTCAGAGGCCGATGCCCTTTGATCAGGAGAAGCTGTTAAAACAAAAGCACAAAATGTGAACTCCAATCTCGGACATTCCCGGGGGGTTGAGCATTTTTGACATGTTGGTAAACACACACAATGTTCAAGCCAAGCAACACACATTTTAACTGTGTAAAAAATCAGGACAAGATTACATTAACATGTCCAGAAAGAAATTAGAAGTCCAAAGAACGGCATGTCCTTGGTACAAAACAAAAAAAAAAATGGAGGAGGCTGACTTCATAAAGCAAAGAAACACTAAAATGTCCAGTAATGCTCCCCCAATACCACCTTCCAAATGTGAAAGACAAGCAATAGTTTTTCCACGCTGACAGTGTTGTGCAAAATGACCTTGCAAATATTGTTCAGTCTTAGAAGCTCACCAAATCAAAAAATGGCCATCCTTACATAGACACTCATGGTATATTCTCCATCTTTGACCTTCCCAAACATCCATGTCCAAATCTAAATCCACCTTCCTGTCCCATGTAGCTAAATTGCACTTAATTAGCCAAAGATGTAGATTAGCCCACATACACATCAGCCGAGCACACACAATACATGTGAGAATCACATTCAAAGTACTCACAGTGTGGTTCAGGAGAGGTGACCAAACCCACATTCTCCCCCTCTGCCTGGGGAGAACATGGCACAGACCCGTGTTCCGGGGAGAATGTTGGAGATGCTTAAAACACAAAGACAAGAATACAATCATTTAACAACAGCTAGTTTCAAAAGGGATGCAGAAAGTACTCCATAAACATTGAAGGTAGTAGTTACAGTGGACTGGGTAAGCAAAGGCCCCTCTGTCCTCCACAACAAACATCATCAATGTCTGCTGCTAAATAACCCCCCAACAAATAATACAATATACACTACATCCCTTACACTTACAAGGACCCATTGAATACACAAATGGCGCTTTTCCACTGCATGGAACCGAACGGTTCGGCTCGCTTTTGTGCTTTTCCACTGCTGGTACAGCATGGTATGGTGTAGGAACGTTTCGGTACGGTACGGCGGCGCTTTTCCACTGCATGGAACCGAATGGTACGGCTCTCAAAAACAGTACCTACTTGATTGTGGTTCCATACCCGGTACCATATCCCACAATCCTTTGCATGCAGTCACTACTAGCCACTGATTGGTTAGAGAATCCCACCTACCCCGTTGTTATCCCACCCACTTAACTTTAGTACTACTTTAGTGGAAAAGCAAACCATACCATACCGTACCGAACCGTTCCAACACCGTACCATGCGGTACCAGCAGTGGAAAAGCAAACCGGGCCAAGCAGGGCCGAGTAGAGCCGAGCCGGTACTTGCAGTGGAAAAGTGCCAAAACACATGTAGAGTACTTACAGTCCATTTGAGGGCAGCTGTCCTCCTCCTCGTGGCCCTAGCCCTCCTGGCCCTGGGCCATTCCACTGGGCCCTGCCTCCTCCTCAACATGAACAGCTGCTGCTGAAGCTACATCAACGACAAAATAGAATAAAAAAGGCATTACTCAAAGTAAGACCAAATACACCAAACACTAGAACAGACACATTACTTACAGTGGGCCTGATGAGGCTCCGCCTCCAGCTCGTCGTCACTATTTTCTAAAAAAGTTTAAAAATCACAAGTTACTCACTATTTGAGCACACAAATAGGCAGCAACCTCAAAAACATGCTAGCACCATACACAATGCCCTTACAATAATGTACATACAAGAGCTATGACATCAATGAGCTGCATTGACCATGTTTAGAAACAGGAGGTCACCATCCATTCCCAATGGGTCACCCCCCCCCCCCAATATCATGTGTTCACTCTGCAGTCACATTAGTCAGAGTTACAGCAAGCGGATCATAAAGCTTGTTAATCTGGCCTTGATTTTACACATTGACCACGTAAAGGCCAAGTATCCTGACAGGTCGCCCCAGTGTGAACGGGGGCTTAGATAACTACATATAAATAAGTAGCTTTCTTAAAAAGCACAAACATTATTTGTCCTGATCACTAACCCCCAAATCCTTTATAATTAACATTTATAAAATTACAATGGTTCTGCTTACGATCAACAATTTGGAGACATATTGTAGTGTGGCTGTCCTCCTCCTCCCCTTCTTCACCAAACACACCACAGCTTCCCGTCCGTCCACTGTGGCTAGAACCAGAAGATAAAGAAGAACAAATTAAAAGACAAATTTTAATAGTAGTTCAAAAGGTTGTGAAGAGACACTTGATGGAGGGGGCAAAGGGAGCGGGGGGGAGTGGCATACCTAAACCCAGGCCCGCCCACAAAAAACAACACAGATCTGGACACATGTAATCCACATCTTTACTTACCGGAGATTTGTTCCGCAGCCTTGATCAATACTTTTGGAGCGCGATGCTTCGCATCGGTCCAAGAGCGCCGAAGGTCCACAAATGCGGCCCGGAAATGAAATCTCCGCAACAGCTTCATCCGGAGACAAGGAAGCATGGTGTGTTTGGTGTGAAGGTGGGCGTTGATCTTGTCATAACCCAGGAGGAGGAGGACCTGTGGAAACAGCAATGTATGTTTGAGTCAAACTATGTAAAAAAAATGTGAATCAATCAGAAAACACGCTATATTAATTTTTGAGTTTGGAGACCAATGAGTCCCGTTTCTGGCGATACATATACATCTATGTCCAAATCTACCTCCATGCCCTAGGTTCACCCACACTGGTGATGACCTCAACATGATGTTGGCATTGTGTCAATTGTCCCTTCAATACCCACCTCAAAGTATCATAACAACATGTGGAG
Organism: Pelophylax lessonae; assembly: GCF_965119305.1. Taxonomy (NCBI): domain Eukaryota; kingdom Metazoa; phylum Chordata; class Amphibia; order Anura; family Ranidae; genus Pelophylax; species Pelophylax lessonae. The sequence goes on from NC_138772.1 coordinate 7,751,987, forward strand.
GCTTATACCCATCACCCTGGCCAGTGTTTAGGGGGGGAGGGGGTGGGCTGTTTTTTGTTTTCACATAGGCTGAAGCCCCATTACAAATCTGACACCCAGATCCTGTCCCCTCCGCCAGGGGAGGACTGGGCCAGGGGGCAGGGGGGCAATTGCCCCCTGGGCCACTGTGATGCCCTGTAAAAAAGGCTGCACCGCTTCTGCCACAGACATGCCTACATGATTCCTGGTGAAGAGAAGTAAAAAGTCCCTGCTGCTGACCTACTGAGCGCTGGATGAAGACGAAGACAAGGACAGAGCGCCGACCCCCCCCCCCCCCCCAGCATGGATGGTGTAAACTGTGTCTGAGCAGAGGTCGGTTCTATGCCCCACTGGAGACTCTTCTGCCCCGGTCAGCCCCAACTGAACTTTCCCAGCTCCCCCCAACCTCCCCCTGCTGGCCAGGTTGGGAACCCAGATTCAGCCATTAAGTAGAGAGAATCTGGAGCAGGACTTCGGCTTTGAATGGGGGTCAGGAGGAGGATTGGGAGAGTGGGATGGGGGGGTGAGGGAAAGTGGGAGGGGTTGGCCCAGTCGCTGCACCATGGGCCTCTGGTTTGTACTTGCCCCCCGGGCCGAAAGTTGCCAGTCTGCCCCTGCCCTCCGCCCCACAAACAAAAGTCTACTAAGTACTTGAGTTATGTGTTAGGAGGGAGGGGCATTCGAAATGGTGAGGGCCTATGATATGTGAACACACTTTTTAAAGGAGTAATTACGACATCCCAAAGTCTCATGGACACAGAGATGAGGAAACCCTTTAGGGGCCTTCCAGGGAAGAAGGCCCATGTCCCTATCAAGATATGGACACGCTTCTTTAGATTATTGATGACAGGTCGCCTTGAGATTTTTGGCTAGGGGGAGCCCTGACATTACCTGAGCACAACTTGTAGCCTATTTATTACTTTCCAAAAGCTAGACAAGCAACAAAGGGCACCATCTCTATTGTTGGTGTCATGGTGTTTGAAAGATGTTTTATTTTTGGGGTGTTTTCTAATGTACTTGCAAAAGTCACTCTTTACCCATCTTGGTATCTGTACCAATGCAATTTTTGGACTCACATGTTAAAGCTAACATCGAAGTTTCGACACAAACAAACATACATTATTGGTAAAGCTAATGATGTGTTGACACCCTTCTCACACTGGGGTCACGCTCCATTGTGTGCAATGGAACCCTTCTAAGCAGAGTGACTCAAGTCGCTGCACCGTCTAAAAAAGTTACTCCACTACTTGGGGGCGACTTTGGAGCAGCTATTAGTGCCAGGTCACACTCTTGCTATGACAGACATTGGATGTGATTTGGAGCCAGTGGCGGCTGGTGCTCAAAATTTTTTGGGGGGGGGGAGCAAACAGAAAAAATCAAATAGGCATTGCTTTGCGGCAAAAAAGGCGGCAAAAAATTGCATGACTTTGAGGTCACAAAAGTGTGAAAGGGGCCTTCAGTAATCAAAGTACAGTGTGCCCCCTTTCAATGCAGAGTTACCACAGCATGCCCCCATCAATGCAGAGTTACTACAGCGTGCCCCCATTCAATGCAGAGTTACTACAGCGTGCCGCTATTCAATGCAGAGTTACTACAGCGTGCCCCCATTCAATGCAGAGTTATTACAGCGTGCCCCCATTATATGCAGAGTTACTACAGCGTGCCCCCATTCAATGCAAAGTTACTACAGCATGCCCCCATTCAATGCAGAGTTACCACAGCATGCCCCCATTCAATGCAGAGTTACTACAGCGTGCCCCCATCAATGCAGAGTTACTACAGCGTGCCCCTATTCAATGCAGTTACTACAGCGTGCCCCCATTCAATGCAAAGTTACTACAGCATGCCCCCATTCAATGCAGAGTTACCACAGCATGCCCCCATTCAATGCAGAGTTACCACAGCATGCCACCATCAATGCAGAGTTACTACAGCGTGCCCCCATCAATGCAGAGTTACTACAGCGTGCCCCTATTCAATGCAGTTACTACAGCGTGCCCCCATTCAATGCAAAGTTACTACAGCATGCCCCCATTCAATGCAGAGTTACTACAGCGTGCCCCCATCAATGCAGAGTTACTACAGCGTGCCCCTATTCAATGCAGTTACTACAGCGTGCCCCCATTCAATGCAAAGTTACTACAGCATGCCCCCATTCAATGCAGAGTTACCACAGCATGCCCCCATTCAATGCAGAGTTACCACAGCATGCCACCATCAATGCAGAGTTACTACAGCGTGCCCCCATCAATGCAGAGTTACTACAGCGTGCCCCTATTCAATGCAGTTACTACAGCGTGCCCCCATTCAATGCAGAGTTACTACAGCATGCCCCCATTATATGCAGAGTTACTACAGCGTGCCCCCATCAATGCAGAGTTACTACAGCATGCCCCTATTCAATGCAGAGTTACTACAGCATGCCCCCATTCAATGCAGAGTTACTACAGCGTGCCCCCATTATATGCAGAGTTACTACAGCGTGCCCCCATTCAATGCAAAGTTACTACAGCATGCCCCGATTCAATGCAGAGTTACCACAGCATGCCCCCATTCAATGCAGAGTTACCACAGCATGCCCCCATTCAATGCAGAGTTACCACAGCGTGCCCCCATTCAATGCAGAGTTACCACAGCATGCCCCCATTCAATGCAGTGACCAGCATGCCCCCCATCAATGCAGTGACCAGCGTGCCATGCCCCCATCAATGCAGTGACCAGCTTGCATGCCCCCATCAATGCAGTGACCAGCTTGCATGCCCCCATAAATGCAGTGACCAGCGTGACGTGCCCCCATCAATGCAGTGACCAGCTTGCATGCCCCCATCAATGCAGTGACCAGCGTGCCGTGCCCCCATCAATGCAGTGACCAGCTTGCCATGCCCCCATCAATGCAGTGGCCAGCTTGCATGCCCCCATCAATGCAGTGACCAGCTTGCCTGCCCCCATCAATGCAGTGACCAGCGTGCCGTGCCCCCATCAATGCAGAGACCAACGTGTGTGCGTGCCCCCTTCAAAGCAGTGTGGGCCCCTCCCTGAGACATTAATTCACTTACCTCCTGGGCTGGCTCTCGACGACCGGACCGACTCACACTGGTGCCGTGCTTGGCATGCTGCTGCTGCTGACGGGACTACTGAGACGAGATGACCTCTTCTTCCAGTTCCTCCTTGATCACGCACTGGCCCGCTGCTCCTCCTCTCTGGTCTGACGGCAGGCGGGAAGGTGATGACGTGACACCGAGACGGTGAGTGACCAGCTTGCCATGCCCCCATCAATGCAGTGACCAGCGTACCGTGCCCCCATCAATGCAGTGACCAGCTTGCCTGCCCCCATCAATGCAGTGACCAGCTTGCCGTGCCCCCATCAATGCAGTGACCAGCTTGCCATGCCCCCATCAATGCAGTGACCAGCTTGCATGCCCCCATCAATGCAGTGGCCAGCTTGCATGCCCCCATCAATGCAGTGACCAGCTTGCCTGCCCCCATCAATGCAGTGACCAGCGTGCCGTGCCCCCATCAATGCAGAGACCAACGTGCGTGCGTGCCCCCTTCAAAGCAGTGTGGGCCCCTCCCTGAGACATCAATTCACTTACCTCCTGGGCTGGCTCTCGACGACCGAACCGACTCACACTGGTGCCGTGCTTGGCATGCTGCTGCTGCTGACGGGACTACTGAGACGAGATGACCTCTTCTTCCAGTTCCTCCTTGATCACGCACTGGCCCGCTGCTCCTCCTCTCTGGTCTGACGGCAGGCGGGAAGGTGATGACGTGACACCGAGACGGTGAGTGACCAGCTTGCCATGCCCCCATCAATGCAGTGACCAGCGTACCGTGCCCCCATCAATGCAGTAACCAGCTTGCCTGCCCCCATCAATGCAGTGACCAGCGTGCCGTGCCCCCATCAATGAAGTGACCAGCGTGCCGTGCCCCCATCAATGAAGTGACCAGCGTGCCGTGCCCCCATCAATGCAGTGACCAGCGTGCCATGCCCCCATCAATGCAGTGACCAGCTTGCCTGTCCCCATCAATGCAGTGACCAGCTTGCATGCCCCCATCAATGCAGTGACCAGCGTGCCGTGCCCCCATCAATGCAGAGACCAACGTGTGTGCGTGCCCCCTTCAAAGCAGTGTGGGCCCCTCCCTGAGACATCAATTCACTTACCTCCTGGGCTGGCTCTCGACGACCCGACCGACTCACACTGGTGCCGTGCTTGGCATGCTGCTGCTGCTGACGGGACTACTGAGACGAGATGACCTCTTCTTCCAGTTCCTCCTTGATCACGCACTGGCCCGCTGCTCCTCCTCTCTGGTCTGACGGCAGGCGGGAAGGTGATGACGTGACACCGAGACGGTGAGTGACCAGCTTGCCATGCCCCCATCAATGCAGTGACCAGCGTACCGTGCCCCCATCAATGCAGTGACCAGCTTGCCGTGCCCCCATCAATGCAGTGACCAGCTTGCCATGCACCCATCAATGCAGTGACCAGCTTGCATGCCCCCATCAATGCAGTGGCCAGCTTGCATGCCCCCATCAATGCAGTGACCAGCTTGCCTGCCCCCATCAATGCAGTGACCAGCGTGCCGTGCCCCCATCAATGCAGAGACCAACGTGCGTGCGTGCCCCCTTCAAAGCAGTGTGGGCCCCTCCCTGAGACATCAATTCACTTACCTCCTGGGCTGGCTCTCGACGACCGGACCGACTCACACTGGTGCCGTGCTTGGCATGCTGCTGCTGCTGACGGGACTACTGAGACGAGATGACCTCTTCTTCCAGTTCCTCCTTGATCACGCACTGGCCCACTGCTCCTCCTCTCTGGTCTGACGGCAGGCGGGAAGGTGATGACGTAACACCGAGACGGTGAGTGACCAGCTTGCCATGCCCCCATCAATGCAGTGACCAGCGTACCGTGCCCCCATCAATGCAGTGACCAGCTTGCCTGCCCCCATCAATGCAGTGACCAGCTTGCCGTGCCCCCATCAATGAAGTGACCAGCGTGCCGTGCCCCCATCAATGAAGTGACCAGCGTGCCGTGCCCCCATCAATGCAGTGACCAGCGTGCCATGCCCCCATCAATGCAGTGACCAGCTTGCCTGTCCCCATCAATGCAGTGACCAGCTTGCCTGCCCCCATCAATGCAGTGACCAGCTTGCATGCCCCCAACAATGCAGTGACCAGCTTGCCTGCCCCCATCAATGCAGTGACCAGCTTGCTGTGCCCCCATCAATGCAGTGACCAGCTTGCATGCCCCCATCAATGCAGTGACCAGCTTGCCTGCCCCATCAATGCAGTGACCAGCGTGCCGTGCCCCCATCAATGCAGAGACCAGCGTGCGTGCGTGCCCCCTTCAAAGCAGTGTGGGCCCCTCCCTGAGGCATCACTTCACTCACCTCCTGGGCTGGCTCTCCGTCACGACGACCGGACCGACTCACACTGGTGCCGTGCCTGGCGTGCTGATGCTGCTGACGGGACTGCTAAGACAAGACGAACTCTTCTTCCAGTTCCTCCTTGATCACGCACCGGCCCACTGCTCCTCCTCTCTGGTCTGACAGCGGGCGGGAAGGTGATGACGTGACGCCGGGACGGTGAGTGACCAGCTTGCCGTACCCCCCATCAATGCAGTGACCAGCTTGCCTGCCCCCATCAATGCAGTGACCAGCTTGCCGTGCCCCCATAAATGCAGTGACCAGCTTGCATGCCCCCATCAATGCAGTGACCAGCTTGCATGCCCCCATCAATGCAGTGACCAGCGTGCCGTGCCCCTATCAATGCAGTGACCAGCTTGCCGTGCCCCCATCAATGCAGTGACCAGCTTGCCGTGCCCCCATCAATGCAGTGACCAGCTTGCCTGCCCCATCAATGCAGTGACCAGCTTGCCGGGCCCCCATCAATGCAGTGACCAGCTTGCATGCCCCCATCAATGCAGTGACCAGCATGCCGTGCCCCCATCAATGCAGAGACCAGCGTGCGTGCATGCCCCCTTCAAAGCAGTGTGGGCCCCCCCTGAGGCATCACTTCACTTACCTCCTGGGCTGGCTCTCCGTTAGGATGACCGGACCGACTCACACTGGTGCCGTGTCTGGCGTGCTGCTGCTGACGGGACTACTGAGACGAGACAACCTCTTCTTCCAGTTCCTCCTTGATCACGCATCCTCTCTGGTCTGACAGCGGGCGGGAAGGTGATGACGTGACGCCGGGACGGTGAGTGACTGATGCACGCACCGCCCCCACGCGTCACGTCACTCGGGATGTCCTCCTGTATGATTGGTCCAGGCTGGAGTCTGGACCAATCACAGCAAGGACAGCACTAAAGTGGGGAGTGTCGGGGCGCATTGCCTGGCGCACATGGGGTGCAAACCCCACCCCATAGACCGTAGTAGGTCTGGCGCCCCTAGTGGGCTGCAAATGTTAATTTTTTTTTTTTCTTTGGCACAGATTGGGGGGGGGGGGTGGCGCCCCTGCGCCCCCTATGAACCGGCCGCCACTGTTTGGAGCACAATGCTCCTAAAATCACATGCGATGTTTGTGTGGTGCAAATTCAGCCATACAGTTTGTGTGGCTGAATTTGCAACACAATCACAGTGAAATCACACAGGATCCTTTTTGTGGTCCACAGCAGAATTGGATCGCATAGTGGTTCACAGCAGTGCCATCCGATTCATGTGTGACCTGTCAATTACACTGCGATCTGATCTTGGGGTGTTGGTAACTTGCAATTGACACACCCATGGATTCACATATACCAGTGTGAGCTGCCTGTGCTGTGAATGCGATCCATTTACACGCAGGTGACTCGCAGTGTTATCAATTCAGTATCAGGTGAACCCAGACTCATGTCCTGACTTTTTGGCTTGTTTATCCAATGCAATCCTTTGGAGACATGAGCAGGCCAGGTTTTCTAAGTCACTCATTCCATCGCAGGTGAACAAATTAGCTGCTGTCTTTGCAGTGTGCACAGCCATCTTATGATGGTAAAACTCAGCCAAACATGTCGACCACCAGAGCTTGCAGTGTGTATGTATGTATGTATGTATGTATTTATACCTAATTTGATTATCATATTTTTTTTTTTTGGAATATAATGTTCAAAAGAGTGAATCCATTTGTGTTTCTATAGATATCTTAGAAAATGTATTACCAATATGTAACTTGTTTGTATATTTTAAAAAGATATATATATATATATATATATATATATATATATATATATATATACATACATATACACACACACACTATATTTATATGTATTTGTTGTTTTGTGTTATATATCAGGCTTCAAACATAAAGATATAAAACTGTAATTTTTTTGTGAAGAATCAACAACAAGTGGGACACAATCATGAAGTGGAACAAAATTTATTGGATATTTCAAACTTTGTTAACAAATAAAAAACTGAAAAATTGGGCGTGCAAAATTATTCAGCCCCTTTACTTTCAGTGCAGCAAACTCTCTCCAGAAGTTCAGTGAGGATCTCTGAATGATCCAATGTTGACCTAAATGACTAATGATGATAAATAGAATCCACCTGTGTGTAATCAAGTCTCTGTATAAATGCCTGCACTGTGATAGTCTCAGAGGTCCGTTTAAAGCGCAGAGAGCATCATGAAGAACAAGGAACACACCAGGCAGGTCTGAGATACTGTTGTGGAGAAGTTTAAAGCCGGATTTGGATACAAAAAGATTTCCCAAGCTTTAAACATCCCAAGGAGCCCTGTGCAAGCGATAATATTGAAATGGAAGGAGTATCAGACCACTGCAAATCTACGAAGACCTGGCCGTCCCTCTAAACTTTCAGCTCATACAAGGAGAAGACTGATCAGAGATGCAGCCAAGAGGCCCATGATCACTCTGGATGAACTGCAGAGATCTACAGCTGAGGTGGGAGACTCTGTCCATAGGACAACAATCAGTCGTATACTGCACAAATCTGCCCTTTATGGAAGAGTGGCAAGAAGAAAGCCATTTCTTAAAGATATCCATAAAAAGTGTAGTATAAAGTTTGCCACAAGCCACCTGGGAGACACCAAACATGTGGAAGAAGGAGCTCTGCTCAGATGAAACCAAAATCAAACTTTTTGGCAACAATGCAAAACGTTATGTTTGGTGTAAAAGCAACACAGCTCATCACCCTGAACACACCATCCCCCACTGTGAAACATGGTGGTGGCAGCATCATGGTTTGGGCCTGCTTTTCTTCAGCAGGGACAGGGAAGATGGTTAAAATTGATGGGAAGATGGATGGAGCCAAATACAGGACCATTCTGGAAGAAAACCTGATGGAGTCTGCAAAAGACCTGAGACTGGGACGGAGATTTGTCTTCCAACAAGACAATGATCCAAAACATAAAGCAAAATCTACAATGGAATGGTTCACAAATAAACATATCCAGGTGTTAGAATGGCCAAGTCAAAGTGCAGACCTGAATCCAATCAAGAATCTGTGGAAAGAACTGAAAACTGCTGTTCACAAACGCTCTCCATCCAACCTCACTGAGCTCGAGCTGTTTTGCAAGGAGGAATGGGCAAAAATTTCAGTCTCTCGATGTGCAAAACTGATAGAGACATACCCCAAGCGACTTACAGCTGTAATCGCAGCAAAAGGTGGCGCTACAAAGTATTAACTTAAGGGGGCTGAATAATTTTGTACGCCCAATTTTTCAGTTTTTTATTTGTTAAATAAGTTTGAAATATCCAATAAATTTCGTTCCACTTCATGATTGTGTCCCACTTGTTGTTGATTCTTCAAAAAAAAATTACAGTTTTATATCTTTATGTTTGAAGCCTGAAATGGGGCAAAAGGTCGCAAAGTTCAAGGGGGGCCGAATACTTTCGCAAAGGCACTGTATGTGTGTATTTATTTAATATATATTTATTTTCTGAAAATATATTATACAAATATATATCTATATATAAAGATATCCCTAAAAAAATAAATGTATATATATTTATTTAAATTTAATTTCCTGAGGACGCGTTGGATGGGAAATGGCCGTAGAGCTTGTTATCTCAAACACCTAGGGTCCCAGCCATCACTTTTCATTTTAGTGGTGGCTTTATATGTGAGTTCTTTTTTTATCATTGTTTTGATTTGATATTCTATATACACTGCTTTTGTTCTCAGTGTTACTGAATATTTTATTGTGTATTTTTATTAAATTGAGTTTTACTTCATACTACACCATGAGCCTCTCCCATTTTTTAATATAATTTAACCCTTCCATGACGTGCCGAGTTATTCTACCCATTGGAGGTTTTCTATGAGGCTGGAAGTTGCTGACTACATTGATGTCCCATTAGATCTGGAGACTGGTCGCTTAACACTCGCTTGCTGTATAATCAAGACAGCATTTGGCTGAGACTCTGGTGAGTTTGCATTTCACTTATTCTCGGTGGTGGAGAGATTTTTAGTGCCGGTTCACACTTCTGCGGATGCGCTGATCGCATGTAATTTGGAGCGCACTGCTCCTTCATTACATGCGATCTCCTCGTGACATCTATATTTTCACTGGATTGCACTTGTCGAATGTCATCATATTAATCTATGAACTTTACCACAAGAGACATTTCTTCAATTTGTTTATTTTGGAAATTGTTTCTCTTCATTTATTAATCTTAGCGCTGCATTTTTCTTTTTATTGTTACTATTTTTGTGTATGTATATTTTACACTGTTTTTGCTAGCTGCTTTTTATCTTCATAGCGCGGATTGACACCTTTATCACAAATTTTAAAAATAAGTAATTTTTCTCCTTCACTGATGTGCACTGATGAGGCGGCACTGATGGGCACTGATAGGCTGCACTGATGGGCACTGATGAGGTGGCACTTATGGGCACTGATGAGGTAGCACTGATGAGGAAGTACTAATATGCCACGCTGATGGGCACTGATAGGCGGCACTAATGAGCACTGATAGGTGGCACTGAGAGGTGGCACTGATGGGCAGCACTGATGAGCACTGACAGGCGGCACTGATGGGCACTGACAGGTGGCACTGATGGACACTGATGGGGAGCATAGATGAGCAGGCACTGACTGGCAACACTATGGGCACTGATTGTGGGCACTGATGATGGGCACTGATGGTAGGCACTGTTTGAGTTTTTCTGTAATCAGGGCACTGATAATCAGTGCCCCGATTACCTTTTCTAGGTTCCCCTTTGAGGAGGAGCCACTGATCGCACTGTCAGAGTGTGTGGCGAGGAGATTGGACACAGCCGATCACATGGGTAAAGAGCCAAGTCATTGGCTCTTTACCAACATCCCGGTCGTGCCGTTTCCTAGCAACACGGCGTGGCCACGATCACTGCACTGCACGCCCCCGCAGGCGCGCGAGAGAGGCTGTTCTGGTGCGCTATCATATGACAGCGTCCCAGAACAATAGCCGCACTGCTCCGCTCCGCCGTCATTTGACTGTGGCCGGGCGGGAAGTGGTTAAGCAGTTAAAGAAGTGCAGTGACGAATAGCAAACAATGGCCTGGTCATGATGGCTCCATCGGGAGTAGTGCTGCATAGAGCAAAGGTATCTGAAGGGGGTTTGGATAGTTATGACTGACTGAAATCCCCCATAAAACTCCATGATTGCTCATGGACTGCAAACTTGCCATCCCTGCAATGTTTGAAGGCTCTTTTCTGGTTTTTGAGTGTTGTACGTCTATGCATACACGCCAACTATGAAACAAAACCAAAGAAAAATTGTCAGCTCAACTTAACAACCAGCCTGCAACCAACCGAATTGTCCTGTCTAACAGTATGCGTTAAAAGTAGGGTTTTCGTTTGCACACATTTTCAAACACATACGGCACCCCACTATTATTGGCAGTTCTAACTTCAATTTTTTTGAAAGCCTTTATAGTGAAGGCACATGTATTATATTAGATAGACAGAGGGCAGGTAAGCCTGGAAGGAGCCCACCCCTCACCAACCACTTTCTGCCCCTAGGACCTCATATGACGTACACTTTGAGTGGAGATATCTGGATGATGGGTGGAGCTGCAGGCATCATTCAGATATCATCTTTTTTGTCGGAGATTCCTTAACAGTAAAATTAATCATAGTGGCTGTTCAGCCGCTTGATTGTTTTTACAGGTGGAGGTATAGGACGTACATACCCCACCCCCCCCCCCCCCACCCCCCACCACCGCCCTCCGGTGCCTCTACCAGCTCTCCCGTGTGATCAAAGAGCTGGAGAATGAATCAGCAGAAGTTTACCATAGAGCTGACCAAGAACCAGATGGTCCCCGGCCATCTCTATGACCTTCAGAGGCTGGGCGTAACGTTATGACGTCACTTCTGGCACCGGCAGATGTAAACACTGCTGTGTTTTTAGCTGGAAAGACTGAGTTTTCAGTGGAAAGCTGGTCTCCAACCCAGTTTTCCTTCACCGTATCTGATCGATATTCCCACTCAGGGACAATTACCTATATTTGGTGGGCCTGCTCCCCTATCAATGTATTTTGGGACAAGATCCCTAATATGTACACCAGAGTCAGGGATATGGTCACACCTATCTCTCCTCATGCAGTACTTCTCTCTCTGATCCCTGGCTCTATCAGGAAAGGGCGATTGGTGAGTCAGAGATTAAATTGGCCGGTGGCAGAAGTTTACCATAGAGTTGACTGAGGAGCAGATGGTCCCCTGCCATCTCAATGACCTTCGGAGGCCGGGCGCAATGTTATGACGTCACTTCCGGCATCGGCAGATGTATACACTGCTGTGTTTTTAGCTGGAAAGGCTGAGCTTTCAGTGGAAATCTGGTCTTCAACCCAGTCTTCCTTCATCGTATCTACCCCTCGGTGACTGATCGATTTTCCCACCCAGGGACAATGACCTATCAATGCGCTTTGGGACAAGATCCCTAATATGTACACCAGAGTCAGGAATATAGTCACACCTATCTCTCCTCATGCAGTTCTTCTCTCTCTGATCCTTGGATCTATCAGGAAAGGGCGATTGGTGAGCCGGAGAATAAATTGGCCGGTGGCAGAAGTTTTCCATAGAGTTGACTGAGGACCAGATGGTCCCTGGCCATCTCTATGACCTTCAGAGGCGGAGCGCGAGGTTATGACGTCACTTACAGCACTAGCAGATGTATACACTGCCGTGTTTTTAGCTGGAGAGGCTGAGCTTTCAATGACCTATATGTGGTGGGCCTGCTCCTCAATCAATGTGTTTTGGAACAAGAGCCCTAATGTGTACACGGATATGGTCATACCTATCTCTCCTCCTGTGGTACTTCTCTCTGATCCCTGGCTGTATCAAGAAAGGAGCACCATTGACTGTCACCACAGGTTCCTGCATGGGGTCACTCCTAACCAAGAAAACAGATATCTGTGGACCGTGCAGACAAACATGAGCCTCCTGGAAGGTCTTCAGAGAATCCCAAGAACTTAAGGACCGTATTCAAGACTAACACCGCCCCACTGGCTTCTTCATATTTGGTTACTCCCTCTGGAGGCCTACCCCAGGGTCAAGGCAAGGGGTGGGCAGGAGGGGAAGCTGTCCTGGGCACAATTGTTTTCTTTAGGAATGGACACCTTCCTCCGGTTACAAGGGTGATAGGAGTAGTGACAGCAGCAGTGATTTTGATAAGCGAGAGACTGATGGGAGTAGGATCCCCTAAGCTTGCATGTCATGAACAGGGGAGGGCACTGGATGACCTTCTTCCGGCACTGGTCTACCCTTATCCCCTCATCTTCTCCCCCCATCATGTGTGATTTCCTTTTTTTTTTTCATTATGATTTTCTTGTCTCCTTATACAGCCCTGCCCCCCTTCTCTATCTCCTGGTTTACCCATTGGTTCCCCCCCCCCCCCCCACTGCGCTCCATGCGCCCTCTTACCTCATACCTTTATTTAAAATATTTTTTTAACCCTTCACTTGTTAGTAAAACTCTACATTTCATCCAAACTACCTATCCTGGCCATACAGGTATAGATTTTCAGACGAGAATATTCTTCGATGAATGGACCAATTTCGAAAATTCCTCTTGCTTTTTACAATTTTAAAATGGGCGTCATTTCTGAAAACCGCGTACACTGTCCAAAAATGTGTTCGATTGAGAAAATTTTTCATTTCTTCTCCTTCAAATTTTCCCATAAATGTGGTAAAAAAAATGAATGTCAATTTGACCCCCACTAACGATTAGAAAATCAAACGAATGTTCTTCAATGGAAAATTTCTGAACGAAAGTCGCTATGTGTATGGCACATGGATTATACTGCGGTTTTCTTTTAGGTCAAATTGGGCATTTTTTGGTGGTAAATGGTAACGGATATCTCCTGATCTTTTTTTTCTTTTTGTTTTTATTATTGTCAAAGGAAAACTGTCTCAAAATAATAATAAAAAAAAAAAAAAAAAGGAATATAGCTGTATATATTTTTCTTTTTTTTTTTTATCCTACCTAAAACACACAGAAACTAATACCGATACTACGGTAATTTAAAATAGTAAAAAAAAAAAAATAGATTGTAGCTGTATATTTCTTGCTATTGCTATCACTTACCACCAAAGAACAACCCCAAAATAAATTCCTCTGCTCCTGGCGATCACAGCAATACCACATATGTGTGTTATTTGTTGTTTGTACTCGTAGTAGGGCTAAGAAACAATAGTGTACATTTTATGCTTTTTCTTTTTTTTTTTTTTTTTTTTTATCCTATCTAAAACACACAAAAACTGACACTGATACTAATTTAAAATAGTAAAATAGAAATATACAGCTACATTCAATTTATTTTTTTTTATTTTTTTTACTAATATTACTATTTTAAATTTAGTATCGGTGTCAGTTTCTGTGTGTTTTAGATGGGATAAAAAAAAAAAAAAAAAAAAAAAAAGCACAAAATGTAGACTATTGTTTCTTAGCCCTACTACGAGTACAAACAACAAATAACACACACATATGGGGTATCGCTGTGATCGCCAGGAGCAGAGGAATTTATTTTCGGTTGTTCTTTGGTGGTAAGTGATAGCAATAGCAAGAAATATACAGCTACATTAAATTTCTTCTTCTTTTTTTTTTTTTTTTTTACTATATTTCGTGATATTGCTTTCACTTACCACCAAAGAACAACCGAAAATAAATTCCTCTGCTCCTGGCGATCACAGCGATACCACATATATGCATGTTATTTGTTTTTTGTACCCGTAGTAGGGCTCAGAAACAATAGTCTACATTTTGTGTTTTTTTTTTTTTTTTTTTTTTTATTTTGTTTTTTTGTTTTTTATCCAACCTAAAACACACAGAAACTGAATCTGATACTAATTTAAAATAGTAAAAAAAATAATAATTTAATGTAGCTGTATATTTCTTGCTATTGCTATCACTTAATACCAAAGAACAACCCAAAATAAATTCCTCTGCTCCTGGCAATCACAGTGATACCACATATGTATGTTATTTGTGGTTTGTAGCCGTAGTAGGGCTCAGAAACAATAGTGTACATTTTATGCTTTTTCTTTTTTTTTTTTTATATCCTATCTAAAACACACAAAAGCTGACACTGATACTAATTTAATTTTTTATTTTTTATTTTTTTTAATTCCTAGCCAAAATATACTGTCGCTGACCATTGACCCTGACCTTGACCCTAACATTAACCCTGACACTGACCTAGGTCAAACCTTGATCTATTTTTTTTTTTTTTTTTGTAAAAAATTAAAGTTACAACCAAAAAAGTGGGTAATTTATTGTGTTTGTGTGCCCTAAAATTAACTTTACTGATTTTTTTTTTTTACAAAAAAATGTGCATTTCCTTTTACTTCTACAGTAATATCATGTAACATAAAAAATTGGAACTACCCGTAGTAGGGCTCAGAAACAATAGTGTACATTTTGTGTTTTTTTTTTTTTTATATCCTACCTAAAACACACAGAAACTGACACTGATACTAATTTAAAATAGTAAAAAAAAAAAATTGAATGTAGCCGTATATTTTTTGCTATTGCTATCCCTTACCATCAAAAAACAACCCAAAAAAATTCCTCTGCTCCTGGCGATCACAGCGATACCACATATGTGTGTTATTTGTTGTTTGTACCCGTAGTAGGGCTCAGAAACAATAGTGTACAATTTGTGTGTTTTTTTTTTTTTTTTTTATCCTACCTAAAATACACAAAAACTGACACTGATACTAATTTAAAAATAAACTTTTTTTCTTTTTTAATTCCTAGCCAAAATATACTGTCGCTGACCATTGACCCTGACCTTGACCCTAACATTATCCCTGACACTGACCTAGGTCAAACCTTGATCTATTTTTTTTTTTTTTTTTTATTAAAGTTACAACCAAAAAAGTGGGTAATTTATTGTTTGTGTGCCCCAAAATTAACTTTAGTGTATTTTTTTACAAAAAAATTGCATTTCCTTTTACTTCTACAGTAATATCATGTAACATAAAAAATTGGAGCTACCCGTAGTAGGGCTCAGAAACAATAGTGTACATTTTGTGTTTTTTTTTTTTTTATATCCTACCTAAAACACACAGAAACTGACAGCGATACTAATTTAAAATGGTAAAAAAAAAAAAAAAAATTGAATGTAGCCGTATATTTTTTGCTATTGCTATTACTTACCATCAAAGAACAACACAAAAAAAATTCCTCTGCTTCTGGCGATCACAGCGATAACACATATTTGTGTGTTATTTGTACCCGTAGTAGGGCTAAGAAACAATAGAGTACATTTTGTGCTTTTTATTTTTGTTTTTTTGTTTTTTATCCTACCTAAAATACACAGAAACGGACACTGATACTAATTTAAAAAAAAAAAAAGAAAAAAGTTTTTTTCTTTTTTAATTCCTAGCCAAAATATACTGTCGCTGACCATTGACCCTGACCTTGACCCTAACATTAACCCTGTCACTAACCTAGGTCAAACCTTGATCTGGTTTTTTTTTTTTTGTAAAAAATTAAAGTTACAACCAAAAAAGTGGTAATTTATTGTGTTTGTGTGCCCTAAAATTAACCTTAGTGTATTTTTTTCACAAAAAAATTGCATTTCCTTTTACTTCTACAGTAATATCATGTAACATAAAAAATTGGAACTACTACTATCTTATTCTCTAGGGTGTCTGCTATCAGAAAATATATTATGTTTTGGGGGTTTTACACAATCTTCAGGCATAAAATGATTTTTTAAGCATGTGGGCACAACAATGCAAAAATGGCTCTAGCAGTATTATTTTTTATATATTAAATTACATGAAAAAAAAAATTAAAATTAATGCTTAAACTGCTCCCCACCAAACTATTTTTTTTTCCTTTGATGCATGTTTGCCAATGACCACCGCCCCCACCCGGCCATGCTAATTGTTTGACAATACTTTATTAGCCTGTAAATAGGCCAGACCTGTTTTTTAACATTAGGCTCCTGATGACTTCAATGGGGTTCATCACCTGATTTTAGAAATGTTCACCAAACCCTGCTGGAACAAAAACTAAACAAGATTTTCCAGTACATGTAAGGTTCGACATGTTGGGTATCTATTTACTTGGTGCAGCCTCATCATTTATATTTTACCAAAAAAAGTGGGTAATTTATTGTGTTTGTGTGCCCTAAAATGACCTTTTTAGTCCCCTTTCACACTTATGCGACCCGATTTTGCTGCAATTTTTTGCCGCGGTTTTGCCGCGATTTTTAGCAATGCCTCAGGGCTATATACCTCAAAACGCATTAAAATTGTGCCAAAGTAGTGCAGGAACTACTTTGAAGTCGGTGTGACTTCAAAAAGCACGGATATGAATGGGGCTCATTGAAAATAATGGAAAACGACTTGTCATGCGATTTTGCGGTCCAAAATCGCATGACAAGTCGCACAAGTGTGAAAGGGACCTTAGTGTCTTTTTTTTACAAACATTTTGTGTTTTACATTTACTTTTACAATAATATCATGTAACATAAAAAATTGGAACTACCACTATTTTATTCTCTAGGGTGTCTGCTTTCAGAATATATATTATGTTTCGGGGGGGGGGGGGTTTACACAAACTTCAGACTTAAAATTATTTTTTAAGCATGTGTGCACAACAATGCAAAAATGGCTCTAGCAGCAATATTTTTTATAAATTAAAATACATAAAAATAATTAAAAATTAATGCTTAAACTGCTTCCCACCAAAATATTTTTTTTTTTTGCTTTGATACATGTTTAAAAACATACAGCGATCAGAGCAAACAGAGAAAATATTAACAATATGAACAAGAAAAAAATTGCAAATTGGACACTACAGACAGATCACTATTATCCAGAATAAATCATAAACCAAAAGTGCAGCGCAATTTAAAATAGTATAAACATCCTGTATAATAATAATCATAATAATATAAACCATTTTAACCACTTGCCGACTGGTCACGTTGACTGTACTGCGGCAAAGTGGTTCGTTATCGTCTGGCGACGTAGACCTACGTCACCAGACATTCCCCTCTCTCGGCGGCGCGTGCGCACCGCCGGAGGCTCGCTCCCGCTGTATTCAGTCACAGCGGGAGTCAGGCCAGGAGAGGAGAGGCGGTGATCACCGCTGCTCTTCCCCGATCGTCGGGGATTGAGTGTGGAGATCCGCCTGCTTGTGTAAACAAAGCGGGCGGATCTCCTAAGTGACAGACAGGGTCAGATTACAGGATTCAGCATAGCTGAACATGCGATCTGTCCCTGTGTCACACAGTCCCCTCCCCCCACACACGTCAGTAAGCACCAGGCATACATTAACCCCTTGATCACAAATAAAAGTTAACCCCTTCCCTGCCAGTGTCATTTTTACAGTAACAGTGCATATGTTTAGCACTGATTACTGTAGTAATGTCACTGGTACCCCCAAAAGTGTCAAAAATGTCAGTCAAGGGTCCGATCTGTCCGCCGCAATGTCACAGTCCCGCAAAAAAAATTGCAGATCGCCGCCATTACTAGTTAAAAAAAAAAAAACAATAAAAATTGCATAAATTTCCCGTAGTTAGTAGCTGCGATAACTTTTGCGCAAACCAATCAAAATACGCTTATTGCAATTTTTTTTTACCAAAAATATGTAGCAGAAAACAAATTGGACTAAAATGTTAAAAAATTTTGATTTTAAAATTTTTTTTTGGGGAATTTTATATAAAAAAAATGTGAAAAATATTGTTATTTTTTCAAAATTGTCGCTCTTTGTTTTGTTTATAGCGCAACAATTAAAAATCGCACAGGTGATCAAATACCACCAAAAGAAAGCTCTGTTTGTGGGTAAAAAAAGGACATCAATTTAATTTGGGTACAGCGTCGCACGACCACGAAA
The DNA here is from genome assembly GCF_965119305.1 of Pelophylax lessonae. NCBI lineage: Eukaryota > Metazoa > Chordata > Amphibia > Anura > Ranidae > Pelophylax > Pelophylax lessonae. The sequence goes on from NC_138772.1 coordinate 7,770,276, forward strand.
TTGTCCGTTAAAATAACGCAGTGCCGAATCGCAAAATATAGCCTGGTCAGGAATGGGGTAAAATCTTCTTGTCTTAAAGCGGTTAAAAATACGCTCATTGAGACTTTTTTTGTCAAAGACATGTAGCTAAATACATTTTGGCCTAAATATATGACAAAAATTGAATATATTGGATATTTTTTAACTGTCAAATTAGAAAAATATTGTTATTTTTTCAAAATTGTCGCATTTTTTTATTAATATCGCAAAAAATAAAAAGCGCAGAGGTGATCAAATATCACCAAAAGAAAGCTCTGTTTGTGGTAAAAAAAAGGACGTAAATTTAGTTTTGGTACAGCGTTGCATGACCGCACAATTGTCAGTTAAAGTTGCACAGTGCCGAATTGCAAAAAGTGGCCTGGACGTAAAGCAGGAAAATCCTCCGGTGGTTAAAAACATACAGCGATCAGCGCAAACAGAGAAAATATTAACAATATGAACAAGAAGAAAATTGCAAGCTGGGCACTACAGACACATCACTATTATCCAGAACAAATCATAAACCAAAAGTGCAGTGCAATTTAAAATAGTATAAACCATTTTAACCACTTCCATACAGAGCAGTTACATCCCCTTCCTGCCCAGACCAATTTTCAGCTTTCAGCACTCTCACACTTTGAATGACAATTACTCAGTCATTCAAAGCTGTCAAATTTTTTACCATTTTTTTCACACAAATAGAGCTTTCTTTTGGTAGTATTTAATCACCACTGGATTTTAATTTTTTTGCGATATAAGTGAAAAAAGAGCGAAAATTTTGAAAACAACACATTTTGTTTTAGTTTCTATTATAACATTTTGCAAATAAGTCATTTTTTTTCATAAATTTGGGCCAAAATTTATACTTCTACATATCTTTTGGTAGAAATAACCCAATTAGTGGATATTATTTAGTCTGTGTGAAGGTTATAGAGTCTACAAGCTATGGTGCGAATCATTGAAAATTGATCACACCTGATGGCCGATCGCATTTCTTGAGGCCCTGAAATGTCAGGACAGTACAAATACCCCCAAATGACCCCTTTTTGGAAAGTAGACATTCCAGGGTATTTAGTAATAGGCATGGTGAGTTTTTTGAAGTTGTAATTTTTTCCCACAATTCTTGGGAAAATTAAGAAATACATTTATATATATATATTTTTTTTTTACACAAAATTGTCATAACAACAAGTTATTTCTCACACACAGTATATGCATACTTGCAATTACACCCCAAAATACATTCTGCTACTCCTCCTGAGTATGGCAATACTACATGTGTGAGACTTTAACACAGTCTGGCCACATACAGAGGCCCAAAATCCAAGTAGTACCTTCAGGTGTTCTAGGAGCATAAATTACACATATAACTTCCTAACGACCTATCACACTTTTGAAGGCCCTGGAGCACCAGGACAATGGAATTAACCACAAAATGACCCCATTTTGGAAAGCAAACAGCCCAACGTATATATTCTATGAGGCATAATGAGTCTTTTGAACATGTAGTTTTTTTCCACAAGTTTTTGGAAAATGTGGAAAGAAAATGAAAACATATTTTTTTTACACAAAGTTGTCAATTTATAAGATATTTCTAACACATAGCATGTACATAGCAAAAATTACACCCCATAATACATTCTGCTACTCCTCCTGAGTATGGCGATACCACATGTGTGAGACTTTTACACAGCCTGGCCACATACAGAGGCCCAACATGCAAGGAGCACCGTGAGGTGTTCTAGGAGCATAAATTACACATCTAATTTCATTACAACCTATCACACTTTTGAAGGCCCTGGAGCACCAAGACAAAGGAAACCCCCATAAAATGACCCCATTATGGAAAGCAAACACCCCAACACATAATCTAGGAGGCATGGGCTGCAGATAGGTACTCAGGTACTCTGATGGGCTGCAGATAGGCAATCAGGTACTCTGATGGGCTGCAGATAGGTACTCAGGTACACTGATCGGCTTCAGAAAGGTACTTGGGTATTCTGATGGGCTAGAGACAGGTACTTGGGTAATCTGATGGGATGCAGATAGGTACTCAGGCACTCTGGGCTGGAGACAGGTACTCGGGTACTCTGATGACAGGTACTCGGGTACTCTGATGACAGGTACTCGGGTATTCTGATGACAGGTACTCGGGTACTCTGATAACAGGTACTCGGGTACTGCGATGACAGGTACTCGGGTATTCCAAGTACCCGAGTACCTGTTATCAGAGTACCCAAGTACCTGTCATCGGAGTACCCGAGTACCTGTCACCAGCCCATCAGAGTACCCGAGTACCTGTCATCAGAGTACCTGATGGGCTGGTGACAGGTACTCGGGTACTCCGATGATAGGTACTCGGGTAGTCTGATGACGGGTACTCGGGTACTCCGATGATGGGTACTCGGGTACTCCGATGACAGGTACTCCGGTGACAGGCACTCAAAGTACCTGAGTACCTGTCACCAGAGTACCCGAGTACCTGTCACCAGAGTACCCGAGTACCTGTCACCAGAGTACCCGAGTACCTGTCACCAGAGTACCCGAGTACCTGTCACCAGAGTATCCGAGTACCTGTCACCAGAGTACCCGAGTACCTGTCACCAGAGTACCCGAGTACCCGTCATCAGAGTACCCGAGTACCTGTCACCAGCCCATCAGAATACCCGAGTACCTGTCATCAGAGTACCTGTATACACACATTTTGCATTTCCATTTACTTTTACAGTAATTTCATGTAACAAAAATTGGAACTACCACTATTTTATTCTCTAGGATGTCAGCTTTCAGAAAATATATTATGTTTTGGGGGGGTTTTACACAATCTTCAAACCTAAAAATATTTTTTTTAAGCATGTGTGCACAAAAATGCAAAAATGGTTCTGGCAGCAACATTTTTATAAATTAAATTGCATTAAAATATTCAAAAATAATAGTTTGAGCTGCTTTTGGTACATGTCTTGAACAAGGTTGGTGCCTCAGGCCAAGGGGGGGTGGGACTTTATGGGCTCAGTAAGACAATAATGTAAAATTTGACAATTTATTGAAAATAAAGCATAAAGTAGTTGTAAACAACCCTTGATCATGTGTATGGGTTATAGACCCATAAGTGATGGTGAATTTAGATAGGAAAGAAGTGACAAAGTGATGTGGTGACAAATGAAGAATATGTCTCTCTGTCAGTCTGTGCTTGTGAATACAGCATGGGATCTGCCGGGAGAGAATATCTTGAGTCTCCTACGCGTTTCGGCATATACAATATACTGCCTTTGTCAAGGAAAGTTTGTCCACCATATTTTGGTACGTTTTCCAGTGTGCAAAGCCCCCCCCCCCCCCATGTGTTTTAACATTTCATTTCATATTCAACATATGTGCAAAAAATGCAATAATGGCTCTAGCAGCAAAATTTTTTATAAAATAAATTACATTAAAATGATTGAAAAATGAATGCTTGAGCTGCTCCCCACCAATCTCATTTTTTTTTTTTTGGTACACGTTTTCAATGTACCTAACTACCCCCCCCCCCACCCCCCCCGACCCCCACCATTCTATTTGTTTGCCAATAGCATTTTAGCTTTTAAAACTACCAGACCTGTTCGGCTCCTGATGACTTCAAAGGAGTTCAGCACTTGACTTTAAAAAGGTTCACCGAACCCTGCTGGAACCAAAACTGGGTGTGTCGTACTTTAGCTACAGTATATTTCCAAAAAAATATTTTAAAAAAATGTTCCAGTATTTGTAAGGTCTCTTGCACACTGGACTTATTGGCGATTTTTTTTTTTTTTTTAACCAAAGACATGTAGCAGAATACATTTTGGTTTGGTCTAAATTTTTGAAGGAATTTGATTTTTTATACATTTTAGTCTAAATTTATGAAGAAATTCAATTTTTTTTAATAGATACAGTGCCTTGCAAAAGTATTCGGCCCCCCTTGAACTTTTTGACCTTTTGCCACATTTCAGGCTTCAAACATAAAGATATAAAACTGTAATTTTTTGTGAAGAATCAACAACAAGTGGGACACAATCATGAAGTGGAACGAAATTTATTGGATATTTCAAACTTTTTTAACAAATAAAAAACTGAAAAATTGGGCATGCAAAATTATTCAGCCTCCTTAAGTTAATACTTTGTAGCGCCACCTTTTGCTGCGATTACAGCTGTAAGTGGCTTGGGGTATGTCTCTATCAGTTTTGCACATCGAGAGACTGAAATGTTTGCCCATTCCTCCTTGCAAAACAGCTCGAGCTCAGTGAGGTTGGATGGAGAGCATTTGTGAACAGCAGTTTTCAGTTCTTTCCACAGATTCTCGATTGGATTCAGGTCTGGACTTTGACTTGGCCATTCTAACACCTGGATATGTTTATTTGTGAACCATTCCATTGTAGATTTTGCTTTATGTTTTGGATCATTGTCTTGTTGGAAGACAAATCTCTGTCCCAGTCTCAGGTCTTTTGCAGACTCCATCAGGTTTTCTTCCAGAATGGTCCTGTATTTGGCTCCATCCATCTTCCCTGTCCCTGCTGAAGAAAAGCAGGCCCAAACCATGATGCTGCCACCACCATGTTTGACAGTGGGGATGGTGTGTTCAGGGTGATGAGCTGTGTTGCTTTTACGCCAAACATAACGTTTTGCATTGTTGCCAAAAAGTTTGATTTTGGTTTCATCTGAGCAGAGCCCCTTCTTCCACATGTTTGGTGTCTCCCAGGTGGCTTGTGGGAAACTTTAAACGACACTTTTTATGGATATCTTTAAGAAATGGCTTTCTTCTTGCCACTCTTCCATAAAGGCCAGATTTGTGCAGTATACGACTGATTGTTGTCCTATGGACAGAGTCTCCCACCTCAGCTGTAGATCTCTGCAGTTCATCCAGAGTGATCATGGGCCTCTTGGCTGCATCTCTGATCAGTCTTCTCCTTGTATGAGCTGAAAGTTTAGAGGGACGGCCAGGTCTTCGTAGATTTGCAGTGGTCTGATACTCCTTCCATTTCAATATTATCACTTGCACAGTGCTCCTTGGGATGTTTAAAGCTTGGGAAATCTTTTTGTATCCAAATCCGGCTTTAAACTTCTCCACAACAGTATCTCGGACCTTCCTGGTGTGTTCCTTGTTCTTCCTGATGCTCTCTGCGCTTTAAACGGACCTCTGAGACTCTGAGAATCCTCTGGATTCTATTTATCATCATTAGTCATTTAGGTCAACATTGGATCATTCAGAGATCCTCACTGAACTTCTGGAGAGTTTGCTGCACTGAAAGTAAAAGGGGCTGAATAATTTTGCACGCCCAATTTTTCAGTTAAAAAAGTTTGAAATATCCAATAAATCCACTTCATGATTGTGTCCCACTTGTTGTTGATTCTTCACAAAAAATTACAATTTTATATCTTTATGTTTGAAGCCTGAAATGTGGCAAAAGGTCGAAGGGGGCCGAATACTTTCGCAAGGCACTGTATGTTTTATAGCAGAAAAAACATACCAAGGACATGTAGCAGAATACATTTTGGTCTAAATTTATGAAGAAATTCTATTTTTTTTAATGGATATGTTTTATAGCAGAAAAAATAAATAAAAAAATAGTGTTTTATTTAGAATTTTTTTTGTCTTTTTTTCATTAATATCGCAAAAAATAAAAAAAAAAATAAAAAAAACAAGTTCTATTTGTGTGTAAAAAATTATATAAATTTAATTTGGGTGCAGTGTTGCATGACGGCAAATAGCAAAATATGGCCTGGTCACGAGGGGGGGGGGGGGGGGGGTGCAAGTGGTAACAAATTTCCTCCCAAAAAAAAAAAAAATAGTAACTGTTACAAAGACTTACCACAGATGAGCAGGTGGATGGCGATAATCCCAGAAAATACTCCACGCCGCAGTCCCGCCATTGTTCCAGGAAGGGGGGGCACACAATACAATCCGGGGTTCAGTAAGCCGTCCGTTTCCCCCCAGATAAGCCCACACACAGGAGGAACATCTGCTCACTGACTCGTCTAGCTGTGAAATGGTCTGCTGCCTGGCATAGAGTCGGGGGGAGGGGTGAAGAGGAAAAGTGACATTCCTTATCAATGATTACAATAGAGATTGTCATCAATACAAAGTCACACATGGGTGGAAATGAAGAACCGCCTGCTGTTCCCGGGAGGGTGGACAGGTGAGCTTCTCAGCAACTTTTCAAGCTGAAGTTTAATCTGCTTATATTCAATATAATAAGGAAATGAATAAATAAAACCTGTTCTCATTACAGTTCGTATGTTAGTCCCAGTGGTCACCACCATTAAGTCTCTGTGCTTCTCTATGCAATGCTGGCAGATCATGGCAGGTGGGAGGGGCCAGGAGGGGGGCAAGCTGTATATAACTTCCTGAAAACATCACAGCACCCTGCCTTAGAGCTCCTCTCAAGAGCCCTTAGTCCTCATGCAAGCAGTGGGAGGAGTTATGCAAATATAAAAATGCCTTGATGGATGGGAGTCAGTCTGGAGGAATGGGCGTTCCTAGGAAGCCTGAATTCCCATACAGACCACCCTAGGTAACATCAACATACGAAGCTGAGCCTCCACGATTGAAAGAACTGAAATCCCATGAGTGTGGGCCAGGGACAGATGTCTCCCTAATTCCATTGTCCAGGAAGTGTCCTCTCTAGATCCATTGTGTAGGAAGTACCCTCTCGGAATCCATTATCCAGGAGGCACTCTCTTTGGATCTATTGTCCGGGAAGCACCCTCTCTGGATCCATTGTCCAGAAAGTACCCTCTCTGGATCCATTGTCCAGGAAGTATCCTCTCTGGATCCATTGTGTAGGAAGCACCCTCTCGGAATCCATTATCCAGAAAGCACTCTCCTTGGATCCATTGTCTGGTAGATACCCCCTATGGATCCATTGTGAAGGAAGCACCTCTCTGGACCCATTGTCCAGGAAGCATCCTCTCTGGATCCATTGTGTAGGAAGCCACCTCTCTGGATCCATTGAGTAGGAAGCACCCTCTTGGAATCCATTATCCAGGAGGCACTCTCTTTGGATCTATTGTCTGGGAGGTACCCCCTATGGATCCATTGTCCAGGAAGCACCCTCTCTGGATCCATTGTCCAGGAAGCACCCTCTCTGGATCCATTGTCCAGGAAGCACCCTCTCTGGATCCATTGCCCAGGAAGCACCCTCTCTGGATCCATTGCCCAGGAAGCACCCTCTCTGGATCCATTGTCCAGGAAGTATCCTCTCTGGATCCATTGCCCAGGAAGCACCCTCTCTGGATCCATTGTGTAGGAAGCACCCTCTCGGAATCCATTGTGTAGGAAGCACCCTCTCGGAATCCATTATCCAGGAAGCACTCTCCTTGGATCCATTGTCTGGTAGATACCCCCTATGGATTAATTGTGTAGGAAGCATCCTCTCTGGATCCATTGTCCAGGAAGTATCCTCTCTGGATCCATTGTGTAGGAAGCCACCTCTCTGGATCCATTGAGTAGGAAGCACCCTCTCAGAATCCATTATCCAGGAGGCACTCTCTTTGGATCTATTGTCTGGGAGGTACCCCCTATGGACCAATTGCCCAGGAAGTATCCTCTCTGGATCTATTGTGTAGGAAGCACCCTCTCTAAATCGATTATTCAGAAAGAACTTTCTTTGGATCTATTGTCTGGGAGGTACCCCCTATGGATCCATTGTCCAGGAAGCACCCTATCTAGATCCATTGTGTAGGAAGTATCCTCACTAAATCCATTATCCAGGAAACATCCTCTTTGGATACATTATCCTGGAAGCACTCTCTTTCGATCCATTGTCTGGGAGGTACCCCCTATGGATCCATTGTCCAGGAAGCACCCTCTCTGGATCCATTATCCAGGAAATATCCTCTCTGGATCCATTGTGTAGGAAGCACCCTCTCTAAATCCATTATCCCGAAAGCACTCTCTTTAGGTCCATTGCCTGGGAGTTACCCCCTATGGATCCATTGTCCAGGAAGCACCCTCTCTGGAAACATTGTCCAGGAAGCATCCTCTCTGGATCTACTTTGTAGGAAGCACCCTCTCTAGATCCATTGTGTAGGAAGTATCCTCTCTAAATCCATTATCCAGGAAACATCCTCTTTGGATCCATTATCCTGGAAGCACTCTCTTTGGATCTATTTTCTGGGAGGTACCCCCTATAGATTCATCGTCCAGGAAGCACCCTCTCTGGATCCATTGTGTAGGAAGCATCCTCTCTAAATCCATTATCCAGGAAACACCCTCTTTGGATCCATTGTCTGGGAGGTATCCCCTATGGATCTATTGTCCAGGAAGCGCCCTCTCTGGATCCATTATCCAGGAAACACCCTCTTTGGATCCATTGTGCGGAAGCAAGCTCTGATACCATTGTACAGGAAGCACCCTCTCTGGATACATTGTCAAGGAAGCACGCTCTCTAAATCCATTATCCAGGAAGCACTCTCTTTGGATCCATTGTCTGGGAGGTACCCCCTATGGATCCATTGTCCAGAAAGCACCCTCTTTGGATCCATGCTCCAGGAAGCCCCCACTCTGCATCCATTGCCCAGGAAACACCCTCTTTGGATCCATTGTGGAGAAGCAATCTCTAAATCCATTGTACAGAAAGCACCCTTCCTGAATACATTATCCAGAAAGCACCCTCTCTAGATTTATTTACCTGGAAGAACTGATTTCACAGTCCAGGAAGCGCCCTTACTGAATCCATTGTCTTGGAAGAACTCTCTCTGAATCCATTGTCCAGAAAGCACCCTCTTTGGATCCATTTATCTGGAAGAACTCTCTCTGTTTCCATCGTCCAGGTAGCACCCTATTAGAATCTGTTTTCTGAGAAGCATCCTCTCCAGATCCATTCTCCAGGAAGCACCCTCTCTGAAAGTATTGTGTAAGAAACACCCTCTTTGGATCAATTGTGGGGAAGCAACCTCCTGAATCCATTGTACAGGAAGCAACATCTCTGAATACATTGTCAAGGAAACACCTTCTCTGGATCCATTTACCTTGAAGAACTTTCTCTGATTTCACTGTCCAGGAAGCATCCTTTCCTGATCCATCTACTTGGAAGTACTGTCTCTGATTTAATTGTTCTAGATACACCCTCTCTGATTCCGTTTTCTGGGAAGCACCCTTTCTGGATCCAATTACCCGGAAGAACTCTCTCTGATTCCATTGTTCAAGAAGCACCCTCTATCATTACATTGTTTGTGAAGCACCCTTTCAGGATCCATTGCCAATGAAGCACCCTCTCAGGATCCATTGCCAATGAAGCACCCTCTCTGAACCCATTTTCAAGAAAGCACAATCTTTGAATCTATTTACCTGGAAGAACTACTTCTGGATCCACTGCCCAGAAAGAACCCTCTCTGTTTCCATTGTCTGGTAGGAACCCTGTAAGGATCCATTGTCCAGGAAGCGCCCTCTCTAGATCCATTCTCAGGGAAGCGCCAATTCAAGAAAGAACGATCTCTGAATCCATTTACCTAGAAGAACTCTTTCTGGATCATTGTTGAAGAAGAACCCTCTCTGTTTATATGGTTTGAAGGCACCTATAGGGATCTATTATCCAGAAAGCACCCTCTCTAGATCCATTCTCAGGGAAGCACTATCTTTGGATTCATTGTGGGGCAGCATCCTCTGAATCCATTATATAGAAGCGTCCGTTCTGAATCCATTGTCCAGGAAGCACCCTCCAGTTTTTCCAAGTAGATGGATCTAGAAAGGACAATGAGATCAGCTGGAGTTCTTCAAGAGGGTGCTTCTCAGACAATGGATCCTGATAGGGTGCTTTCTGGAAAATGGATCAAGAGAGAGTTTTTTCAGGTTACATAGATCCAAAGAAGGTGCTTCCTTGACAATTGGTTCAGAGAGGATGCTTCCCAGACAATGGATCCTGATAGGGTGCTTCCCAGACAATGGATCCTGATAGGGTGCTTCCCAGACAATGGATCCTGATAGGGTGCTTCCCAGACAATGGATCCTGATAGGGTGCTTCCCAGACAAAGGATCCTGATAGGGTGCTTCCCTGACAATGGATCCTGATAGGGTGCTTCCCTGACAATGGATCCTGATAGGGTGCTTCCCTGACAATGGATCCTGATAGGGTGCTTCCCGGACAATGGATCCTGATAGGGTGCTTCCCTGACAATGGATCCTGATAGGGTGCTTCCCGGACAATGGATCCTGATAGGGTGCTTCCCGGACAATGGATCCTGATGGGGTGCTTCCCTGACAATGGATCCTGATAGGGTGCTTCCCAGACAATGGATCCTGATAGGGTGCTTCCCGGACAATGGATCCTGATAGGGTGCTTCCCGGACAATGGATCCTGATAGGGTGCTTCCCAGACAGTGTAATCAAAAAGTTCTTCCGGGTAAATGGGTCCTGACAGGGTGACACCTGGACAATGGATCCAGAGAAGGTACTTCCTTCACAATGGTTTCCGAGAGGATGCTTCCCAGACAATGGAACCTGATAGGGTGCTTCTCAGACACTGTAATTAAAACATTCTTCCAGACAATGGATCCAGACAGGATGCCTCCCAGACAATGGAATAAGAGATGATGCTTCTTTGATAATGGATCCAGAGAGGATGCTTCCCAGACAATGGATCCTGATAGGGTGCTTCCCAGACAATGGATCCTGATAGGGTGCTTCCCAGACAGTGTAATCAAAAAGTTCTTCCGGGTAAATGGGTCCTGGCAGGGTGACACCTGGACAATGGAATCAGAGAGGGTGCTTCCTTGACAATGGTTTCCGAGAGGATGCTTCCCAGTCAATGGTTCCAGAGATGATGCTTCCCAGACAATGGATCCAAAGAGGATGCTTCCCAGACAATGGATCCAGAGAGGATGCTTCCCAGACATTGGATCCTGATAGGGTGCTTCCTTGACAATGGATCCTGATAGGGTGCTTCCTTGACAATGGATCCAGAGAGGATGCTTCCCAGACAATGGATCCTGATAGGGTGCTTCCCAGACATTAGATCCTGATAGGGTGTGTGACGAACGCCCATTTGCTGGAACGTTCGCCACGGGCTACTGGAGGAGTGTGGAGGCCAGCCTCCTGCCCACAGACTATGGCCCGGGCTTGTAGGGGAGCGCGGCTCTGGTTGGGGGTGTATGCTGGGGGAGCCTTGGAGTACTGTTACTTTGAAGTCAAGTCCCTGTCATCCCAAGCGACACAGACTTTGGGCCTAAGCTGCAAATTACAGCAGAGGACTTCTCCACACATTGAGAGACTAAAGAGATGCTAATGACGTCAAATTCAGCTATTGTCTGCTGTGGGGATGTGTATTGACATTTATAGTAAGGTGTTTTGAAAGTGAAGACGTGCAGTCTGGGAGCCTATGTCTTCTGCTTTCATCTGTTTAGAGGTGAGGTGTGTTCAAGCTTCTAGGACTGTGTATTCGGCTATGTTTTGGGTTTGTTGAATTAATTATGATAATGTTGCAATGTCATTCACCTGTGTCTGTCCAGATGGCCAGGTATGTTAATTACTGGATATATATTGCAAGTGAGTTGGTAAAAAAAGTGTTATTTTGTTTTAACCTTCATCAAGCTGGAGGCTGATGTTTGGGGGGAATTGAGGGGCCAGGTCACTGCATCACTGGAGATTCTGGGGACCTAAGACAGAAATACTTGGTCCAAGTATTGGGGATCTGTTACACTGGTGGCAAGTGGTGGGATTCTTCTCTGAATAGATCCCAAACCAGGAATGCAGTGAGGAGCCCAGCAGCATCTCGATCTCAGCAGGAACTCAGGAGATGGAGCGAGCTAGCCCCCGGGCAGTGTCCCCATATGAGGTGGAGTTCCAGCGGAGACTACAAGACATACTGGCAAAGGAAAAGGGCCATATGTCAGCCAAGGACAAGGGGAACTGGAGAAAAAATGTAATGCAAGAACTCTGGCAGGAGTCCATGGAGGTAGCACAGCTTCGGCGGAAAGAGAAGCTTCCAAGTACTGCGCAACGCTGGCAGGAACAAGTGAGCCAACGGATGTTTATCCTGAGAGAACAACCCTTGACGCAGTGGGAAAGGCACCTTGGGGGCCTGGTCCAGAGAGAAATTATGCTGGATGACTCGTACCGGGCACTATGGTGGTACGCAGTCCAACGAGACCCTTGGTTGGCAGTAGGCATTCAACCAGAGGGGGGGGGGGGCTATGATGGCCCAGGCCTGTTGTGGAAGGCCATGGAGGAGGATGATGATTTTGGCAGTCCTGAGATGTCACGGTTCTGGGCTATTTATTATTACCGGAGAAGGATGCTACCAGCCCAGTTGTGGTTGGAGCTGAGACTAGACCTCATCTACCTTGTTATGATCGAGTGGGGGTTGGACCAGGACTACCAACACCTCCTAGACTTGGTCCAGCAGCAGCCCACAGCCCTGGGGGTGGAGATGGTCGTGCCCACTGCCCAGGACCAGCCAGCGATACTGGGAGAGGCGATTGTAGGTCCCTTGTCCGAGCAGCAGCCAACAGCACGGGGGGTGGAGATGGTCGTGCCCACTACCCAGGACCAGCCAGAGGTACCAGGAGAGGCGATTGTAGGTCCCTCGTCCCAGCAGCAGCCAACAGCACTGGGGGTGGAGATGGTCGTGCCCACTACCCAGGACCAGCCAGCGTTACCGGGAGAGGCGATTGTAGGTCCCTCGTCCCAGCAGCATCCAACAGCACTGGGGGTGAAGATGGTCGTGCCCACTACCCAGCACCAGCCAGCGTTACCAGGAGAGGCGATTGTAGGTCCCTCGTCCCAGCAGCAGCCAACAGCACTGGGGGTGGAGATTGTCGTGCCCACTACCCAGGACCAGCCAGCATTAGCGGGAGAGCTGATTGTAGGTCCCTTGTCCCAGCAGCTGAGTGCCTACCCAGCGGAAGAGCTGGCAGCCGGGCAGAACCCCACTGGTATCTGCCCACCAGTTCATGCAGCTTTTGGCATGGAAGGGGTGGATGGGGCTGTGGCCTCCACCCCTGGATTACAGAGATGCGGGGCAATCGGCCCAGATTCCCAACCCCCTACTATGGGGGCCCATGCCACCCTGATTTTGCCCCTCCAGCAACCATGGAATGCCTCTGGATTATAGCTGGTGCTTTGCCCAGGAAGACCCTGGATATTTTAATTGGGATGCAGGGCAGGAGGCCCTCTGGAGCATGGCACAGCCGGGCAAAAGACACCAGACTAACACAGACCCAAACCAGTTGGAGGTCTGGGGTCTGGTTCGTCTCCCCAGGAGGAGGGAGATATGTGACGAACGCCCATTTGCTGGAACGTTCACCACGGGCTACTGGAGGAGTGTGGAGGCCAGCCTCCTGCCCACGGACTATGGCCCGGGCTTGTAGGGGAGCGCGGCTCTGGTTGGGGGTGTATGCTGGGGGAGCCTTGGAGTACTGTTACTTTGAAGTAAAGTCCCTGTCACCCCAAGCGACACAGACTTTGGGCCTAAGCTGCATATTACAACAGAGGACTTCTCCACACATTGAGAGACTAAAGAGATGCTAATGACGTCAAATTCAGCTATTGTCTGCTGTGGGGATGTGTATTGACATTTATAGTAAGGTGTTTTGAAAGTGAAGACGTGCAGTCTGGGAGCCTATGTCTTCTGCTTTCATCGGTTTAGAGGTGAGGTGTGTTCAAGCTTCTAGGAATGTGTATTCGGCTATGTTTTGGGTTTGTTGAATTAATTATGATAATGTTGCAATGTCATTCACCTGTGTCTGTCCAGATGGCCAGGTATGTTAATTACTGGATATATATTGCAAGTGAGTTGGTAAAAAAAGTGTTATTTTGTTTTATCCTTCATCAAGCTGGAGGCTGATGTTTGGGGGGAATTGAGGGGCCAGGTCACTGCATCACTGGAGATTCTGGGGACCTAAAACAGAAATACTTGGTCCAAGTATTGGGGATCTGTTACAGGGTGCTTCCCAGACAATGGATCCTGATAGGGTGCTTCCCAGACAATGGATCCTGATAGGGTGCTTCCCAGACAATGGATCCTGATAGGGTGCTTCCCAGACAATGGATGCTGATAGGGTGCTTCCCTGACAATGGATCCTGATAGGGTGCTTCCCTGACAATGGATCCTGATAGGGTGCTTCCCTGACAATGGATCCTGATAGGGTGCTTCCCTGATAATGGAATAAGAGAGGGTGCTTCCATGAGAATAAAATCAGAGAAAGTTCTTCCAGGTAAATTGATCCAGAGAAGGTGCCTCCTCGACAATAGAATGAGAAAAGGAGATTCCTATGAATCCATTGTCTGGAAGCATCCTCCTTGGATCCATGGACTTGACAGAAACTTCTTTGGATATGTCTGGGAAGTATTGTTCTTTCTCTGGATGCTTTTAAAAGCAGACTCAAAATACAGCTCTTTACCAAGGCATAACACCACCTGACAAATCCTTCCTTTCAAAGATCCCCACATCAATCTGATAAGTGTTTTGAGTCCTCAAGGAGAAGAAAGCTATAGAAATATTAATAATAAAGAGAAATGTAACAATAAAAGTGAAGGTGACATTCAGCAAAAAACTGAAATGTTTACGAAAAAAAAAAAAAACCCTACTATTTGTTCATGGGGCTTTTGCTTTCGTTCAACATGTTTCCTCATAGGGGAGCTGGTCATTTCATTTCCCTACATTTCCCAGCTGGTCTCGGTCATTGCCAGTTTGATATTTGTCTTTCAGGTTTCACAAGCAAACAAAAGATTTCCTAATACACTTACCGACCAGCCTGCAAAACAATAGAATTGGCCTTTCTAACAGTTTACGTTAAAAACCTTCTGTTGGGAAATCTTTTGTTTGTTTGTGATGTGGATTGCCCTTCCATGTGCATCTTGCTGCAAAGGCCAGTCATAGATTAGGGTGGTCACGGTGGCCACTTTTTTGTACAGTTGAACAAATTGGGTGCAGGGACCAGTGCTGGGACAAGGCCACCTAGAGCCCAGGGCAAACATGCCAAAATGCATCCACTGTCTCTGATTTAATTGTCCTGGATAAATCCTCCCTGATTCCATTGTCTGGGAAGCACCCTTTAAGGATCCATTTACCTGAAAGAACTCTCTCTGATTCCATTGGTCAAGAAGCACCCTCTCTCATTCCATTGTCTATGAAGCACCCTCTCTCAATCCATTGTCTGGGAAGCACCCTTAAGGATCCATTTACCTGGAAGAACTCTCTCTGGATCCATTGCCAATGAAGCACCCTCTTTGAACCTATTTTCTCTCTGAAGCACAATCTCTGAATCCATTTACCTGGAAAAACTCCTTCTGGATCCACTGTCTATAAAAAAACCCTCTCTATTTCCATTGTCTGGTAAGAAACCTGGAGTAGTATAATCCCAACCATAAGATCCAAGAGGAGAGTCAGGTTCAGCTGTTGAACGACCGGGTAATAATGCAGTAAAATCCCCCTCCAGGAACGAGACGAAGCTACGTTTTGAAGGGTCAAGAAAAACAACCCTCTATTGAAACAAGAATACAGGCTTTTATACACCTGGGGAGTATATCAGACACTCCCCTTAAACAATGGCCCGACATCCACCCAGACAAATAGGTAAGGTCATTACCACACTTAACAAAAGCTGCCACAGCCCAAATCAACATAATGTAGACAAAAGCACATCGGTAATCAGCAGACATTCCGTCTCTAGGCTGGCCGTACCTTGACTTCCTGGAATGTCCATATAAGGAGACACTTCCTGGGGCTCACAGTGCAAAGAGAGATATGATAGCAGGGAGTGTAAATAACCGAATGGTTGCTGGGAAATCCTTCACACACATGAACCAGGTAAGCACAAATATTCTCTGTCAAAGGTAAGGGTCTGTTACAGCACCCTCTCTGGATCCATTGCCAATAAAGCACCCTCTCTGAAACCATTTTCGAGAAAGCACAATCTTTGAATCCATTTACCTGGAAGAACTACTTCTGGATCCACTGCCTAGAAAGAACCCTCTCTGTTTTCACTGTCTGGAAGGCACCCTATTAGAATCCATTGTCCAGAAAGCACCCTCTCTAGATCCATTCTCAGGGAAGCACTATCTCTGCATTCATTGTGGGGAAATATCCTCTGAATCCATTACATAGAAACTTTCATTCTGAATCCATTGTCCAGGAAGCACCCTCCAGTTTTTCCAAGTAGATGGATGCAGAAAAGACAATGAGATCAGATAGAGTTCTTCAAGAGGGTGCTTTCTGTACAAAGGATTCAGAGAGAACATTTCCTGGACAATGGATTCAGTGAGGGTGCTTCCCACTCAATACTTTCAGAGAGGGTGCTTCTTAGACAATGGATCCTGATAGGGTGCTTTCTGGACAATTGATCCAGAGAGAGTTTTTAAAGGTATATAGATCCAAAGAGGGTGCTTCCTTGGCAATGGGTCCACAGAGGATGCTTCCCAGGCAATGGATCCTGATAGGCTGCTTCTGGACAGTGTAACCAAAAAGTTCTTCAAGGTAAAAAGGTCCTAACAGGTTGACACCTCGACAATGGAATCAGAGAGGGTGCTTCCTTGACAATAGATCCAGAGAGGATGCTTTCTTGACAATGAACCCAGAGAGGGTGCTTCCATGACAATGGGTCCAGAGAGGTAGCTTCCATGACAATGGGTCCAGAGAGGGTGCTTCCATGACAATGGGTCCAGAGAATAAATAACAAAGAAAACTGCGCTAACCATAAGTTGAGGACTTAATAAAGTGCTATAGTGATTTTGCAATATCTCAAATACATCAAAAAGTGCATATATAAGTGCATAAAAAATATATAATATATATCAAATGCAAGATATTATGACAATAATAAATACAGTAAATAAATACAAAGTGATAATGAATTGCTTCAATTCCACTTCCGAAGACGTCATATCTCTGACGTAACGCGTCAAGTTGGTACGCACGTTTCCTCGTTCTGAGCAGACTGCTGAACCACACGCCGAGTTCCCACTTCCGGGTACGGCGTACCTAGCGATTGTTCACCTAGCAGAGTCCTAAGATACCAGCCCTCGAGGCTGAATAGGAGCTCAGAAGTGGCTAGAGCGGAGACTCAGCCATTATTGTCTTTGCAACTCTTTGCACTTAGTTTGCAGTTGGTCATATGTTTGCTGTGACACCTATTGTGTGGTGCTTTGGAGTGACAAGTTTTTTCATCGCTGCAGTGTTTTTTATTGAAGTTGTTTTTATATACATTGATGTTCGTGTGAAATGTTAAACAAAGGTTGTTAACCTTCTACACGATGAGGAGCTTCTTTTTTCTTTCATTTTGAGTCTAAACCAATATTCCAAGGATCCTATCCATCTACAAACCAAAGCTGGAGCGGTGTACAAGCGCAGTTTGATTCTTGTTGGCGTACGCCACAGGAATCCACGCCATCTGGTAAGTGAGCTACCTTACCATCTAGCACATTGCGGTGAAGTGGAGGGTCGTAATTATCACTACACCAGTATTATTTGCACCCAGAAGACTTTACAGCACCATTGCACTTTTCTTCTAATCACTGACTTTTTATTGAAGCAACTCATTATCACTTTGTATTTATTTACTGTATTTATTATTGTCATAATATCTTGCATTTGATATATATTATATATTTATTATGCACTTATATATGCACTTATATATGCACTTTTTGATGTATTTGAGATATTGCAAAATCACTATAGCACTTTATTAAGTCCTCAACTTAAGGTTAGTGCAGTTTTCTTTGTTATTTATTCTATGCTCAGTTAATTATATGTAATATAGTTGACTTGATAACCTGCTGCTTCCCTCATTATATACCACAACCTTGGCACGAGTAGAACACCCATATAAACAATGAATCCAGAGAGAATGCTTACTTAGAAATGGGTCCAGAGAGGATGCTTCCTTGACAATAGATTCAGAGGGGGTGCTTCCTTGACAATGAATCCAGAGAGGGTGCTTCCATGACGATGGGTCCAGAGAGGATGCTTCCCAGACAATGGATCCTGAGAGGGTGCTTCCATGACGATGGGTCCAGAGAGGGTGCTCCCTTGACAATGAATCCAGAGAGGGTGCTTACTTGACAATGGGTCCTGACAGGGTGCTTCCTTGACAATAGATTCTGATAGGGTGCTTCCTTGACAATAGATTCTGAGGGGGTGCTTCCTTGACAATGAATCCAGAGAGGATGCTTCCCAGACAATGGAACCTGATAGGGTGCTTCCCAGACACTGTAATCAAAACATTCTTCCAGACAATGGATCCAGACAGGATGCCTCCCAGACAATGGAATTAGAGAGGGTGCTTCCTGGAGAGTGAAATCAGAGAAAGTTCTTCCAGGTAAATTGATCCAGAGAAGGTGCCTCTTCGACAATAGAATCAGAGAAGGAGCTTCCTATGAATCCATTGTCTGGAAGCATCCTCCTTGGATCCATGGACTTGACAGAAACCTATTTGGATGTGTCTGGGAAGTATTGTTCCTCCTCTGGATGGTTTTAAAATCAGCACCTGACAAATCCTTCCTTTAAAAGATCCCAACATCAATCTGATAAGTGTTTTGAGTCCTCAGTGCTATAGAAATAGTATTAAACACTTCCATACCGGGCACTTTCACCCCCTTGCCCAGACCAATTTTCAGCTTTCAGCGCTCTTACACTTTGAATGACAATTACTCAGTAATACAACGCTGTACCCAATCACATTTTTTATCATTTTTTTTCACACAAATAGAGCTTTCTTTTGGTAGTATTTAATCACCACTGGGTTTTTTTATTTTTTGCGATATAAGTGAAAAAATAGCAAAAATTTTGAAAAAAAAAACATTTTGTTTTAGTTTCTATTATACAATTTTGCAAATAAGTATTTTTTTTCATTAATTTGGGTCAAAATTTTTACTTCTACATATCTTTGGTAAAAATAATCCAAATTAGTGGATATTATTTAATCTGTGTGAAAGTTATCAAGTCTACAAGCTATGGGGCCAATCACTGAAAATTGATCACACCAGATGTACCGACGACCTATCTTATTTCTTGAGGCCCTGAAATGTGAGGACAGTACCAATACCCCCCAAATTACCCCTTTTTGGAAAGTAGACATTCCTGGGTATTTAGTAAGAGGCATGGTGAGTTTTTTTAAGTTGTAATTTTTTCCCACAATTCTTGAGAATATTGAAGAAATATTTTTTTTTTTTTTTTTACACAAAATTGTCATAATAACAAGTTATCTCACACACAGTATATGCATACTTGCAATTACACCCCAAAATACATTCTGCTACTCCTCCTGAGTATGGCAACACCACATGTGTGAGACTTTTACACAGCCTGGCCACATACAGAGGCCCAACATCCAAGGAGCACCGTCAGGCGTTCTAGGAGCATAAATTACACATATAATTTCCTAACGACCTATCACACATTTGAAGGCCCTGGAGCACCAGGACAATAGAAATACCCACAAAATGACCCAATTTTGCAAAGCAAACACCCCAATGTATATTCTATGAGGCATTATGAGTCTTTTGAACATGTCATTTTTTTCCACAAGTTTTTGGAAAATGTGGAAAGAAAATGAAAACATCAGGTGTTCTAGGAGCACAAATTA
Source organism: Pelophylax lessonae (assembly GCF_965119305.1). Taxonomy (NCBI): domain Eukaryota; kingdom Metazoa; phylum Chordata; class Amphibia; order Anura; family Ranidae; genus Pelophylax; species Pelophylax lessonae. The sequence continues at coordinate 7,789,824 of NC_138772.1, forward strand.
CACATATAATTTCATTACAACCAATCACACTTTTGAAGGCCCTGGAATCCCAGGACAATGGAAACCCCCATAAATGAACCAATTTTGGAAAGCAAACACCCCAACACATAATCTAGGAGGCATGGGCTGCAGAAAGGTACTCAGGAACTGTGATGAGCAGCACACAGGTACTCAGGTGCACTGATCAGCTTCAGAAAGGTACACGGATACTCTGATTAGCTTCAGAGAGGTACTTGGGTATTCTGATGGGCTAGAGACAGGTACTCGGGTAATCTGATGGGGTGCAGATAGGTACTCGATCACTCTGGGCTGGAGACAGGGTACTCGGGTACTTTGAGTACCTGTCATCGGAGTACCCGAGTACCTGTCATCAGAGTACGTACCTGTCATCGGAGTACCCGAGTACCTGTCACCAGCCCACCAGAGTACCCGAGTACCTGTCATCAGAGTACACGAGTACCTGCCATCGGCGTACCCGAGTACCTGTCACCAGCCCATCAGAGTACCCGAGTACCTGTCATCAGAGTACCCAAGTACCTGTCGTCAGAGTACCTGAGTACCTGTCACCAGCCCATCAGAGTATCCAAATACCTGTCATCAGAGTACCTGATGGGCTGGTGACAGGTACTTGGGTACTCCGGTGACAGGTACTTGGGTACTCCGATGACAGGTATTTAAAGTACCTGAGTACCTGTCATCAAAATACCCGAGTACCCGAGTACCTGTCATCAGAGTACCCAAGTACTTGTCATCAGAGTACCTAAATACCTGTCACCAGCCCATCAGAGTACCTGAGTACCTGTCACCAGCCCATCAGAGTACCTGAGTACCTGTCACCAGCCCATCAGAGTACCTGAGTACCTGTCACCAGCCCATCAGAGTACCCAAGTCCCTGTCATCAGAGTACCTGATGGGCTGGTGACAGGTACTCGGGTACTCTGATGGGCTGGTGACAGTACTTTGATGGGGTAGTGACAGGTACTTTGATGGGCTAGTGACAGGTCCTCTTTATTGGGGGGGGGAGGGAATCAGTGTGTTTTGGGGTGCACTGTAATCGGTAACTAGCTGTTACCACAATCTCCTCCTAAACCAGGATCAGTGTGTGAGGAGGAGAACACGGTCTGTAACAGCTAGTTACCGTGTTCTATGTTGACATTCTGTGACCGGATGTGATTGACAGCCGGTCATGTGGTAAAAAGCCAATTTCATTGGCTCTTTACCTAGATCAGGGATGGGCTCTGTCCAAGGGACGAACCTCGTCCCTGATCGCCACGCTGCGCGCCCCCGGGGGGGGGCATTGCAGAGAGAACGAGCGGCTCGCACTGGAGCCACTCATGTGATCGGCTGTGATTGACACAGCCGATCGCTTGGTAAACAGCCAATTTTCATTGGCTGTTTACCTTGATCGGGGATGGGCTACGTCCGAGGGACGAGCCTCATCCCTGATCGGCGCGCAGTAGCGGGGAGAGCGGGCCGCCATCATATGACCTCCGCCTGGATGGACAAAAGCTTCCTGCCGCCGTCATTTTACAATGGCGCGGTATGGAAGTGGTTAATAAGGAGAAATGTAGCAATAAAAAGGTGACATTTAGCAAAAACTGGAATTTTTTACGAAAACAAAATTTGCTCATGAGGGCTTTTGTTTTTGTTTGACATGTTTCCTCATAGAGGAGCCGGTCTGTTAACTTTTTAACGTTTCCCAGCTTTGTCAGTTTGTCATTTGTCTTTCAGTTTTCACAAGCAAACAAAAGATTTTCCGACACACTTACCAACCGGCCTGCAAAACAACCAAATTGGCCGTATCTAACAGTTCTAATAAAATCCCTCAGTTTTTAACATAAACTGTTAGACACGGCCAATTCGGTTGTTTTGCAGGCCGGTTGGTAAATGTGTTGGAAAATCTTTTGTTTGTTTGTCATGTGGTTGCCCTTCCATGTCACCTTGCTGCAAAGGCCAGTTATAGATTGGGGTGGTGGCCACTTTTTTTGTACAGTTGAAGAAATTAGATGCAGGGACCAGTGCTGGGACAAGGTCATCTAGAGCCCACGGCAAAGATGCCAAAATGCCCCCCCCCCCCAAGCTGTATGAGTATTATGTGCCAGCGAAAATCCCCCCCCCCCCCCCCCGAAAAAAAAATATATATAGCACTTATTTGTATGCTTGCCCCCTAAGAAAAATTTGCCCCTCCTCCCAGTACAAATCCACCCCCCTCCCTGAAAACACCCCTCCCAGGACAAAGTTTTTCCCCCCCGCCTCATTCCCCCCAGCTCAAATCCTCTCTCCCCATATGCCCCTAACACAAATCCCCTTCCCCCCTCAGAAAAAATTCCACCTCCTAGCACAAATGCTCCCCCCTTTCCAGTTCAGGTTCCCAAGGCAATCTAGAGCCAAGGGCAAAGATGCCAAAATGCCCCCCCCCCCCCTCCCCAAGCTGTATGAGCATTATTTGCCAGCAAAAATCCCCTCGCCCCCCCAAAAAAAAACGAAATCAAGCACTTATTTGTATGCTTGCCCACTAAGAAAAAATCCCCCCTCCTCCCAGTACAAATCCACCCCCTCCTTGAAGACACCCCTCCCAGCACAAGGTTTTGCCCCCCCCCCGCCTCATTCCCCCAGCTCAAATCCTCTCTCCATATGCCCCTAACACAAATCCCCCTCCCCCCCAAAAAAATTCCACCTCCTAGCACCAATCCTCCCCCCTTTCCAGTTCAGGTTCCCAAGGTCATCTAGAGCCCAGGGCAAAGATGCCAAAATGCCCCCCCCCCAAGCTGTATGAGCATTATGTGCCAGTTAAAATCCCCTCACCCCCCCCCCCCCCAAAAAAAAACCAAACAAAATCAAGCACTTATTTATATGCTTGCCCACTAAGAAAAAATTCTCCCTCTTCCCAGTTCAAATCCACCCCCTCCCTGAAAACACCCCTCCCAGCACAAAGTTTTGCCCCCCCCCCCTATTCCCCCAAGCTCAAATCCTCTCTCCCCATATGCCCCTAACACAAATCCCCCTCCCCCAAAAAAAATTCCACCTTTCCAGTTCAGGTTCCCTTCCCCCAATCTCCCAACCTAGCAATAATTCCCCCCCCCCCCACACACACACACACAAATTTCCCCTACTAGCACAAATAACCCCTAATCATCCCTACTAGTATAACCCCCAAAAAAAATATATATATTTTTTTTCTCTCTACTATTTTACTTTTGTAGCACTGTCCCCGTAGGGATTGCTGTGTGATGACTTGTTGGGCCTCCTCTGATTACCAGCAGACAGTCACTTAGGGTGGCTCGTTACTAAATAAACAGTCCAGGAGTTTTGGTTTTTAGTATTTATTGTGGAACTTGGATGGGAGAAGGGAATAGTGGAAAACTCCAACTAGAACTATTCACAGTAGATAAGGACAACTCTCACTTGGCCTCACCCGGTTGCTTGTGAAAGCAGTCACACTACTTTGACCATACTGCCACATGTATGGAAAGGGTTAAGTCTCCTTGCTCTTTTCTCTCCAGTAATCGACTTGGTGAATCTACATTATCTTCGGGACACTCTCTAGCATCCTCTTTACTGACACCCGTTCACTGACTCTTCTAGCTGCAGGGGTGGCCCCCCTCAAGTCAGGCCCCTTGATACAGATCTGTACACACTGTACTGCAGAATAAGATCCTTCCAGTGTCTCCCTTCCAGTCAGCTCTACAGGACCTCTGGGTTCAGTTCCTCTCTAGTTCTTTAGGCCCTCAGGACGACCACCTGAGGCCGCATGGCAACTTCTACAGAGGAGGGGCAGCCGCACCCTCCCTCTGGGACTCCGCTCTCCAGCTGAAAGACCCTGAGCACATGTGCTCGTGCCATTTATACAGTATCCCAGCATGCACCAAGGCACTTTCCTCTGCCAATAACCAGGGCTGTACTAAATGCCCATGCGTTCATTTGTCAGGTTCCCTCACACTATCCAATATGCCTCCCTATTGGGCCAGTGTGAAACACTTCAGACAAACTGAGCTGCACTTGAGCTCACTAGCAGATCCTGCTCTCTGGTAAGCAGAGAACAATAAAGATTTACATGACAATCCTTCTGGTAAGCAGAAAATATCCAAAACTGTTCTCTCTCTACAGCAACTACCTACTTTTTTTTTTTTTAGCACAAACCCCACCAAATCCCCCCCCCCCCCCAGCTCAAATCCTCTTCCTCCATCCCCCCTCCCAAAACAAAGCACCCCAAATCACTACTCCTAGCACACCTCCCCAAATTTTCCCTCTAAGAGCAATTCTTCCCCCCCCTACCACCCCCCCCCCAATTTCCCCTTCCCAACATAAATCCCCCTCCCAATCTCCTTGTGGTGCCCCCCCCCACCTCACATGATACCTCAGTGCCCAGGACAGCCATCCCTTCTGCCCACCCCTTGTCCTAGCCCTGGCAGGGACGTAATGGATGCCTTTGCTGCTATTATGCCCTTGTGCATCACGTGCCCCCCTGTACATTTTAGGAGGGTTGGGCTCCCTCCAGGCAAACCTGCCCTTAACCACTTCAGCTCCGGAAGATTTACCCCCCTTCATGACCAGGTTATTTTTTGCTTTTTAACACTCCGCTAATAACACGCAGATAGAGCTTTTTATATTTTTGCACTATAAATTAATATAAAAAAATAAAAAAAAAGACCAATAATTAAAAAAAAAGAAAAACAATATTTTTTACTTTCTGCTATAAAAAATATCCAATAATTAAAAAAAAAAAATCGAATTGCTTCATAAATTTAGGCCAATATATATTTTGCTACATTTTTTTGATAAACAAAAAAAAAAGTTATATAGCATCTACAAACTATGGTATATATACTGAAATTTGTATTTATTTTATACTAGTAATGGCATCGAACACCGACTTATAGTAGGACTACAATAGTATGGCAGGCAATCTGACACTAACTGACACTTTGTGGGAACCAGTGACACTAATACAGTAATCAGTGCTAAAAATATGCACTGTCGCTGTACTAATGACACTGGCTGGGAAAGGGTTAGAAGCTGAGAGTAAAGGTGATGGACTGGCCAAGCATGTCTCCAGACCTAAACCCTATTGAGCATCTGTGGGGCATCCTCAAACAGAAGGTGGAGGAGCGCAAGGTCTCTAACATCCACCAGCTCTGTGATGTCATCATGGAGGAGTGGAAGAGGAGTCCAGTGCCAACTTGTGAAGCTCTGGTGACACCCATGCCCAAGAGGGTTAAGGCAGTGCTGGAAAATAATGGTGGCCACACAAAATATTGACACTTTGGGCCCAATTTGGACATTGTCACTTAGGGGTGTACTCACTTTTGTTGCCAGCGGTTTAGACATTAATGGCTGTGTGTTGAGTTATTTTTTTATTTAGTTCCACCACTGCAACAGATGCTCAATAGGGTTTAGCTCTGGTGACATGCTTGGCCAGTCCATCCCCTTTACCCTCAGCTTCTTTACCAAGGCAGTGGTCATCTTGGAGGTGTTTGGGGTCGTTATGTTGGAATACTGCCCTGCAGCCCAGTCTCTGAAGGGAGGGGATCATGCTCTGCTTCAGTATGTCACAGTACATGTTGGCATTCATGGTTCCCACAATGAACTGTAGCTCCCCAGTTCCGGCAGCACTCATGCAGCCCCAGACCATGACACTCCCACCACCATGCTTGTCTGTAGGAAGACACACTTGTCTTTGTACTCCTCACCTGGTTGCCGCCACACACGCTTGACACCATCTGAACCAAATAAGTTTATCTTGGTCTCATCAGAGCACAGGAGATGGTTCCAGTAATCCATGTCCTTAGTCTGCTTGTCTTCAGCAAACTGTTTGCGGGCTTTCTTGTGCATCATCTTTAGAAGAGACTTCCTTCTGGGATGACAGCCATGCAGACCAATTTGATGCATTGTGCGGCGTATGGTCTGAGCACTGACAGGCTGACCCCTCCCCCACCCCTTCAACCTCTGCAGCAATGCTGGCAGCACTCATACGTCTATTTCCAAAAGTCAACCTCTTGAAATTATGCTGAGCACGGCACTCGACTTCTTTGGTCGACAATGGTGAGGCCTGTTCTGAGTGGAACCTGTCCTGTTAAACTGCTGTATGGTCTTGGCCATCGTGCTGCAGCTCAGTTTCAGGGTCTTGGCAATCTTCTTATAGCCTAGGCCATCTTAGTGTAGAGAAACCATTCTTTTTTTCAGATCCTCAGAGAGTTCTTTGCCATGAGGTGCCATGATGAACTTCCAGTGACCAGTATGAGAGAGTGAGAGCGATAACACCAAATTTAACACACCTGCTCCCCATTCACACCTGAGACCTTGTAACACTAACGAGTCACATGACACTGGGGAGGAAAAATGGGTAATTGGGCCAAATTTGGACATTGTCACTTAGGGGTGTACTGACTTTTGTTGCCAGCGGTTTAGACATTAATGGCTGTGTGTTGAGTTATTTTGAGGGGACAGCAAATTTACACTGGTATACAAGCTGTACACTCACTACTTTACATTGTAGCAAAGTCTCATTTCTTCAGTGTTGTCACATGAAAAGTTAGAATAAAATATTTACAAAAATGTGAGGGGTGTACTTACTTTTGTGAGATACTGTATATTCACAAACACAACTCTCTGTTTTTACCAAACTGTCTTTCAGGTTTGTTTCTGTCCTTGCTTACTATAAACCTGTTATTAGCTCATCAATGGGAGTAATCACAGAGGAGTCTCACATACCTCCCACCTTTCTGAGATGGGGAAATCCGGACACGGAACTTCCTGCAGCAATGCGAGTGTGACTCAATGCACGCCTCCCTACTTCTTGAGAGGGGAATGAGGGACACCTATTAGCAAAAGTATGTAGGCATAGGACACACCCCCTGCCACACCCCCTAAAGAAGAATTATAGAAAAAAAAATGATTAGGTTAACCCACAAGTGTTTTTTTTTTTTTTTACCACTACTATATTCCTTTATACTGTTTTTTGAAATTTAGAAATGCAGCAATGTAGAAATCGGCTGGTTTAGCTCTAGGAAACAGTTTTTTAAAAGATAAATACTGCATTTTATATACAACTATAAAGATCAGATTGTGATGAGGGACAAATGAGGAGGAAAGAGGGACAGAAGGACTTTGTTCAAAATCAGGGACGGTCCCTCGAAATCCGGGACAGTTGGGAGCTTTGCTCAATGGATTGAGAATTTGCTAAAGTGTATCTCCAAATTTTATACACTCATTAAAATGCAAATCAATTTATAACTTTTTTGAAATGCGTTTTTCTAGATATTTTTGTTGTTATTCCGTCTCTCACTGGTAAAATAAACCGACCCAATAAAATTATAGACTGATCATTTCTTTGTCAGCGGGCAAACATGCAAAATCAGCAGGGGGGGGGGGGTCAAATACTTTTTTTTTCCTCACTGTAATTCAGAAAAAGAAGGGGCCGGTAAATTACATATTTACCGGCCTCTTCCCCCACTCTCCACCCGCCTGTGCGCTTGCAGCAGCCAGCGGGAAAGGGAAGCCAGCGGCACTGACCCCACATCGATGGGGAGGTACCCCTGGTCCTCTGGTAGGGGGCCAGGCACACAAGGGGGGAATCAGATGTGGGCAGCACAGGGAGGGGGATCGGTGTGGCAGAACAGGAGGACACTTACAGAACAATTGCACTGTGTCTAAGTCTCTCCCTCCAACAGCTACTGGGAGGAGAGACTCGGATACAGTGCATTGTTCTGTAAGTGTCCTACTATTCCGCCACACCGATTCCCCCTCCATGTTCTGCCCACATCTGACTCCCCCATTGTGTGCCTGGGCCCCCTGTTGTCCGAGCCCCCCTAGAAGAGGACCAGTGGTACCCCCCCCCCCCATTGATGGACCTAGTGTCACCTCTCTGGCAAGTGTCACCCAGGTGCGGTCTGCATCCAGGGGCTGACTGGCAACTTTCCTACAAGTACAAACCCGATTCCAAAAAAAGTTGGGACACTGTACAAATTGTGAATAAAAACAGAATGCAATGATGTGGAAGTTTCACATTTCCATATTTTATTCAGAATACAACATAGATGACATCAAATGTTTAAACTGAGAAAATGTATCATTTTAAGGGAAAAATAAGTTGATTTTAATTTTCATGGCATCAACACATCTCAAAAAAGTTGGGACAAGGCCATGTTTACAACTGTGTGGCCTCCCCTCTTCTTTTTATAACAGTCTGCAAACGTCTGGGGACTGAGGAGAAGTTGCTGAAGTTTAGGAATAGGAATGTTGTCCCATTCTTGTCTAATACAGGTTTTTAGTTGCTCAACTGTCTTAGGTCTTCTTTGTCTCATCTTCCTCTTTATGATGCCCCAACTGTTTTCTATGGGTGAAAGGTCTGGACTGCAGGCTGGCCATTTCAGTACCCGGATCCTTCTTCTACGCAGCCATGATGTTGTAATTGATGCAGTATGTGGTCTGGCATTGTCATGTTGGAAAATGCAAGGTCTTCCCTGAAAGAGACGACGTCTGGATGGGAGCATATGTTGTTCTAGAACTTGGATATACCTTTCAGCATTGATGGTGCCTTTCCAGATGTGTAAGCTGCCCATGCCACACGCACTCATGCAACCCATCAGAGATGCCGGCTTCTGAACTGAGTGCTGATAACAACTTGGGGTGTCCTCATGACATGGCGTCCCAGTTTTCCAAAAAGAACTTCAAATTTTGATTTCTCTGACCACAGAACAGTTTTCCACTTTGCCACAGACCATTATAAATGAGCCTTGGTCCAGAGAAAACGCCTGCGCTTCTGGATCATGTTTAGATATGGCTTCTTTTTTGGCCTATAGAGTTTTAGCCGGCAACGGTGAATGGCACGGTGGATTGTGTTCACCGACAATGTTTTCTGGAAGTATTCCTGAGCCCATGTTGTGATTTCCATTACAGTAGCATTCCTGTATGTGATGCAGTGCCGTCTAAGGACCCGAAGATCACCGCCATCCAGTATGGTTTTCCGGCCTTGACCCTTACACACAGAGATTGTTCCAGATTTCCTGAATCTTTGGATGATATTATGCACTGTAGACGATGATAACTTCAAACTCTTTGCAATTTTTCTCTGAGAAACTCCTTTCTGATATTGCTCCACTATTTTTCACCGCAGCATTGGGGGAATTGGTGATCCTTTGCCCATCCTGACTTCTGAGAGACACTGCCACTCTGAGAGACACGCCCACTCTGAGGGACACGCCCACTCTGAGAGACACTGCCACTCTGAGAGGCTCTTTTTATACCCAATCATGTTGCCAATTGACCGAATAAGTTGCAAATTGGTCCTCCAGCTGTTCCTTATATGTACATTTAACTTTTCTGGCCTCTAATTGCTATGTTTGCTTGCTTGATTGATTGATCAGAATTGATCGATTTTCAGATATACTGTGTATCCCATAGCTTGTAGACTCTATAACTTTCACACAGACTGATAAATAAACACTGATTTGGTTTCTAAATAAATGTAGCAGAATACATTTTGGCCTAAATTTATGAAGAAAGATCATTTATTTGCAAAATGTTATAACAGAACCTAAGAAAAACATTTAAAAAAAAAAAAAAAAAACAGTGGTGGTCAATTACCACCAAAAGAAAGATTTGTATAAAAAAAAAAAAGATATTTAATTTAGGTACAGTGTTGCATGACCAAGCAATTGCCAGTTAAAATATCCAGTATCTATACCAGATGTTATAACTGTCACGCAAACCAAATAATATATGCTTACTGTTTTTGTTTTTTTTTACCAAAGAAATTTAGCAGAACGCATCTTGGCCTAAATTCATAGAAATTAGATTTTTTATTTTTTTATTTTATTCGATGTGTTTTATTGCAGAAAATAAAAGATATATATATATATAGTGGGTACGGAAAGTATTCAGACCCCCTTAAATTTTTCACTCTTTGTTATATTGCAGCCATTTGCTAAAATCATTTAGGTTCATTCTTCTTCCTGATGAATGTACACATAGCACCCCATACTGACAGAAAAACACAGAATTGTTTACATTGTTGCAGATTTATTAAAAAAGAAAAACTGAAATATCACATGGTCCTAAGTATTCAGACCCTTTGCTCAGTATTTAGTAGAAGCCCCCTTTTGATCTAATACAGCCAGGAGTCTTTTTGGGAAAGATGCAACAAGTCTTTCACACCTGGATTTGGGGATCCTCTGCCATTCCTCCTTGCAGATCCTCTCCAGTTCTGTCAGGTTGGATGGTAAACGTTGGTGGACAGCCATTTTTAGGTCTCTCCAGAGATGCTCAATTGGGTTTAAGTCAGGGCTCTGGCTGGGCCATTCAAGAACAGTCACGGAGTTGTTGTGAAGCCACTCCTTCCTTATTTTAGCTGTGTGCTTAGGGTCATTGTCTTGTTGGAAGGTAAACCTTCGGCCCAGTCTGAGGTCCAGAGCACTCTGGAGAAGGTTTTTGTCCAGGATATCCCTGTACTTGGCCGCATTCATCTTTCCCTCGATTGCAACCAGTCGTCCTGTCCCTGCAGCTGAAAAACACCCCCACAGCATGATGCTGCCACCACCATGCTTCACTGTTGGGACTGTATTGGACAGGTGATGAGCAGTGCCTGGTTTTCTCCACACATACCGCTTAGAATTAAGGCCAAAAAGTTCTATTTTGGTCTCATCAGACCAGAGAATCTTATTTCTCACCATCTTGGAGTCCTTCAGGTGTTTTTTAGCAAACTCCATGCGGGCTTTCATGTGTCTTACACTGAGGAGAGGCTTCCGTCGGGCCACTCTGCCATAAAGCCCCAACTGGTGGAGGGCTGCAGTGATGGTTGACTTTCTACAACTTTCTCCCATCTCCTGACTGCATCTCTGGAGCTCAGCCACAGTGATCTTTGGGTTCTTCTTTACCTCTCTCACCAAGGCTCTTCTCCCCCGATAGCTCAGTTTGGCCGGACGGCCAGCTCTAGGAAGGGTTCTGGTCGTCCCAAACATCTTCCATTTGAGGATTATGGAGGCCACTGTGCTCTTAGGAACCTTAAGTGCAGCAGAAATCTTTTTGTAACCTTGGCCAGATCTGTGCCTTGCCACAATTCTGTCTCTGAGCTCTTCAGGCAGTTCCTTTGACCTCATGATTCTCATTTGCTCTGACATGCATTGTGATCTGGAAGGTCTTATATAGACAGGTGTGTGGCTTTCCTAATCAAGTCCAATCAGTATAATCAAACACAGCTGGACTCAAATGAAGGTGTGGAACCATCTCAAGGATGATCAGAAGAAATGGAAAGCACCTGAGTTAAATATATGAGAGTCACAGCAAAGGGTCTGAATACTTAGGACCATGTGATATTTCAGTTTTTCTTTTTTAATAAATCTGCAACAATGTCAACAATTCTGTGTTTTTCTGTCAGTATGGGGTGCTATGTGTACATTCATGAGGAAGAAGAATGAACTTAAATGATTTTAGCAAATGGCTGCAATATAACAAAGAGTGAAAAATTTAAGGGGGTCTGAATACTTTCCGTACCCACTGTATATATATATATATATATATTTTTTTTTTTTTTTTTTTAAGATTTTACATCTTTCTTTGTTTATATCGCAAAAAAAAAAAAAAAACAGTGGTGATCAAATACCACCAAAAGAAAGCTCTATCTGTTAAAAAAAAAATTATATAAATTTAATTTGGGTACAGTGTTACATAACTGAGAAATTGCCAGTTAAAGTTGTGCAGTGTGGGCTTAGGGGGACTTTACTGGTATCATACTTGATTCTGTACAACTACTCGTACACTTGTATAAAAATTATATTGTTTATTAATATCTAAAAAGACATTGACATTTACAATTTGACATTACAAAACATACATAAAGGAAAAAATCAATACATGACCAAAAAAATATTGGTGACAATTCAAGGTTGTTTGAAGATCCTCCTTATTTTTTAGGTATAACAAACATAGATATTCTGAGAGTGTGAATGTTATAGGAAAGCAGCTTACATTCACACTCTCAGAATATCTATGTTTGTTATACCTATGAATAATCATTTGTATTGATGTTTTATAGACAGTAATGATATCTTTTTCAAGCTAATCCGCCCCTGAAGAAGCTTTATATAGCGAAACATGTCAGGCAAGGATGTGGTGGCAATAATAGCCCCACACCAAAATAAGGAGGATCTTACTTGTCAAACAACCTTGAATTGTTGTGACCAATATTTTTTTGGTCATGTATTGATTTTTTCCTTTATGTATGTTTTGTAATCTCAAAATGTTAAATTTCAATGTCTTTTTAGATATTAATAAACAATATCATTTATAAGTGTATGAGTAGTTGTACAGAATCGAGTATGATACCAGTAAAGTCCCCCTAAGCCCACAATTCACCAATGTCCTCTAGGAGGAATTGGTATTACTAGACTAGTACATATTGGGATGCAGGTATGCAGGATAGTAATATAACTATATCCAATAGAGCACAATCTAATCTAAGTATAAAGTTGTGCAGTGCTGAAAAGCAAAAAAAATGCTCTGGTCATAAAGGGGGTAAAACCATCCAGAGGTCAAGTGGTTAATGTTGTATATTTTACAATATTTTATGTACACTGCTCAAAAAAATGAAAGGAACACTTTTTAATCAGAGTGCAACATCAAGTCAATAAAACTCCTGGGATATTGATCTGGTCAGTTAAGTAGCAGAGGGGGTTGTTAATCAGTTTCAGTTGCTTTGGTGTTAAAGAAATTAACAACAAGCGCACTAGATGGGCAACAATGAGATGACCCACAAAACAGAAATGGTTTTACAGGTGGAGGTCAGAGAATTTTTTTTCCCTACTCATCTTTTCTGAGTGTTTTTCACTAGTTTTGCATTTGGCTGGGGTCAGTGTCACTACCGGTAGCATGAGGCCATACCTGGACCCTATAGAGGGGGTCAGTGTCACTACCCGTAGCATGAGGTGATACCTGGACCCTATAGAGGGGGTCAGTGTCACTACCCGTAGCATGAGGCCATACCTGGACCCTATAGAGGGGGTCAGTGTCACTACCCGTAGCATGAGGCCATACCTGGACCCTATAGAGGGGGTCAGTGTCACTACCCGTAGCATGAGGTGATACCTGGACCCTATAGAGGTGGGTCAGTGTCACTACCGGTAGCATGAGGCCATACCTGGACCCTATAGAGGGGGTCAGTGTCACTACCGGTAGCATGAGGCGATACCTGGACCCTATAGAGGGGGGTCAGTGTCACTATTGGTAGCATGAGGCCATACCTGGACCCTATAGAGGTTGCACAGGCAGTCCCAGGATGGCATCAATTGTTATTGCCAGAAGGTTTGCTGTGTCTCCCAGCACAGTCTCAAGAACATGGAGGAGATTCCAGGAGACAGGCAGTTACTCTAGGAGAGCTGGACAGGGCCGTAGAAGGTCCTTAACCCATCAGCAGGACCGGTATCTGCTCCTTTGTGCAAGGAGGAACAGGATGAACACTGCCAGAGCCCTACAAAATGACCTCAAGCAGCCACTGGTGTGAATGTGTCTGACCAAACAATCAGAAACAGACTTCATGAGGGTGGCCTGAGGGCCTGATGTCCTCTAGTGGGCCCTGTCCTCACTGCCCGGCACTGTGGTGCTCAATTGGCATTTGCCATTGAACACCAGAATTGGCAGCTCCACCACTGGCACCCTGTGCTTTTCACAGATGAGAGCAGAGTTCACCCTGAGCACATGTGACAGACGTGAAAGGGTCTGGAGAAGCCGTGAAGAATGTTATGCTGCCTGTAACATCTTCAGCATGACCAGTTTGGTCGTGGGTCAGTGATGGTCTGGGGAGGGAAATCCATGGAGGGACGCACAGACCTCTACAGGGTAGACAATGGCACCCTGACTGCCATTAGGTATCCGGATGAAATCCTTGGACCCATTGTCAGACCCTACACTGGAGCAGTGGGTCCTGGGTTCCTCCTGGTACACAACAATGCCCGGCCTCATGTGGTGAGAGTATAAAGCCAGTTCCTGGAGAATAAAGGAATTGATACCATTGAATGGCCCCTATGTTCCTGACCTAAATACAATAAAACAGCTCTGGGACATTATGTTTTGGTCCATCCGACACCACCAGGTTGCACCTCAGTCTGTTCAGGAGCTCAGTGATGCCCTGGTCCAGATCTGGAGGGCAATACCCCAGGACACCGTCTCAGGAGCATGCCCTGACGTTATCAGGCATGCATACAAGCACGTGGGGACCATGCAAACTACTCAGGACCATTCTGAGTTGAAATTTCAGCAAAATGGACTAGCCTGCTGCATTATTTTTTCACTTTGATTTTCAGGGTGTCTTTGAATTCAGCCCTCTGTAGGGTGATAATTTTCATTTCCATCAAACGATGTGGCATCCATTCCTTCCTAACACATTACCCTGTCCATACCAGTATACATCCTAACACACTACCCAGTCCATACCAGTATAAATCCTAACTCATTGCCCAGTCCATACCAGTATAGATCCTAACACATCACCCAGACCATACCAGTATAGATCCTAACACATTACCCAGTCCATACCAGCATAGATCCTAAAACATTATCCAGTCCATACCAGTATGAATCCTAACACATTACCTAGTCCATACCAGTATAGATCCTAACACATTACCCAGTCCATACCAGTATAGATCCTAACACATGCCCAGTCCATACCAGTATAAATCCTAACACATTGCCCAGTCCATACCAGTATAGATCCTAACACATTACCCAGTCCATACCAGTATAAATCCTAACACATTACCCAGCCCATACCAGTATCAATCCTAACACATTACCCAGTGCATACCAGTATAAATCTTAACACATTACCCAGTCTACACCAGTATAGATACTAACACATTACCCAGTCCATACCAGTATAGATCCTAACATATTACCCAGTCCATACCAGTATCAATCCTAACACATTACCCAGTCCATACCAGTATAGATCCTAACACATTACCCAGTCCATAACAGTATAGATCCTAACACATTACCCAGTCCATACCAGTATAGATCCTAACACATGCCCAGTCCATACCAGTATAAATCCTAACACATTGCCCAGTCCATACCAGTATAGATCCTAACACATTACCCAGTCCATACCAGTATAAATCCTAACACATTACCCAGCCCATACCAGTATCAATCCTAACACATTACCCAGTGCATACCAGTATCAATCCTAACACATTACCCAGTCCATACCAGTATAGATCCTAACACATTACCCAGTCCATAACAGTATAGATCCTAACACATTACCCAGTCCATACCAGTATAGATCCTAACACATTACCCAGTCCATACCAGTATAGATCCTAACACATTACCCAGTCCATAACAGTATAGATCCTAACACATTACCCAGTCCATACCAGTATAGATCCTAACACATTACCCAGTCCATACCAGTATAGATCCTAACACATTACCCAGTCCATACCAGTATAGATATCCAGCATGAGATTTTTACCCAAGAGATCTGATGTGTTTTCTAAGTGTTCCTTTATTTATTTTTTTGTTGAGCAGTGTATATACAAAAAAAGTTAAAAGGTATAAAATATTTGTTTATGGTCTTAAAATCCTACCTAAAAAAAAAAGTTCATGTAATTTTTACGTACCGAAAACCATTTTACTTTCCATTAAATGGGTGTTTACATGTGTGTCCTGTGCTGTAAGTAATAATAGATTGTTCGGATTCCATGAATAGCGTTGTGTTGTCAGTCTACGGGAAAGGTGACTTTGCTGGTAACTATGAATACAATAGCGCTGTGTTCATAGACACCAACGTTTTTTTGTTCTGTGACGTACTTCTTATTTTAAGGTGTAACTCAAATCCCCAAGCTCAAACCAAGTTTAGGATCCAGCATTACATAAAAAGCAACACCTCTCAATTGTAATCTATAAACAGCAAATTGCGTTTTCTGCCACCTGGACCGCGTCATCCATGGAAGAGCTTTCCCCATGTAGCACCCTACAGGTAGGTGCTAGATAAAATATAGTGTGCTTTGTCTGCTTAACAGCAGAGCCATGATTTCTTTCAGGCAGGTAGGGTGTCATGGCTCCCACTTGTGTCTGCTGAGAGGGGAGTCTCCCCACTGGCCATTGGGCAGTGGAGGAAACCCAATCAGAGACCCATTCAGGCTTGTAACTACCGCAGAAGGCAGATTCTGCCGCAGAGGATTCTGGGAGTGGGTATAAGTTTGAGGGGAGTGCATGACTCATTGTCTTTGGAGGGAAGCAGAGTCCCAGGAGGGGGAGTACGGCTGTCTCTCCTCCTGTCAGAGGAAGCGGATGTCTCGGGGTGCTGCCTGAGAGTCTAGAGGGTGCTGAGTTGAGCTGAAGGGGATCCGGTGTGCTGAGAACCAGCAGAGAGAGAGAGGGGTCCAGTCCCAGGAAAGCCTACACAGGTCGTGAGAACTGAGGATTGCTCCTGGGGGTCTGCCTAGTGTCAGTAGGGGATCACTCCGGAGAAGGTTCTGGGATCCAAGAGTCAGCTAGCTGTGAAAGGGGGTGATTGGTCAGAGGACCCTGAAGTTAGAGGGGGTACCTAGTCAGAGGGCCCTGAAGTGTTAAAGGGGGCGCCTGCAGTTTGGGCCCTGAAGAGTCAGTATACAGTGTGGAGTGTACCAGTTGATAGTTGCAGCAGCACAGGAATTTACCAAGAGCTACCTCAAGCCAGCGTAGGGCCGGAGGGAGCTATTCAGTGACTTTTGAGTCAAGCAGTGTCAGAAGTCCAATATTCTACAGTCCTGGATCTTCTGAACTAAGGTCGAGGTTCCAGCTCAGTTTTCAGTGTTACATGACTTTCAAGCATCAAGAAGCGTTGGCTAGCGTCAAGACAGCGCTAAGAAGCACATTTTTGCTAAAAAGTCCCAAAAGTGTACCTAGTTGAGCCAGAGGAGTATCCCACTCATTCCCTTCTCCCATCCCCTAAAATACAATAAAACAACCAAACAAAGATTCCGGAATTGTCATTGTCAGTGCTCACACCTGGGGTCACAGCTCACATGGGCTGGAGAGGTAACCGGTAACAATGGCAGACTCAATGCTTGAAAAACCTGCTACACCCACATATCTGCTCTTCAGGTACAAGCAGTGCACATATATTAGGGTCTATAGAGATGCTATACACGGGGCCGCTGATAAGACAGTAAAGCCAGCCCTCCTATACTGAGCCCGGGCCCCATCAGTTCAAAAGGGGGGCCTGGGCTCCTGCCACGGTGGGGGCGGCTGTACTGCCTGTTTTGCTGACATCAAAACACTCTTGTGGCTCGCCATGCAGCGCTGCTGCCTTCTCCTCCTCTCCCTTCCTCTGGCTACGCTGCAGGGGGATCCATTCAAGTATTTGTGCCCCCCAACCCCCGGCTGGCCCAAGGCCCGGGCACCAGATGAACAGGAGGTTTGGCTGTACTGTCTTATTGCAGACACTGATTGTCTTCTGCCTCCCCCTGTAGCACTGCCAGCTTCTCTTCTTCTTCCCCCCTTCAGATGCACTGCAGGGAGATTGGTTCTAGCACATGTGCCCCTTCCATCTGCTGTCCGGGCCCCCCCTGTGTGTCCCTTTCCCCCACAGCACTTCCGGCTTCTCTCCTCTCCTGCCGGCACACAGAGGGATGTTTCAGAATGGAAAGCGGGGGAAGGGACCAGTAAAAATGTAATTTACTGGTCCCTTCCTTTCCTGAATGAACACAGTGAGTGATTGGTAATACTCCTGTGTTCATTCATTACTAAAACATAGTACGCTGTGTTTACTATGCTTCAGCTTGGGAAATAACAGGAGGTCTTGGAGTGCTTCCTATTTATTCAACTGTGCAGCTGAGGCTACAGAGAAAGGGATTGGTTCTAGAACATGCGCCCCTTCTATCTGCTCTACAGCCTCCCCCCCCCCTGTGTTCCCCTTTACCCTGCCGCATTTCGGGGTCCAAAAATACCCTCCTTCATCAGGACTTGAGATTGAAAACTGTCAGGAAGGACAATATCCTGTGCATAGGCACAGGCCAACACATATTCCTTTACATGCACTTAGGAAATGTGCACGTGTTAATGCATGCACGCACGCGCACATCTTTTGCTTGCATTGGCGCCAAGCTGACTAGTTAAACTGAGCCTGTGCTATGCTTCAGTGCTGTCTTGTCTACAGCATTCCTATGCATACCCGCACACTGTTACTCTGCATCTGGCTACTGTTACCGACCCGGCTTGTCTAGACCACTCCTGAACTCCACCTGCACCGACCACGGCTTGCCTCTGACCAGGCTTCTGCCTGTGCCCCCTGCTGCTGCTCCACAGATCTGTTACTGACTCAGCCTGTTTCCCAACCTCGCTTCTGCCTGTGCCCCCTGCTGCTGCTCCACAGATCTGTTACTTACTCAGCCTGTTTCCCAACCTCGCTTCTGCTGGTGCCCCTAGCTGCTGCCTCACGGATCTGTTACTGACTCAGCCTGTATCCGGACCTCGCTTCTGCTGGTGCCCCTAGCTGCTGCCTCACAGATCTGTTACTGACTCAGCCCTTTATCCTGACCTCGCTCCTGCTTGTGCCTCTTGCTGCTGCCCCACAGATCTGTTACTGACTCAGCCTGTATCCTGACCTCACTTTTGCTTGTGCCCCTTGCTGCTGCCCAACAGATCTGTAACTGACTCCGTCTGTGACCTAACCTCGCTTCTGCTTGTGCCCCTTGCTGCTGCCCCACAGATCTGTTACTGACTCAGCCTGTATCCTGACCTTGCTCCTGCTTGTGCCCCTTGCTGCTGCCCCACAGATCTGTTACTGATTTAGCCTGTATCCTGACCTCACATTTGCTTGTGCCCCTTGCTGCTGCCCCACAGATCTGTTACTGACTCAGCCTGTGACCTAACCTCGCTTCTGCTTGTGCCCCTTGCTTCTGCTCCACAGATCTGTTATGAACTCAGCCTGTATCCTGACCTCGCTCCTGCTTGTGCTCCTTGCTGATCCACAAATCTGTTACTGACTCAGCCTTTATCCTGACCTTGTTTCTGCTTGTGCCCCCCTGCTGCTGCTCCACAGATCTGTTACTGACTCGGCCTGTATCCTGACCTCACTTCTGCTTGTGCCCCCCTACTGCTGCTCCACAGATCTGTTACTGACTTGGCCTGTATCCTGACTTCTCTCCTGCCTACACATCTGCACCTGACATGTCTGCCTGTGTATGACCTGGTTCATCTGACTCAGCCTCTGTCCCCATCGCTGCTTGACTGTCTGCTGCGAGCCACTGCCTATATTCCTCTAGCACCACTCACCTCCTGTCTGCTACCAGCCTGTACCTGTCTGCTGTCACCAGTGCCAGCCTGCTTCCGTTCACTGGTGTCCATATGGCACTCCTGCTCCTCTGTGGTCTACTGACGGTCTTCACCTGCTTGATCCAGAGAGTCCATCCAACCCTGCTGCTAGCAAGACCAACAGGCACTCGTGTCACTCCTGCGTCTCCTGTCTGCTCTATCAGGGGCCTTAAGTCAGAGGTGTAAGAGAGGCCTTCCTCATCGTGTCAGGCTTCTTCTACCAGGTATGTGACAAAAACAATGTAAATGAACTAGAAGTAACTTGGACTCCTAATGGTATTTCTCTCAGTGTGATTACATGCTCCGGTCTTGTTAGCTGCAGGTTTCCAATCTGAAACCCTGATGAAGGGAGGGCATTTTTGGACTGAAACATGTTGGTTGCCCCCCCCCGTCTTTTATTGGAATAAAGTCATATCTAGACTGTTAGCACTGTTCAATTACCACTTCTGTTACATTATACTACAAGCTAGGGAAACCGTGGAGATCCTGTAGGGTGCCGTCTGCCCAGGAACTAGATTATTTACAATAACAACACTTGCCTATGGGGCACTTCAAATCCCCCCACCTCCTGACCAAGTAAATTTTCAGCTTTCAGCGCTGTCCCACTTTGAATGACAATTGCATGGTCATGCAACACTGTACTCATATGACATTTTAATCATTTTTTTCACACAAATAGAGCTTTCTTTTGATGGTTTTTGATCACCACTGGGGTTTTATTTTTTGCTAAACAAACGAAAATAGACGAAAATTTTGAAGAAAGAAAAAACATTTTTCATAGTTTTTTATACAATTTTGCAATCAGGTAATTTTTTTCCTTCACTGATGGGCACTGCTAGGTGGCACTGATGAGGACGCACTGGTGGGCACTGATGAGGCAGCACCAGTGGGCACTGATGAGGAGGCAAGACAAAACCAGAGAAAATTCCTAGCTCAACTCACCAACCAGTCTGCTTACCAACCGAATGAACCTGTCTTACAGTATGCGTTAAAACCAGGGGTTTAGTTAGCACACATTTGCAAACGCATGTGTAAGCTGCAAGGCCCCTTCAAGGCACCCTGTATTACCTGCAGTCCTAACCCTTCTAAATTTTTGAGATTCTCCATAGTGAAAGCACATGCATTCTAATGGATAGATAGAGGTGCAGGTGGGCCTGAAGGTAGCCCAATCCTCCTTAAAGGCACAGGGACACCCTGGACACACAGCACATAACACAATGGCAGCAAAGGTGTCCAGTGCGTCGCGCTCACCAATATTACATCACTAACAAACAAAATGGCCCCTGCCCCCCATCTATAACTGGCCTTCACAGCAAGGAGCACATGGAAGGGTAACGTATGCAAGACACATGCAGAGAAATTCCCAGCTCAACTCACCAACCAGTCTGCTTACCAACTGAATAAACCTGTCTAACAATATGCATTAAAAACAGGGGTTTAGTTAGCACACATTTGAAAACAACAAGAGAAGGGCGCACCGACCTTGTGCATTACCACTTAACCACTTTACCACCGGAGGATTTTCCTGCTAAAAGACCAGGGGGTTTTTTGCGATTTTTTACTGCGGGACTTTAACGGACAATTGTGCGGTCGTGCGACACTGTACCTAAACGAATTTCACATCCTTTTTTTTCCCACAAACAGAGCTTTCTTTTGGTGGTATTTGATCACCTGTGCGATTTTTTGATCACGCGCTATAAACAAAAAAAGAGCGTAATTTTTGCAAAAATAACAATATTTTTCACTTTTTTTTTATATGAAATTCCCCCCCAAAAAAATGTAAAAATCAAAATTTTTTAACATTTTCGGCCAATTTGTTTTACGCTACCTATGTTTGGTAAAAAAAAATCGCAAAAAGCGTATTTTGATTGGTTTGCGCAAAAGTTATCGCGTTTACTAACAAAGGGAAAGATTTTTGTCATTTTTGGTGTTTTTTTTTTTAACGAGTAATGGCGGCGATCTGCCATTTTTTTTGCGGTACTGCGACATTGCGGCGGACAGATCGGACCCTTGACTGACATTTTTGACACTTTTGGGGGTACCAGTGACATTACTGCAGTAATCAGTGCTATATATATGCACTGTTACTGCAAAAATGACACTGGCAGGGAAGGGGTTAACTGTATTTGACAGGGAGGGGTTAAGTGTGTCCTAGGGGCGTGCTTCTAACTGTAGTGGGACATTGCTATTGGTGTAAAAACAAAGATCAATGGTTCTACATAGTAGAACCGTCTGATCTTCATTTTTACACAGGGAGAACTGACAGGCGGCTTGTTTACATAAGCCGCTCTGTCTTTCTCCCGCTGTACCGGCGATCGTAGTGTGACCGGCGGACATCGGGTCCGCCAGTCACACTCCCGCACTCCTCCGTGAACGAGCCGAGGCGGGCGCGCGCTCGCCCGCTATTGGCTCTAGAAGGAGTGACAGGCGAGCGACGTAGACCTACGTCACTCCGCCTGGCCGGGGCCGACTGCCGCAGTAAATATACTGTGCGCAGTCGGCAAGTGGTTAAAAGTTTATTAAAATCAAAGAAGGGTAGCGTACAATATACTCACAAACGTAGGATATGAACAAGAATATAGGAAATGGGCACCGCTCGCTTCCAGGACACTTCTCTACTGCTGGACAGCGTAATGGCGTCCTCAAAACCTGATGTGGCTTACACGTTTTGAGGGAGGACGCTCTTCCTCAGAGCCAAAATTGCCCACCATGTACTCCTAGGAAGTTATATAGCCAGTGAGCACCGCCCACACCACCGCCCCCGCTCTTGGAGGGGAAAAAGGTCACCCCAGTTGATTTTCTCCTACACCTGTCCCTGACCTTTTGCCTCACCCAGGGCAGGGGCGGGGTGGTGTGGGCAGTGCACACTGGCTATATAACTTCCTAGGAGTGCATTGTGGGTCAGTGGCAATTTTGGCTCTGAGGAAGAGCGTCCTCCCTCGAAATGTGTAAGCCACATCAGGTTTTGAGGACGCCATCACACTATCCAGCAGTAGAGAAGTGTCCTGCAAGCGAGCGGTGCCCATTTCCTACATGCTTGTTCATATCCTACGTTTGTGAGTATATTGTACGCTACCCGCTGGCTTACACGTTTCGAGGGAGGGCACTCTTCCTCAGAGTCAAAATTGCCACTGACCCACCATGCACTCCTAGGAAGTTATATAGCCAGTGTGCACCGTCCACACCACCCCGCCCCCGCCCCTGCCCTGGAAGGGGCAAAAGGTCAGGGACAGGTGTAGGAGAAAACCAACTGGGGTGACCTTTTTCCCCTCCAAGAGTGGGGGCGGGGTGGTGTGGGCGGTGCTCACTGGCTATATAACTTCCTAGGAGTACATGGTGGGCAATTTTGGCTCTGAGAAAGAGCGTCCTCCCTCGAAACGTGTAATCCACATCAGGTTTTGAGGACGCCATCACGCTATCCAGCAGTAGAGAAGTGTCCTGGAAGCGAGCGGTGCCCATTTCCTACATGCTTGTTCATATCCTACGTTTGTGAGTATATTGTACGCTACTCTTCTTGGATTTTAATAAACTTTTAAGTGGTAATGCACAAGGTCGGTGTGCCCTTCTCTTGTTGTTTTTCTTGTAGTGCCCTCACAGTATGGTTTACCCAAAAGAATGAATTGGGTTGCAGCGCACATACAGTATGCAAGGGCTGCCCAGGGCCACGTTGGAGGAGAGATCACTGGATCTGCTCTCCGGCCTATACCGAAGGGTCCAGGAAGGTGTCACAGTTAGTTGAAGTTCTCTGTGGTCCCCAGGTCAGTGTTGCATGTTTAACTGACAGATCCTGGACGAGCTTGGAACATATCTGTGGAACAAAGACAAAAAAATACATCAATGTAAAGTGGAAGAACCCATACCCCCCTTCTCTATCACTTTGGGCCTCCAGAGATGAGGAACTAAATGAAATGGAAGATTTGGACCTCTCCTCTCATAACCAATATGAAGCCAACTCTAAAACGTAATACCACTGGAATGCTTTTAAATATTCTAAAGAAGAAAAATCCTTATTTCTGTCCTTTACCTGAATCCACTTCCTCTCAGTCCTGGATGCCCGGCAAACCCTCTCATACCCCCCCTTTTTTTTTTCTTCTTTCTACTCTCCCCACCCCCCCCCCCCTTTTACACCCACTTCCCCTCCCACCATTTGTATACAGTGCATCCGGAAAGTATTCACAGCGCTTCACTTTTTCCACATTTTGTTATGTTACAGCCTTATTCCAAAATGAATTAAATTCATTATTTTCCTCAAAATTCTACAAACAATCCCCCATAATGACAATGTGAGAGAAGTTTGTTTGAAATCTTTGCATATTTATTAAAAATAAAAAACATAAGTATTCACACCCTTTCCCATGACACTCAGACTTGAGCTCAGGTGCATCCTGTTTCCGCTGATCATCCTTGAGATGTTTCTACAACTTGATTGGAGTTCACCTGTGGTAAATTCAGTTGATTGGACATGATTTGGAAAGGCACACGTCTGTCCATATAAAGTCCCACAGTTAACAGTGCATGTCAGAGCACAAACCAAGCCATGAAGGAATTGTCTGTAGACCTCTGAGACAGGATTGTAATGAGTAAAAAAACAGGGAAGGGTACAGAAACATTTCTGCAGCATTGAAGGTCTCAATGAGCACAGTGGCCTCCATCATACGTAATTGAAAGAAGTTTGGAACCACCAGGACTATTCCTAGAGCGGACCGCCCGGCCAAACAGAGCGATCAGGGAAAAGACCTTAGTCAGGGAGGTGCCCAAGAACCCGATGGTCACTCTGACAGAGCTCCAGCGTTTCTCTGTGGAGAGAGGAGAACTTTCCAGAAGAACAACCATCTCTGCAGCTCTCCACCAATCAGGCCTGTATGGGTGTGGCCAGACGGAAGCCACTCCTCAGTAAAAGGCACATGACAGCCCGCCTGGAGTTTACCAAAAGGCACCTGAAGGACTCTCAGACCATGAGAAACAAAATTCTCTGCTCTGATGAAACAAAGATTGAACTCTTTGGCCTGAATGGCAAGCGTCATGTCTGGAGGAAACCAGGCGCCGCTCATCAACTTGCCAATACCATCCCTACTGTGAAGCATGGTGGTGGCAGCATCATACTGTGGGGATGTCTTTCAGCAGCAGGAACTGGGAGACTAGTCAGGATCGAGGGAAAGATGAATGCAGCAATGTACAGAGACATCCTTGATGAGAACCTGCTCCAGAGCGCTCTGGACCTCAGACCGGGGTGAAGGTTCATCTTCCAACAGGACAACGACCCTAAGCACACAGCCAAGATAACAAAGGAGTGGCTATGGGACAACTCCATGAATGTCCTTGAGTGGCCCAGCCAGAGCCCAGACTTGAACCCGATTGAACATCTCTGGAGAGATCTGAAAATGACTGTGCACCGACCCTCCCCCATCCAACCTGAAGGAGCTTGAGAGGTCCTGCAAAGAAGAATGGGAGAAACTGCCCAAAAATAGGAGTGCCAAGCTTGTAGCATCATACTCAGAAATACTGGAGGCTGTAATTGGTGCCAAAGGAGCTTCACCAAAGTATTGAGGAAAGGGTGTGAATACTTATGCACATGGGATTTATTTATTTATTTATTTATTTATTTTAAATTTGCAAAGATTTCATACAAACTTCTTTCACGTTGTCATTATGGGGGATTGTTTTGTAGAATTTTTAGGAAAATAATGAATTTAATCCATTTTGGAATAAGGCTGTAACATAACAAAATGTGGAAGAAGTGAAGTGCTGTGAATACTTTCCGGATGCTCTGTATAATTAAAATAAAAATGAGTATTCATTACCTTTTTTACATTTGTTCCTTGTCTTGTCTACATACGATGTCTGCCTTCACTATTCCCTGGGGAATTCCTAACACTCCCTGTGGTTTATCTCCCCTTTGAGGATTCAATGGCTTATCAAGCCTTTCCCCCTCCAAGTATTATTTGGTCAGAGAACTGATTGATAAAACACGGCTTCTTCTCTTTTTTTTCTATACTGTTGTTAGTTTGTATACATATTAACCACTTTAACCACTTGCCGACCGCCGCATGACTATTTACGGCGGCGGTCAGCCCCTCACAGGCAAAGCGATGTAGGTCTACGTCGCTAGCCTGTAAGGGTTTTGGGAGCGAGTGCGCGCCGCCGGAGGCACGCTCCCGCTCCTGCGCGGTCACAGACCCCCCCTGCGCGTGTGCCCGGCGGACCCGATGTCTGCCGGGCACTCGCGATCTTCCGTTACATCGGGAGAAAGGCAGGCGGCTGATGTAAACAAAGCCGCCTGTCATTCTCCCCTGTGTAAGAATGGTGATCACACGGTTCTACTATGTAGGACCGTTGATCTTTGTTCTCACACTAGTAGCCACAGCCAATCCTAGTTAGAAACACGCCCCTAGGGACACACTTAACCCCTCCCTCTCCAATAAAGTTAACCCCTTCCCTGCCAGTGTTATTTTTACAGTAACAGTGCATATGTATAGCACTGATTACTGTAGTAATGTCACTGGTACCCCCAAAAGTGTCAAAAATGTCAGTTAGGGGTCCGATCTGTCCGCCGCAATGTCGCAGTCCCGCAAAAAAAATCGCAGATCGCCACCATTACGCATTAAAAAAACCAATAAAAATGACATAAATCATTCCCGTAGTTAGTAAACGCAATAACTTTTGCGCAAACCAATTAAAATACGCTTTTTGCGATTTTTTTTTTTTTTACCAAACATATGGTAAAAAAAATTGGCCTAAAATGTAAAAAAATTTTGATTTTTACATTTTTTTGGGGGGAATTTCATATAAAAAAATGTGAAAAATATTGTTATTTTTGCAAAATTGACGCTCTTTTTTTGTTTATAGCGCAAAAAGTAAAAATCGCACAGGTGATCAAATACCACCAAAAGAAAGCTCTGTTTGTGGGAAAAAAGGACGTCAAATTCGTTTAGGTACAGCGTCGCACGACCGCGCAATTGTCCGTTAAAGTCACGCAGTAAAAAATCGCGAAAAACCCCCTGGTCAGGAAGGGGGTAAAATCTTCCGGGGCTTAAGTGGTTAACCACTTTAAGACTGGAAGGATTTGCCCCCTTCCTGACCAGGTCCTATTTTGCGATTCGGCACTACGTTACTTTAACAGGCAATTGCGCGGTCGTGCGACGCTGTACCCAAATAAAATTGATGTCCTTTTTTTCCCTCAAATAGAACTTTCTTTTGGTGGTATTTGATCACCTGTGCGATTTTTATGTTTTGCTCTATAAACAAAAAAAATAGCGACGATTTTGAAATAAAAAAACAATATTTTTCACGTTCTGCTATATAACATTTTCCCCCCAAAAAAATGTAAAAATCAAAATTTTTCATCATTTTAGGCCAATTTGTTTTCTACTACATATTTTTGGTAAAAAAAAAAAAAATCGCAATAAGCATATTTTGATTGATTGATTTGTTCCTCTCTGTACAACATATTACATATTGTGAGTTTTTAATTCTTTGGCTAAACAATTTGAACCACTTAAGCCCCGGAGGATTTGGCTGCTCAAAGACCAGGGCTTATTTTGCGATTCGGCACTGCGTGACTTTAACGGACAATTGCGCGGTCGTGCTTTTTTTCCCATAAACAGAGCTTTCATTTGGTGGTATTTGATCACCTGTGCAATTTTTACTTTTTGCACTATAAACAAAAAAAGAGCGACAATTTTGAAAAAATAACAATATTTTTCACATTTTTTTTAAATGAAATTCCCCAAAAAAATGTAAAAATCTAAATTTTTTAACATTTTAGGCCAATTTGTTTTCTGCTACATATTTTTGGTAAAAAAAAAATCGCAATGGGCGTATTTTGATTGGTTTGCGCAAAAGTTATTGCGTTTACTAACTAAGGGAAAGATTTATGTAATTTTTATTGTTTTTATTTTTAACGAGTAATGGCGGCGATCTGCAATTTTTTTTTTTGCGGGACTGCGACATTGCGGCGGACAGATCGGACCCCTGACTAAAATTTTTGACACTTTTTGGGGGTACCAGTGACATTACTACAGTAATCAGTGCTAAAAATATGCACTGTCACTGTACTAATGACACTGGCAGGAAAGGGGTTAACTTTATTAGAGATCCAGGGGTTAAGTGTGTCCTTAGGGGCGTGCTTCTAACTGTAGAGGGGCGTGGCTTTTTATGTAACCACAGAGATATACGATCCTACATAGAAGGATCGTATGATCTCTGCAGTTACATCAGGGAGAATGACAGACGGTTGTGTTTACATCAGCCGCCTGCCTTTCTCCCTCTCCAGTGGGAGATCGCGAGTGACCGGCGGACATCGGAGCCGCCGGTCACTCACGTGGGGACCTCAGTGAACGAGTGGGGGCGGGAGCACGCCTCCGGTGGCGCGCGCTCGCCCCCTACAGGCACCTGGGCAAGCGACGTAGTACTAACTCACTTTCCCCAGGAGGGGCTGACTGCCGCAGTAAATGTACTTGCGGCGGTTGGTGTGGTTAAAAAATATATAAATGGAAAAATAAAAAATAAAAAGAACCTCCTATGCTCACAATTGGAGTAAAAAAATATATATTTCCCTATAAAAAATACTGGGACAAGCAAAATGCCCCTCTTCTGATCTACAAGACCCTTCTACATTTGTCCAACTGAGACTATTCTTGTCCAAAATCATGAGAAGAGACGCCTGAGAGGGGACATGATAGCAATTTATAAATATCTCAATGGGGATCTAAGCTTAGAAAATAAGCTGTTCAGTTAAAGGGATTGCATGAGGACTCGGGGGCATACAATGCGATTAGAGGAGAAGCGTTTTAACCTCAGGCAACGAGGGGGGTTCTTTACTGTTAGGGCTACAAGATTGTGGAATTCTCTACCACAAGAGGTGGTTTCTACGGGAAGTATGGTGGCTTTCAAAAGACTCTTAGACTTACATCTCAAGGATCAGAACATTCAGGGTTATGAGAGATGATTACAGCCACACACACCTACACAGGTTGAACTGGATGGACTATTGTCTTTATTCAACCTCACCTACTATGTAACTATGTAACTATGTAAAAGTCACCCCACTTTGAGGGATGATGTACCATACTGGAACAGACAAACTCAACCAAGATCTGCGGAAAGATTGAAGATTCTTCAGAGAACTACTACTAGATGTCTCTGACAAATACCTTCATGTTTGTATGAGGCTTAAAGTACACCTAAACCCGATCCCAATGCTCATATAAGCGCTATCGTGGTTCAAAGCCAGTTTTAATATTTTTAAACCTTCATGCTTCTTCATAACAATTGCTGATGATCCCGCCAATCTAGTCATTGTGCAGGCACTTCCCTATTATACACCCTGTCCCTATCTACCTTTTTTTCTCATATGTTGTCACTTCAGGCACGACTACGAACCATGGAGCCCCATAGCAAAAACGTTACCTTAAGATGTCCTTTAATAAATCAATCCCCCCCACACACACACACGAGTACAGCCCCCCTTCAATAGCATTTACCTTCCTCACAGATCCAATTATCTTTCCTTCGACAAAAACTCAGACGGCCGTATTTTATAATGTGCCCGTTCATTGCAACCCCATTCATTCCTATAGGTAAGCCATACTTATGGTGACCTCCAGAGCAGGGGCGTAACTACAGGGGTTGCAGGGGTTGCAACTGCAACCGGGCCCCATGCTCCAGGCCTGTGTGGCTCCCCTGTACACCTGGATAGGAGGGGCGGCGGGGGTCAGCATGTAGAGAAATCACTGTCCTCCTTTTTCCTCCTGTAGCTGCAGGAGGAAAATGGAGGAGATTGGTTCCTCTGTATGCTGCCCCCGCCGCCCCTCCTATCCACTTCACTTGTGTTCTGCTGTCTCTGGGCCCCTGTGTGCTCCCCTGGTCCCCCCCCTACTGTGATGCCCCCGCCACTCCCCCTATCCAGTTCACTTGTGTTCTGCTGTCTCTGGGCCCCTGTGTGCTCCCCTGGCCCCCCCCCCTACTGTGCTGCCCCCGCCACTCCTCCTATCCAGTTCACTTGTGTTCTGCTGCCTCTGGGCCCCTGTGTCCCCCCCTGGTCCCCCCTCCTTACTATGCTGCCCCCCTCCCCACTGTGCTCCCTCCCCTCTCCTGCCGGCTTCTGCAGGGGATGTCACAATAGAGAACCAGGAAGAGGTCGGTAAATATGTAATTTACCAGCTCCTTCCTTTTCTGAATGGACAGAGTCATAGTCAGTCACATTGTAATAAAATAAAATGATAAAAAATATTACAATTAAATACCAAAAAATAAAAACAACTGACACCAGTGGGTGAACTTCCAGGATCGCAAAGATCACACTTGTAACAGGGCCCTGGCATTCCACCACCGTGGGGAGGCCCCAAGATGGCAGGAAGGGGGCCCACTGATGAACTTATGAAAGGGTCCCGTAATAAAGGGCCCCGCAACGAGGTTAAAGGGCCCCAGGATCAGTGGTAAGAGCCCCAGGCTTGAAGGGAAGAGCCCCGGCCAGGGGTCCGGGGGGCTCTTCATGGTTTCTTGCACCGGGGCCCTGAAGGTTCTAGTTACGCCTCTGCTCCAGGTTGCCCTCACAGTATGGTTTACCCAAAATAATGAATGGGGTTGCAGCGCACATACAGTATGCAGGGGCTGCCCAGGGCCGCGTTGGAGGAGAGATCACTGGATCTGGGAAAAAGGCAAATATCCAAGGCTGCCCCTTTTTATACTACGCATGCAAATTATAACCCATTTATTCCTATGGGTAATACATATTCATGGCAGCCTCCAGTGGGCTTCGGAGGATGGCTTACCCATAGGAATGAGTAGGGTTGCAGCACACATTTACAGTGTGAGGGGAAGCTACCGGGGACCTTGTTGAAGGAATCCCAGGAGGGCTGAACTCAGAGGGTGGGGTATTTATTACGGTGCATATAAATCCTGTTAATTAATTTCTCTTATTTGCTCCCTTTTGGTCATGTAAATATACCATTGAATGTGTTTTGTTCTATCTGTTCAATAAGTGCAAAAGAAATACCTGTTGATCCTTCCAGAAATGCAGAGCTGTCCTCTGCACGCTTCCTCTGTATTGTCAAGGAATCTAATTTACCTGCCCTCATTTTCTATCTCAGACTACAGAACAACGAGCCCCCATGTTGTGTATATGTGAACAGTGTGAGGGATTCAATAGTTTAGCAAAGGACATCAGGCAGTGCTGACACCATTCGGTCCATTAGGATGGTGTGTGCTGTCAGCCCACAACAAGTAATAAGGTGCTAAACACATGTCAGGAAAATCAACTGGCATTTCTGTACAGGGTCTTTAGAGGGATAAACATAGAGAAACATGCATGTATGTTATATGATAGAGATATACTTGTAGGCAGGTGCAGTTTACTTTCTCCACTGCAGATAGAGCTCCTCCGCAGCGGCTCTGCAGTTGGAGAGGAAGTCAAGAGAAATATGGATTCTCTATGGTTTTCTGGGTCACTGTGGAAGCATCCAATTGGATGCTGCCACCCCATGTGACTCTGGCAGCCATCTTTGGTCAGGCAGAGCCTATTTAAGGCCCTGGCTTCCAGGTTTGGCATGCATTTGCAAGCTGGTAGAGTAGGAACAGGCACTGCGTCTGTTGGGAGAATTACTAGCAGCAGGGAAAGGTTCTCCACCAGGACAGAAAGCATCAACTTCTCTAGACAGTTGGCCACATTCTTCCCCTCTCTACAGATGCTGTTCGATCGGTTGCACTCCGCACCCTACACGCTGCTGGAACTTTGAGTATTCCCGGTTGGGCCATCTTTACACTGGGTTATTTGTGAACTGTTTCTGCATTATTTCAATACAAGTTCTTTCATTGCACTGGGACTGAGTATGTTATTCCCGCAGCACCATGCTGCACCCCATCTACAATCTACATATGCTTTCTTTTTGCCTTGACTTACACTTTAAGGCCTGGTTCACACTTGAACGGCCCTTGCCACCCCTTCTAAAAGCGATCTATGGTGGACTGCTTTTCAGATGTCACTTGGCAGGTGGCTGGGAAGGGATATGTCACCCCCCCCCCGAAAAGTCTGCACCAGTGCGCCACAATTTGTAGCGCAGGTGGTTGTGGCGCAGCTCCACTCACTGTAATGGGATGTGTTTGGTGGCGGTACTGTCCATTAAAGACAATATGGGGTATCATTTTTGCTGCACTACCCCATGTAGTTGCCATTGTAGGTTAAGGTGGACAGTTGGGGGGCAGTAAGACGACAACACCACATTAGCAGCCCATAGATGGGTAATTTTCATTTTTTATTCAACCAGGGAGACTTCCCTGCTGTCAGAATACCTGATCGGGGCTGCCAGCTATAGACCGCGGCACAGACTGAGTGGGGAAAATCCATCAGGCTGGTTGTACAGATCAGTAGATGGACTTCTGTACAACCAGCCTGCCCATACATGATTCAAAAATAGACCAATTACTGCTGAACCAGCCACATTGTGGTCCTTGTATGGCCACCTTAAGCTGGCCATAGATGGGTAGAACTTTGAATGAACATTCTTGGGAAGAGAAGCTTCTAAGAAATTGTCTTTGTATTTGTAATCATTAGTGGGGTCAAATTGATGTTCCAGAAAATTTGAAGGAGCAGAGATGGTTGGAAAACTTTTCTGGAACAAACAAGTTTCTAACAGTGTACAGTGTATGTAGTTTTCATTTAGTAATGTCCATTCATTCTAAAATCAGATGTTAAAAGCAAACAAATACTCTTGAACGACAAAAGAATGTTCTGAGAATTTTCATACAAATCTTTTCCAAGAATTTTCCCAATCATTTTTTTTGGAAATTCTGGTCAGTTTAAAAGGTAAAACTATCCCAAAGGCCTATCTATGGATGTCTCCATGGATGCCTCTATGGATGTCTCTATGGATGTCTCTTATGGATGTCTCTTATGGATGTCTCTTATGGATGTCTCTTATGGATGTCTCTATGGATGTCTCTTATGGATGTCTCTATGGATGTCTCCATGGATGTCTCTATGGATGTCTCCATGGATGTCTCCATGGATGTCTCTATGGATGTCTCCATGGATGTCTCCATGGATGTCTCTATAGATGTTTCCATGGATGTCTCTATGGCTGTTTCCATGGATGTCTTCATGGATGTCTCTATGGATGTCTCTATGGATGTCTTCATGGATGTCTTCATGGCTGTCTCTATAGATGTCTCTATGATGTCTCCATGGATGTCTCTATGGCTGTTTCCATGGATGTCTCCATGGATGTCTCTATGGATGTCTCTTATGGATGTCTCTATGGATGTCTCCATGGATGTCTCCATGGATGTCTCTTATGGATGCCTCTATGGATGTCTCTATGGATGTCTCTATAGATGTCTCTATGATGTCTCCATGGATGTCTCTATGGATGTCTCTTATGGATGTCTCTATGGATGTCTCTATGGATGTCTCTTATGGATGTCTCTTATGGATGTCTCTATGGATGTCTCCATGGATGTCTCTTATGGATGTCTCCATGGATGTCTCTATGGATGTCTCCATGGATGTCTCTATGGATGTCTCTATAGATGTCTCTATGGATGTCTCTATGGATGTCTCTATAGATGTCTCTATGGATGTCTCTATGGATGTCTCCATGGATGTCTCCATGGATGTCCCTATGAATGTCTCCATGGATGTCTCTATGGATGTCTCTATGGATGTCTCTATGGATGTCTCTATTGATGTCTCTATTGATGTCTCCATGGATGTCTCTATGGATGTCTCTATGGATGTTTCTATGAATGTCTCTATGGTTGATGCGTACGTACAATGGGTGCATTCTACAAAAAATAAAAGCTCTATTGTTATGTGATAGGAGTGAGGAATTGTTATGGTGATGCCCTGAGCTCACACATTCCTGTATGTTTACAATCAGTCTTATATTCTAAGATCTAGAATGAAGACCTTGGGAACAGGTTCTACAGCTTCTATGGAAAAAGTCCTGTACAGTCATTTACAGGAACCCCCTGAGGGTACGAGAGAGAGAGAGAGAGAGAGAGCCGCCTGCAAAGTCATGGTCCCCGGTCATGAACAGCGAGAATTTACATACCGTACTGTATTCTGTGCATTGCTACAGCTGTGCACTGCTTACTACACAGATAACCACTAGAGGGAGACTCTACTGATCTCTGTATGGTACACAATCATGAAAATATGGAACAGTAAAAATGTAGAAGTCTAATAGTAAAGTCAAGTTTTTGAATTTGGGTATCCTCCCATAAATCCTAATAGATTGTAAGCTCTTCTACCTTCTGTATCCTCCCTTATATAATAATAGATTGTAAGCTCTTTCACCTTCTGTATCCTCCCTTATATCCTAATAGATTGTAAGCTCTTCTATCACCTGTATCCCTCCTTATATCTTACTATATTATAAGCTCTTCCACCTTCTGTATACTCCCTTATATCCTAATAGATTGTAAGCTCTTCTACCTTCTGTATCCTCCCTTATACGCTAATAGATAGCAAGTTCTTCTACCTTCTGTATTCTCCTTTATACTCGAATAGATAGTAAGCTCTTCCACCTTCTCTATCTTCCTATCTATCCTAATAGATTGTAAGCTCTTCTGCTTTCTGTATCCTCCCTTATATCCTAATAGATTGTAAGCTCTTCTACCTTCTGTATCCTCCCTTATACCCTAATAGATTGTAATCTTTTCCACCTAATGTATACTTCCATATATACTAATAGAGTGTAAGCTCTTCTACCTTCTGTATCCTCCCTTATACGCTAATAGATTGTAAGCCCTTCTGCCTTCCGTATCTTCCTATATATCCTAAGAGATTGTAAGCTCTTCTACCTTCTGTATACTCCTTATATACTAATAGAGTGTAAGTTCCTTGTCCTTCTGTATCCTCTCTTATACCCTAATAGATTGTAAGCTCTTCTACCTTCTGTATCCTTCCTTAAACCCTAATAGATTGTAAGCTCTTCTACCTTCTGTATCCTCCCTTATACCCTAATAGATTGTAAGCTCTTCTACCTTCTGTATCCTCCCTTATACCCTAATAGATTGTAAGCTCTTCAACTTTCTTTATCCCTCCTTATACCCTAATAGATTGTAAGCTCTTCTACCGTCTGTATCCCTCCTTATACCCTAATAGATTGTAAGTTCTTCTACCTTCTGTATCCTCCCTTATACCCTAATAGATTGTAAGCTCTTCTACCTTCTGTATCCTCCCTTATACCCTAATCGACTGTAAGCTCTTCTCCCATTGTTGGCTCCTCTGCATCATTTCCTTTAAAGATCGTTCTTCCTTGTTACAGCTTCTTACCAGGACCGGACCTCTTTGAGGTCAACAAAATGCCTGGACTTCCTGGAGCAGAGAGTGGGACCAGAAGACCCAACATAAAAGTCAGACAGAGCTGTCCTTCATATACCTCATCCTGTAAGCAGGGCTGTATTTTGGCCTAGGCCAACAAGGCCCAGGCCTAGGGCGGCACTTTGCAGGGGGAAAGCAAAAAAGCTGCCCCCCCCTCCAACTGAGACTCTATTGGCCAGTGGTTGCTAGAGCTGCCCCTTATCCCCCCTCTCTCTCACCCCCCCCCCGCTCTCTCGCTCTTATCCCCCCTCTCTCTCTCATCCCCCCTCTCTCTCTCACCCCTCCTCTCTCTCTCTCACCCCTCCTCTCTCTCTCTCACCCCTCCTCTCTCTCACCCCTCTTCTCTCTCTCTCACCCTCCTCTGTGTCTCACCCCCTCCTCTCTCTCTCACCCCTCCCCTGTCTCTCACTCTCTCATCCCCCCTCTCACTCTCTCTCTCATCCCCCCTCACCCTCCCCTTCTCTCTCTCACTCACCCCCCCCCCCCCTCGTGAGATCTCAGGGGTTCATTCTGGGACTTGTAGTCCTTCAATTTTGGAGGGAGCCACATTCGTTAAGAAAGGAGTGGGGCAAATTTAAATAGGAGGGGGAGGGGGGTGCCCAATTTTAGTCTTGCCTAGGGCAGCACAAAACCAAAATACACCACTGCCTGCAAGTAATGCCCCCCCCCCCCCCTTTTCATCCTTTCCTCACCTGTGTGAACAGAACTTCCTTCCTAATCACTTTAAAGGTCTCCCCTGTGTTCCACCATCTTTTGTTTGGAGAACCCCTAGAACCTGCAGAAACAGAACACCTACCAGTCTTAGAATGGCCTGCGTTGTGAAGGGATAAATGCCAGATGTCTCCAATTTTAATTTCAGCGCCAAGATTCCTGTTGAGGAAATAGATAGAAGTCATTATATTCCGTATACGGAGCTACAGTTCATTGAGGGAACCATGAATGCCAACATGTACTGTGACATACTGAAGCAGAGCATGATCCCCTCCCCTCAGAAATTGGGCCACAGGGCAATATTCCAAAATTATAACGACCCCAAAAACATCTCCAAGATGACCACTGCCTTGCTAAAGAAGCTGAGGGTAAAGGTGATGGACTGGCCAAGCATGTCTCCAGACCTAAACCCTATTGAGCATCTGTGGGACATCCTCAAACAGAAGGTGGAGGAGCGCAAGGTCTCTAACATCCACCAGCTCTGTGATGTCATCAGAGAGGAGTGGAAGAGGACTCCAGTGACAACCTGTGAAGCTCTGGTGAACTCCATGCCCAAGAGGGTTAAGGCAGTGCTGGAAAATAATGGTGGCCACACAAAATATTGACACTTTGGACATTGCCACTTAGGGGTGTACTCACTTTTGTTGCCAGCGGTTTAGACATTAATGGCTGTGTGTTGAGTTATTTTGAGGGGACAGTAAATTTACACTGTTATACAAGCTGTACACTCACTACTTTACATTGTAGCAAAGTGTCATTTCTTCAGTGTTGTCACATGAAAAGATAGAATAAAATATTTACAAAAAATGTGAGGGGCGTACTTACTTTTGTGAGACACTGTATATATAACATTTCAGTGCCATACAAGATATACAAAAAAACTTAAATGGAAAAATATTAAAATAATAAACTGATAATCCCGAATAGTAGTGAAGAAGAAAATGCTTGTGCCAAACCGACCCTCTTGGTACAATCCCACCAAATCACCTAATGCAAAACTGCTTTGATTTTATGAAAAAATGTGATTAAAAACCGCTATAAAACCACATAGTGATAGTAACATAGTGACGGATGCGGCCTGGGCCCCGGAGTGTGGTCCACCTACAGACTGGAAGTGACACACCGGAATTTCCGTTTGACGCGTTTCATCATCAATACGTGACTTCCTCAGAAGCAGAAAGTTCCAGTGTGTATCCGTAACTTAAGTAAGTACCACCCCCTAAGCACCCGATGATTAATTAACATAAAAAAATAAGAAGAGGCAATTAGGGAGTACTAGCTTAGAAATGCGAGTATTCAGCCAAGCTGATTTTATACAAACCAGCAATTCCGAACAGTGCACATTGCACAATAGGGACATCTTGTGGGCACATTTATTATTGCAGTACCCACTACAATTCTCCGTCTAAATTCACTCTATCTAATACTGCATAGGTTAATTTCATAAGTGTAAGGGCAAAGTGATATCCATACCTTTATCATCCATACTTGCATAGGCTAATTTCGTATATTATATGAAAGATATACCGTTATCATGCCTACTTGGACTAAAAAGTACCAATTGTAAAGGATACTAAGCTTTCTACACTATTCTAATATAAACTTTAAGAGTAATCAGATTTATAAAATTGATATCACAAAAGGTGCCTAATAAAAAAAAAAAAAGTTTAACATGTTTTTATTTTTTTTAAATTTTATTTTGACTTAAATATACTGGGCACATACCGTATATACTCGAGTATAAGCCGACCCGAATATAAACCGAGGCACCTAATTTTACCACAAAAAACTGGGAAAACTTTTTGACTCGAGTATAAGCCTAGGGTGGGAAATGCAGCAGCTACTGGACCCAACTTGACCACCAGGAGACTCAAAACAAGGGCTGTGGGCATGGTACAGGAGATCCAAGGCTGTGGGCATGGCACAGGAGATGGTACAGGAGATGGTTCAGGCATGGCACAGGAGATGGTACAGGAATGGCACAGGAGATAGTACAGGCATGGCACAGGAGATAGTACAGGCATGGCACAGGAGATAGTACAGGCATGGCACAGGAGATGGTACAGGAGATGGTTCAGGCATGGCACAGGAGATGGTTCAGGCATGGCACAGGAGAGGGTACAGGCATGGCAGAGGAGATGGTACAGGCATGGCACAAGAGATGGTACAGGCATGGCACAAGAGATGGTACAGGCATGGCACAGGAGATGGTACAGGCATGGCACAGATGGTACAGGCATGGCACAGATATGGCACAGATGGTACAGGCATAGCACAGAAGATGGTACAGGCATGGCACAGGAGATGGTACAGGCATGGCACAGATGGTACAGGCATGGCACAGATGGTACAGGCATGGCACAGATTTGGCACAGATGGTACAGGAGGAGTCTCACTTACCTTTTCATCTTACATTTAGAAATGGCGGCGCCTGGCGCCAACACATAACTGCGCATGCGCCGTCTGCCCGGAAATAGCCGAACGTGTACGGGCTTTCGCGAGCGGCGGCGGCGCATGCGCACTGACCGGGGAAAAGGTAAGTGAGACCGTGACTCGAGTATAAGCCGAGGGGGGCTTTCTCAGCATGAAAAAACATGCTGAAAAACTTGGCTTATACTCGAGTATATACAGTATATCCCCTTCCTGCCCAGGCCAACTTTCAGCTTTCAGCGCTGTCACACTGTGAATGACAATTGCATGGTCAACACTGTACCCAAAATACATTTTTATTATTTTTTTCACACAAATAGAGCTTTCTTTTGGTGGTATTTAATCACCATTTTTTTTTTTTTTTTGCTAAATAAACCAAAAAAGATGGAAAATTTTGAAGAAAAAGAAAAACAGTTTTCATTGTTTGTTATAAAATTTTTACAAAAAGGAAATTTTTCTC
Source organism: Pelophylax lessonae (assembly GCF_965119305.1). Lineage (NCBI taxonomy): Eukaryota > Metazoa > Chordata > Amphibia > Anura > Ranidae > Pelophylax > Pelophylax lessonae. Next base: position 7,828,046 of record NC_138772.1, read on the forward strand.
CTTCATTTATGTGCACTGATGAGGTGGCACTGATGGTGCTCTGATAGGCTGCACTGTTAGATGATACTATTGGGCACTGATAGGTGGCACTGATAGGTGGCACTGATAGGTGGCACTACATGGTAGCTCAAATTCCTACTGCCCTTTCTCCTGTGACACACCCAACGGATGGAAGGAGTTCATATGAGGCATCATATCTTCTTACATCCTTATTAGTGGGAAGGATTGGCCTGGTAGAAAGGATATTCTAGTTAGAGATTCTCTGTGCATAATAACGGGAGATTCTGACATCATTATTCCCTCCTAGTAGAACCTCTAAATGACCCAATATTCACCTGTCACATTTTTTTAAATGTAGCTGTATTTTTCATGTTATTACCATAATCCACCGCCAAAATAACAACCCAAAATAAATTCTCCTGTCACTGACGATCGCAGCGATACCACATATGTGTATGTTAGTTGTTGTTTGTACCCGTAGTACAGCCCAGAAATAATATTGCACATTTTCCTTTTTTTTTCTATCCTACCTAAAACACACTGAAACTGGTACAAATCAACCACTTAAGCCCCGGAAGATTTTACCCCCTTCCTGACCAGGGCCTATTTTGCGATTCGGCACTGCGTAACTTTAACTGACAATTGCGCGGTCGTGCGACGCCGTACCCAAACGAAATTTACGTCCTTTTTTTTCCACAAACAGAGCTTTCTTTTGGTGATATTTGATCACCTGTGCGATTTTTCATTTTTGCGCTATAAACAAAAAAAGAGCGTAAATTTTGAAAAAATAACAATATTTTTCACATTTTTTTATATGAAATCCCCCCCAAAAAAAATGTAAAAATCAAAATTTTTTAACATTTTCGGCCAATTGGTTTTATGCTACATATGTTTGGTAAAAAAAAAAAAATCGCAAAAAGCGTATATTTAGATTGGTTTGCGCAAAAGTTATCGTGTTTACTAACAAAGGGAAAGATTTTTGTCATTTTTGTTGTTTTTTTTTTAACGCATAATGGCGGCGACCTGCGATTTTTTTTTTTTGCGACATTGCGGCGGACAGATCGGACCCTTGACTGACATTTTTGACACTTTTGGGGTTACCAGTGACATTTCTATAGTAATCAGTGCTATACATATGCACTGTTACTGTAAAATTACACTGGCAGTGAAGGGGTTAACTTTATTGGAGAGGGAGGGGTTATGTGTGTCCCTAGGGGCGTGATTCTAACTGTGATTGGCTATGGCTAGAGGTGTAGGAACAATGATCAACGGTCCTACATAGTAGAACCGTATGATCACTGTTTCTACACAGGGGAGAATGACAGGCGGCTTGTTTACATCAGCCGCCTGCCTTTCTCCCTCTCCACCGACGATCACCGAGTGACCGGCGGACATCGGGTCCGCCGGTCACACGCGCGGGGGAGTCCGTGACCGCGCGGGAGCTGGAGCGCGCCTCCAGTGGCGCGCGCTCGCTCCCCAGAGCCTCGCAGGCTAGTGACGTATATATACGTCACTTTGCCTGTGAGGGGCTGACCGCCGCAGTATATGTACTTGCGGCGGTCGGCAAGTGGTTAAAGAAATCCTGCCTTTACTATACTGATCCTGACCTTGACCTTTGACCCGTACTTGACCCAAATACTAACCCTCGGACTGGCCTAGATCAAACCTTTATCTAGGCATTTTTTCTTTATTTTTTATTTTCTTTTTTTTATTTTATTATTATTATTTTAATAAAATTATTTCATTTTTTTTACACAACTGTTTGTTTATCTCTATCTGCAAGGAGAGAGAGATACAATGTATCTTTCCTCTCTTTTCACAGAGAGAGAAACACAGGGGCCGGCTTCATAGTGGCTGATCACTGTAATAGCCAATCAGAGGCTATCACAGCGATCAGGTGACCCGGAACCAAGAGCATTAGTACAGGAACCTGGGGCTCCCGTTGAGACTCCGGTCCCTGTGCTGGGAGTGTGCCTAGAACAGAGACAGATCCGCATATATGCGTCCCAACGGAAAAAAGCCCGGTCCAGTGAGGACGCAGAAATGTGTACTGTCAGCGTGAAGCAGTTAAGAAGTAGCTGCAAAGGGCAGGGCCATCTTATCGAATGAGCATGCTGGGAAGTTGCCCGGGGGGCCCCACCTGCCCAACGACTCAACCCCAGCCAAGCATTAGTCCCGATTCCCGTGTGCATCCCGCTGCTGAACTTAGCAGGTGGCAAGCGTCTGTCGGCTCTGCGCTGCGGTCAGGCCACTTGGGCCGTGGAAGAGGGAGCCCACAACTGCAGGAATGCCTGTCCTCCTCAACGGGAACAGGCACACACAGGACAGTCCAGTCTGACTCCCATCCATGTGTGTGTTCACCAGACCCAGCCACCGAACTTGGAAGCTGTCATTAGCCTGGCATTGCTGCACCAATAACTATCGCCTTATCGATAATTTGCATTTTTATTCTCATGGGTGATTGTGTAAGCGTGGCCCCAGTGCACTGCATTGCCCGGGGCCCTTTATTGCTCTTAAGATGGCACTGGCAAAGGGAAGAGTGTCCTCACAATACTGTTCAGTGTCCTGGAGTATCCCAAAGCTTCCCTAAACCCCAAGTTACTCTGCAATAAACTTTAACCGGTTGCCGACCGCCGCACGACTATATACGGCGGCGGTCAGCCCCGGCCAGGCAAAGTGACGTATATATACGTCACTAGCCCGCTACTTGCTTGCTTGGGAGCCAATAGTGCTCCCGCCCCGGCTCGTTCCCCAGCAAGTCCGTGCGTGTGACCGGCGGACCCGATGTCACTCGGCGATCGTCGGTGCAGAGGGAGAAAGGCAGGCGGCTGATGTAAACATGCCGCCTGTCATTCTCCCCTGTGTAGAAATGGTGATCAGACGGTTCTACTATGTAGGACCGCTGATCACTGTTCCTACACCAGTAGCCATGTCCAATCACAGATAGAAGCACGCCCCTAGGGACACACTTAACCCCTCCTTCCCCAATAAAGTTAACCCCTTCCCTGCCAGTGTCATTTTTACAGTAACAGTGCATATGTATAGCACTGATTACTGCAGTGATGTCACTGGTAACCCCAAAAGTGTCAAAAATGTCAGTCAAGGGTCCGATCTGTCTGCCGCAATGTCACAGTACCGCAAAAAAATCGCAGATCGCCGCCATTACGCGTTAAAAAAAAAACACCAAAAATTATAGAAATCTTTCCCTTAGTTCGTAAACACGATAACTTTTGCGCAAACCACTCAAAATACGCTTTTTGCGATTTTTTTTTTACCAAACATAGGTAGCAGAAAACAAATTGGCCAAAAATGTTAAAAAATTTTGATTTTTACATTTTTTTGGGGGGAATTTCATATAAAAAAATATGAAAAATATTGTTATTTTTGCAAAATTTACGCACTTTTTTGTTTATAGCGCATGATCAAAAAATCGCACAGGTGATCAAATACCACCAAAAGAAAGCTCTGTTTGTGGGAAAAAAAGGACGTCAAATTCGTTTAGGTACAGCGTCGCACGACCGCGCAATAGTCCGTTAAAGTCACGCAGTAAAAAAATCGCAAAAAAACTCCTGGTCAGGAAGGGGGTAAAATCTTCCGGGGCTTAAGTGGTTAAAAAAAGGCAACCCCCTAGACTGTTTCTTGAGCCAGAGGTGTGAATGTTGCTGTTTGCCTGGCTGCCACTGCACTAGTGGGAGAAGAACCTGGGACACAACTCAGCAGCCCTTGAGGGGGTAGCGCTACAGTAACAGGAGTAAATGTTGTACCACTTACCTCTGCTGTTTGTCTCATAAGTTCCCAAGGTGACAGCCTCTGTAGGCCACATTTCAGTAGTGCCGTAAGTGATGTTAGCGGTAGTTTTGGTAGCATTGACATGATCCATTGTGGGGGCAGTTGATGTCTTGGAAGCTGGAAAGTTCAAATTTACTGGCTCAGTTCCAGTAGAAAATATTGTTTTCGTAATCATCAACGTTGTATTATTTGGTATAGTTGTGGTACTGGCTGATGGAGCACCAATTGAAGATGCCGGCATAGATGTGGCGCTTGCTGGTGTTTTGGAAGTTGTTGAAACCTTTTCCAGGGTTGGCGTACTGGTTAACACACTCATTTCAGACATTACTGGGATTGTATTGTTCTCAGAATCTCTATTTGGTAAAGAGACTGTAGGGGTGTATTTTGTCATCAGTGTGGTGGGATTTACCATTACAGATGGTCTAGATGTGGTATCACTGGTAGTAGAGACTGCTGTTGGCGATGACGCTCCATTGACAGTATATATTATCGATGTCGTTTTGCTAACTGGTGATGTAGAAGCGATGATCATTAATGGAGCAGTTGGGGGAACCGGTGGTCCTACAAAAGTGATGTTAGTTGTTATTGGTGGAGTTATGGTAGATGTTAAGGTCACAGATGATTTATTTGATATTAAATCTGTTGCTTTGGTTCCAGCAGGGTCAGTGACATCAGATATCATTGGTGCAGTTTTGGTAGCCATTGATGAGGAGCCAAATATCTGTGATGGTACTGGAGTACTTCCTACAACCGGTGACATATTCAGATTTACTGTTGACATTAAAACCGCGGTATTCTTCATTGTTTCTGCAACTGTGGTACTTCCTAGGGTCGTAGATATTTTAGATGTTATTGGGGCAGTTCTGGAATCTAATAATGCTGATCCAGATGTACTTAAAACAGATAGTATAGGTGTGGTGGTGGCAGCTGGGGGCAACAATCTGGTGATGTTAGGCCATTTTGGTGCATCTGAAGTATTAGACTCTGCTGGCCAGGTGGTTGAACCTGCAGACAAAACTCCAGTGACATTAGACGCTGTAGCTGCTTTATCTGGTATTGATGTTTTGGTGATAAATGGAGTCACTGGTGTAGTTTTGGTAGCCAGTGATGTGAAGCCTGTGGCATTAGACAGTATAGTCCCAGCAACTTGTAGTATAGTGGTATTCAGGCTTAATGTTCTCGAGGTTGAAGTTGACCCGGTGCTATTGGACACTGTTGGTGCAACTGTGTTCCCTTGTAATGTAATCTTGGTATCATTGGGTGTTGTTGGCACAGTTATGGTAGATGATAATGTTAAACTAGCTGTATTTGATAATGACGGGAAACTCAAGGTTGCTTGTGTTGTGTTGGAAAGCGGATTGGACATTATTGTTACAAATGTGGTGGATGGTGATGTTTCATTGGAGACAATAAATGAGGTTGCTTCAGGTTTGACAGTTGTAGAGTTGAGAGACGTTGGTAGAGCTGTGATAGTTGGTGTATAGTTGGTCATATTACGTATTATTGGTGCAGTTGTGACCAATGATAATGTTGAGTTGGTTACATCAGATGGCAATAGTGTTGTTTTGCTTCCCAGTGATGTAGTTTGCCTCATAAGAGTAGTCATCAGTGTCACACTCGGTGATGTTAAGTTGGTTATGTTAGATGGTATGGGTGATGTTTGGCTTCCAAGTGATGGAATTAAAGCCACAGAAGCCATCATTAAGGCTGTTGTAGCAGTTGGCAAAGTAGAGTTGGTAATATTAGATGCTACAGGTGTCGTTGTTACAAATGGTAATGGTGGTAAAAGTGTTGATTTGGTTGCCAGTGATGTCGTTAGACTTGTAAGAGCCATCGTTGTTGCTGGTGCTGTACTTGGTGATGGAGAATTAGTAATACTAGATGAGACCGATACAGTTTGGGCAGCTAGGGATGTGCCATTAGACGTGTTTGAAGTTATTACTTTGGTTGTAGTTCCTACTGGTACTACAGAAGCTGTGGCCGTTGATGATGTTGGGTAAGTTGATGATGTTGGGTAAGTTTGTGAGTAAATTGGTGCAGTTGTGGCAGTCAATGATGACTCCGAAGGCACTTTGCCCTCAGCAGTAATATTTATAGAGACAAAAGCTTCAGGTGTCACTGGAGATAGATCCATGATATTCCTTGAAGGGCTTTTCTTGCTCCAAGTTGGAGGTTGTGAGGTGATGTCAGAGAAAAGAGGTAAGGCCACTAAAATGGTAACAAACATAAGATACTCAAAATATTAAAATAAATTACAATTTCAAAAGCAGAAATAGGCAATGTGTGTATAGGTCGCAGAAAATCAGTAATCTGAGAAACATAGGGCTGCTGTTGCTCCTTCTAAGAATATATTGGTTGACCTGGAACCTACTTACAGATTAGCAAGTCAAAGTGAAATCCCAACTCCTGATCTGCACACTTGTTCCAGGTCTGTGCCTTAAAAAGTTTGAAGGCTATTGGAAAAACATGGCATCCAAACAACTAGCATTTCCAGAAACAGGGCAGAATTGGTGGACTCCATGTTCAGGCACTACAGATTTCCTTTAATGGCCATCCTATGCTAATATACCTCCTTCCATTCATGTAAAAAAAAAAATAATAATAATTAAAGGCCCTTGCACACTTTTACATGCTGTAATGTATGCTCTTTAGCATAGCTGCTTCTGTCACTAAAATAAAAAAAGAATGTTCTATTTACCTGCTCTGTGCAAGGGCAAGCCCCTTACCACCTCTTCTGGGGCCCCCCTCCCCTGTTCCTCTCCTCCATGTATCAAAGTGATTCATCTCTGGCCAACTGCCTCAAAGTGATCCCTTTCTGCCCAATTGCATCAAAGTGTTCCCTCTCTGGCCAACTGTATCAAAGTAATCCCTCACTTGCCAACTGTGTCAAAGTGATCCCTCTCTGGCCAACTGTGTCAAAATGATCACTTTCTGGGCAACTTCAATTCCAACTGAATCAAAGTGATCTCCCTCTGTCCAACTGCATCAAAATGATCCCTTTTTGACCATCTGCATCAAAGTGATCCCTTTCTGGCCATCTGCATCAAAGTGATTCCTCTCTGACCTACTGCATCAAAGTGATCCCTTTCTGGCCATCTGCATCAAAGTGATCCCTCTCTGGCCAACTGTGTCAAAGTGATCCCTCAATGGCCAACTGCGTCAAAGTGCTCCCTCACTTGCCAACTGTGTCAAAGTGATCCCTCTCTGGCCAACTGTGTCAAAGTGATCCCTTTCTGGCCAACTTCACTTCCAACTGCATCAAAAGTATCCCTCTCTGTCCATCTGCATCAAAGTGATCCCTTTTTGGCCATCTGCATCAAAGTGATCCCTTTTTGGTCATCTGCATCAAAGGGATCCCTTTCTGGCCAACTGCATTAAAGTGATCCCTTTCTGGCCAACTGCATAAAAGTGATCCTTTCTCTTACGTCCTCCGACAGTCGCCGCCCTCTTCATATTCGTCACAATGGGGTATTAGACTTTGCTCCGAAGGAGTAGCTAGGCAACAGAATATGTTAATATAAAAGTTTTAACACATCCCACCCCCAGGGGGTGGTCCCCTCAGTCAATACCCTCCTACTTCCTGTATCCATACTCCAGTTTCAATGTCTTGCTTGTCAGGAGTAGCTGGATGTCTCTATGCTGGGGCATTTGTCTCAGCCTTTTCTCTATTCTTTTTTGATTTTGTTTGAGTTTTTTCTCTCTGTTTGCTTAGCTGTTCATTTTGTCAGCGTTAGTTAGTTCTTCTGATGAAGAGGATTCGTGCGGGCTGGGACTCGGGCTGATCCCCCTGGTCGCAGGTTGTGGGTCAGTGGTTTTCCCGGCCTGCCATCGAGCGTTCAGCCAGGTATCGCTCCTGGCACAGTGAACGACCCATCCCTGTTCGATGCAGGGATGCTTGGTGAGGTGGCTACCTCACTGGACGCTGTGTGGTTTCTTAACCCCGGTTTCGTGCGTCCTGGTTGCGACTCTCCCTGCCTCATGTGCTGCGGTTTGTTCGCCAGTGCGGGTTCCCCACGCCATTAGCAGGTAAGTGCACTTATGTGGGGACCTGTCTGTCGGGTGGGTGTCAGTCTGGGACTGTGTAACCTGCCTCTATTCACACTATTGGGCTCCCTGTCATTCTGCCTGCACGCTGTGGGCTGCAGGAGGGGGGGCTGTGTGGCACTGTGTGTCTGCCTGTACTGTGTGAAGCGCTGTGTGCTGTGGGGCATGCCTGTGGTCATGTTGGGGGCACTGTACAGCGGTCGCTGCGGCGACCTGCCATGTTGATTTTTACATGGGCGATGTGTTACATCGCAGAGCGGGGGAGCGGCGGTTTCTGCGCCAAGTGCCGCCATTTTGCCTGCATCGCCCCGGCCGCATGTTTTCAATGCGGGCGGCCATTTTCTTGTAGCCTCTCATAGGCTTTACAAGAGCGCCCTGATTGCATCACTTCCTCTTTCCTGATGTGCACCAATCGCAGCAGCAGCTACTACAGGGGTCCCCTCAGGTTTTTTAACTTTCCTATCTGCCTGTGTCCATTGCCTGTTTTCTGTGCTCTCCCTGTGGGGGTCTCATTAGGCTTGTGTGTGTGGCGGTGGGCTGCGCTCGCCGCGCTTGTTAAGGGGGCAGTGACCCTTTCTTGTCAGCATAAGTTTTGTGGGGCAATGGATTCTCAGGAGGGCAAATTTCCTGCCACATTGGTGGGTAGCCAGGGGACTGCTGTTTCTCCCCCAGGGGGGGATTTGGCTGTGATTGTGGCTAATCTTGCTGCCCAGGTGCAAATGTTGGTGGCTGCTCAATCCACAAAAAGGTCCAGAGTTTCAATTTCCTCTGGTTCAGAGGGTGATGGTGCGGGGGCTGATATGGCCGGGGTCTCCTTGTCGGGGTCCCGTTCCTCCCTGGATCTTGTGGGGTCCGAGGTGGAGGCTGAGGTTGACGGGGTGGATAATTCTCCCCCTGGCTCGTCTGAAGAGCTTGCGCTCATGGATGACTTGGTTGCTTCCATCAAATAAAACGCTGCGCTTGCAAGATGAACCGTGTCCGCCGGCTGCTTTGGCAGCTTATGGGACAAAGAGAAGGCGCAAAACATTGCAGGTTTTTCCCTGCACTGATGATTTTCAGAGCGCCGTTAAGGAACAATGGCGTAATATTCGCAAACCTTTTGCGGTACCCAGTAGGTTTAAACTGCGTTATCCTTTCACGCCCGCTACTGACGAGCGTTGGTGTGTACCACCTCCTGTGGATCACGCGATCGCGGTTCTGAATAAGTCCACTGCGATTCCTGCTGAGGGTACCCCGGTATTCCGGGATGCCACGGACAAGAGGCTGGAGTCTCTTGCCCGTCATACCTATTCTATTATGGGTTCTATGCTAAAAGCTCTGTTTGCTTCCCTTATGGCGGCCCAGGCGGTCGCGAGTTGGACGCAGGTGCTTAGACGCGTTTTGGTGGCTGACTCAGCCCCGCAGGCGACATTGGACATGGTGGATCAAATCCATCAGGGTGTCATGTATTTGTGCGATGCGGACTTGGATATGGTCCCGTTGGCCGCACGTGTACACGGTGTGGCGGTGTTGTCTCGCCGTTTGGTTTGGTTGAAGTGTTGGTCGGTGGACCAATCTTCTCGCAAGACTTTAGCCAATCTTCCCTATGACGGTTCTCGCCTTTTTGGCGAATCCTTGGATACGCTGATAAAGGGGATCACGGGTGGTAAGAGCACGCTCTTGCCCCAATCCCAGAAGGCTAAGTCGGCTCCTGGTAAGAAGCATGCTTCCTTTCGGCCCTCTCAGGGGTCCTTTCGTGCCTTTCGGCTGCACTTTAAGGGCAAACCGTTCAAGGGTCAGGGCTCTCAAAAGAAGCCGTGGACAGGTAAGCAGAAGTCCGGCCAATCCGGATCCGCTGCCCACAACAGTGCGGCCTGAAGGGGTGCCCTCACCCGGTTCTGGGGTGGGGGGACGCTTGCTCGGTTTTCTACAACCTTGGCTGGCCCGTGTTCGGGACAGGTGGGTTCAGGAAATCGTTCGATCTGGTTACAAGATCGAGTTTCTCTCTCGGCCGGAGAGCAGATTTTTTCCCTCAAATCTTCAACTGTCTCCGGAGCGTTTGCGGGATCTGCACCTGGCGGTGCGGGACCTGAGAGCTCAGGGAGTGGTGGTCCCGGTGCCTCATCGGGACAGATTTCGGGGGTTCTATTCAAATCTGTTCACTGTACCCAGGAAGGAGGGCAAGGTTCGTCCAATTCTGGACCTGAAGGCTCTAAACCGCTTTGTGCGGGTTCGCAAGTTCCGCATGGAATCTCTGCGGTCGGTGGTGGCTGCCCTGGTTCCGGGGGAATTCATGGCCTCCATCGATCTGAAGGATGCGTACCTACACATTCCCATTTTCGAGGGTCACCCGAGGTACCTTCGATTCGCCATTGCGGAGGATCACTACCAATTTGTGGCGTTGCCTTTTGGCCTCGCTTCGGCCCTGCGGGTTTTCACCAAGGTGCTTGCGCCACTGCTGGCCTTGTTAAGGGCCCAGGGCATCTCTGTCCTGGGGTATCTGGACGACATTCTGGTTCGGTCTGCGACCAGCCAGGGTCTGGAGAAGGGTCTGTCCGTCACGGTGCAGACTCTGCAGGAGTTTGGTTGGACGATAAATTATCCAAAATCGACACTGTGCCCGACGGTTCGTCTTCCCTATTTGGAAATGATCCTGGACTCGGTCCAAGCAAAGGTCTTCCTACCGGACGACAAACTCAAAGTTCTTCAGGGAGAAGTCCAGTCCCTCAGGGACGTTCCGTGCTCATCCCTGCGGAAGTGCATGCGGTGTCTGGGTCTGATGGTCTCGGCTTTCGAGGCAATTCCCTTTGCCCAGTTTCACACGAGGGGTCTCCAAGCGGAGATTCTGTCCAAGTGGGACGGGCGTCCGCAGTCTCTGGATGTCGAGGTTTCGTTGAGCCGTCGCACCAGAAGGGATCTTCTGTGGTGGCTCCAGTCCCCGGCGGTGTCGGGGGGAAAGTCTTTTCGTCCACTTTCATGGACGGTGATCACCACGGACGCCAGCCTGTCGGGCTGGGGTGGTGTTCTGGGCGTTCTGTCTGCCCAGGGGACTTGGTCGGAGGAGGAATCCTCCCTTCCGATCAACATTCTGGAGTTGCGTGCGATAAATCTCTGCCTTCACCGTTGGACGGACAGGCTGCGCGGCTGTCCGGTTCGGGTGCAGACGGACAATGCCACGGCGGTGGCTTACATCAATCACCAAGGGGGCACCAGGAGTGCCCGAGCGGCTCGGGAAGTGGCCGGCATTCTTTCTTGGGACGAGACTCATGTCCCGGCGATATCGGCGGTACACATTCCGGGGGTGGAGAACTGGCAGGCGGATTATCTGAGCCGCCAGACCCTGGATCAGGGGGAATGGTCTCTCCACCCGGCTGTCTTCCAGATGTTGTGCGCGAAGTGGGGTCTTCCGGAGGTGGACCTGTTCGCGTCTCGTCTGAACGCCAAGGTAAAAAGGTTCGTGGCAAGGACGCGCGATCCTCGGGCAGACGCGTCTGACGCGTTGGTGGCCCCGTGGCACCAGTATCGGCTGCTGTATGCGTTCCCGCCGATCCAATTGTTGCCCAGGTTCCTTCGCAGGTTGAACTCGGAACCACACACGGTGATTCTTGTGGCACCGGACTGGCCTCGCCGGTCCTGGTACGCGGATCTCGTGAACCTGGCGGTCGACGCTCCTTGGCGTCTGCCTCTTCGAGAAGATCTCTTGTCTCAAGGGCCGATATTCCATCCTGCTTTACAGTCGCTGGCTTTGACGGCCTGGCTGTTGAAACCGAGGTCCTGGAGGATAGGGGTCTCTCTCCGGAGGTCATTCTCAATTTGATTAACGCGAGGAAGTCTTCCTCGGGGAAGGTCTATCACCGTACTTGGAAGGCCTATTTTGCCTGGTGTGAGTCCAGGGGGTTTTCGCCTCGCACTTGGTGTCTAGGGTGTTGTCCTTCCTTCAGACGGGTGTCGACCAGCGTCTGGCGCTGGCTACGGTCAAGGGTCAGGTGTCTGCGCTGGCCGTTCTTTTTCAACGTCCTGTGGCGTCTAACTCTTTGGTTAGTACCTTTGTTCAAGGGGTGCGACATCTGGTCCCTCCTAGGAGGGAACCTTTGCCTCCTTGGGACTTGAATCTTGTTCTGTCCGTGCTACAACATGCTCCCTTTGAACAGATCAGGAAGATCTCGTTGTCCATGTTGTCCAAAAAAGTCGCTTTTTTGGTGGCGATCACTTCGGCTCGCAGGGTTTCGGAGCTGGCAGCTTTGTCATGCAAGTCTCCGTATCTGGTCCTTCATCTAGATAAGGTGGTCTTACGACCTAACCCTTCTTTTCTTCCGAAGAGGGTTTCGGATTTTCACATCAATGAGGATATTGTCCTGCCTTCGCTCTGCGCGAAGCCCAAGCATCCGAAGGAGGTGGAGCTGCATTCCTTGGATGTTGTTCGGGCGATTAGGGTTTACCTGAAATCGACTGAATCTTTCCGCAAGTCGGATTCCTTGTTTGTCCTTCCTGAGGGACCTTGGAAGGGCTTGGCTGCATCGGCCTCTACCATTGCCAAATGGATCAGACAGACTGTGGAACAGGCCTATGCTTTGAAGGGGAAAGTTCCCCCTGTGCCTGTGAAGGCGCACTCTACAAGATCTCTGAGTACGTCTTGGGCCTGTCGTCATGGGGCTTCTGTGGCCCAGGTGTGTAAAGCGGCGACTTGGTCGTCCGTTCACACCTTCACAAAATTCTACAGAGTGGATGTTCAGGCATCGGCAGATGCTTCCTTTGGCCGCAAGGTTCTTAGTGCGGCAGTTCCTTAGAGCCTCTTGTATGGGCTCCTTGGCTGTTTGGGATACATGTTGTTATCCCTGGGTTATTTGTTTTCCTGGGATTTTTGCTTCTGTTGAGCAAGTTTTTTCTTCTGTTGCCCAGAGGGTTTCCTTCCTTTGGTAAGGTTCCTTTCTCTGCTGTGGAGACGGCGTTGCCTTGGGCGCGGCTGCGTTTCCCACCCCTCGTGTTTGCACTGCTTTGGGACGTCCCCATTGTGACGAATATGAAGAGGGCGGCGACTGTCGGAGGACGTAAGAGAAAACGGAATTTTTGTAAAATCTTACCTGTAAAATTCCTTTCTCTGAGTCCTCCGACAGTCGCCGCCCCCGCCCCTCTTTTGGGGTTGAATGTACTCTCTACTGCTATTCCACTGAAACTGGAGTATGGATACAGGAAGTAGGAGGGTATTGACTGAGGGGACCACCCCCTGGGGGTGGGATGTGTTAAAACTTTTATATTAACATATTCTGTTGCCTAGCTACTCCTTCGGAGCAAAGTCTAATACCCCATTGTGATGAATATGAAGAGGGCGGCGACTGTCGGAGGACTCAGAGAAAGGAATTTTACAGGTAAGATTTTACAAAAATTCTGTTTTTCTGGTCATCTGCATCAAAGTTATCTCTCTATGACGAACTGCATCAAAGTTATCTCTCTATGGCGAACTGCATCAAAGTGATCCCTCTCTGGCCAACTGCATCAAAGTGATCCCTCTCTGGCCAATTGCGTCAAAGTGATCCCTCTCTGGCCAACTGCGCCAAAGTGATCCCTCTCTGGTAAACTGCCTCAAAGTGATCCCTCTCTGGCCAACTGCGCCAAAGTGATCCCTCTCTGGCCAACTGCCTCAAAGTGATCCCTCTCTGGCCAACTGCCTCAACGTGATCCCTCTCTGGCCAACTGCCTCAAAGTGCTCATTCACTGGCCAACTGTGTCAAAGTGATCCCTCTCTGGCCAACTGTGACCCGGCTCTATGCTACAGGGGGCCATGTAGCTCCCTTGTATGCCTGGATAGGAGGAGCGGCTGTACATAGAGGAACCAATCTCTGCATTTTCTTACTGCAGCCGCTGAATGCCCGCTTCTTCTCCTCTCCCTACCCCAGACATTCAGTGGTTGCAGGAGGAAAATGAAGAGATTGGTTCTTCTATATGCAACAGTTCTTCTATATGTGTCCTTTGATAGCCCCCTTCCTTTTCTGAATGGAGAATCCGTGACCCGTACCGATCACTGACTCTGTCCATTTATAACTGAAACACAGTAAACTGTGTTTCCTATGCTTCAATTTGTGCATAACCAGGAAGCCTCTGTACAGAGCTATTCCTGTCTCTGAAGCTGAAGAGATGGAGATTGAGGGTTGTGTCCCCAATCTCCTTTCTCTGTCTCAAAGGGGAAGCATCAGTGATCTGTTTAGACCCCTGATATCTCGCCAAAGCTCCCAATGGGGCTCCTAATAAATATTTGAAAAAAATAATTACTTACTTCCGGTTCCGGCGCTACATGTAGAGGAACACTGAACAGTGGCTCCGGGAAAATCTCCATAAAAAACCAGCCTGTCACACCCCACGGACGGCAATTGCCTCACCCAACCACTGAGCATCATCCCCGGGACCGACTGCCATGGACAAGTTCGTGTTACACGGCTCCTCCGGCGCGGCCGCAGCCACTCCGTCAGAGCCTCCATTGCCTGCTCCACATGCGGCCAATATGTGGCTGACACCGAGAACATGCCTGATACAGCGGCCCCCTCACCTCCATCAGCCGTGGCTCCCATCCTTTCAGATGATTAATATACAGGCCTGACCAAGGCAGAAGCAGCCCTTCTCTCTCCTACCATTACAGCGGCTGTCGACAGGGCCATAGCAGCAGGAATCACAAAACTCAGGAAGGAGCTGAGGAATCAAGCTAAACGCTTGTCAGATATAGAACACTGCATAACCCCAGATATAGAGGACAAAATCCAAAGCTCCCATTCTACAAAGCAACAATCGAGACACACAGAGCAATACATCTTAGACAAATTGGATGATCTCGAAAACAGATCTCGCCGCAACAACTTGAGGATCCTAGAGCTCCCTGAGTCCTTCAATTCAGACTCTCTCCAAGAAATCTGTGCAACACGCATCCCTGGTGCCCTGGGGATCTCCTAATATTGCATAGTGTAAAGGGCTCACCGTTTGGGGGGCCCCTCAAATGACAGACGCACCCAATGCCCTGGGATTTTCTGCTACCTAAACTACTCCAATTTAATATCCTCATGTCATTCCGCAACTCAAAATCTCTTCAGCTGGATGGCAACAAACTCCTTCTCTTAGCGTATTAATCCCAAGAAGTGGTTCCAAGATCCAACCAATCTTCTCTGTGCTTTACCTGAAAGGGTTAAATTCACACTAGCTTACCCGGCTGTACTTCGCTTCACGGACCCATCTGGAGACCCTAAGTCTTTTTCCTACCCATCTCTGGCTACACAACGCTATGCAGAACCAAGAGATCAGCACAGTCCACGGAAAGATCCAGCAAAGAAACAACGACTCTCCAGTCTCCAACCCATCCAGCTGCAACAGACCTCGCTAATGATGGACACTGCCTCCCCTACTCAGAGCCCTCCACTCCAACATGAGTTTCCTGTTTGTTCAGGTTTTTATTTGTAAATCAGTTTTGTTGCTGCCTAACAAGTTGCTAACACAATGTGTCTTCTTACTGTTTGCAGGCCCCGTCTGATCATGAACGCACAACCTTACCATGGGATAGGCTCCCAGCCCTATCTGTTCCGCAGCCTGCAGCCACAAGTCACCCCAATGGACCCCTTTGCAAAGGCTCCCCCAAGGGAAACGGTCTCATGCTTCAGCTCCCCCGATAACGCTGTTCGATGGTAGATGTACTATATGTGGAACAAAATAATTCTAGGCTTCATTTGGTTACATTTTATTTTTGTTCTTAGACCCATGTTGGGTCGACCTCCCCTCTTAACCTTGCTCTCAAAAATTAAAGCTTCCCCAGACCTCTTCAACTCTCCTAGGCAATACCCCAATGATTTCACAAACACGACTCCCCATATCTGTCACATTGGTCCAAAACTAGCTATGTAATCCCCTCCTAATACCTGCCCTGACATGAAAGTAGTATCCTGAAATGTCAAAGGGTTACGCTCCCCCCCACAAGCGTATGGCGATTCTTCGTCACCTTAAACGTCTAAAAGCAGACATAACGATACTTCAGGAGACACACCTATCGGTGGAAGATTTCACCCGTATGAGGAAACTCTGGGTGGGGCAAGTTGTTGGTATGCCGGCAGTCAAAGGGAAAGCGGGGGGTTCTCCTCCTCATCCATAAAAACCTGCCATGTGAGGTTACCACAATTGAAGGTGATGATGAGGGACACATCCTCATAGCTAAACTCAAAACTTCTGCTAGGTAATGGGTCGTGGCCAACGTTCAAACTCCCCTGCCAAAAAATTCTTCCAAAAACGGACGTCAAAATTGGCTCCATTTATCCATCTCCCCCTGCTTGTAGGCGGGACTTCAACTTGATAATCACCCCACAGGAGGATAAATCCTCAGAGAAACGATCCCCCCCCCCACCCCACTCCCCTACAACACTTTGCGGATAGCCTCCTCCTGGTGGACCTGTGGATATTGTATTATCCAGAGGGAAAGGAATACACCCTTTTCTCCCCACACACATAACACTCTATCCAGGATAGACTACCCTTTCTCAAACTCTATCCACCTCGATCATATAACGGCCCCCGCATACACGATATTGCAACCTCTGACCATGCCCCGGTTTCAGTAAAATTGTTTGGGTCCATCCCACTAAACACAGCAAAAACTTGGTGCTTCCTGTCCTACTTAGCACAAAATCAAGACCTTAAAAAGAATATTCAGGGGTATTATATATATATATATATATATATACCTGTGTATATATATATATATATATATATATATATATATATATATATATATATACCTGTGTGTATATATATATATATATATATATATAAAATATATTATATCAGGGTGTCCCTCCATAAACTATACCTCCCAAAACGAAAAGGGGGAGCCAACCTCCCAAACATTAGACTATAGGATCTATCTTTTCTCTTGGAAGTGGGTTTAGACTGGATTACACAGGCCTCAAGATACTCCAACATTGTATTGGAATACCAAATGGCCGACCCTTATGATTTATCCGCCCTGCTGCACTGTGAAATCAGATCCCTTCTCTCCTCTTGAAAAATAATATGCTCATTCGAGATACAGTATGGGGATGGAGGGAGATCAGGAAGAAACTGGGTCTATCTCCCCTTTTCTCCCAACACCTCCCCATCTTCGGTCACCCCCTATTTCCACAGGCACAGCAGTACACAGCATTCTCAGCATGACCCTCACTAGGGCTAACCAAATTTGCTCAATTGTTTGATACTTTCATGGGTAAAGCCCCCCTTCCCCCAGATTAAGCAACTATACAATATACCCTTGCATCATCACTTGCATGTTAAACAAGCAGTCAGTTTTGCAACCAGCACATGCCCATCCAAGGATCTAAGATTCTGTACATCCCTACTGGACACCATTTAGGAACACCAAAGTCACAAAATATCTGACTTCTACAAACCCTTGATCTTCCACCTCACGAAACCTCTATAATACTGCTCAACGGCCTACTGGAACAAGGACTTACACTCCCCAGAGGCTTTGACACATACAGTATACTTACTAGATACAATTCCACCTGTACCTTCATCAAATATTAATACCGAAGGGAACAACAATTCAAAATTATGCATCAGGCCTACATCGCTTTTCTACCTTCCAAAAACTTCTCGAGCTGTCAGAACTCCCCATTATGTGGAGCCCAATGGCCCACTCTACTGCACAAGCTTTTGACCTGCTCATAAATCTCACAATTCTGGGACCAAGTTATAGTATTTGCTGCATCAATCAGGGGTCTCCATCACCGCAAAAAGACCCGTACTCACTGTTGTTTGAATCCATGGAAGTGTAAGAGTATCATACTTACCCGTTTGCGTTCCACCACTTGGTCCGGGGGAACGCATACGTCGCATGCTGACGTTGGACGTCACGTGTGACGTCATTTCTCAGCGCAGTTCCGAAGGGCTATATAAAACAACGGTATGTTTCATACCGTTGTTCGTGCAACCAAAACTCTAAACAGGTTTCCAGGTGAGAGTTGTGGTTGCACAAACAACGGTATGAAACATACCGTTGTTTTAAATAGCCCTTCGGAACGGCGCTGAGAAATGACGTCCAACGTCAGCACGCGACGTATGCGTTCCACCGGACCAAGTGAGAGTTAACCTGCTTCCTTGCTACCTTTCCCACTACCGGAGACTGCTGAAACCCCTGCACCTTCTCCTCTCCTCACCGGAATGGAACCCTGCTCTGCTTGCCTCCTCCTCTGATGCGGATGCCTGCAGTTCTTCAGTCCCTGAAGTTGCTACTAGTCTGATAAGTACCCCCTAGGGGACTCTGGTTCTTCTCCATCTATTTCCATTACTCCAAGCAATAAGTCTATTAACACTCGGCCGCCTGTTCACTCTTATTGCATGCTTCTATTCTAGTGTGGACAATTCCTAACTTGGCCATCTGTTTGCTCATTCTCTGTATGCTGCTACTACCACTGTGTAGAGTCAGTCCGTTACCACCTGCTTACCTAAGCTACAACATACTAGTTGTGCGGCCTCAGTATGTGTGTATCATGTTAGTACAGATTCTGGTGAGTCTGCCACTGTGATGAATTAAGAGGTTCTAAAAGTCATCTGACTTAGTATTTATCTCTAAGCCTACTTCTGAGTGGTATCTGCAGCTGACGATCCATTCCCCGTCCCTAACTTTGAGAGATCGTGACAGGAAGCTTCCTCCTCCAGTTCAGCAAGACCACAGTTGAAAAACATCCAACACAGTAAGGCATGGCTCTCTACCTGCTTCATGGCTGCCAGAAGTTCCATCCTTAAAAACTGGACACCTGCTCTCCTCCATCAATCAGAGAAAGTAAAATCTGACCTACTTGGTCTCTTCATGAAAGAAAAACTGGACTTGGTCCTGTCCCATCAACAACAATCAACCCATTTCCACCGCCAGGGCTTTTTTTTTCTCAGAGAGTAGGTGCAGGAACTCCCCCCTTCTGAGTCGCCCCTTGTCTCCGCCCCCTACCCAACTCCAAACACCTCCCTTGGTCCTGTTGCAGAGTGCGATCACTGGGTGCAGCGGAGTCTATTCAGATCAGACATTGTGGAGTAACAGGAACTGACTTCTTTATTGGAACATAACACAGAATGCAAAGATGTCACCTCATTGTAATAAGAACACCAGACAGGAAGAGATAACCAAAAAGTTCAGTACAGTGTACAGGATATTACAACACATCATAGAAATGCATAGCATATCACTGAGCATTAGCGACATCTAGTGTCCTATTTGTGAACTGCAGTTAATCTGTAATAGGCTAAGCTTTAAAGTTGTTTTATCTCCAACAGGTCCCACCCCCTATCCACCTCCCAATACTGCCCCTTTTAGGGAACTTAGAACCAAGTATCATTCTGTGGTGCTAAGTAATTTGTATGGAATTTGATAATTATACCAAGAAAAGCAGCAAACTAGATCCCCTGCAGCCAGCAACAATAGACCCCCCATAAACAAGCTATTACCCACAAAACAATGCCCCCCCACAACAAAAAACCACCCCAGCAACAATAAATCCACCCCAGCGACCAAAAGACTTCCAGCAGCAACATTAGATTTTCCAGCAGCCAGCAACAATAGACCTCTCTCTCTCTCAACAGTAGATCCCTCCTAGGAACAATTGACTCCCCAGAAATATAAGATCCCTCCCCAGCAACAATAGGTCCTCCACCAGCAAAAATAGACCCTCATGCAAAAATAGATCCCCACACCTGACAATAGTTTCCTCAGCGGCCATCATCAATAGACCCTCCAGGACCCCTTGCTCTTACATATATTCAGTGTTGGAGGTGCCGGAACTGCGTTCCCCCACGTTCCCCCTGAAAAAAAGCCCTGTCCACCGCAAATGGAAGTTATATAATAATTCTGGATTAATGACCTCCAATCATCTGACACAGGTCAGTCCACCAGGAACCACTACGACACTCTCAGCCTCCACCGTATCTCCCCCTGGATTGGAACTATAGCCTCACCGAACTTGCTTGCAACCTCCCCCTTTTACATGTCCCAGAAAAGGACAAATAAAATAAACACCACCCTCTGACAATCACTTACTATCTGGTACCTGCCTATACTATGATTCTATTCTATAGACTTGTTTGATGAACTCGAGCTGTACGACGGCTCCAGGGCTTTTTTTCAGCAGGAACGCGGGGGAACGCAGTTCCGGCACCTTCAGCACTGAATGTATGTAATAGCATGGGGTGTGGGGTGTGTTTGTAGGGTCTCTTGATGCTGGCTGCTTGGTGATCTATTGTCACTGGTAGGGATCTGTTATTGTGTGCGGGTCTGTTGTTGCTGCTGTGGGATCTATTGTTGCTGGGGGGTCTTATGTTGTTGGTAGGGATCTCCTGTTGAGGTAGAGGTCTATTGTTGGCTTATCTATTGATACTGGTTGCTGGGAGTGCTGTTTTTGATACTGGAGGGGGTGGATTTTTTGTTGCTGGGTGAGGTATATTGTTGTGCGTGGGAGTTGGGTAGGAGGCGGAACCAAGGGACAGTGCTCAGAGTTGGGTAGTGGGTGGAGACAATGGGTGACTCAGAAGAGGGGGGGGTTCCTACTCCTATTCTCCGAGAAAAAAAGCCCTGAACGGCTCTATCCATTAAAATTTGAGCATGGGTATTAATTCCCTCACTAACCCCCCCCCACCCCACCCCATCTTCCCCCCCCCCTGTTCTCAACACAACTACTCCAGACCTACAGCTCGCTCCATGTATTTATGTTGTATATGCCCACGTATTGCATTATCCCTTGGTTATGTTTGCTCTAAAGAAAAACCTATAAAGTTTATAAAAAAAATTGTGTAAAAAAAAAAATGGTAAAAAAATAAAACAACAAAAATAAAAAACTATTGACACCAGTGGTGGAACTACCAGGGTCACAAAGACTGCACTTGCAACAGGCCCTTGTGTTTCAGAGGGAAGGGTCCCAGAAGGGGGTCAGGGAGTACTGGGGACCTAAAGTTTCTATTTATACCACTGGTAAAAGGCCCAGGTAGAATTGGTAGAAGAGACTCCGATCATAGATGGACCTTCAGTTTCAGATCTAAAGCCCCTTACACATGTACCGAATGTCGGCCGAACGATCGGCCGTCTTTTGTCCGGTGCTGTCCTGTCGGCTGAAAAGTGCTAAAGACTGCACACGAATTTTGTCGGCCAACAACAGCCGACTGCAGAAGTGATGTCATGTGATGGTTAACTTTCCGTGTGTTTTTTCTTCCCTGAGCATGCCCAGTCTTGCTAATCGGCTGTTTGTCGCCCGAATTCTGTACTGACTGGCGAACAATCGGCCGTTCTGGTGACGGCCAACAAAAATTTTAAAGTCTGCATGCCAGATTCTGTTCGGCCGAAAATTCGCTGTCGGTTGTCGGAATCATCATACTAACAAGCCGACAATCGGCCGATCGTTCGGCGGCTGAATATTTACGGCCGACAATCGCTACGTGTGTACGGGCCTTTAGTCTACAAGATCTGATATTTTTTTATTTGCACTAACATCCACATTTTCAGGACAATCTTTTGGGGTTTACCCCCCTTCTTCAGGGTCCAAGCAGAACTTGAAGTCTTGAAGAAGGGGGGGGGAACACCCTGAAAGCTTGTCCTGAAAGTATCGCAGACAGGACTCCATTGTTCTTGTTGCAAGGAAGCTAAAACAGCAACTGTCACCTCCAGCCAGATGGAAGATTTTAGTCTACAGGTGATATCAGACACAGAAAACAATTCCCAAAATAAAGATCCTCCAAGGGTCCCCCCCAGACATAAGGAGAACCCCCCTACTTACCCCCAACCAGGCAGAGGAGGACGGAGGTCACCCGGAGATCCATGGTGTGTGGATAGGAGTGATGTATGGGGACGGCTCGTTCCTTCCTGGTGATGATATTAAGTATCTGGGTGTGACTGTTGATGTGACATTAATCTGTTCTCCTCATTATACTAATAATAGTCAGATGAAGAAAAACCATCACACCTCCTATTACGCCATAATCTCTATCATTTGTCGGAAAGTCTCACTTACAGAGGTATGAAAGGATCTAATTGTTCATATTACATTTGGAAAATGTAACTTAGTAGTGATTTAAAGCTGAACATAGGAAGAAAAAAAAAATATATGAGAGAAAATTTACAAAAGATTGGCATTTCTGTCCATCCAGTCCTGAGATTTATACAGCTCTGCGACACTGTGTGGCAGAACTTTAGCATGTTCCCTGCAATGCAGCACACCTCATCAGCTCCTTGTGTTACCTCTCCATCTCTAAGTCGGAGCTCTGCTGTACAGAAACTGCAGGAGGCTGATTTTTCTGTTCGGTAGGTAAATGGATCTTTATGGGAAACAATTAGTTCTCTCTTCTCAACACTTCCACTGTCCTCTCCCCCAACATGAAAATCACCCCCTTTATTTTGTTTGTGGATTCCAGCTTGCCCCCCTACCCTCCATGCTGTGCTCTGCCCCCCCCCCCCCCATTCTTAAAATGCTGAGCTCCCGGTGCCTCAAGGGGGTGGGTCTATGACACCATATACAGGATGTCTTTAGTCTTCTGGTTTGGATGGGAAGCTGGGTGTCATTTAATTAGGAAGACTGAGGACATCTAGTGGTAGAATGGAATAACTGCAGGTGCAGTTTTGCGGATAAACTAAATATTACATGTGCTGGGAGGAACATAAAATATAGAATTATGTTTACTCTTTTTCATAATAATATAATAACAAATACAAGGAATAATAAATGCCTAAGTATAATAAATGCCTAAGTATATTGCTCTATATACAACCCAAAAAAATAAAAAAAAATATGCCCCAAATAAAATCCAAATTTAAAATCAGAAAGCCTAGCTCTTAACTCTTTTTTTAAATTTTTAACGTAATTCTATATTATATTTTTCTCCGAGCACATGTAATATTTAGCTTATCCGCAAAACTGTGCCCGCAGTTATTCCATTCTACCACTAGATGTCCTCAGTCCTCCTAATTAAATGACACCCAGCTTCCCATCCAAACCAGAAGACTAAAGACATCCTGTATATGGTGTCATAGACCCACCCCTTGAGGCACCCGCAGCTCAGCATTTTAGAAATTGGGGGGGGGCCAGAGCACAGCATGGAGGGTAGGGGGGTGGAATCCACAAACAAAATAAAAGGGGGTGATTTTCATGTTGGGGGAAAGGATAAATAAAATACAAGCAGATTAAACACACAAAAAAGATCAGATACTTAACAAAAAGGGGAAAAATAGAAATAACAATATAATAATAAATACAAGGAATAATAAATGCCTAAGTATATTACTCTATATGCAACCCAAAAAAATAAAATATGCCCCAAATAAAATCCAAATTTAAAATCAGAAAGCCTAGCTCTTAACTCTTTTTTTTTTCTTTTTTTTAATTTTTAAGAGCTAGGCTTTCTGATTTTAAATTTGGATTTTATTTGGGGCATATTTTATTTTTTTGGGTTGTATATAGAGTAATATACTTAGGCATTTATTATTCCTTGTATTTATTATTATATTAATAATAATTATTATTATTATGATATTGTTATTTCTATTCTTCCCCTTTTTGTTAAGTATTTGATTTTTTTTGTGTTAAATCTGCTTGTATTTTATTTATCCTCTCCCCCAACATGAAAATCACCCCCTTTATTTTGTTTGTTGATTGCGGCTTGCCCCCCTACCCTCCATGCTGTGCTCTGCCCCCCCCCCAATTCCAAAAATGCTGTGCTCCGGGTGCCTCAAGGGGCGGGTCTATGACACCATATACAGGATGTCTTTAGTCTTCTGGTTTGGATGGGAAGCTGGGTGTTATTTAATTAGGAAGACTGAGGACATCTAGTGGTAGAATGGAATAACTGCAGGCACAGTTTTGAGGATAAGCTTAACATTAATTGTGCTTGGAGGAAAATATAATATAAAATTACATTAAAAATTTTAAAAGAAAAAAATGAGCTCAGAGCTAGGCTTTTTCTATTTTAAATTTGGATTTGCGATCAGTTATACTTATTGAGCTACTTCTTTAAAATGTACTTGAAAAAAGCTCTTTTATCTTTAATTGGGGCATATTTTATTTTATTTTTTGGGTTGTATGTAGAGTAATATACCTAGGCATTTATTATTCCTTGTATTTTTTATTCTATTAAAAATAATAATAATTATTATTATTATTATATTGTTATTTCTATTCTTCCCCTTTTTGTTAAGCATTTGATTTTTTTTTGTGTGTTTAATCTGCTTGTATTTTATTTATCCTCTCCCCCAACATGAAAATCACCCCCTTTATTTTGTTTGTGGATTTTGGCTTGCCCCCCCTACCCTCCATGCTGTGCTCTGGCCCCCCATTTCTAAAATGTTGAGCTCCAGGTGCCTCAAGGGGGCGGGTCTATGACACCATATACAGGATGTCTTTAGTCTTCTGGTTTGGATGGGAAGCTGGGTGTCATTTAATTAGGAAAACTGAGGACATCTAGTGGTAGAATGGAATAACTGCAGGCACCGTTGCGGATAAACTAAATATATTACATGTGCTGGGAGGAAAATAAAATATAGAATTACATTAAAATTTTTAAAAGAAAAAAATTAGCTCAGGGCTAGGCTTTTCGAATTTAAATTTGGATTTGCGATCAGTTTTACTCATTGAGCTGCTTCGTTAAAATGTACTTGAAAAAAGCTCTTATCTTTATTTGTGGCATTGTTTGATTTATTTTTTGGGTTGTATGTAGAGAAATATACTTAGGCATTTATTATTCCCTGTATTTATTATTATTTTATTAATAATAATAATAATAATAATTATTATATTGCTATTTCTATTTTTTCCCCCTTTTTGTTAAGCATTTGATCTTTTTTGTGTGTTTAATCTGCTTGCATTTTGCCTCCCCCCTCCTTATTAACATCCTAATGACATAAAACCTTTCTGTTTTCATTACATATTTTTTTTTAGATATAGTGATTTTATCACTAGGTCTCTGTGCTTTTCTAAGCAATGCAGGCAGATCATGACAGGTGGGAGGGGCCAGCTTTACATTGATTGAAAACATCACAGCACCCTGCCTCGGTACTCCTCTCAGGACCCCCCAGTCCTGATGAAAGCAGCCGGTGGGGTTCTGCAAATATCAAAGTGCCTTGATGGGTGGGGGTCCGGCTGAGGAGTTGGTGGTCCTATGCAGGCTGTATTTGCATAGGTAACGCCCACGTGTGATCCTGAGCCTCCATGAATAAAATAACTGAAATCCAGTCTAGGGATGGGCCAGGGACAGTCAGGCTGGGCAGGAAAAGGGCTCATGGGTGTCCAACCTGCAGCCCTCCAGCTGTCATAGAACTACAGGACCCACGAGGCATTGCAAGGCTGACAGTTGCAAGCATGACTCCCAAAGGCAGAGGCATGATGGGACTTGTAGTTCTGCAACAGCTGGAGGGCCATAGGTTGGACACCCATGGATGCTTGCTGTCTTATAGCCAGGAAATGGGGCGGGGCTCTATCGGACTTGCTGCAGCTTTTAATGCACATGGTGAGAAGCTCACAGTGTGCGGTAAAATCAGGAGAAGGCGTTTCAGTCCAGGAGAGGAGACGGTACAACTGTGCAAGACTAAGGACTGGCTGGAGTCCAAGAATAAGAGAGACAAAGCAAACCTCTCCTGTGTGCCTCAGGCAGAAAGAAAACAAATTAAAGCCTCCGACATCTTCTCCGCGGGTTCAACAACATCGCCCAACACCTCATTACCAGATAGATTACTGGGTGAGATCTTCCCATGATACAATCCTGAGCAATGAGTATGTGAGATGTAACATTCACCGTCCTCATTTACTAACACAGACTGATCCTCAATAAGAAGGATGGAGGGTCTCCTCAGCTCTGTGCAGACCCCAATAATCTGACCCAACACCACACAGAGCCCAAATAATCCGACCCAGCACCACACAGAGCCCAAATAATCCGACCCAACACCACACAGAGCCCACATAATCCGACCCAGCACCACACAGAGCCCAAATAATCCGACCCAACACCACACAGAGCCCACATAATCCGACCCAGCACCACACAGAGCCCAAATAATCAGACCCAGCACTGCACAGAGCCCAAATAATCCGACCCAGCACCACACAGAGCCCAAATAATCCGACCCAACACCACACAGAGCCCAAATAATCTGATCCAGTACACCACAGAGCCCAAATAATCCGACCCAACATCACACAGATACCAAATAATCTGACCCAGTACTCCACAGAGCCCAAATAATTTGACCCAGCACCACACAGAGCCCAAATAATCTGACCCAGCACCAGACAGAGCCCCAATAATCTGACCCAGCACCACACAGAGCCCAAATAATCCGACCCAGCACCACACAGAACCCAAATAATCCGACCCAGCACTGCACAGCCCCCAAATATTCTGACCCACCACTGCACATACACTAAATAATCTGAGCCAGCACTGCACAGAGCCTCAATGGAATGTATAACAGACCACGAGGCAGTATTGGTAACAAAACAGACCTAAAACAACACTTTAAATATGAATAACATT
The DNA here is from genome assembly GCF_965119305.1 of Pelophylax lessonae. NCBI lineage: Eukaryota > Metazoa > Chordata > Amphibia > Anura > Ranidae > Pelophylax > Pelophylax lessonae. The sequence goes on from NC_138772.1 coordinate 7,854,380, forward strand.
GTAAAAATTGGAAATTATGATCACATGGTTCACCAGAACCTGCACATCCCCCCCTACTGGAAAAAAATATACAACCTTTATTCATTACCTAAGAAAAACTCATCTTATATTTTATATATCGATTTCTATTACCGGTATCTTCCTGTAGTCAGTAGAGCATTTTTGCCTCTAATTTATTTTCCCAACAAATCTTCTATTCAAAGTTCCATTATATACTACTATTATATTATACTACACATGTTATTGTACATATATTATTGTATTCTATATATTGCATGCATTGTATACAGCTATTATATTATACTATATATACAGTATTATATACTATTATTGTATACTTCAGACTGTATACACTGTAAACTAGTATTATACTATATATATTGTGTGTGTATATACTGTATATATATACACACATACATATATCTATACTGCTCAAAAAAGAAACACTTTTAAATCAGAGTATAGCATCAAGTCAATCAAACTCCTGGGATATTGATCTAGTGCAGGGGTGGGGAACCTGCGGCCCGTGGGCCGTATGCGGCCCCCAAAGTCATCTGATCCGGCCCTCTGTGCTAGGGTGACCAGACGTTCCCGGACTGAGGACACTGTCCCCACTTTGCATGGCCGATCCTGGGTGGGGGCACCCAGGGCCGGCCCTACCATTAGGCTGCCTCCAGAGGGGAAGGGGAGGGCGAGCGCCTCCTGATTACATAGAGCAGGGTTCTTCTGCTTACCCGGCGCGGCCGCTGTCATACGAAGTCATGCCGCCTACCTATGATAGACAGCACAGTGGTGACGTCTATCATAGGAGTCGTTCCATGAGGCGTGACTTCGTATGAGAGTGCCCACGCGGGTAACCAGGAGAACCCTGCTCTTTGTAATCAGGAGGCGCTCTAATCCCTGGGTACTAATCACTCTGCATTAAGGGGGTACTAATCACTCTGCATTAAGGGGGCACTAATCACTCTGCATTAAGGGGGCACTAATTACGCTGCATTAAGGGGGTACTAATCACTCTGCATTAAGGGGGCACTAATTACGCTGCATTAAGGGGGCACTAATCACTCTGCATTAAGGGGGTACTAACCCCACGCATTAAGGGGGCACTAATCACTCTGCATTAAGGGGGCACTAATCACTCTGCATTAAGGGGGCACTAATCACGCTGCATTAAGGGGGCACTAATCACTCTGCATTGATGGGGGCACTAATCACTCTGCATTGATGGGGGCACTAAGATCCAGCAGTACCAGCCAGAAATACCCACAGCAGAACCAGCAGTACCCACAGCAGTGCCAGCCAGAGCCAGCAATACCCACAGCAGAACCAACAGAACCAACAGTACCCACAGCAGTACCAGACAGAGCCAGCAGAACCCACAATAGAACCAGCAGTACCCACAGTACCAGCCAGCATTACCAGCCTTAGCCAGCAGTACCAGCCTGAGCCAGCAGTACCCACAGCAGTACCAGCTTGAGCCAGTAGTACCCACAGCATACCAACCAGCTGTACCCGCCAGCAGTTCTTTTCAAAAATTACCACCACAAAGAGTCAACTGCACTCCAGACTGACCGACGCAAACCTGGAAAACCAGTTGCCAGTAGCAACATCAATACCAGCTAACATCACACACCTCACCAAAGAGAAGCAGTTGCAGCCATCACATTAGGGGTGAGTTAATTAAATGTTTGACAAAATATAATAGGCACATTTTTAAGTTGATAATTTTGTACTGCCCCCAAATTATTTTCTAAATACCCATATGGCCCTTGGCAGAAAAAAGGTTCCCCACCTCTCATCTAGTGAGTTAAGTAGCAGAGGGGGTTGTTAATCAGTTTCAGCTGCTTTGGTGTTAATAAAATAAACAACAGGTGCACTAGATGGGCAACAATGAGACGATCTCCAAAACAGGAATGGTTTTACAGGTGGAGGCCACTGACATTTTTTCCTTGCTCATCTTTTCTGACTGTTTTTCACTAGTTTTGCGTTTGGCTAGGGTCAGTGTCACTACTGGTAGCATGAGGCCATACCTGGACCATATAAAGGTTGCACAGGCAGTCCAACTCCTCCAGGATGGCCCATCAATACGTCCCATTGCCAGAAGGTTTGCTGTGTCTCCCATCACAGTCTCAGGAGCATGGAGGAGATTCCAGGAGACAGACAGTTACTCTAGGAGAGCTGGACAGGGTCATAGAAGGTCCTTAACCCATCAGCTGGACCGGTATCTGCTCCTTTGTGCAAGGAGGAACAGGATGAGCACTGCCAGAGCCCTACAAAATGACCTCCAGCAGGCCACTGGTGTGAATGTCTCTGACCAAACAATCAGAAACCGACTTCATGAGGGTGGCCTGAGGGCCCGACATCCTCTAGTGGGCTCTGTGCTCACTGCCCGACACCGTGGAGCTCGATGGACATTTGTCATTGAAAACCAGAATTGGCAGCTCCTCCACTGGCACCCTGTGCTTTTCACAGATGAGAGCAGGTTCACCCTGAGCACATGTGACAGACGTGAAAGGGTGGGTCAGTGATGGTCTGGGGAGGAAAATCCATGGAGGGACGCACAGACCTCTACAGGCTAGACAATGGCACCCTGACTGCCATTAGCTTTCAGAATGAAATCCTTGGACCTATTGTCAGACCCTACACTAGTGCAGTGGGCCCTGGGTTCCTCCTGGTGCACGACAATGCCCTGGAAGATGAAGGAATTGATACCATTGAATGGCCCCCACGCTCGCCTGACCTAAATCCAATAGAACACCTTCGGTCCATCGAACACTGCCCGGTTGTACCTCAGTCTGTACAGGAGCTCAGTGATGCCCTGGTCCAGATCTGGGAGGAAATACCCCAGGACACCGTCTCATTAGGAGAATTCCCCAACGTTGTCAGGCATGCATACAAGCACGTGGGGGCCATACAAACTACTGAGGACCATTCTGAGTTGCTGCAATGAAATCTCAGCAAAATGATCAGTATAGATCCTAACACATTACCCAGTCCAAACCAGTATAGATCCTAACACGTTACCCAGTCCATACCAGTACAGATCCGAACACATTACCCAGTCCATACCAGCATAGATCCTAACACATTACCCAGTCCATACCAGTATAGATCCTAACACATTACCCAGTCCAAACCAGTATAGATCCTAACACGTTACCCAGTCCATACCAGTACAGATCCGAACACATTACCCAGTCCATACCAGCATAGATCCTAACACATTACCCAGTCCATACCAGTATAGATCCTAACACATTACCCAGTCCAAACCAGTATAGATCCTAACACGTTACCCAGTCCATACCAGTACAGATCCTAACACATTACCCAGTCCATACCAGTATAGATCCTAACACATTACCCAGTCCATACCAGTATAGATTCTAGCATATTACCCAGTCCATACCAGTATAGATCCTACACATTACCCAGTCCATACCAGTATAGATCCTAAAACATTACCCAGTCCATACCAGTATAGATCCTAACACATTACCCAGTCCATACCAGTATAGATCCTAGCATATTACCCAGTCCATACCAGTATAGATCCCAACACATTACCCAGTCCATACCAGTATAGATCCTAACACATTACCCAGTCCATACCAGTATAGATCCTAACACATTACCCAGTCCATACCAGTATAGATCCTAACACATTACCCAGTCCATACCAGTATAGATCCTAACACATTACCCAGTCCATACCAGTATTGATCCTAACACATTACCCAGTCCATACCAGTATAGATCCTAGCATATTACCCAGTCCATACCAGTATAGATCCTAACACATTACACAGTCCATACCAGTATAGATCCTAACACATTACCCAGTCCATACCAGTATAGATCCTAAGACATTACCCAGTCCATACCAGTATAGATCCTAACACATTACCCAGTCCATACCAGTATAGATCCTACACATTACCCAGTCCATACCAGTATAGATATCCAGCATGAGATTTTTCCCATTGAGATCTGACGTGTTTTCAAAGGGTTCCTTTCATTTTTTTGAGCAGTGGATATATATATATATATATGTATATATATATATATATATACATACACACAGTGTATATATATATATATATATATATATATATATATATACACACACAGTACTGTGCAAAAGTCTTAGGCAGGTATGATGCTGTAAATAAAGAATGCTTTCAGAAATAGAAGTGTTAATACTTTATTTTTTTAATGGAAAGTAAATAAAGAGAAGAGAAATACAATTACAATTAATATTTGGGGTGACCCCCCCCCTTTTGTCTTCTTCTAGGTAGACTTCCACACAGTTGGTGAAGGAACTCGGCAGGTAGGTTGTTCTATGTACATCTCGGAGAACTAAGCACAGATCTTCTGTGGATGTCGGCTGCCTCCAATCCTTCTGTCTCTTCGTGTCATCCCCAAAAGACTCCATGATGGTGAGATCAGGGCTCTGTGGGGGCCAAACCATCACTTCCAGGATTCCTTGTTCTTTTTTACACCGAAGATAGTTCTTAATGACATTGGCTGTATGTTTGATGTGGTTGTCCTGCTGCAGAATTAATTTTGGGCCAATCACATGCCTCCCTGATGAAACGGCATGATAGATAAAGTATCTGCCTTTATTTCTCAGCATTAAGGACACCAATGCTGTGGAGGAGCTGGGCCAGCACAGACAGTAGTTAGATACTCCTAGAAGAAGAAAAGGCTATGACGTATAGGAAGGGAGGGGGCTATGCTAAGGAATTGCCTCTTCCTGGAGTAGTCAGATTTTGCACTAAGTTCAGACACATTAAAAAGTGAATCTGAGCGGTCACTCAAGTGGCACTCTATTGTACTATTATTATTATACAGGATTTATGTAGCACCAACAGTTTGTGCAGTGCTTTACAACGTGAGGGCAGACAGTAAAATTACAATACAATTCATTACAGGAGGAATAGGAGGGCCCTGCTCATTAGAGCTTACAATCTAGGAAGAGGGGTCCAGGAATACGAAAGGTAAAAACTGTGGGGGATGAGCTGATGAAAAAAACAAAAAGTACAGTTGTTAGGTGGGGGTAGGATAGGCTTCTCAGAAGAGGAGGGTTTTCAGGGATCGTCTAAAAGCAGACAGAGTAGGAGATAATTGGACATATTGGGGTAGGGAGTTCCATAGGATGGGAGAGGCTCTGGAGAAGTCCTGGAGGCGAGTATGGAAGGAGGTGACGAGGGAGCTAGAGAGCAGGAGGTCTTTGGAGGAATGAAGAGAACGATTTTTGTTGGTATTTTGAGACCAGGGTTGTGATGTTGCTGGGGGCAGAGTTGTGGATGGCTTTTAAAGTTACTGTTAGTATTTTGTATTTTTTTGTTGGGTGAGCAGAGGCAGTGGAGGGTTTGGTAGAGAGGGGTGGAGGACACTAAGTGGAGTCCAGTTGAGGGATTGGCAGAGGGGGGTGGAGGACACTGAATGGGGGGCAGCTGAAGGATTGACAGAGGGGGGTGGAGGACACTGAATGGAGGTCAGTTGAGGGATTGGCAGAGAGGGGGGGACATTGAATGGAGGCCATTTGAGGGTTTGGCATAGAGGGGTGGAGGACACTGAATAGAGGCCAGTTGAGGGATAGTCATAGAGGGGTGGAGGACACTGAATGGAGGCCAGTTGAGGGATAGTCATAGAGGGGTGGAGGACACTGAATGGAGGCCAGTTGTGGGATAGTCAGAGAGGGGTGGAGGACACTGAATGGAGGCCATTGGAGGGTTTGGCAGAGAGGAGTGGAGGACACTGAGTGGAAGCCAGTGGAGGGATTGTCAGAGAGGGGTGAAGGACACTGAATGGAGGCCAGTTGAGGGATTGGCAGAGAGGGGTGGGGGATACTGAGTGGAAGCCAGTGTAGGGATTGTCAGAGGGGTGAAGGACACCGAATGGAGGCCATTAGAGGGATTGGCAGAGAGGGCTGGAGGACACAGAATGGAGGCCAGTTGAGGGATGGTCAGAGAGGGGTGGAGGACACTGAATGTGGGCCATTGGAGGGTTTGGCAGAGAGGGGTGGAGGACACGGAATGGAGGCCAGTTGAGGGACTGGCAGAGAGGGTGGAAGACACTAAATGGAGGCCAGTTGAGGGACTGGTAGAGAGGGGGGGGAGACACTGAATGGAGGCCATTGGAGGGTTTGGCAGAAAGGGATGGAGGACACTGAGTGGAAGCCAGTGGAGGGATTGTCAGAGAGGGGTGAAGGACACTGAATGGAGGCCAGTTGAGGGATTGGCAGAGAGGGGTGGATGACACTGAGTGGAGGCCAGTTGAGGGATTAGCAGAGAGGGGTGGAGGACACTGAATGAAGGCCAGTTAAGCGATTGGCAGAGAGGGTTGGAGGACACTGAATAGAGGCCAGTTGAGAGATTGGCAGAAAGGGGCGGAGGAGACTGAATGGAGACCAGTTGAGGGATTGGCAGAGAGGGGTGAAGGACACTGAATGAAGTCCTGTTGAGGGATTGGCAGAGAGGGGTGGAGGACACTGAATGGAGGCCGGTTGAAGGATTGGCAGAGAGGGGTGGAGGACACTCAATAGAGGCCAGTTGAGGGATTGGCAGAGAGGGGTGGAGGACACTGAATGGAGGCCGGTTGAAGGATTGGCAGAGAGGGGTGGAGGACACTGAATGGAGGCCAGTTGAGGGATTGGCAGAGAGGGGTGGAGGACACTGAATGGAAGGTTTGGTAGAGAGGGGTGGAGATCACCGAGCTGAAGTTGAAGCCAGTGGAGGGAGAGGAGTAGCAGACGCCAAGCGGTTTGTAAGGTGGATGGATCTGGTGGCAGGATTCATGATGGACTGAAGAGGGGAAAGTCTATGTAAAGGTAAGCCAATGAGGACGGAGTCGCAGTAGTCGAGGTGAGAGATGACCAGGGAGTGAACTAGGAGCCTTGTGGTGACATTGGTTAGGAAGGGGCGTATCTTGGAGCTGTTGCGGAGGTTGAGGCGGCAAGCTTTGGACAGCGATTGGACGTGTGGCCGAAAGGATAGCGTAGAGTCCAGGATTACACCTAGCACCCTGGCATGCGGGGACGGGTTGATGGTTGTGCCATTGCTCCGGACAGATAGATCAGGGGAAGGGGCATGTAGGGGAGGAAATATTATGAGCTCGGTTTGGGATAGATTCAGTTTGAGGAAGTGGTGTGACGTCCAGACTGATATGTCTGTCAGTAAATTAGTGATGCGTGAGGAAACTGATGGAATGAGCTGAGGGGTGGAGAGAAAGATTTGGGTGTCACCAGCGTAGAAATAGTATTGGAAGCCATGGGAGGCCATCAACTGACCCAGGGAGGAGGTGTAGATGGAGAATAGGAGAGGTCCAAGAACGGAACCTTCTGGAGAAGTCAAATTTGTCAATAAATTCAGAAGTGCATTGCAAGTCAATAAAAATGTTGTAAGTAATGATATAAATAATTGTTCTGTTCTTGTATCTTCTTCTGGTTATGGATGGATGGAGATGGATTAGAACCCCTGTCACGTTTTTATTGCTGTCTCTGCCCCTGTTAGGAAGATTGAACCTTTCTATAGGTCTTCTTAACTGTAATCTCCAAAAGTGGTAGTGAAAGAAAATCTCAAATTTTGGGTTGTCACCAGAATAGGAAGTTCCTTCAACGGGGACACTAGTTCTGGTGTCACCCTCCCTTTGAAGGAATTTCCTCTTACTTCTTGTTTTGGCCGTGGGACAGGAAGTGAAGGGAAATCTCCCCAATGGGACACCGATGGCCAAAAAAAAAAAACCTGACAGATTATAATCCTCCCTACTCTATCCAAAATTAAAAAGAAAAAGTTTTGGCATTTGGTTATACTCTTAAGTGTATACAAAGATTGTTTTTTAATTTTGGGTGGATTGATATCTGCTTTGAATTAAATGAATGATGGGTTTTGAAATCTTATAAAAAAAATTAAAAAATGTATTTGAATCTTTTGGTTTTGATTATTTTTAAATTTTAAAAGAGTAAAACAAACTATATTAAAATGGGAGTGGGTCTCCCATAAATGTATTCAGAATGTTATCTATGTTATAGATATTTTTTTATTTTTTTTCATAAACAACTTTTTTTTGGTCAATTTTACAAAATATTTTAAGAAATATATATTGAAATGCCTTAATTAGATGTTAAAAAATGTCTGAAAATGGATTTTCTAATATAGGTCTTTGAAAATACATTAAATCTGTATTTTTGAAAAGCATTTACAAATATATGTTAAATATGTGTTGAAATTACTTTTTTATGTCTTAAAAAAAATCAGAAGCATATATTTTAGAAAATATATTTTCAAATATATGTCTTTGGGAAATACATTTAGGTTAAATTTTTGAATCTTTTGGTTTTGATTAATTTTGAATTTTAAAAGAGTAAAACAAACTATATTAAAATGGGAGTGGGTCTCTTATACTGTAAATGTATTCAGAATGTTATTCAAGGTATAGATTTTTTTTTTTTTTTATAAACTACTTTTTTCATTAAATTTTACAAAAATGTATAAAAAAATATATATTGAAATGCCTTATTTAGATGTTAAAAATGTCTGAAAATGTATTTTCTAATATATGTCTTTGAAATTACATACATTTTTGAAAAGCATTTACAAATATATGTTAAATATTTGTTTTCATTACTTTATTATGTGTTAAAAAAATCTGATGCATATATTTTAGAAAATATATTTTCAAATATATGTCTTTGGGAAATACATATAAGTTACATTTTTGAATCTTTTGGTTTTGATTAATGTTTGATTAATGTTACATTTTAAAAGAGTAAAACAAACTATATTAACATGGGAGTGGGTCTCCTATAAATGTATTCAGAATGTTATCTATGGTATTTATTTATATTTATATATATATATATATATATATATATATATATATATATATATATATATATATATATATATATATATATATGTCTTTTCAAAGACACATATTGGGAAATACATTTTCAGGCATTTTTTAACATCTAATTAAGGCATTTCAATATATATTTTTTATACATTTTTGTAAAATTTACCAAAAAAAAGTAGTTGATAAAAAAAATATATATATATATATATATATATATATATATATATATATATATATATATATATTATCAACTACTTTTTTTTGATAAATTTTACAAAAAATAATAAAAAATATATATTCAAATGCCTTAATTAGATGTTAAAAATGTCTGAAAATGTATTTCCCAACATATGTCTTTGAAAAAACATTTAATCTGGATTTTTGAAAAGCATTTACAAATATATGTAAAATATGTGTTGAAATTACTTTATGTGTTAAAAAAAATCTGAACCATATATTTTAGAAAATATATTTTCAAATATATGTCTTTGGGAAATACATTTAAGTTACATTTTTGAATCTTTTGGTTTTGATTAATTTTAAATTTTAAAAGAGTAAAACAAACTATATTAACATGGGAGTGGGTCTTCTATAAATGTATTCACAATGTTATCTATGTTATAGATTTTTTTTATCAACTACTTTTTTTAGTCAATTTTACAAAAATTTATAAAAAATATATATTGAAATGCCTTAATTAGATGTTAAAAAAATGTCTGAAAATGTATTTCCCAATATATGTCTTTGAAAATACATTAAATCTACATTTTTGAAAAGCATTTATAAAAATATGTAAAATATGTGTTGAAATTACTTTTTTAGGTGTTAAAAGAAATTACTTTTTTATGTGTTAAAAAAAGCAGAAACATATATTTTAGAAAGCATATTTTCAAATGTATGTCTTTGGGAAATACATTTTAAGTTACATTTTTGAATCTTTTGGTTTTGATTAATATTACATTTTATAAGAGTAAAACAAACTATATTAAAATGGGAGTGGATCTCCTATAAATGTATTCAGAGTGTTATCCAAGGTATAGATTTTTATTTTTTTTTTTTAAACTACTTTTTATAGTCAATTTTACAAAAAAAATTATAATAAATATATACTGAAATGCCCTAATTGGATATTAAAAAATGTCTGAAAAATATATTTTCCAACATATGTCTTTGAAAATACATTTAATCTACAATTTTGAAAAGCATTTACAAAAATATGTAAAATATGTGTTGAAATTACTTTATTACTTGTTAAAAAAATCAGAATCATATATTTTAGAAAATATATTTTTAAATATATGTCTTTGGGAAATACATATAAGTTACATTTTTGAATCTTTTGGTTTTGATTAATTTTAAAATTTAAAAGAGTAAAACGAACTATATTAAAATGGGAGTGGGTCTTCTATAAATGTATGCAGAATGTTATCTATGTTATAGATTTTTTTTTTTTTATCAACTACTTTTTTTAGTGCATGCATTTACAAATATATTGAAAAATATATTTTTAAATTATTTTTTTAGATGTTCAAAAATATCTTTAAAATATAATTTAAAAATATATTTTCCAATATATGTCTGGGAAATTGCATTTAATCTACATTTTTGGAATGCATTTACAAATATATGTAAGAATATATGTTAAAGTGACTCTTTTATATGTTAAAAAAATCTGAAGAATATTGTAAAAATATATTTTCAAATATATGTCTTTAAAAAATACATTTAAATTTAATTTTTAGAATGCATTCACAAGTATATTTAAAAATATCAAATAATGGGAGTGAACCCAAAAGAGGAAAGGAGGGGATAAACTCTAGGTGTCAGAGTCTATCAACCAAGAATAAAATAGGTAGGAATAACTCCAGGAGGGAGAAGGAAAGAAAGGGAAAAGATGGAAAAAAGCAGAGGGCTGGTGGGATTTGTAAATGGTACCGTACCACTTTTATACATACAGACACATTACCATAAGATAAAAAATATATCAAATTTATTTTTACAAAAGATTAAAAACAACATTCACATAACAAAAAAGATATTTAGATAAATACAGAAGCATAGTGGAAATCCTCAGTGCTTTGTACATCCAATATAGAAAACCGGATAATAACCCGACACGTTTCGCAGTTACATCAAACCGCTTCTTCAGGGGTATATATTGTACTGTGGCAGTATTGTCCTGAGTTTCCTATACAACAGAAGGTAAAATAAGTTATCAAAATTAGGATAATACATCTGCATAAGGATCTGATGTCTCAATGTGTAACCTAAAAGCAACCCCACACCAAATCGCCCAGATGGGCCAGAGGAACAGGTGCCCAGAATACGCCTCACCGACGGGTGTGGAAGTAGAAACACAAAACAGCAGATTTGGGTGTAAATAGATAGGTAAATCAGAAGGAGTCCAGCTTTTTAAAGACTATTGTGCGGACATTGCGCTCAAAGCGGCCCGAGACACTAGATTCACTCTCTAGATTCTGTAAGGTTTACCAGTTCACATACTGCTCTGCAAAAAATATCAAGGCTTCTGCACCTTTCCCTAGTATGACTACCAGTGTCTGGATGCCCCCAAGGGCTTAAGGCACTGAGCTATATTCCCAGAGTTGATCATTGTTTCCAGAAAGCCCAGAAACAGAGTTCATGTGCTGTACCAGTTGGCTTCAAGATGCAAAGAAGTTTCAAGGCAGGTAAAGTTTGTAGGAACTACCAGGTCTAGTAGCTGTCTGGATGCCAAACATGCAATGGTCAGGGCTGGTTTGCTACTGGCATGGACAGAGTTCATATCCATGCAAGGGTTATGTCAGGCAGCAGTCAGTGTATCCCTTGTACAGGCAAGGTTCATGGCAGGTGGCAATCAGTAGTGTATCCCTTAAACAGGAAAGGGTCAGGACAGGTGGCAATCAGTAGTGTATCTCTTATGCAGCAAGGGTTACGACAGGTGGCAATCGGTAGTGTATCCCTTATGCAGCAAGGGTGAGGACAGGTGGCAATCAGTAGTGCATCCCTTATGCAGACAAGGGTCAGCGTGGGTGACAATCTGTAGCATACCTATTATCAAGTCAAGGGTCGGGACAGGTTCATATCCACGCAAGGATTATGGCAGGCAGCAGTCAGTGTATCCCTTGTACAGGCAAGGTTCATGGCAGGTGGCAATCAGTAGTGTATCTCTTATGCAGGCAAGGATCAGGACAGGTGGCAATCAGTAGTGTATCTCTTATGCAGCAAGGGTCTGGACAGGTGGCAATCATTAGCATACCCATTATCCAGGCAAAGGTCAGAGCAAACAGCTTTCAGTAGGGTAATGCATTTCTAGAGGAAGGTCAGGTCAGGCAGCAGACAGTGTATTCCTTGTACAGGCAAGGTTCATGGCAGGTGACAATCAGTAGTGTATCCCTTAAACATGCAAGGGTCAGACTCAGGACAGGTGGCAATCAGTGGTGTATCTCTTATGCAGCAAGTGTCAGGACAGGTGGCAATCAGTAGTATATCTCTTATGCAGCAAGGGTCAGGACAGGTGGCAATCAGTAGTATATCTCTTATGCAGCAAAGGTCAGGACAGATGGCAATCAGTAGCATACCTATTATCTAGGCAAAGGTCAGGGCAAACCGCTTTCAGTATGGTAATGCATTTCTAGGGGAAGCTCAGGTCAGGCAGCAGATAGTGTATTCCTTGTACAGGCAAGGTTCATGGCAGCTGGCAATCAGTAGTGTATCCCTTATCCAGGCAAGGGTCAGCATGGGTGGCAATCTGTAGCGTACCTATTATCAAGTCAAGGGTCAGAACAGGTTGCTATCAGTAGCACACCCATTATCCAGGCAAAGGTCAGGGCAAACAGCTTTCAGTAGGGTAATGCATTTCTTGGGGAAGGTCAGGTCAGGCAGGAGACAATAAAAAAACAATGTCTGGCTAAGAAAATGCTTCATTTTAATCTGCTGCAGGAAAACACTTTTTATCTTACAGAGTTTAGTGTCTCTTCTGCCCAAGCTAACAAGAATCCATATCTCCTACAGAAGACCAGCTACGTAGAAGTTTCCAGCATTGCCAGAATTCTCTTTCCATCTCCAGTGAAGAACAATCTGATTTGTTATATACACACATAAAACGGGAAGTTGTTGTGGTTGTGGAAGCAGAGGTTACCTTTACAGCAAAGCAGGTCTCACGGGCTCCCTTCACCACAATGACTATTACTGGAGCCAGCTACACCTTCATTTATTTATTAGCGGAGTTTTGGCGCCTCGTTCCTTGTGTAATTGTTATTTTATGGTTTGTCTGGGTGTAATCTGAATTCCTGCTTCCTGTGGTGTTACATAGGATGGCCCCAGGCCAATGTCTTAATATAATCCCAGGTATTGGAGCTTGTTTGTTGACTCTTCCATCCAGGATATCTGTAGAGCGAATACCGAATACAAAGTCCGATAACCCAGACTAATAAGGGGGAACTTGTATAGCGCTACCCCCATAGGAGCTGCTGATTTTAACTGGTTCTTCCCCAAGCAGTGCAGAGACCACCAGTCACACACGCAACAGTCCATCTGCTACGACTTCAATAAACAGTCTAGGGTTTGTCTTTTTGTGGTTTATTGCTTGTAGACCAGGGGATGGGGAAGGGATGAGGGTAGAATGAGATACCCAAGGCACGCTTAATTGTAACTGGAGGACACTCTTGACTAGGCTAGGCTTCTCGGAACAGCCTTTCTGCCAAGGGTTAATATGAATTGCCATAACTGAGCTGTTTAAAAAAAAAAACTGCTGCTGCTGGCACATCAAAAATTGCACAAAGTCTCTTAAATCTTGAGCTCAGGTCTTTTCTCTCCCCACTCCCCCAGTTTTCTTCAGACACAGGGGCGTAACTACAGGGGTTGCAATTGCAACCGGGCCCCATGGTCCAGGGGGCCTGTGTAGCTCCTCTGTACACCTGGATTGGAGGGGGGGCAGCATGTAGAGAAATCACTGTCCTCCTTTTTCCTCCTGTAGCTGCAGGAGGAGAATGGAGGAGATTGGTTCATCTGTATGCTGCCGCCGCCACTCCTCCTATCCAGTTCACTTGTGTTCTGCTGTCTCTGGGCCTCTGTGTGCTCCCCTTCCCCCCCCCCCCCCCCCACTGTGCTCCCTTACCTTCCCCTGCCGACTGCTGCAGGGGAAGTGTCACAATAGAAAACAAGGAAGGGGTCGGTAAATATGTGATTTACCAGCTCCTTCCTTTTCTGAATGGACAGAGTCATCGTCAGTCACATTGTAAAAAAAATAAAGTAAAATGACAAAAAATAATACATATTAAAATACCAAAAAATAAAAACTACTGACACCAGTGGGTGAACTTCCAGGATCGCAAAGGTCACAATTGCGACCGGGGCCCTGGCATTCCACCACCATGGGGAGGCCCCAAGATGGCAGGAAGGCCGCCCACTGCAGAACTTGTGAAAGGGTCCTGCAATTAGAGTAAAGGGCCCCAGGATCAGAGGGAAGAGCCCCAGGCTTGATGGGAAGGGTCCGGGGGGCCCTCCATGGTTTCTTGCACCGGGGCCCTGAAGGTTTTAGTTACACCTCTGTTCAGACATCTCTATGCTTCAGGACAGCTGCTTAGTTCCTAGCATCCACCAGACACTCTTCAGTGAGGGAGGGGTTAATACAATGCTACAGGACAGCTGCACACTTTCCAGGTTACACCCAGCACTCTTCAGTGAGTCCTCCAGACCAGATCCTTAGGTGAGACTTGCTTAATAAGGAGAAGGCCCCTCCCAGTCCTGCCACAGCTGAGACCTTGATGAACCGCTGAGAACTCCAGCAGAACATCCTCAGAGGGACAGCAGCCCCCTAAGGCTTTGGAACTTCTCAAGCAGGAGAAGAACAGGGCTGCTCCAGATCCCAGACTATTTATGTTTCTCCCAAGACACCTACTGGGCACGCTTCCACAGGGATTTGCTTCAGTACCATAAATATTCAAGCTGCCCATGCAACACTTCCAGCCCTCTATGTTCTGGAAGCCTCCAGAACGCAAGGAGAAGCAATCAAACCTGCAGCCTGTGAAATCACAAACAACCCAAAGAAATAAATAGATGTTCCAATGATTACCAATGAGCCAAACATAACTAAATTTACCCAACATCTTAGCACCTACTTGGAACTCCCGAGGAGGGAGCAATATATGCTCCGAAACATGTTAAGATTTATTCATTTTAATAAATGTTTGACTCTCGTTTTATCTAATATTACTGCGATCCATCTCCTTACTTTGCACTGTATGGGCTCCCAATACCCAACATCATTGTTGTTGAGCATGGTAACCCAACCTTGGAATGTGTTGTTGAAGACATTTTGGAAGTCACCTGTGAATCCCTGCAATCTCTCCATTTTCAATAAAGGATGATCGTCTGCTGATATCACCCTTGTGCCGGCTTTCTTCTGAAGATTGCGTATTGTTGATGGAGGTTCACAGAGACCTCATAGCCTGAGCACAAGGGTTTTTTGAGATTTCTAGATTGTAGCGAAGGTTGTAGCGCTGTCACATATGTTTTGGTTTGAGGTGAGGTTCTACCACCACCCACTGTCAGCTCATGTATGTTCTGTATATATGTACAGAAATAATTTTACTGCAATTTTTATCAATAAAGTGATTGTTTATCTTTTATGTATAGAAAATTATTTTTCTTGACCCCTTCACTTTGATCCTGAGACATTAAATTCTTTGCCGTTAAAGTTCCCTTTTTGAGGCCTCTCTTCCCCGGTTCTTTACAGTTTTGGGACGTTGGGCTTGAGCTCCAATTTGCAGTCTTGTCCTGCTATGTAAAATTTGATGTTCTGGGATTCAGTAGCACCTCCTGAACACCTGCCAGCCACTGTTATTCTGCTTTCTGAACCACTTGCCGACCGCTCACTGAGCTGGTACTGCGGCAAAGTGGCTCATTATCGTCTGGCAACGTAGACCTACGTCACCAGACTCTCCCCTCTCTTGGCGGCACGCGCGCGCCACCGGAGGCTCGCTCCCAATGTATTCAGACACAGCGGGAGTCGGGCCAGGGGAGGAGAGGCGGTGATCACTGCAGCTCTTCCCCGATCGTCGGGAATCAAGTGAGGAAATCCGCCCGCTTGTGTAAACAAAGCTAACGGATCTCCTATGTGACAGACAGTCACAGATTACAGGATTCAGCATAGCTGAACCTGCGATCTGTGTCTGTGTCACACAATCCCCCTCCCCCCACACACATCAGTAAGCACCAGGCATACATTTAACCCCTTGATCACCAACAGTGTTAACCCCTTCCCTGCCAGTGTCATTATTACAGGGACAGTGCATATTTATAGCACTGATTAGTGTAGTAATGTCACTGGTCCCCCCAAAAGTGTCAAAAATGTCAGTCAGGGGTCCGATCTGTCCAGCGCAATGTCGCAGTCCCGCAAAAAAATTGCAGATCGCCGCCATTACTAGTAAAAAAAAAAATAAACAATAAAAATGACATAAATCTTTCCTGTAGTTAGTAAACGCAATAACTTTTGCGCAAACCAATCAAAATACGCTTATTGTGATTTTTTTTTTTACCAAAAATATGTAGCAGAAAACAAATTGGCCTAAAATGTTAAAAAATTTTGATTTATACATTTTTTTTTTTGGGAATGTTATATAGCAGAATGTGAAAAATATTGTTTTTTTTTTTCAAAATTGTCGCTCTTTTTTTCAAAAACTAAAAATCGCACAGGTGATCAAATACCCCCAAAAGAAAGCTCTATTTGTGGGGAAAAAAGGACATAAATTTAATTTGGGTACAGTGTCGCACGACTGCGCAATTGTCCGTTAAAGTCACGCAGTGCCAAATCGTAAAATATAGCCTGGTCAGGAAGGGGGTAAAATCTTCCGGTGTTAAAGCGGTTAAAAATACACTCATTGAGAATTTTTTTGTCAAAGACATGTAGCTAAATACATTTTGGCCTAAATATGACAAAAATTGAATATATTGGATATTTTTTAACTGTCAAAGTAGAAAATGTCAATTTTTTCGCAAAATTTTCGCTCTTTTTTTATTAATATCGCAAAAAATGAAAAACGCAGAGGTGATCAAATACCACCAAAAGAAAGCTCTGTTTGTGGGAAAAAAAGGACATCAATTTTGTTTGGGTACAGCGTCGCATGACAGCACAATTGTCAGTTAAATTCGCGCAGTGCCAAGTTGCAAAAAATGGCCTGGACGTAAAGCAGGAAAATCCTCCAGTGGTAAAGTGGTTAAAAGCATTGCACTGTAGAGCCTTACTGTATGACAGGAGTTCTTCATCCGGATGCCCTGTGCACATTGTTATTGGTGTAATAATATTGTAGTGCCGCACAGCTCCTTCCACGGCTCAAACCTCCCAAAATGTACAAAAACCAATATCTCTCATAGAGATGTATATAATATATGCTAAAAAATGTAATAAGTATCTTGTGTGCTGGAAATTATTGGCAATATCACATATGTGATCAAAATAGAAGGGGGAAATATAAGTCACAGGACTTTAGATGAGGCAAATCACTTGAAAAATCAGTAATACACACGACTATACATTTATTGCACGATGGCAAATTTCATAGTAACAATTTTACAGACATGTTAAAATATAAGTTAAAAAGACATTTCATTGAGCTGATCCATAATAGGTAATCATCGTAAACACTATAATTTCATAAAAAAAGTATAAATTGATATTTGTATATGTAGCACTGCCCCCTAGAGGACTGCTGAGAATTGCACTTTCTGGGTTACCCTTAGCAACTGATAGCAGACAAATAGCATTTAAAGTCCTTGGCTCAGTCAATAATCAATCCAGGGGATGTTGGCTTTTTGTATTTTATTTAGAACTGGGATAGGAGAAGGGATGAGTGGGATACTCCAACTATGAACTATGCACAATTCTAAAGACACTAGCTGCAATGTGTGCAGCAAGGCCGCTGCTTCACCTTGCCACTGAAGTGAAGATAGAAAGAGTGATCCTGTTTAAGTTTAAGTCCTAGCATGGCACCCCCTTTCTCACTTGCTGTGTGTGCTGAACTCCGGTTCACTGACTCTCCACTGGAGTGGTCCCCCTTCCTGGGCAGACCTGGAAAGGGCCGTAGAAGGTCCTTAACCCATCAGGAGGACTGGTGACTGCTTCTTTTGCAAGGAGAAGCAGGATGAGCACTGCCAAAGCCCTACAAAATGACCTCCAGCAGGCCACTGGTGTGAATGTCTCTGACCAAACCATCAGAAACAGATTTCTTGAGGGTGGCCTGAGGGCTCGACGTCCTCTAGTTAGCACTGTGGAGCTCACATTACCCAGTCCATACCAGTATAGATCCCAACACATTACCCAGTCCATATCAGTATAGACCCTAACACATTACCGAGTCCATACCAGTATAGATCCTAACACATTACCCAGTCCATACCAGTATAGATCCCAACACATTACCCAGTCCATACCAGTATACATCCTAACACATTACCCAGTTCATACCAGTATGGATCCCAACACATTACCCAGTCCATACCGGTATAGATCCCAGCACATTACCCAGTCCATACCGGTATGGATCCCAACACTTTACCCAGTCCATACCAGTATAGATCCTAACACATTACCCAGTCCATACCAGTATAGATCCTAACACATTACCCAGTCCATACCAGTATAGATCCAAACACATTACCCAGTCCATACCAGTATAGATCCTAACACATTGCCCAGTCCATACCAGTATAGATCCTAACACATTACCAAGTCCATACCAGTATAGATCCTAACACATTACCCATTCCATACCAGTGTGGATCCCAACACATTACCCAGTCCATACCAGTATAGATCCTAACACATTACCCAGTCCATACCAGTATAGATCCTAACACATTGCCCAGTCCATACCAGTATAGATCCTAACACATTACCCAGTCCATACCAGTATAGATCCTAACACATTACCCAGTCCATACCAGTATAGATCCTAACACATTGCCCAGTCCATACCAGTATAGATCCTAACACATTACCAAGTCCATACCAGTATAGATCCTAACACATTACCCATTCCATACCAGTATGGATCCCAACACATTACCCAGTCCATACTAGTATAGATCCTAACACATTAGCCAGTCCATACCAGTATAGATCCTAATTACCCAGTCCATACCAGTATAGATCCTAACACATTACCCAGTCCATACCAGTATAGATCCTAACACATTACCCAGTCCATACCAGTATAGATCCTAACACATTGCCCAGTCCATACCAGTATGGATCCCAGCACATTACCCAGTCCATACCAGTATAGATCCTAACACATTACCTAGTCCATACCAGTATATATCCTAACACATTACCCAGTCCATACCAGTATGGATCCCAACACATTACCCAGTCCATACCAGTATAGATCCCAACACATTACCCAGTCCATACTAGTATAGATCCTAACACATTACACAGTCCATACCAGTATAGAGCCTAACACATTACCCATTCCATACCAGTATGGATCCCAACACACTACTCAGTCCATACCAGTATAGATCCTAACACATTACCAAGTCCATACCAGTATAGATCCTAACACATTACCCATTCCATACCAGTATGGATCCCAACACACTACTCAGTCCATACCAGTATAGATCCTAACACATTACCCAGTCCATACCAGTATAGATCCTAACACATTACCTAGTCCATACCAGTATAGATCCTAACACATTACCCAGTCCATACCAGTATAGATCCTAACACAATACCCAGTCCATACCAGTATAGATCCCAACACATTACCCAGTCCATACTAGTATAGATCCTAACACATTACCCAGTCCATACCAGTATAGAGCCTAACACATTACCCATTCCATACCAGTATGGATCCCAACACACTACTCAGTCCATACCAGTATAGATCCTAACACATTACCAAGTCCATACCAGTATAGATCCTAACACATTACCCATTCCATACCAGTATGGATCCCAACACATTACTCAGTCCATACCAGTATAGATCCTAACACATTACCCAGTCCATACCAGTATAGATCCTAACACATTGCCCAGTCCATACCAGTATAGATCCTAACACATTGCCCAGTCCATACCAGTATATATCCTAACACATTACCCAGTCCATACCAGTATAGATCCTAACACATTACCCAGTCCATACCAGTATAGATCCTAACACATTGCCCAGCCCATACCAGTATGGATCCCAGCACATTACCCAGTCCATACCAGTATAGATCCTAACACATTACCTAGTCCATACCAGTATAGATCCCAACACATTACCCAGTCCATACCAGTATAGCACCTAACACATTACCCAGTCCATACCAGTATAGATCCCAACACATTACCCAGTCCATTCCAGTATAGATCCCAACACATTACCCAGTCCATACTAGTATAGATCCTAACACATTACCCAGTCCATACCAGTATAGATCCTAACACAATACCCAGTCCATACCAGTATAGATCCTAACACATTGCCCAGTCCATACCAGTATAGATCCCAACACATTACCCAGTCCATACTAGTATAGATCCTAACACATTACCCAGTCCATACCAGTATAGATCCTAACACATTACCCAGCCCATACCAGTATAGATCCTAACACATTATATCAGTAGAGATATCAGCATGATATTTTTCACATTGAGATCTGATGTGTTTTCAAAGCTATGGATAAACCCTGTTGTGGACATCTGGTCCACCCTCCACTTGTCCTCGGGGTCCGTTTGGGTCACATCACCACAGCCCCCTGGGTAGACATTACCTGGCACCCCTCACTTATACGGCTGCAAGGCTTTTACCCTCCCCCCCCTTTTTTATGAGCTGACCTGTAAGTGTTAGGGCTATTTGCCCACATTTTTTTTCCTGTTTTTTGGGATTTATACATTTTGTATATGATACTACTCTGGTCTTTTTCTTATCATCTCTTTAGATTATTTTCTGCATCTACTCCTGCGGAAGTGGACACGGATCCACAAAACTATGGAGTTATAGGGTGCCTAGAAATGTTTGGATCGCTTTGTAATTTGCAAGCATGCATTTCCATCTGTCATAATCATGTATTTCCCCTAAAACATCATGTATACAAATATCAATATATATGTTTTATGAAATGATAGTATTTACGATGATTACCTATTATGGATCAGCTCAATGAAATGTCTTTTTAACTTATATTTTATCATGTCTGTAGAATTGTTACTATAAAATTTGCCATCATGCAATACATTTATAGTCGTGTGTTTTTACTGATTTTTGAAGTGATTTGTCTCATCTAAAGTCCTGTGACCTACAGTATCTCACAAAAGTAAGTACACCCCCTCACATTTTTGTAAATATTTTATATATGATGAGACTTTGCTACAATGTAAAGTAGTGAGTGTACAGCTTGTATAACAGTGTAAATTTGCTGTCCCCTCAAAATAACACACAGCCATTAAGGTCTAAACCGCTGGCAACAAAAGTGAGTACACCCCTAAGTGACAATGTCCATATTGGGCCCAAAGTGTCAATAGTTTGTGTGGCCACCATTATTTTCCAGCACTGCCTTAACCCTCTTGGGCATGGAGTTCACCGGAGCTTCACAGGTTGTCACTGGAGTGCTCTTCCCCTCCTCCATGATGACATCACAGGGCTGGTGGATGTTAGAGATCTTGCGTTCCTCCACCTTCTGTTTGAGGATGTCCCACAGATGCTCAATAGGGTTTAGGTCTGGAGACATGCTTGGCCAGTCCATCACCTTTACCCTCAGCTTCTTTACCAAGGCAGTGGTCATCTTGGAGGTGTTTGGTGTTGTTATCATGTTGGAATACTGCCCTGTGGCTCAGTCTCTGAAGGGAGGGGATCATGGTCTGCTTCAGTATGTCACAGTACATGTTGGCATTCATGGTTCCCTTAATAAACTGTAGCTCCCCAGTGCCGGCAGCACTCATGCAGCCCCAGACCATGACACTCCCACCACCATGCTTGACTGTAGGCAAGACACACTTGTCTTTGTACTCCTCACCTGGTTGCTGCCACACACGCTTGACACCATCTGAACCAAATAAGTTTATCTTGGTCTCATCAGACCACAGGAGATGGTTCCAGTAATCCATGTCCTTAGTCTGCTTGTCTTCAGCAAACTGTTTGCCAGCTTTCTTGTGCATCATCTTTAGAAGAGGCTTCTTTCTGGGATGACAGCCATGCAGACCAATTTGATGCAGTGTGCGGCGTATGGTCTGAGCACTGACAGGCTGACCCCCCACCCCTTCAACCTCTACAGCAATGCTGGCAGCACTCATACGTCTATTTCCCAAAGACAACCTCTGGATATGACGCTGAGCATGTGCACTCAACTTCTTTGGTGGACCATGGCAAGGCCTGTTCTGAGTGGAATCTGTCCTGTTAAACCGCTGTATGGTCTTGGCCGCCGTGCTGCAGCTCAGTTTCAGGGTCTTGGCAATCTTCTTATAGCCTAGGCCATCTTTATGTAGAGCAACAATTCTTTTTCAGATCCTCAGAGAGTTCTTTGCCATGAGGTGCCATGTTGAACTTCCAGTGACCAGTATGAGAGAGTGAGAGCGATAACACCAAATTTAACACACCTGCTCCCCATTCACACCTGAGACCTTGTAACACTAACGAGTCACATGACACAGAGGAGGGAAAATGGCTAATTGGGCCCATTTTTGACATTTCCACTTAGGGGTGTACTCACTTTTGTTGCCAGCGGTTTAGACATTAATGGCTGTGTGTTGAGTTATTTTGAGGGGACAGAAAATTTACACTGTTATACAAGCTGTACACTCACTACTTTACATTGTAGCAAAGTGTCATTTCTTCAGTGTTGTCACATGAAAAGATAGAATAAAATATTTACAAAAATGTGAGGGGTGTACTTACTTTTGTGAGATACTGTATGTTTCCCCACCTCTCTGTTCTTATATAATTGGGATGGAGGCTTATCATTTATGATGCTATAGACCACATCTACTTCTCTCTCTGTGTGTTTAAAATAGTGTATTAAAAACAAATGAATACATAATGCACCAAATGGGAAATTTACAACTCAAATGTGCCAAAGAAACGTGAATTGCACAGTCTTTAATGTGAGCCCATAAGAAAGAAAATAAAAGATCTAATAGCTTGGATCCCTGGAATCCTGAATATTTCACCACCTGACAGATTCTGCTCTCTCCTGAGGGATATGACCCATGTACAACAATAGGTCAAATAGTGCCTTTCCTTTTAACTACTTCTGGACCGGAAGATTTGCCCCCTTAATGACCAGGCCCTATTTTGCAGTTCGGCAGTGCGTTACTTTAACTGACGATTGCGCGGTCGTGCGATGCTGTACTTAAATAAAATCGATGTCCTTTATTTCCCACTAATAGAGCTTTCTTTTGGTGGTATTTGATCACCTGTGCGATTTTTATTTTCTGCTCTATAAACAAAAAAAGCGACAATTCTGAAAAAAAAGCAATATTTTTCACGTTCTGCTATATAACATTATCAAAAAAAATAAATAAATAAATAAACAAATTAAATAAATAAATAAATAATAAATAAATAAAAATAAATAAATAAATAAAAATTAAAGATAAAATTCTTTTAACATTTTATGCCAATTTGTTTTCTGCTACATATTTTTGGTAAAAAAAAATTGCAATAAGCGTATTTTGATTGGTTTGCACAAAAGTTATTGTGTCTACTAACTACGGGAAAGATTTGTCATTTTTGTTGTTTTTTATTTTTACTAGTAATGGCGACGATCTGCGATTTTTAGCGGGATTGCGACATTGCGGCAGACAGATCGGACCCCTAACTGACATTTTTGACACTTTTGGGGGGACCAGTGACATTACTACAGTAATCAGTGCTAAAAATATGCACTGTTACTGTAATAATGACACTGGAAGGGAATGGGTTAATACTGTGGGTGATCAAGGGCTTAAATGTGAGCCTAGGGGAGTGATTCTAACTGTGGGGGGGGCGTGGCTTGTGAAATGACCATAGAGACATGTGATCCTATATAGAAGGATCACAGGAGCTCTGTGATCATTCCAGAGAGAAGAACGGTCAGCTGTGTTTACAACATCCGACCGTCCTTCTCTCTCAGCGGGAAGCGATCGTGGGTGTCAGGCGGCAATCGGAGCCGCCTGACCCGTGCATCGGAGTCCCCACTGCTGGAGGCAGGAGCGCGCAGCCAGCGGCGTGCTCGCCCCATAGCTGCATGCTCACGACCGATGTAGACCTACGTCGATTGGCGCAGCAGAGCCACATTGCCGTAGTAAATAGACGGCAGCCGGTCGGAAACCACTTAAAGGTAGAGGAGAGATGTGGGGTCTTATTGACCCCAGATCTCCCCATAAAGAGGACCTGCCATGCTGTATTGCTATCGAAAGGGAATGTTTACATTTTTGCAATAAAAGTGATTATTGAAAAAAATGAATAAATAAATAAAAGGAACAGTGTAAAAAAATAATAAGTGGAATGAAATAAATAAAGATTTTTTTAACGCCCCCCCCCCCCTCTATCCCCCGTACCCACACACAGAGGTGAACACATACATACAGTAGGTGCCGTCCAGCTATGGAAATGCTCTTCACACCCCTCATGTGAGATATCGCCGCAAACATCAGAGTGAGAGCAAAAATTCCAGCGCTAGACCTCCTCTGTAACTCCAAACTGGAGATCAGAAGACATTTTTGAAGCGTCGCCTATGGAGATTTTTCAGTGTCGTAGTTTTGCGCCATTCCACGAGCGCGAGTAATTTTAAAGCGTTACATGTTAAGTATCTATTTACTCGCTATGACATCATCTTTCATATTATACAGAAATAGAGATATATATTGTGTTTTTATAATGCAAATTTATTAACATATACATTTACATACATATACTGCAGCAGGGCGGCCCTTAAGCGTAAAGTCACATACCTGTACGCCATCTTCTTCTTCTGATCTGTGATCCCGCTGTGATTGGACACAGTGGGAGCCAATCAGCGGATTCGGCAGATGCGATGTCTGCTGGGAACCCGGCCATTATTCGTAGGGAGGCAGAACGGCGCTCTGCCTTGTTTACATAGCCAGAGAGGAAAATGGAGATCTCATGTTTCTGCTAAGCACACAGATCTCTGTTTTTCTGTAGTAAGAGCACCTCCCCCACAGTTAAAAAGCACTCATAGGGAACACATTTAACCATTTGATTGCACCTGGTGTTAACCCCTTCCCTGCCTGTGTCATTTATACAGTGACAGTGCATTTTTTTTAAACCGATCACTGTATTAGTGTCACTGGTCCCCAAAAAGTGTCACTTAATGGCAGATTCGTCCGACGCAATGCCACAGTCCTGCTAGAAATCGCTGATCGCCGCCATTACTAAAAAAAAATATTTTTTAAAAAGTCACTAAATCTATCCCATAGTTTTTAGACGCTATACCTTTTACAAAAATCAATCAATATACGCTTATTGGGATTTTTTTTTTACCAAAAATATGTAGCAGAATACATATTAGCCAAATTTATTTAAAAAAATTTGATTTTTTAAATTTTTTATTGGGAATGTTTTATAGCAGAAATAGTGAACAACTCCAAGAATTTGCAAAGGAGAATTTAAACTAGGAAGGGGGGGGGGGGCAAAAGAGTGAAAATACAAGAGTCCAATTGCCCCCCGAAACAATGCCAGAACAGGTCAGAAGCACAGAGGTTAAGAAATGATAAGCTCAGAGTCCTGTCTACAAATGCTCGCAGTTTAGGTAAAAAAAATCAATGAACTTGGGTCAATAATGGCATCTGAGAATGTAGATTTAGTGGCTGTTACGGAGACATGGTTTAATGAAAGAAATGACTGGGACATAACCGTACCAGGGTACTCTTTATACAGAAGAGACAGAGAAGGCAAGAAAGGAGAAGGAGTGGCCCTGTATGTGAAAGATAGCATTAAATCTAACCTAATACAAGTTGGTGAGGCCAACATAGAGTCAGTTTGGGTTACGTTGCAGTTTGCTAATCATGCAGTAACTCGTGTAGGTGTGATATATAGACCACCTGGTCAAGTTAAAGAACTAGATGATCTACTAGTTGAAGAAATAGCTAAAATGACAATGAAAGGAGAAGTTATCATTATGGGAGATTTCACTCTTCCAGATATAAACTGGAAAACCAAAATAGCAAGTTCTACCAGGAGTACAGATATTCTAAATTCCCTACTGGGGTTGTCTCTGCAACAAGTGGTTGAGGAGCCAACCCGGAGGGAGGCCATTTTGGATTTGGTATTCACAAATGGGGATTCGTTATATGTGATGTCATTGTAGGCGAAACCTTGGGATCTAGTGATCACCAGTCAGTGTGGTTTAATATAAGAACTGTGAAAGAGTCACACCACACAAAAACAAAAGTTTTAGATTTTAGAAAAACAGACTTTTCAAAAATGAAATTAGTCATAAATGAGTCCTTATCAGACTTAAACGGATTACATGGAGTCCAGGAGAAATGGGACTACTTAAAAGGTGCATTATTGAAGGCAACAGAAAATTGCATTAGACTTGTCAGTAAAAGCAAAAAAAGGAAGAGACCACTGTGGTACTCAGCAGAAGTGGCCCTAATCATTAAAAATAAAAAGCTAGCATTTTGTAATTATAAAAAAACCCAGAGAAATGAAGATAAGGAAATCTACAAGATTAGGCAGAAAGAGGCCAAGCAAGTTATAAGAACTTTTAAAGCGCAGGCAGAAGAAAAACTAGCTCAGTCTATGAAAAAGGGGGATAAGACATTCTTCAAATATATAAATGAAAAAAGGAAATTAAAACAAGGAATAACTAAATTAAAAACAAAGGATGGAAGGTATGTAGAAGAGAATAAAGGGCTAGCCGACTGCCTTAATGAATACTTCTGTTCAGTTTTTACAGAAGAAAAAGACGGAGAAGGACCTCCACTTGAAAGGATGTCTAATGAATCGTTTGATGCATGTGTCTTTACAGAGGAAGACGTTCTAAGATTGCTGTCTAAAGTGAAGACAAATAAGTCACAGGGTCCTGATGAGATACACCCAAAATTATTAAAAGAGCTTAGTGGTGAGCTGGCAAAACCATTAACAGATTTATTTAACCAATCATTAGTAACAGGAGTCGTCCCGGAAGATTGGAAATTGGCAAATGTCGTGCCCATTCACAAGAAAGGTAGTAGGGAGGAATCGAGCAACTATAGACCAGTGAGTCTGACATCAATAGTAGGCAAATTAATGGAAACCCTATTAAAGGATAGGATTGTGGAACATCTTAAATCCCATGGATTGCAAGATGAAAAACAACATGGGTTTACTTCAGGGAGATCATGTCAAATCTTATAGATTTTTTTGACTGGGTGACTAAAATAATAGATGGTGGAGGTGCAGTAGACATTGCATATCTAGATTTTAGTAAGGCTTTTGACACTGTCCCACATAGAAGACTTATCAATAAACTGCAGTCATTGAGCATGGACTCCCATATTGTTGAGTGGATTAGGCAGTGGCTGAGTGACAGACAACAGAGGGTTGTAGTCAATGGAGAACATTCAGAACAAGGTCATGTTACCAGTGGGGTACCTCAGGGATCTGCACTGGGACCAATTTTGTTTAATATCTTCATAAGTG
Organism: Pelophylax lessonae; assembly: GCF_965119305.1. Taxonomy (NCBI): domain Eukaryota; kingdom Metazoa; phylum Chordata; class Amphibia; order Anura; family Ranidae; genus Pelophylax; species Pelophylax lessonae. The sequence continues at coordinate 7,881,868 of NC_138772.1, forward strand.
ATATTGCAAAAGGCCTCGATGGTAAGGTTTGTCTTTTTGCTGATGACACAAAGATATGTAACAGGGTTGATGTTCCTTGAGGGAAACGCCAAATGGAAAAGGATTTAGGAAAACTAGAAGAATGGTCAGAACTCTGGCAACTGAAATGTAATGTGGATAAGTGCAAGATAATGCACCTGGGGCGTAAAAACCCAAGGGCAGAATATAGAATATTTGACACAGTCCTGACCTCAGTATCTGAGGAAAGGGATTTAGGAGTAATTATTTCAGAAGACTTAAAGGTGGGAAGACAATGTAATAGAGCAGCACGAAATGCCAGCAGAATGCTTGGATGTATAGGGAGAGGTATAAGCAGTAGAAAGAGAGAAGTGCTTATGCCGCTGTACAGAACACTGGTGAGACCTCACTTGGAGTATTGTGCGCAGTACTGGAGGCCATATCTCCAGAAGGATATAGATACTCTAGAGAGAGTTCAGAGAAGAGCTACTAAACTAGTACATGTATTGCAGGAAAAAACTTACCAGGAAAGGTTAAAGGACCTTAACATGTATAGCTTGGAAGAAAGAAGAGACAGAGGGGATATGATAGAAACTTTTAAATACATAAAGGGAATCAACTCGGTAAAGGAGGAGAGCATATTTAAAAGAAGAAAAACTACCACAAGAGGACACAGTTTTAAATTAGAGGGGCAAAGGTTTAAAAGTAATATGAGGAAGTATTACTTTACTGAGAGAGTAGTGGATGCATGGAATAACCTTCCTGCAGAAGTGGTAGCTGCAAATACAGTGAAGGAGTTTAAGCATGCATGGGATAGGCATAAGGCTATCCTTCATATAAGATAGGGCCAGGGACTATTCATAGGATTCAGATATATTGGGCAGACTAGATGTGCCAAATGGTTCTTATCTGCCGACACATTCTATGTTTCTATGTTTCTATGTTATAAATTGCTATCATGTCCCCCCTCCGGCGTCTCGTCTCCAGGGAGAATAAATCGAGCGATTGCAGACGCTCTTCATAATTAAGGTCCTCCAATCCCCTAATCAGTTTAGTTGCCCTTCTCTGGACTCTCTCCAGCTCCAACACATCCCTCCTAAGGACTGGCGACCAGAACTGGACAGAATACTCCAGATGCGGTCGGACCAGAGTTTTATAAAGTTGAAGGATTATAGTCTTATCTCTGGAATACATCCCTTTCTTTATGCATGCTAATATTCTGCTGGCTTTGGCGGCTGCCGCTTGACATTGCATGCTGTTGCCTAATCTATCATCAACCAAGACTCCCAGATCCTTCTCCATTTTTTATTTCCCCAAGGGTTCCCCTCCTAACGTGTATTGTGTTTTTATGTTTTTAGTCCCCACATTAAACCTCATTTGCCATGTCATTGCCCACTCCGTTATTTTGTCCAGGTCATTCTGTAGGATATCTGCTTCATGCTGTGAAGTTATTGCCCTGGCCAATTTTGTGTCATCTGCAAAAACTGATAACGAACTACTGATCCCGTCCTCAATGCAGTTTATGAATAAATTGAACAAGGTTGGTCCCAGGACTGAGCCCTGGGGGACCTCGCTTACTACCTCAGACCAGTCTGAGTATGCGCTGTTTATTACCACCCTTTGGACACGCCCTTTCAGCCAGTTCCGTATCCAAGAGCAAACCCTGCTGTCGATACCTGCAGACCTTAAAGCGGAGTTCCGGGCACAAAAACGATATTTTTTTTTTTTGTGCCCCTCCGCTAGGTAGACCTCACCTGAAAAGGAATTGGATAGTTATTTTTTTTTGTTTACTTACCTTGTAATTGAAGATTGAAGATACTCACCTCAGAGTACTTCCTCCCTCGGAGCCGCGGCTCACCCCGTCACTTCCTGTCTCGCTATGATTCCTGGGAGCTGAACGTCATAGCTCCCAGGAATCAATGCGACGGTACCGGCCCCGCTCGTCATTTCCGGGCGACGCCGCATTCCCCTGCTAAACAGCTTCTGGGCATGCCCAGAAGCTGTGGAGGAATGCGGCGCCGCACCGGAAGTGACGAGAGGGGCCGGTGCAGGCGCATTCTGGGACAAGAAGACGCGGAAGAAGACACAGAAGAGGACCGCGCCAGCTTCAGCTGCCCACAAGAGAGATGGAAACGCTGTGGAAGAAATTTTATAAGTAAGTATTTCTTCTAAAAGGTAAGTGCGAACCGGGACAGATCAGAGGCTAGCCATTGTGGAATGTGCTAGCCCTGACTGTCCCGGGGGTATGTTTAGTAAAAAATGACTTGTGTGCCCGGAACTCCGCTTTAATTTATAAATTAAGCGCTTGTGGGGAACTGTATCAAACGCCTTAGCGAAATCCAAGTACACCACATCCACTGGTCTGCCCCTATCTAGCTCACAGCTCACCTCCTCGTAGAATGTTAAGAGATTGGTTTGACAAGAACGCCCATTTGTAAACCCGTGCTGATTACTGCTGATGATGTTGTTGTCTTTAGCAAACTCTACGATATAGTCCCTTATCCCCTCCAGAAGTTTACATAGTATTGATGTCAAATTGACAGGCCTATCATTTCCCAGGATATGCCTGTGCCCCTTTTTGAATATCGGAATCACGTTAGCTTTCCTACAATCCCCTGGTACATTTCCTGTCCTAATACTGTCAGCAAAGATCAGGAACAGTGGTCTCGATATAACCTTACTGAGTTCCTTGAGTACTCTCGGATGTACGCCATCTGGGCCTGGTGATTTGTTTGTGTCAAGTTTATCCAGCCTTTCCCTGATTTCATCCTCTGTTAGCCATAGTGGCAAGTCCTGTGTATTACTACTAACCATACAGTCATGGTCAGTGTACCCCTCCTTTTCCTGTGTAAATACTGACGAGAAAAAAGCATTCAGCATGGTTGCTTTTTCAGTGTCCTCTGTAACCATCCTCCCATCATCCTTAATTATGTGTGCAATATGCTCTGCCCTTGTTTTTTTGCTGTTGATATATTTAAAGAATTTCTTTGTTTTTTTTTTACTATCCTCCGCTATTTGTCTCTCAAAGTTGATTTTAGCTATCTTGATTTCTTGTTTACTTTTCTTATTTGCCTCCTTGTATTGCTCGAAAGCCGATACTGTTCCCTCTGATTTATATTTCTTGAAGGCCAATTTTTTTCCCCTAATAAGTTTTTTAACGCTACGGTTTAGCCAGCCAGGTTTGGCTTTGTCTCTTCTAAATTTATTTCCCATAGGAATGCACTGCAAGATGCATTTGCTTAATATGTTCCTAAAGCATTCCCATTTTTCCTCTGTGGTCAGTGATCCCAGGGTTTGGTCCCAGTTTACCCTTTCCATCAATGAGTACAATTTTGGAAAGTTTGCCCTTCTGAAGTTTAGGGTTCTTATGTTCCCCACTTGCCTTGTTATATTGTTATTTACGCTAAATGTGATCATCCTGTGATCGCTAGAGCCCAGGTAGTCCTGGACTCCTACCTCCGAGATTAGGTCTGGGTCATTAGTGATCAATAGATCCAGGACTGCGTTTTCTCTAGTCGGAGAGTCCACCAACTGTGACATGTAATTATCCTGTAAGGTTTCCGTGAATAGACGGGCCTTCTGTGAGTGTGTAGTCCCCTCTTCCAAGTCAATGTCGGGATAATTGAAGTCCCCCTATATGATGACTGATCCCAGTTTTGCCACTATACCCAGTAGGTGCAATCCGTCCCTACCAAAGAGCCGGTTGCCGACTGAGAAGTAGGCCCAGTTCTCCAGGAACCCAAAACCCTCCTTACTGCACCAGCTCCTCAGCCACTTGTTAACTTCCCTTATCTCCCACTGCCTCTCTGGTGTGGCTCGAGGTACAGGTAGTATTTCTGAAAACACTACCTTGGAGGTCCTATTCCTCAACTTAGCGCCTAAGTCCCTGAAATCGTTTAGCACTCTCCATCTTCCTCTGCCTATGTCATTGGTACCCACGTGTACCATGACAGCTGGGTCTTCCCCAGCCCCACCCAATAATCTGTCCACCCGATCCGCAATGTGCCGAACCCGAGCGCCCGGTAAACAACAGACTGTTCGGCGCTCTCGGTCTTTGTGACAGATTGCACTGTCTGTCCTTCTAATGATTGAGTCCCCTACCACCAGCACCTGTCTTTCCTTTCCCTTTCTCCCGGCCTCACTGGAGGAGTTCTTCCCCTGGCAGCTAGGGGCATCACTCTGCTCCAGCAATGCTGGTCCCTGACTGGTTTCCCCAAAATCACGCAATGGGGCGTATCTGTTGGGGTGCTCCAGCCCAGGACCAGCCTCCTTGCCTTGACCCCTTCTACCCCTCCTAACTGTCACCCCTCTACTCTGCTCTGATGCCTGCACCTCCAATACTCCGCCCACCTCTGTGCAGGCCCCTGCCTGCGCCTGACCGGTACGATCCTGGCTCTCCTCCGGTATGGACATTCGTCTCAGTGTTTCCAGCTGCTTCCCTAGATTCAGGACTTGAGCTTCCAGGGAAGCAACGTGCTTACATTTTGCGCATTTGTATTCGCCCTCGATCGCATGATCAAGGAACGCATACATATCAAATTAAAGTCCCCCATTATAATGACATTTCCCATCCTTGCTCCCAATCCTATCTGTAAAAGGAGGTCCGCCTCCCCCTCCTCCCTCTGGTTGGGGGGCCTATAACATACGCCCAATATTACCTTCCCCACCGTGCCTTCTCTTTGAAATTCTACCCATAGGGATTCTACCTCGTCCATAGCTCCATTATTAATATCATCCCTCATATTTACCTGTACACTGTTCTTAATATACAGACATACCCCTCCCCCTTTTTTACCTTCTCTATCTCTGCGATAAAGGGAATACCCCTGAATGGTCGCCATCCAGTCATGAGAGCTGTCAAACCAAGTCTCTGTTATCCCTACAAAATTTAAGTCCTCCTCAAACATCCGCAGCTCCAGCTCTCCCATCTTGTTGGCCAGGCTTCTGGCATTGGTATACAAACCTCTTAATTTTGACCGGTTACATATATCCTCATTTGATGTTTTTAGGCTGCTCTGGAGATTTTTCCCCATACCCACCCTGTGTTTAGGAGCTCTGAACACCCTACCGCTAATGTTCCCATTTGTGCCCTCTGAATCTTGCTTTCCACTGGCTAATTCTACATCTGTACCCCTCCCGCCATCACCTAGTTTAAAAGCCCCTCTAACTCAATGGCCATCTTCTCACCCAGTATGGCTGCATCCTCCCCATTTACATAGTTACATAGTAGGTGAGGTTTAATAAAGACAATAGTCCATCCAGTTCAATCTGTGTAGGTGTGTGTGGCTGTAATCATCTCACATAGCCCTGAATGTTCTCATCCTTGAGATGTATGTCTAAGAGTCTTTTGAAAGCCACCATACTTCCCGCAGAAACCACCTCTTGTGGTAGAGAATTCCACAATCTTGTAGCCCTAACAGTAAAGAACCCCTCACGTTGCCTGAGGTTAAAACGCTTCTCCTCTAATCTCATTGTATGCCCTATTGTCCTCATGCAATCCCTTCGCATGAACAGCTTTTTTTCTAAGCTGAGATCCCCATTGAGATAGTTATAAATTGCTATCATGTCCCCCCTCCGGCGTCTCGTCTCCAGGGAGAATAAATCGAGCGATTGCAGACGCTCTTCATAATTAAGGTCCTCCAATCCCCTAATCAGTTTAGTTGCCCTTCTCTGGACTCTCTCCAGCTCCAACACATCCCTCCTGAGGACTGGCGACCAGAACTGGACAGAATACTCCAGATGCGGTTGGACCAGAGTTTTATAAAGTGGAAGGATTATAGTCTTATCCCTGGAATACATCCCTTTCTTTATGCATGCTAATATTCTGCTGGCTTTGGCAGCTGCCGCTTGACATTGCATGCTGTTGCCTAATCTATCATCAACCAAGACTCCCAGATCCTTCTCCATTTTTGATTTCCCCAAGGGTTCCCCTCCTAACGTGTATTGTGTTTTTATGTTTTTAGTCCCCAAGTGCAAAACCTTACACTTCTCCACATTAAACCTCATTTGCCATGTCGTTGCCCACTCCGTTATTTTGTCCAGGTCATTCTGTAGGATATCTGCTTCATGCTGTGCAGTTATTGCCCTGGCCAATTTTGTGTCATCTGCAAAAACTGATAACGAACTACTGATCCCGATCTCAATGCTGTTTATGAATAAATTGAACAAGGTTGGTCCCAGGACTGAGCCCTGGGGGACCCCGCTTACTACCTCAGACCAGTCTGAGTATTCGCTGTTTATTACCACCCTTTGGACACGCCTTTCAGCCAGTTCCGTATCCAAGAGCAAACCCTACTGTCGATGCCTGCAGACCTTATTTTATAAATTAAGCGCTTGTGGGGAACTGTATCAAACGCCTTAGCGAAATCCAAGTACACCACATCCACTGGTCTGCCCCTATCTAGCTCACAGCTCACCTCCTTGTAGAATGTTAAGAGATTGGTTTGACAAGAACGCCCATTTGTAAACCCGTGCTGATTACTGCTGATGATGTTGTTGTCTTTAGCAAACTCTACGATATATTCCCTTATCATCCCCTCCAGAAGTTTACATACTATTGATGTCAAACTGACAGGCCTATAATTTCCCGGTATATGCCTCTGACCCTTTTTGAATATCGGAATCACGTTAGCTTTCCTCCAATCCCCTGGTACATTTCCTGTCCTAATACTGTCAGCAAAGATCAGGAACAGTGGTCTTGATATAACCTTACTGAGTTCCTTGAGTACTCTCGGATGTACGCCATCTGGGCCTGGTGATTTGTTTGTGTTAAGTTTATCCAGCCTTTCCCTGATTTCACCCTCTGTTAGCCATAGTGGCAAGTCCTTTGTATTACTACTAACCATACAGTCATGGTCAGTGTAACCCCTCCTTTTTCTGTGTAAATACTGACGAGAAAAAAGCATTCAGCACGGTTGCTTTTTCAGTTTCCTCTGTAACCATCCTCCCATCATCCCTAATTATGTGTGCAATATGCTCTGCCCTTGTTTTTTTGCTGTTGATATATTTAAAGAATTTCTTTGTTTTTTTTTTACTATCCTCCGCTATTTGTCTCTCAAAGTTGATTTTAGCCATCTTGATTTTGTGTTTACTTTTCTTATTTGCCTCCTTGTATTGCTCGAAAGCCGATACTGTGCCCTCTGATTTATATTTCTTGAAGGCCAAATTTTTTCACCTAATACGTTTTTTAACGCTACGGTTTAGCCAGCCTGGTTTGGCTTTGTCTCTTCTAAATTTATTTCCCATAGGAATGCACTGCAAGATGCATTTGCTTAATATGTTCCTAAAGCATTCCCATTTTTCCTCCATGGTCAGTGATCCCAAGGTTTGGTCCCAGTTTACCCTTTCCATCAATGAGTACAATTTTGGAAAGTTTGCCCTTCTGAAGTTTAGGGATCTTATGTTCCCCACTTGCCTTGTTATATTGTTATTTAGACGAAATGTGATCATCCTGTGATCACTAGAGCCCAGGTTGTCCTGGACTCCTACCTCCGAGATTAGGTCTGGGTCATTCGTGATCAATAGATCCAGGACTGCGTTTTCTCTAGTCGGAGAGTCCACCAACTGTGACATGTAATTATCCTGTAAGGTTTCCGTGAATAGACGGGCCTTCTGTGAGTGTGTAGTCCCCTCTTCCCAGTCAATATCGGGATAATTGAAGTCCCCCAATATGATGACTGATCCCAGTTTTGCCACTATACCCAGTAGGTGCAATCCGTCCCTACCAAAGAGCCGGTGGCCGACTGAGAAGTCGGCCCAGTTCTCCAGGAACCCAAAACCCTCCTTACTACACCAGCTCCTCAGCCACTTGTTAACTTCCCTTATCTCCCTCTGCCTCTCTAGTGTGGCTCGAGGTATAGGTAGTATTTCTGAAAATACTACCTTGGAGGTCCTATTCCTCAACTTAGCGCCTAAGTCCCTGAAATCATTTAGCACTCTCCATCTTCCTCTGCCTATGTCATTGGTACCCACGTGTACCATGACAGCTGGGTCTTCCCCAGCCCCACCCAATAATCTGTCCACCCGATCCGCGATGTGCCGAACCCGAGCGCCCAGTAAACAACAGACTGTTCGGCGCTCACTGTCTTTGTGACAGATTGCACTGTCTGTCCTTCTAATGATTGAGTCCCCTACCACCAGCACCTGTCTTTTCTTTCCCTTTCTCCCGGCCTCACTGGAGGAGTTCTTCCCCTGGCAGCTAGGGGCGCCGCTCTGCTCCAGCAATGCTGGTCCCTGACTGGTTTCCCCAACATCACGCAACGGAGTGTATCTATTGGGGTGCTCCAGCCCAGGACCAGCCTCCTTGCCTTGTCCCCTTTTACCCCTCCTAACTGTCACCCCTCTACTCTGCTCTGATGCCTGCACCTCCAATACTCCGCCTACCTCTGTGCAGGCCCCTGCCTGCGCCTGACGGGTACGATCCTGGCTCTCCTCCGGTATGGACATTCGTCTCAGTGTTGCCAGCTGCTTCCCTAGATTCAGGACCTGAGCTTCCAGGGAAGCAACGTGCTTACATTTTGCGCATTTGTATTCGCCCTCGATCACATGATCAAGGAACGCATACATATCACAAGATGCACACCAAATCGCATCTCCACACCCGCCGGGCATTGTACCTACTAATCTGATCTAATGGGGATTCAGTAATTTAAGTCTATCCTATGTGGCTATTTCCTGGCTTCCTAACTCTACCTTCTCACCCTCTGGTACTCCGCTACACTCACTTGACACTCAGTTGCACAACACTCACAATCTCACAGCCTGGTCAGTCACACACACTCACACAACACTCCCAGTCGCACCGGCCGGTCAGTCGCACCGCCCGGTCAGTCGCACAACACTCACAGTCGCACAATACTCACGGTCGCACAACACTCACAGTCACACAGCCCGGTCAGTCGCACCTCACTCTGTCGCACAACACTTCCAGTCGCACAGCCCGGTCAGTCGCACCACACTTCCAGTCGCACAGCCCGGTCAGTCGCACAACACTCACAGTCGCACAGCCCGGTCAGTCGCACAGCCCGGTCAGTCGAACAACACTCTCATTTGCACAACACTCAGTCGTACAGCCTGGTCAGTCACACAACACTCACAGACACACAGCCCGGTCAGTCGCACAACACTCACAGTAGTAATAGGTACTCCCAGACACTCAGGTAGTTAAAGGTACTCCCAGGCACTCAGGTAGTAATAGGTACTCCCAGGCACTCAGGTAGTAATAGGTACTCCCAGGCACTCAGGTAGTAATAGGTACTCCCAGGCACTCAGGTAGTAATAGGTACTCCCAGGCACTCAGGTAGTAATAGGTACTCACAGATACTCAGGTACTATACTACACCCTCAGTCAGTGTTCAATCTCAGTCACCAGTCTTACTTACCTAGTGTGTGTCCCTTTAAGCCTGTCACTTGCAGTTCCTGACGGTGATTACTCCCTCCTCACTCAGTCAGTCTTCCTCTCTGCACCCGCCTCCCTTGGTCACTTCCCGGTCAGTCTTTGTTCTGCTAGTCTCCTCTGCTCCCTCTGTCCAGGGGGGGGAGGGGGGTTACCGTAACCGCTCGCTGCAAAAAGGGGGGGGGTTTACTGCACGCCTCCCGCAACAAGGGAGGGAGGGGGTTACCGCTTTGTTTTTCTGATATTTCAGTTCATAAGGATAAAGTTTCCATTTTTATTAATTTTTCCAAGACTGACCAGTTTGGAAAAGGTAAATGGTTGCAGCTCAATGCCTTCAGCGGTTCCCCTATTTGCCCAGTTTTTCTTATTAATGAATACCTGCAACAGAGACCTCCCTTAGATTCCTGGGTTTTCATTTATGAGTCTTTGAGACCTCTTACTAGATATCAATTTATATATGTATTTAAGAGATGTTTAAGATTGTTAGATTTGGATCATCTTAATCTAACTTCTCATTCCTTTTGTATAGGGGCAGCGACAGAAGCAGCTAGATTGGGTTTGGATAGTAATTTAATTAAGAAGTTGGGTAGATGGGAGTCAAAAACTTACCTTACTTATGTCCGCCCTAACTCTTTTTTCTTAAATCGTTTCAGGTAGGAAACTTATTGTTTGGATTATCGGCCACTATTTCGTCTTTTGGGCCCAGCAATGAGCAAGGAAGAGGGTTTACTCAGAGAGTCTTGGTTTGAATCCTCAATACTTTAAAGTAATTTGGTATAGTAAAAAAGGCATGTAATGGGCTAACTCAATACCTGAAATTGGCAGGATGTTGCATTCTATGTCCCAACCAGATATTTTGGTTGTACATTTGGGTGGCAACGACATTGGGCGAGTGAAGGCGCTGGATCTCATTTTTAACATGAGAAATGATTTTCAGCGGATTCAACTGTTTTTTTTTCAGAGGTCGCAACTAGACTGAAATGGTTCGAATTTTGGTCTATGCGATCTTTGGAAAAAAATTAGGAGGCGAGTTAATAGAGCAGTGGCGAAATTATTACAACTTTTAGGCATCTTGTCCTTCAGGCACATTAATCTGGAAGGGGGTATCCCCGGTTTATATAGCAGTGATGGTGTTCATTTATCAGACATTGGATTGGACATTTTTAATACAGACCTGGGCACTTGTATCGAACTGGCCGCGGTGCGGAGCTTTGGTGACAGGTGGGTTTAGTCCCACCTGTCATTTGGAAAAATGTATTTGATTTATTTAATGCTTAGGCAACCTGAGTCGTGGTGACTAGGTTGGGCTTTTCATTTAAAGATTTGTTGTTTAATAAAACATTTTGTGAGTGTATTAATTAACTTTGAAACCAATAATAAACGGTCGCGCCCTTATTTATCCAATCCAGTGTCTGTGTTAAAATTTTATTTAATTAAAAAAATAAATAAATGTGTGTTGAGTAGCTATATATTTAGCGCCGGTTCACACTACCGCGACGCTACTTTAGGTGGCGACCTCCGAGGCCGCCACGGACTTCATAACATTGAAGTCTATGGCGGTTGCCTCCTGGTCGCCCCAAAGCAGCTCCGGACCCTTTTTCTAGGTCGGAGCGACTTGTGTCGCTCCTATTAGAACGGGTCCGTAGCTTCCCTATGGGAGGCGACCTGCGGCGGGTGGTTGTTCTGACAACTTTGTAGGACTACAGAAGCCAGCAGTGCTGTGCACTCTTGTCCCCTCTAACTTACCCTTTTAGTAATGAATACAGACATGTGAGACAAAACCGCAGGTCTGAAATGGCAATTTACAGGAAAAGAGATGCAGAAAGAGAACTATGTCTTGTTAAGCTGAAAGAAAGGTTAAATTTTTTTGTATATGCACTTGTGACGTAACTATGGATATATAAGTGACGTACACTCCTATTTTGTGGTGTTAGCAAGCAGGCATTAGCTGGGCTGAGCCAACTATCACCAGCGAATGAATAAAAGCTTGTTTCCTGTTTCAAGATTTCCCGCTACAAAACGACGGCCCTCCAGCTGTTGCGGAACTACACATCCCATGAGGCATTGTTAAACTCTGACATTCAGAGACATGACTAAGCATGCTGGGAATTGTAGTTCCTGAACAACTGGAGGGCCATAGTTTGAAGATTCCTGGGGACCCACTCAGTACAGAGGAACAAACAATGATTTCTTCAGAATAACAAAATGTAGGAATCTGCAACAAAGTTTGTTATAATTCTTGCAATGTACAGAGATGACCCAGAGGGGGGGGGGGGGGGGTTCTCAACAAATGTGGACTTACATTTTAATTTTTTTTTTTTTTTTTTTGAGGCTTGAACTCCGCTTTAACCCTTTTGTAATTTATTGTATTATAATTGTACTGTCTCTCTTTAGATTGTAACGAACTGCACAAACTGTTGGTGCTATAAATACCTTGTATAATAATAACATTAATATATAATAGTGGCGTGTAAGGAGGAATGCTGCTGTATTTTTCTGCACTGTGATGAGTTAATTAGAAACTCTAAACTGTCACTTCCTGGATCAGCGCTGGGAGGGGTCTGATGTTCAAAGTCTTCACTTTCACTTTGGAAGACATAACGAGAAGGCTGTAAGGTAATAACTTTTCAATTGTTATTACAATATAAATTGTGATAATAGTGCTCGGTGCTCTTTAGAAGACCCGGAGGTTGCATTCGAAGTGACAGTCGTGCAGAAAGTAAAGGACAGTAATCATTACAGGATGTTTATGGGACTTTATAGGACTGGGCCTGCAGTGTAAGGAAATACAAATCTCTGTGTTCTTCTGTCCCATAACTTGGACCTTCCTTCACTTTTGAAGCCGAGCTATTCATTATTATTTATGATGTTCCAACACACTTCACATGGTGATAGCTGTAGATATAAGCAAAAGTTGCAGACAGAACTTTAAAATCACGTATTCCAATTCATTAGAGGCTAGTAGTGATCAGTGTACATTAACCTCCTTAGCGCTATTCCCGAGTGTGGCTCGGGGTGAAATTTCAGAGCCATTAGCGGTAACCCCCGAGCCACACTCGGGGTACCGCTAGGGAGATCGCTGGATCCTGTAAGAGAGGGTACTCACCTTGTCCCCGGGATCCAGCGATGTGTCCCTGCAGCATACGGCGGCCGGATCTTCCTCCCGATGCTCTGAGCCCCGGCTTCTGTCTCCTGCGACGTGACGCTCGCAGGGGGGTGGAACCGGCGGCAAATTCAAATAGTAAAACACACAAACACACTGATACATTACAAAATAAAATAAATTCACATTAGTTTGCCCCCCAGTGCCCTTTCCTGCAGTTTTACTGTACTTTATATATATATATATATATATACTGTATATATACATACATACACACACATATCTATCGATCTATCTATCTATCTATCTATCTATCTATCTATCTATCTATCTATCTATCTATCTATCTATCTATCTATCTATCTATCTATCTATCTATCTATCTATCTATCTATATACAGTGCCTTGTGAAAGTATTCGGCCCCCTTGAACTTTGCGACCTTTTGCCACATTTCAGGCTTCAAACATAAAGATATAAAACTGTAATTTTTTGTGAAGAATCAACAACAAGTGGGACACAATCATGAAGTGGAACGAAATTAATTGGATATTTCAAACTTTTTTAACAAATAAAAAAACTGAGAAATTGGGCGTGTAAAATTATTCAGCCCCCTCAAGTTAATACTTTGTAGCGCCACCTTTTGCTGCGATTACAGCTGTAAGTCGCTTGGGGTATGTCTCTATCAGTTTTGCACATCGAGAGACTGAAATTTTTGCCCATTCCTCCTTGCAAAACAGCTCGAGCTCAGTGAGGTTGGATGGAGAGCGTTTGTGAACAGCAGTTTTCAGTTCTTTCCACAGATTCTCGATTGGATTCAGGTCTGGACTTTGACTTGGCCATTCTAACACCTGGATATGTTTATTTGTGAACCATTCCATTGTAGATTTTGCTTTATGTTTTGGATCATTGTCTTGTTGGAAGACAAATCTCCATCCCAGTCTCAGGTCTTTTGCAGACTCCATCAGGTTTTCTTCCAAAATGGTCCTGTATTTGGCTCCATCCATCTTCCCATCAATTTTAACCATCTTTCCTGTCCCTGCTGAAGAAAAGCAGACCCAAACCATGATGCTGCCACCACCATGTTTGACAGTGGGGATGATGTGTTCAGGGTGATGAGCTGTGTTGCTTTTACGCCAAACATAACTTTTTGCATTGTGCCAAAAAGTTCAATTTTGGTTTCATCTGACCAGAGCACCTTCTTCCACATGTTTGGTGTCTCCCAGGTGGCTTTTGGCAAACTTTAAACGACACTTTTTATGGATATCTTTAAGAAATGGCTTTCTTCTTGCCACTCTTCCATAAAGGCCAGATTTGTGCAGTATACGACTGATTGTTGTCCTATGGACAGAGTCTCCCACCTCAGCTGTAGATCTCTGCAGTTCATCCAGAGTGATCATGGGCCTCTTGGCTGCATCTCTGATCAGTCTTCTCCTTGTATGAGCTGAAAGTTTAGAGGGACGGCAAGGTCTTCGTAGATTTGCAGTGGTCTGATGCTCCGTCCATTTCAATGTTATCGCTTGCACAGTGCTCCTTGGGATGTTTAAAGCTTGGGAAATCTTTTTGTATCCAAATCCGGCTTTAAACTTCTCCGCAACAGTATCTCGGACCTGCCTAGTGTGTTCCTTGTTCTTCATGATGCTCTCTGCGCTTTAAACGGACCTCTGAGACTATCACAGTGCAGGTTCATTTATACGGAGACTTGATTACACACAGGTGGATCTATTTATCATCATTAGTCATTTAGGTCAACATTGGATCATTCAGAGATCCTCACTGAACTTCTGGAGAGAGTTTGCTGCACTGAAAGTAAAGGGGCTGAATAATTTTGCACGCCCAATTTTTCAGTTTTTTATTTGTTAACAAAGTTTGGAAAATCCAATAAATTTCGTTCCACTTCATGATTGTGTCCCACTTGTTGTTGATTCTTCACAAAAAATTACAGTTTTATATCTTTATGTCTGAAGCCTGAAATGTGGCAAAAGGTTGCAAAGTTCAAGGGGGCCGAATACTTTCGCAAAGCACTATATATATATATATATATATATATATATATATATATATATATAAATATATACATACATACTTTAACTTATTTATAGTTATTTATTATATTATAATTTATGATTTTGTGTTTCAAACTATATCATACCCGAGATGTTATAAAGAAGAATGCACAGTAAAAAAAAATCATATATAAATAGTTGGTTTGGGCTGCTCGTTCTGAAGAATTACATGCAAAATAATTGTACTGCTTTCAGCATCTAAAATCGGAAACAATCATACCACCAGGGAGGTTAAGGTGCATGTGTTGTATTTCTGCTATCTCACCTCTGTTCCCAATGCCCAGCAGGCATGCTGGTACATGTAGTTCCATGGCTATAACTTGCAATGTTCTGCTCTTACCTATTATCCCCCAAGACTTGCATAGCTCCCAACTGTTCCTGATTTTGAGGAACTGTCCCTGATTTCGAGGGACTGTCACTAATTTGAATCAAAGTCCCTCTGTCCCTCTTTCCTCCTCATTTATCCCTCATTTTGGTCTGCTAGTTGTATATAAAAAAACGTCTATAGAAATTGGCAAACCCAATGAAGCGCTGTACAGACTTCTTGTCCTTAGGGGTAGGCCATTCCAGGATAGCTGTGATCTTACGAGGGTCCATTTTGTATTAGAGAGATCAAGTACCCCAGGAATACCACGGATTCTGTATCAAAAACACATTTCTCCAATTTGGCATAGAGTCTGTGCTCAAGGAGATGGAGAAGTACCCTTCTCATATGCTCGTTATGTTCAGCAGAAGAAGAGGAGAAGATCAGGATGTCGTCTAGATATATTACAACGAAAGAATCCAGTATATCACGGAAGACATCATTCAGGAAGTGCTGGAATGTGGCCGGAGCATTGGAGACCCCGAAGGGCATGACGAGATATTCAAAATGTCCGTAGCGTGTCCTGAATGCTGTCTTCCACTCATCCCCCTTGCGTATGCGGACAAGGTTATATGCCCCTCGTAGGTCTAGTTTCGAGAAAATCTTTGCTTTCCTTAATCGCTCTAGGAGCTTGGGTATCAGAGGTAAGGGATATTGATTCTTAAAAGTGATGTTATTCAAGGCACGATAGTCAATACATGGGCAAAGACCTCCATCTTTCTTACCAACAAAAGATATACCTGCTCCTGCTGGTGACGTGGAAGGTCTGATGAAACCTTTGGCGAGGCTGTCAGAAATGTACCCTTTGAGGTGCGCGAGTTCAGTTTCCGACAGAGGGAATACACGTCCATAGGGGATAGGGGCACCTGGGAGCAAATCGATTGGACAATCATATGGACGTCTTGGGGGCAACTGATCTGCATTGTTTGTTGAAGACATCCTGGAATTCCTTGAATTTGTCTGGCAAGATAACTGGAGGGTAAAGGTTTATCGTGAGTAGATGCGTGGGTGTCTCTTTTAAGCAAGTGGTAGTGCAAAAGGTGGAAGAGAAGGTGAGAGTACCCTTGATCCAGTCTATCGCTGGATTGTGGTCGCGAAGCCAGGGAAGGCCGAGGATGAGTGGGAATATTGGTGAGGGTACAATATCCAAATTGATAGTCTCTTTATGGTGACCAAGGAGGAGACAGATGGGACCGGTTTCATGTAGTACGGGTCCAGTTTTGATAGGAGTCCCATCTACCACGAATAGGGATAACGGCCGTGACTTAAGTTTCATAGGCAGATGATGTGATGGGACGAAGGTCTGGTCTATGAAACACCCGCTGGCTCCGGAGTCTATGATGGCTGTAATCTGGAGATCTCTACTCCCCCACTGGAGAGAAAGAGATACAGATAAGTAAGAAGCAGTGGATGGAACAGTAGAAGTCCAGGAAGAAGGGGCTAAGGAGTCCTTACCAGGTGAGGTTGTGGGTCGGACTGGGCATGACCGGAGTTGGTGATCGGCTTTCCCACAATAGAGACAGAGTCCTTGAGAACGGCGTCTCTTGCATTCTTCTTCCGTTAGTGGACGACGAACCATGCCTATTTGCATAGGTTCTTCGGATGAGTAGGAGGACGGAGAAGCAGAAGGCATAGGGCCTGGGGAATCCAAGGACCGGAGATTAGCTGGAGCCTGTCTCTCACTTCTTCATTCACGGAAGCGTCGGTCTAATTGGGTGACTAGGAGGATCAGACCCTCCAAGGAAGGGGGTACCCCAACTCTGGCTAATTCATCTCTTAAGGCCTCGGATAGTCCTAGTCGGTACTGTTCTATCAGGCCAGTTTCATTATAACCAGTGTCAGACGCTAACTCCCGGAAATCCATGGTGTAGTCCTCCACAGGTCTTCTTCCTTGCCGGAGGGAACGGAGGGCTGAGCGAGCAGCGGAGGGTCTCAAAGGGTCATCATATAATGTACGCATAGCTGCGGCAAAAGAGTCCCAGGTCTCCAATATTGGACTTTTTGAGTGCAGGAGTTGGTGTGCCCAGGTTTGTGGTTGACCTGACAGTAGTTCACAAGCTGTGATGAATGATCGCAGTTCAGACTTCTTTCGAGTAAACTTGTCAGGCATAGGAATGGCTGGTTCTGGGAATGCAGTTAGTACCGGACCAGTGGCTGGGGGTGAGTCTGGAAGGGGTACAGACTGAGCCCTTCTTTGTTCATATTGAAGAAGCATAGCATTACTGGCTTGTAGATCTTGGACGGCTTGAGCCAAGGCTGTCATCTGTTGGGTGAGAGCAGTAATAGCTTCGGCTGTTCCTGTGGGTTCCATTTTTGCGGCTTGGTTATGTCACAACCCACCTGGGGTCTTGCAGTGGAGAGGGAACCCAGTTGCAGTGGAACAGCACTCCCTTACAATCACGACCCTCAGGAGTCCCTGGAAGTGGGAACAGGGCCCCGTAGGGTCTATGGTGGCAGGGAGGCCTTTAATGAAGAGGAGGAGGTAAGGTCGACAACTCTGGAGTCAGGTCTGGCAGGCAATCAAGGAGTATCCACCTGAGGGAGAAAGGATCAGGAACCAGGAACACAGACAATGCAATTAGCAGACACACAGGAGCAAGGAAAATAACCAAGCACTGACTGGAAGGTGTGCTTGGTTTATATAGGGAGCCAGGATCACATGACCCGCAACCTCCCACCAGTGGGTGGGGCTGCCAGGGGCTATAAAGGGAGGTCAGAGACCCAGCGCCATCTTGGTTTGCTTCATAGAACCTGATCTTACCAGATCTTCAACTCTCCTCTCTCCCTCTGTGTAAAACACTGTAACCGCATGGCGGCCGCCATCTTGCCATGACAGTGTGCCGCTGCAGTCCTCAGATGTGAGGGGAGGAGAAGGAGCCACCGCAGACCCGGAGGGGGTGTCTCTGCGACCGGCAAGCACCGAGACTCTGTTGTGAGAACGCCGCAGGCGCCCAGACGCAGGTGAGTATGCGGCAGTGCCGTGACAGTATACTGTGAACGTCTACTGTACCTCTAGCCATCATATACTACGTTCTTTGCTGTCAGTTCAACCCATGTGAGCTCATTTTTGCGGCCTATACAGCCCGCCACCAACTTGTGTATACTGTGAACGCCTACTGTACCTCTAGCCATCATATACTACGTTCTTTGCTGTCAGTTCAACCCATGTGAGCTCATTTTTGAGGCCTATACAGCCCGCCACCAACTTGTGTATACTGTGAATGCCTACTGTACCTCTAGCCATCAAATACTACGTTCTTTGCTGTCAGTTCAAACCATGTGAGCTAATCTATTGAGCCTATCCGAGTATACTTTTACAAGTGTATTTGTGTCATGCAACAATATTGCCTAGTTTGCTGAGTGAAGTCTGGTACACACAGCGCCAAACTCACTGGCCAATTGTTTGAACAACTGGTGTGATAAACCCGTGGCCCCCCAATACCACATACTTTAGTGGAGTGTTATCTGAGTATACTTTTACAAGTGTATTTGTGTCCTGCAACAATATTGCCTCTTTTGCTGTGTTAAGTCTGCTACACGCAGTGCCAAACTCATTGGCCAATTTTTTAAACAACTGGTGTGATAGACCAGTGGCCCCCCAATAATACATATTGAAGCGGGGTGTTATTTAACAGTATACTTTTTTAAGATTGTATTTTAGTCCTGCAAAAATGTGGCCTCTTTTGCTGTGTTAACTGTGCTACACACATTGACAACAGATACTGGCCAATTATTTGTAGAACTGGTGTGATAAACCTGTGGCCCCCCAATACCACAGATTGAAGCGGGGTGTTATATACACAGACACATGGTCTAGCAAACTCGGGCAGGGAAGGTATATCACTTTTACTGCCCACTGGGTGAACCTTCTGACGGCCGTTAAGCATGTAACCCGTGGCACCCGTGTAGATTTAGTTGTACCGCCACGGATTGCAAGCAGGCCTGCCTCTTCTTCTCCTCCTCCTCCATCCTCCCTCTCCTCCTCGGCTGACTCCTGCTCTTCCGCTGCTACCATCCCTTCTCCTGCGCCGCCCAAGATCCCCAGAACCTATTCCACATGCCAGGTGAGACGTTGCCATGCTGTGCTGTGTCTGTTGTGCCTGGAAGCCAAGAGCCACACTGGTCCTGCACTCCTTTCAGCTTTGCGTTCACAGGCAGATCAGTGGCTGAGACCTCTGAATTTGTCAGTTGGTAAAGTGGTGTGCGACAACGGTGCCAATCTGCTGAGTGCGCTGAAACAGGGCAAAATAACACACGTGCCATGCATGGCACACGTCCTGAACTTGGTGGTGCAGTGATTCGTTGGCAAATACCCTGGGGTCCAGGACGTCTTGCGGCAGGCCAGGAAAATCTCAGGCCATTTCCGAAGATCTTACACAGCCATGGCTCACCTTGCTGAGATTCAACGGTGACACACCCTGCCCCTCAGGCGTCTTATTTGTGACTGCCCGACGCGATGGAACTCAACGTTGCATATGCTTGATAGGCTGCTCCAGCAGAAACGTGCAGTTAATGACTACCTGTTCGAACTCGGCGGCAGGACAGGTTCTGGGGAGCTTGGGTTTTTTTTCACCTCGCCAGTGGCTGCTCATGCGGGACGCATGCAGACTTCTGCGGCCATTCGATGAGATCACCAAACTGGTCAGTCACGGCCAAGGCGCCATAAGTGACATCATACCTTACGCCTTCTTTCTGGAGCGTGCATTGCGTCATGTCATTGATCAAGCCGTCGAGGAGCAGGAAGATCAGGAAGTCGCAATGTTGGATGAATTCCCAGGGGGTGCTACTCCATCTGAGACAAATCAACAGCAGGAGTCTGAAGAGGAGTCAGAGGAGGTGGATGGTGCTGGGGGGGATGAGGAGGAGAAAGAAGAGCATGCTTTAAACCCTTCTGGGATCCCTGGTGCTATCTGTGGATGGATGGAGGAGAACGAGGACGACATTATCCTGGATGATGAGCTGGAAGCAGGCCACTACACCGCTTCCAGTTTAGTGCGAATGGGGGCCTTCATGCTCCAGTGTTTTAAGGGGGACCCCCGTATAAAAAGCATAAAGGCCAAGTACCAGTGCTGGGTGGCAACGTACTTAGACCCCCGTTACAAACACAAAATGGAGGAAATGTTACCACAATCACAGAGGGCGGTCAGAATGCAGCACTTCCAGGCCTTGCTGCGGGAAATACTGCATTCTGCTTTTGCGTGTGCTGGCAGAGGAATTTCCAGTCACAGAGAGACAGTTGCAGGTAGCAATCCAATAGCGCCTGCAAGAAGAGGGCAGTTTGAAGATGTCTTGGTGACTTCAGATATGAGATCATTCTTTCAGCCGAACCATCGACAGTTGTACTCCGGATCCAGCATCAGGGAACGCCTAGACCGATAGGTGTCCGACTACATCGGGTTAACGGCCGATGTGGACGCTCTGAGGAGTGATGAACCCCTGGACTACTGGGTGGGCAGGCTTGACCTCTGGCCAGAGCTTGCACAATTTGCAATGGAAATGTTGGCTTGCCCCCCGTCCAGTGTCCTGTCCGAAAGGACGTTCAGCGCAGCAGGGGGGATTGTGACCGATAAGCGCACTCGCCTAGCTCACAACAGTGTAGACTACCTCACATTTATAAAAATGAATGAGGCATGGATCTCTGAGGAATTCAACACATGTGACCAGTAGACCATGTTTCATTGAAATTCCCAATGCCAGGCCACAAATATCCGCCAGACCGCCATCCACCCACAACAATTCCCGGTCCTTGTCTTCACTAAATACAGCGGCATAAAAGGCATTTAATGTCCATTGAATGGCAAATTTTTGTGGCCTTTCAGGGCCGACAATTATTTTTTCTGTGAATGCCTAATGTACCTCCAGCCACAGAATACAACTTTCTATGCTGTCAGGTAAACCCATGTGGGCTAATTTTTGGGGCCAGTACTGGCCGACACTTACTTCTGTATCCTGTGAATGCCTAATGTACCTTCAGCCACAGAATACTACGTTCTTAGCTGTCAGGTAAACCCATGTGGGCTAATTTTTGGGGCCAGTACTGGCCGACACTTACTTCTGTATCCTGTGAATGCCTAATGTACCTTCAGCCACAGAATACAACGTTCTTAACTGTCAGGTAAACGTATGTGGGATAATTTCTGGGGCCTGGAATGGCCGACACTTACTACTTTATCCTGTGAATGCCTAATTTTTCAGACTGGAATTGAAAATCAGTGGGTCTGTAAAGGTTCCGCCAAATTGTGGAATGGATGCGGACCCATTTTACAGATGTGTGAATGGACCCTATATGTGTTTGACAATTGACATGTATTTACCGGCTGCTGTCAGTTCTGGCTGATTTATGAAAAAAAAAAAAGAAAAATTTTTGCTGTAAAAAATAAAATAAAATTTTAGGGCAACTTTTCCAATTGCAATACTTCTGTTATGACATTGTCCATGTGCTGGGACTCTTTGTGCTAGTATGTCTTTTGTGGCTGCAAATATGACCTAAAGGTTTTTAAAGTTCGCCTCCCATTAAAGTCAATGGGGCCCGCCGCGAACTTGCGGTTCACGAACTTTCGAGAAAATTTGCGGCTGACGTTCGCAAACCGCCCTGGCCGATGTTCATCCATCACTATCCTTGAGTAGCCCAGCCAGAGTCCAGACTTGAACCCAATTGAACATCTGTGGAATAGCTGTGCACCGACGCTCCCCATCAAACCTGATGTAGCTTGAAAGGTCCTGCAAAGAAAAATGGGAGAAACTGCCCAAAAATAGGTGTGCCAAGCTTGTAGCATCATACTCAAAAGACTTGAGGCTGTATTTGGTGCCAAAGGTGCTTCACCAAAGTATGCGGCAAAGACTGTGATACTTATGTACATGGGATTTCTTTTGTTTTTTATTTAAATACATTTGCAAAGATTTCAAACAAACTTTTCACGTTGTCATTATGGGGGATTGTTTGTAGAACTTTGAGGAAAATAATGAATTTAATCCATTTTGGAATAAGGCTGTAACATAACAAAATGTGGAAAAAGTGAAGTGTTGTGAATACTTTCCGGATGCGCTGTAAACTGTTTAGCAGCAAAAGACACTCATAGGCATTAAAGCAGAGTTCCACTCAAAAGTGGAACTTCCGCTTTAAGTGGTCCTGACCCCCTGATATGTCAAATTTGGCATGTCATTTTTTTTCTGGCGGGGGAGCAGGTAGCTAGTTTTGACAGGTACCCGCTCCCACTTCAACTTGGGCGGCTCAGGCAGAAGTTCTCCTCTGCCCCTCCCTCCCTGCAATCTTCTGGGACACGTCACAGGTCCCAGATTTCCCCTCCATTCAAGACACGTAGCGTGATTCGCGCATGCGCAGTGCTCACCCGGCTGTGAATCCGCAAGCTGTCACTGCCAGGTGCCCACACTTGAGATGCCAGCGCCTAGAGGCGGCTCTAGGCTTTGTGAGGCCTAAGGCAAAACTTGAACATGAGGCCCCACTCATGCCCATAATGGGAAAAATAATTCAAGCGATAAAAATTAACTGTATAAATTGCATATATTAAGAGCCTTAACCTTTGTACTATGAATTCACAGTTTCTAGAATTTTCTCTAACTAATTCTCTAACCAATTTTCTCTAATTGATCTTTAATCAAAGATCATTAAACATTGGGTATGTATGCATATATATATATATATATATATATATATATATATATATATATATACATATATATGTCTGCTCTTACATCACAGTCCCCAGCATTTCCCTATAGTTCATGATTCCCTGAGTCCCTCCTTACATCAGAGTTCAGTGTCCCCCCTTACATAAGAGTTCTCCTTTAAATCAGATTCCCCCCAGCATCTCCTTCTTACATCAGAGTCCACAGAATTCCTATTTACATTAGAGTCCCCCTTAAATCAAATTTCACAGAGCCCCCTTTACATCAGAGTCTCCAGAGTTTCCCCCTTACACTGTAAGAGGGAACTCTGAAGACTAATATAAGAGGAGTTCTGGGAACCCTGATTTAGGGGGAGTTTTGGGGACTCTGAAGTAAGGGGAGTTCTGGGAACCCCGATTTAAGCGGGAATGCTGGAGACTCTGATGTAAGGAGAGTTCTGGGAACCTTGATTTGAGGGGGAAAGCTGGGGACTCTGGTGTAAAAGGGAACTCTGTGGTCACCAAAGCTCCCCCTTGCATCAATTTTCAGAGTCCCCCTTACACTTCCCTTCCTCAGTCCACCACAGTCTAGGGCACAACAAGTCCCACTGCAGGAGGCTGCCATACCTGAGTCCCCACAGAGGGCACTGTAAATTCCAGTATAGTGCACTGCCATTCCTCCCTGAGGAATGGAAGCCTGCTATGCTTGGACTTGTACTGCTCTCTGTAGGGGACTAAGGAACTACTGCCTGCTATGCTAAGACTTTTAGTGCCCTCTGTGGGGACTAAGGCATGGCAGTCTGCTATTCTGGAACTTGTAGTGCCCTCTGTGAGGAACTGAGGATTCCTCAGTCCTCCACATTCTAGGGCACTATAAGTCCCAGCATAGTGGGCTGTCATTCCTCAGTCCCTCACAGCTGGGGGGAAAAAACAACACAGAGTTAAACATCTAAAGGACAACTCCAACCAAACCTACCAATAATGTACAGAGTCCATATGCTATATAATGTCACAGCCCCACTACCCCTCACCTTCCACCTCGGGTGCTGTCATTGTGTAGGGCAAAGGGCTCCAGCTCCACCATGTTTGGCTTTGATGTCAGATATTCAGGACTGGCTCAGCTCCATTTTCTTCCCTGGCAACTGACTCTGGCGTCACAGGGGCCCTCTCCTCCTCCCCCAGCCACCCAGGGGCCCTCTCCTTCTTCCCCAGCCACCCAGGGGCCCCTCTTATTTTCCTCCAGCCACCCAGGGGCCCTCTCCTTCTTCTCCTCCAGCCACCCAGGGTCCCTCTCCTTCTCCTCCAGCCACCCAGGGTCCCCCTCCTACTCCTCCTCCAGCCGCCCAGGGTCCCTCTCCTTCTCCTCCTCCAGCCACCCAGGGTCCCTCTCCTTCTCCTTCTCCAGCCACCCAGGGTCCCTCTCCTTCTCCTCCAGCCACCCAGGGGCCCTCTCCTTCTCCTCCGGCCACCCAGGGGCCCTAATATTCTCCACCAGCCAACCAGGGGCCCTCACCTTCTCCCCCAGCCATCCAGGGGCCCTCACCCTCTCCTCCAACCACCCAGGGGCCCTCACATTCTCCCCCAGCCACCCAGGGGCCCTCATCTTCTCCCCCAGCCACCCAAGGCCCTCTCCCCCAGCCACCCAGGGGCTCTATCCTTCTCCTCCAGCCACCCAGGGGCCCTCTCCTTCTCCCTCAGCCACCCAGGGGCCCTCCCCTTTCTGCCTCAGCCACCCAGGGGCCCTCTTCTTCTCCCTCAGCCACCCAGGGGCCCTTTTCTTCTCCCTCAGCCACCCAGGGGCCCTGTCCTTGTCCCCCAGCCACCCAGGGGCCCTCTCTTTCTCCTCCTCCAGTCACACAGGGTCCCTCTCCTTCTCCTCCTCCAGTCACCCAGGATCCCTCTCCTTCTCCTCCAGCCACCCAGGGTCCCTCTCCTTCTCCTCCAGCCACCCAGGGTCCCTCTCCTTCTCCTCCAGCCACCAAGGGGCCCTAATCTTCTCCCCCAGCCACCCAGGGGCCCTCACCTTCTCCCCCAGCCACCCAGGGGCCCTCACATTCTCCCCCAGACACCAAGGGGCCCTCTCCTTCTCTCCCAGCCACCCAGGGGCCCTCACCTTCTCCCCCAGCCACCCAAGGCCCTCTCCCCCAGCCACCCAGGGGCTCTATCCTTCTCCTCCAGCCACCCAGGGGCCCTCTCCTTCTCCCTCAGCCTCCCAGGGGCCCTCCCCTTTCTGCCTCAGCCACCCAGGGGCCCTCTTCTTCTCCCTCAGCCACCCAGGGGCCCTTTTCTTCTCCCTCAGCCACCCAGGGGCCCTGTCCTTGTCCCCCAGCCACCCAGGGGCCCTCTCTTTCTCCTCCTCCAGCCACACAGGGTCCCTCTCCTTCTCCTCCTCCAGTCACCCAGGATCCCTCTCCTTCTCCTCCAGCCACCCAGGGCCCCTCTCCTTCTCCTCCAGCCACCCAGGGTCCCTCTCCTTCTCCTCCAGCCACCAAGGGGCCCTAATCTTCTCCCCTAGCCACCCAGGGGCCCTCTCCCTCTCCCCCAGACACCCAGGGGCTCTATCCTTCTCCTCCAGCCACCCAGGGGCCCTCTCCTTCTCCCTCAGCCACCCAGGGGCCCTCTTCTTCCCCCTCAGCCACCCAGGGACCCTCTCCTTCTCCCTCAGCCCCTCATGAGCCCTCTCCTTCTCCCTCAGCCAACCATGGGCCATCTCCTTCTTCCCCAGCCACCCAGGGGCCATCTCCTTTTCCCCCAGCCACCCAGGGGCCATCTCCTTTTCCCCTAGCCACCCAGGGGCCATCTCCTTTTCCCCTAGCCACCCAGGGACCCTCTCCTTCTCTTCCAGCCACCCTCTCCTCCCCCAGCCACCCAGGGCCTTCTTCTTCTCCTCCTCCTCCACCAACCATTCTAAGACTCTTCCAACTTCCCTGGGGCTCCTCACCCCCTTTGTGTAGTAGACACCACAAATCTATGACTAGCCTGCAGAGTGACAAGTCGGGCCTGGTTACCTGTATGTTCCCGGGTCAGGGCAGAGCTCTCCTCCCAGAGCAACAACCGATGATAGCAGAGTGAGCTGACCGGGCAGTCACTTTCTACTGATGCAGGTACACGCCCACCAATTCCTCCACATCTTAGGATTCATGATCAGACGGCCAATCCCCAGGCAGAGAAGGCGGGGTAAGTGTCAGCGGACAACAGACACCTAGCAGCCGCAGTGAAGGTACTGCAGCACACTGCTGCAACTTTTATATCCGAGGATTTAAAGCAATCTTTTACTTGGGAGATTTCCCTGACTGCGCCCTTCTAAATTTTGTCGCTCCGACACTGGCCGCGAGGCCCCTGTAGGTGCGAGGCCTTAGGCGACCGCCTAATTTGCCTAATTAGAGAGCTGCCTATGCCGGCGGCGCCACGGGGAGAAGACAGAGAGAACCAAGGCTCCCTCTGACCGCATCGCTGGACCATGGGACAGGTGAGTGTGTGTTTATTAAAAGTCAGCAGCTACACTTTTTGTAGCTGCTGACTTTTAATAAACACAAAAGTCAGTGGAACTCCGCTATAAGTTGATAACATCTGCACTAGGGATGCTCGATACCGGTATTGGTATTTTCACGAGTACGCATGAAAATGCTCCCGATACCCAAGACCAATACTTTGTGTGATTTGCATGTGGTTTCCCGCACTGCTCCTGTGTAAACCCAGGCTTGTTATAGGGATTTTGAGCACACACAGGAGCAGTGCGGGAAACCTCCCTGCATGACGGGTTCCACCAGCTCCAGCTCCCACTGGACATCTGCAGCTGCGGCTTGGGCTGCTCCTGCCTTTGCCATGGCTTTGTTCCCCACATCTTCAGCGCCTCTCTCCCGACAGCCTGACAGTACACACTACAGGGATTCTAATTGGTCAGCACCATTACATGGACAATCAGAATCCATTTAGCCTGTACTGTCAGCACTGCAAGGGGAGGGGGGAAATCCCCAGACCGGTGAAGCGGCTTTTGCTGTCTGACAGCTGGGAATCACGGCAATCTAGTACAGTGGGACCAAGGGGATGGGGAGGGGTCCAGTGGATGGTTGAAATTGCTGGAGGCTGGGGGGAAAGAGCCGCTGGAGATGCAATTCTTTGCACCGAAAAGTATGGAACCCCAGTATCCGCGATTAAAAAAGGGTATCGTGTATTCCTAATCTGCACCTTTGTGTTGCTTTTTGGATAAAAGGAATGTTTCTTACTATCAATTCAAATTGCCTGAAGAGAAGGCCAGCATGCTTCTAAAACATGGACTATAATCTTTTTATATAACCAATAAATTTTATTGCCCTAAATCCAAACTTCACTTTTGTTGATGGCTAACATTTGTAGGCAGGTGTAGTCTGCTTTCTCCACTGTAGGTGGCACTTGACCGGAGCAGTATTCCAGCCTGAGAGGTTTCTCTATGGTTTCCTGGTCCCTGAAGGCAGCATTCTGGTTGACTACGCTGCATCCTGGTGAACTCTGATGGCCATCTTTTGGGTCAGCAGAGTCTTTAGAAGTCTCTGTCTACAGGTTTTGGCGCACATTTTGCGAAGTGGATAGAGAAGGAAAAGAACACCTATCTGTGAGGGAAAGTGATAGTGGTAAAGAGAGGTTCCAGATGAGTAGGAACAGGCTAGGGACACGCAATCCTGTTACAAATCCTCTCCTTTGGGACCAGCCAGGCTGCACTCCACCCTCTGAAGACAGAAGTTGTGGGTGCATCATTACCCGCTGACTCTCTGCCTTGACCTGCCCTAAGTGGGCGCTCTCCCGTCGGAGATGTTTGTAGTTGGCTTTCTCTGCAATACAAGTTTTTTTTTTTAATCTTTTTATTATTTCAACAAAACCAAACAACAACAAAAACAACAGGTGCAAAAAGTTCACTCAGCAGCCGTACAACATATGGCTATCAAAAGGAATAAAATAAAAGATTACAGAGTACCCTCCAATAAATAGACAGATCCGGGCTGGTCCAAAAGATTTGGATGAAGTCCCCCGGAATGCGGGCGCACCGCCAACACTCCGGGGAGTGGGAGCCATGTATCTTGTGCAGGCGGTGAGGGGTGAGGTAGGCTCGGTGAGCAATTTTGTATTGAACCATGCGGTCTCTGAGAGAGACCAGGATCTTGAAAGGAGAGTCCCACACCTGCTGCCAGCCCTCCGCGTCCATGTCCGGGATATCCCGAGCCCACCGATCATGGAGACCCGCTCCAGATCCGCCTGCACCGCCTGCGCCCCCCCTTGTGGGAACTGGGCCCTGAAGGCATGGGACAACTGTAGATAACAAAATAGATGGGAGGGTGGCACCCCATGGGAGTCAAGGAGTTGATTGAACGTGGGGAGGGAGACGTCCGAGGACATATCCGAGATCTTTTTTATGCCAAATTTAGTCCAAGCCGCTGGGTCCTCTGCAATACAAGTTTGGAGTTTATTAGCAACCAGGCTCTGTGTCTTCTGCCGCCTCACCACGCTACACCTACCCACAAATCATGCAAAACTCTGCTGCTTACACATTTGAACACCTTACCAGATCACAAGCATGATCAAAACTTTTAATAAATCACAGTATTTTATTTTATTTCCTCATCCCAGTGCTGGACATTCAGACATTGTGCTTTCCCTGTTATCGCCCATAGCCCCTTATTATCACCCTAATACCATTCTTGTCCCTTCCTCTAAACTTTATTTCTAATACCTTATTTCTTTATATTACCCCCCATGTTAATGTGTTCCTGAACACATAGCTACACTTCCCCATCAGTAACCCCCAAACTTGAGGTACCATCTGACCTATCTTGGCGGACATCTTACTGGGCTGATACTTTGATGCTGATTAGTACCAGTCATTTCTATGAATGACAATGACACAGATTTGTGGAGGTGGCCCCAAGGAATATAAGTCTGTATAAATTGTGGTCCTAAATAGGGTAAAGTGTCTTGGAGATCTTGATATACAGATGAATGTATTGGTTTACCCTCATAGTTATGGGGCAGACATCTATCCAATTCAGATTTTATCTGATTATACAATCAGGTAACCAATTATTATTTACATACAAGAACAAAATGCCCCTTATTGATTCCATTGGATGACTAAATACGTTTATTGGTGTTTGTGCTTCTTCTAGGTGAAGCCATTTTGGGTCATCTCCTTATGCTATGGCGGCCTCAACTTCTTCACAAGGTACGATTGCTTATACTGTACTAACCTTTTTTTCCAATGGTTTACTCCTTCTCACATCTCCGGAGATTGCAATTAGATTAGAGAATGACTTACATATCCATAACCTGTACATTTCCTATAGTCATCTGGTCAAACCACACATTGTTTAGGAGCTTTCATAAATTCCACATTTACACTGTGTATTCATATTTATTACTAATGGAAAAAGCTTATGAGATGGTCCAGTGATCTGAGTGGCTGAATGATCCCAGGTTTTATGGTTATTTCTGTAGTTCTTAACCCCTTCACGACGACGGAACCCAAATATGTGTCCACGGCTTCAGGGGGTTGTACCGGGGTGATGCCTGCAGCTAGAGTCATCACTCCCGGTACCATTGTTTAGAGCCTTTCATGAGCCTTTCTAGGTCGGCTTTCTTGTACTGACAACCGATGCGGCTAGGCAGCCACTTGATTGTCATTACTAAGGAGCAGGAGGGGACATCTGACCAATTGGAATCCCTGTAGTGCATACTGTCAGGCTGAGGCTAGTGTAGCGTGGATGACGTACTTCCACTGAGGCTAGTGGAGCGTGGATGACATACTTCCACTGAGGCTAGTGGAGCATGGATGGGATACTTCCACTGAAGCTAGTGGAGCGTGGATGGCGTACTTCCACTGAAGCTAGTGGAGCGTGGATGGCGTACTTCCACTGAAGCTAGTGGAGCGTGGATGACGTACTTCCACTGAAGCTAGTGGAGCGTGGATGACGCACTTCCACTGAAGCTAGTGGAGACATATTTCCGTTTCCTGTTGCGGCAACAAGATCTAGGCTTGGAACGCACGCTAGCTCTAGTGTAAGGAGTTGTGATTGCACGGCCACAGAGACTTAAGTGCGTCATTCATCAGCTGTTGCCGCATCCCAGTGCGCATGCCCCGTCCCAGTGTGCATGCCCAGTCAGAAAATGATCTCGGCTCCAGGAAAATTGTAAAACTACCCGTCAAAATCCCCTACCCTCGTCGCTTCCGCAGTGTGTGCAATCCCTATACACCCCTTTACATATACAGTCATAACAATGGAGGGCTGTTCTCCTGATTTTTTATTTAAATATATATATATATATATATATATATATATATATATATATATATAAAAATCTAATTAAAAGGATTAAAAAAAAATATATATATATATATATATATATATTAATCTAAATTACAGGATTTTAAAAAAAAGAAACACACATGCTGTATATATATATATATATATATATATATATATATATATGTAATATGGAATAATAAAAAAAAAATGGAGGGATGTTCTCCTGTATATATGTGTGTGTGTGTGTGTGTGTGTATATATATATATATATATATATATATATATATATATATATATATATATTCAGGAGAACAGCCCTCCATTTTTTTATGTTAATCAAAATGAAAGGATTAAAAAGAACAAGATTATATATATAATCTTGTTTTTTTTTTTAATCCTTTCATTTAGATTAATAAAAAAATGGAGGGCTGTCCTCCCTGAGGAAAAAAAAAATAAAAAAAAAAAAAAAAAATATATATATATATATATATATATATATATATATATATATATATATATGGAGGGCTGTTCTCCTGATTCTCCAGGCTTCCTCTGATCAATAGGTTGCTTTTAATCAATGGAGGCAGTCTGCAGGTGCAGCTGGCTTCCTTTTTCCTCTGTGGCCAATAGACTGTGTGTAACTGGGTCTCTGCTGCCCTTACTGTGAGTACATGCACATCCTGGTCTACTTTGCCTGTGTTGAAGCTTGGGGTTTTTTTTTGTCTAAAGCTGCCGCCAACCTCAAAGCACTGAAGATTTTTGGGAAGGAATGCGTTTTTGTTTTTCTTTATCTTTTTTTGAAAAAAAAAAAAGAGAGCAATGTATGTGGCCAGGACGGAATAAATTTTCGTCAGTTGGTCACTCCGAATGGACCTGATCGAGTGTGGAGCCACAGTGTAGTGGGGATGAATGTGAACTAAGCACCCTGCAACCTTGATTTAATTCCCCTGGAGATCACATACTGAAATATTGACACGGCTGTGAATGCTTCACATCATCTTATCACTAATTTGGAGGATACTGAATGTCAGCAATACCTTAAGAAGGTAGTCCAAGAATCTTCCTCTCATTGTGCTTAGCACAATGAGGTGCTGGGAGGATACGTTGCCAGGAAGGAGAATGTGTCTATGCCTTAATGGGGTAGTCAGAGGTTCTCCTGTCCACTATTTGTAGCCACAAAGTTACTGTGAACACCGGATGCAGTTACCATTCCCAAGTGTTGGCATACAGCTTGCGCTGCTTTACAATACTGTTGCTGCTTGCTGCAGAGACAAAAACAAGGTTACTTCTGTTTGTATGCGACAACAGCATAAGCTGGCACTTTATGTGCAGCCTGTGCAGCCTGCTGTTATTGCTTAGAGCAGATAAGGTTCTCCATGAGTGGAGGAGAAAGGGCTCTGGTTGGGAAGCTTGTGTTAAGTTTTCTCAGTTCAGGTAAAGGCTTGTTTGCCTGGCTCTTGGAGATGGCCCAGGACTACAGCATCAGAGTTGCCTTAGTGGAGATAGCCTATGACCACACCACACCACCCTGTATGTGCTTGATCTCAGAAGCTAAGCAGGTTTAGACCTGGTTAGTGGATGAATGGAGGACCACCTGGGAACACTGGGTTCTGTACAGCAGCACATATACCTCTTAACCAGAAGAGGGCAGTAATACTGATAATTGTGCACTTAGCTTCTCTAGGTTTCTGAGTCAAGCTGCCCCAGTGCTGTGGGGGACAGTTCACTGCTCTAAATCCATGGGGGCAATTACATGTTCTGCATTCTGAGGCTTTGCAAAGTCTAACAGCCATCGGCATGCCTCCTCAGAGCAGAGGTAACAGGGGGTTTGTGGTTTTGGAAGCCTTGGCGCCCCGGATGTTTTGGGGCTGCATTTCCCATGATGCTCATGCTCTCTGATGTGTAGTTGGGCATTGTGGGAGGTGTGGTTCTGGGGTGCCGAGGTTCGCCATCACTGCTCTAGAGCTATGGTCAGATGCAGGTTTTAAAAAGAAAGCAGTGTACAATGTTTACATTACCTCCCATACCCTGGAAGAAATGTTTAAGGATCAATGATAGCTAATGTTCTCATCCCTGCAGCAGTTTCCTGCTTCCTTACCATCGCTCCCATGCTCCACCAATCTGTCAACAGTTTTAAGGAGTGATTTGTGGCTCAGGGCATTCTTTCGATACAGATGCAGAGGTGGAGCACGAATATTCATTCCCTCTCTTGGGTCGCAAATATCGGATGGCCTTTGGATTTATCTTAGTGCTAAGCATGTGCATGTATTTATGAAGGTTCCTGTCTTCATGACTGAATCCCGGAAAACCATTATTCTGGTGGTAAGAAAGGGAGGCTGGTGCCCTTTTCTGGACTTAGCAAACACTAATCTACATATTCCTATAGTCTGGGTTCGCCAGCACTTCTCAGGTTTTCTAGCAGACGAGGACTTGGCCTAGGTCATAGTATGTTTTTTGGTTGGCATTCTCCCCAGAACCCTATTGAGGGTACTATCAATCTTTATGGCATTTATAGCAGGTGCTGCTGCTAAGTAACGTTCTAGCCTGCAGGACCCTCTAGATCTTGGGACTATCTTGTCAATTTTTAGTAGATTCAAATTCATTCTACTTAAGTCCTGGATCGCTGTTCATTGCAAGCGAAGGTCATGTCCATCCTTCTGGGTCCTGGTATGTTTTTGGTCATGGCACCCGCCCCAGAACCCTTCTGGAGGTACTATCTATCCTTAGGGCATTTGTTTCCTCAGTGATATCCTGCTTAGAGCTACGTAGGAGCACTGCTGCTAGTTAACGCCTTAGCCTGCAGGACTCTCGAGAGCTTTCATCTTGTCAGTTTTTAGTAGAATTGAATTCAGTCTACTTACTCCTAGATCGCTGTTCAGTGCTAGTTAAGGTCATGCCCATCCTTCTGGGGCCTGGGATCCTGAAAATTATCTGTATGATATCCTGGTGTTGGCTCACTCCAGGGATTTTCTCATAGACCATCGGGATCAAGTCTTGCAGACCCTATCAGAATTTTGGTGGATGGTGAATGTGCAGAAGAGCCAACTTGTTCCGTCCCAATGCCTTACCTACGTGGGCAGGGTTTTCAGTACAGTCCAAAACAAGATTTTCCTGCGAAGAGAGAAGATCGTTCGAGTCCGTGCGGAGACCAAGGAGATCAGGTCCTCAAAGGAAATCACGGTTCATCGGGGCATGAGTCTTTTTAGGTCCCCTGACGGCCTGTATCCCGGCAGTGCCTTGGGCACAGTGGCACAGGAGGAGGTTTCAGTTCTGCCTTCTAAGCCAGTGGCGCCGCGGTTCTCTTAGCCAGAGGTTCCAGGTTCCTTGCTTTGTTTCCAACAACCTTCTGTGGTGGACCAAGAGGAGCAACCTCTCCCTGGGCGGGCCCGTCAGCCCTTGAGACTGGATCACGATTACTACAGATGCGAGTCTCCATTGTTGGGGGGCGCATTGCCTACAACTGAAAGTGCAGGGAGTGTGGAACTAGAGTTTGCCATGTTCCTCGAATCTCCTAGAACTAACAGCGGCCAGGGAGGTGCTGAAGACGTTTCTTCCCGTAATCCAAGGCAGGAGAGTCAGACTTCTCATGGACAAAACGACGGCAGTATCGTACATTGTGAAACATGGGGGGGACAAGAAGTCTGCGACTTCTCCAGGTACCTGCGGAGATCTTCTCCTTGGCCAAAGCCCACTTGCTGGACCGTTCAGCATCGTATCTCCCGGGCCCTCAGAATACCCTAGCAGACCAGTTGAGCAGGAACTTCGCCAACCACACAGAATGGATGCTAAATCCAAAATATTTGTCGAATTTTCACACAATGGGAGTTCCCGAGATAGACTTAATGGCGACACTGTTCAACTGTCAAGTTTTTTTCCCCTCTTCTGCCCGCAAGCTTTGGCCCAGGATGCTCTCTCTCAGAAGTGGGGCTTCAAGCAGGTCTACCTATTTCCACCAATTGCTCTGATCCTCAAATCATTGGTGAAGATCATGGAGGAGGGAGTACCAGCTATTGTGATAGCTCCATTCTGGCCGAGGAGGCCATTGTTTCCCCTTCTTGGTCGTCTAGCGGTGTCTGTCGTCCAATAAGGCTCCCTCAGGCCAGGGACCTTCTCATCTGCAACGGCCACACTCACCCCAACTCCGCCCATCTGGCCTTAACTGCATGGAATTTGAAAGGAGCAAACTCCAGAACCTGAATCTCTCTGACTCAGTAACGTCCACCATTCTGTCATCCAGGAAAGAATCTACTAAGGCCACTTATTATAGAGTGTGGCAGAGGTTCGAGGCTTTCTCAGTCCAACAGGGATTTTCTTTCCGTTCCCCCTCAGTGGTGAATATATTTGATTTTCTGCAATACGGCCTCGACTCGGGACTAAGCTTCAACATGCTTAAAATATACAAATGTCAGCACTTTCGGGCCTTACCGATACCTCATGGTCAAAGGAGTCTCTAGTAGTTTGATTCCTCAAACTCAAGATATGCCCGCCTACTTGTCCTTTTCTTTCCAAAGTGGGATTTACCGTTAATATTAAGGGGGTTGCTAAAAAGCCCCCTTTTTTCCCCAGATTTGGACAGTCCTTTATGGTACCTGACATTAAAGACAGTTTTCTTGACAGTTTTGGTCTCAGCCAGACGAGTCTCAGACATTACGGCCTTCTCCTACAAAGAGCCGTTCTGCGCCTTCCTTCCGGACAGTGTGGTGTTACGACCTTCTCCGAAGTCCCTTCCTAAAGTCTCGTCGGAATTTAATTTTAATTGGGAATCGGTTCTCCCGGCCTTTTCACCCTCACAATCATCCTTGGAGGAGCCTAGATGGCATGATCTGGATATGAAGTCTCTCCTACAGACATATCTGCCCAGAACGGTCTCGTTCCGGGAAACAGATGCTCTTTTTTGTATTCCCAAAGGGTCCCAGGATGGGTATGCCGGCCCCTCCAAGAGTCCTCTCGACATGGATAGTTAAAGCTATCCAAGCAGCTTACTCCCTGGAAGGCCTCCCCCCTCCTCAGGAGATCTGAGCACATTCCACAAGAGCGGTTTCATCCTCCTGGGCAGCTTGGTCCTAAGTATCGGCAGACATGGTCTGTAAGGCAGCAAGTTGGAGATCTCCTAATATCTTCATAAAACACTATAAGCTGGATGTGATGTCATCCCAGTATGCTCAGATGGGAGCTTCAGTATTGTTTTCTGCTTTATCAAGATATTAAAATTTGTTTTCTTGCAGCAGCACCTGGTGTTTATAATTTATTCTTCCCACCCTGTGTTTTGGCTAGTTAAGTCCCGTAGTCTGATGGCATGATGCAGAGCCAGGAAAATGGAAAATTGTTACCAATACTTACCGTGATTTTCCTTTCCTGGCTCTGCGTCATGCCAGCACAAACCCTCCCTGGTCCATCACGAGCTCTTACAGAACACCTCCACCAGGTACTGCCTGCCTTTTATGCTATTTCAGGGATGCCCCATGGGGGTCAAGGGGGCGGAGTTGACCTATAGTCTGATGGCATGACGCAGAGCCAAGAAAGGAAAATTACGGTAAGTATTGGTAACAATTTTCCATTATATAATATAGTGTGTGTGTGTGTGTGTGTGTGTGTGTGTGTGTGTGTGTATATATATATAATTTTTTATTTATTTATTTTTTTTTTTTAGCAAAGACTCTGGAGAATAAAATGGCACTTGTTGCAATATTTTTTGTCACGTAGTATTTTGGCAGCGGTCTTTCAAACGCAATTTTTGGGGAAAAAATACATTTCACCGCATTTAAATAAACTAAACAGTAAAGTTAGCCCATTTTTTTTTTTTGGATATTGTGAAAGATGTCATGCCGATTAAATAAATTCCTAACATGTTACGGATAAAAAAAGAAAGAGGAGAGAGAAAGCGGGACTATACCGGCATCAAAAAATGAAGGGATGCATACAAAGCTTCACACTTTCATTAAAAGATACAGCTTTATTAATTAGTAAATAAAAATGACAAAAAACATGATATCACATATTACATGAACATATATATATAAAAATTAGATCCATAGCTTCCACCTAAGGTGGCTAGTACAATATACCAAGTTGTTATAGGATCTAAGTAAATGTGCAGTCTGACGGTCCCCGGTAAGCCAACGAGTTTCGCAGTTTGTAGCTTCCTCAGGGCACCAAAAGACCAGAAAGACACTGCACTGATAAAAAGCCCTGCAGAGGGCTTAGGGCAGGCTGGAGAACTGCATTCCTGGGCAGGCGTCGGGATCCCCTATATGTCGATAGATGAAGGGATGGTTTAAGGTATTGTGCAACTGCACTGACCATAAGGGCTTGGAAAGCTAGCTTCACTATTTTGCTGTAGATGGTAGTGTCTTCCCATCACTGGCTTAAGTGTTACATCCCTTTCATCCATGTGTAGAAGCATAGGGTGGGGGGATTCTGCCACTCCCAAACTTCTGAATCCGGATGGAGGGTAAGAGAGGGAAGGGGGGCACAGAGAAGTTCCTAGTCCTAAAGACCCACAGCTCCACGGCCCAAGCAACTCCAAGGCGGTCCCACCTTTCCTTTCACAGTCTCCAGTGTGTCCTGCCTCCTGAGGAAATCGAACAAGGAAATAAAAAGGGGTTCTCTGGGTAGAGTAGTGCACAGCAGAAATAGTGCAACAAAAATTGGGTATGATGGCGCTCCCAGACACAATAACAGAATCAATGTATGCTGCTCAGGATCTTGAAGCATTTGAACACATTTATTAAAAAAGGTTAAAAGGTGCTACTAAAACAGACAAATGCCAGCAGATGTCCAACAGTACAACAGTCAGGTGATACCTCAAGTCGGGGGGACCCAGGGGCGAGATGGCCGCATCAATCCAAATGGGGAGCCTTGCTGGTGAAGTACCTTGAAAACCGTGAGAGGACCGGGAGATGAAGAGGGGGGAGTGGAAACCTCAACCCCCGCAAACCGCTCCAGCCGCGGGTGACGATCAGTCAGTGCGGCAGCGTCCGCTACTGCTCTCTTACAGCTGCAGCGGCGCCGGGTGATGACGTCACCGGGCACCTGTGGCTGACTCGCAGGGACGCGCTCACTGGAGCCTACCCATCTCACAGCTCGGACGTGCTGATCAGAGGCTGCCTGACTGGTCCGGGGACAGCACACCGTCGTGTGGGCTGTCTACTGGCAAAACAAACATGGATGGCCACAAATCAAGGGGGATAACATGTTTCGGGCCAAGCCCTTCTTCAGATCTCCTGTGGCTCTTAAACAAGGGGCAATTTAAATAAAAATAAGCAGGAAGAGGCGTTGCCCCCCACTCTCTGGCTCCACCCATAAACAGACCACTGATGATGGAACAGCACAGAGCAACTACAATATTACAGATACCACAATACACAATGCACAAAAAAACAAAAAACAAAAACGCAGAAATACACAGAGGTAATGGTTG
The DNA here is from genome assembly GCF_965119305.1 of Pelophylax lessonae. NCBI lineage: Eukaryota > Metazoa > Chordata > Amphibia > Anura > Ranidae > Pelophylax > Pelophylax lessonae. The sequence continues at coordinate 7,919,109 of NC_138772.1, forward strand.
ACCTAATAAAAAAAAAAAAAATAGGGGGGAAACAGAGTGAGTGATCTTAAACCACAGAATATGTGTCAAGTTCTTCATTCAACCCATGAGGGGACAAAGTATTCAACTTATAGATCCAGAACGTCTCTCTCTTGCAAAGCAAGGAGAGACGCTCATTGGTGGTCAAGGTACCCTTGGGTACAAACTCAACCGCCCACACCTTCAAATCTTGAACTTCGCCCTTGTGATGGGTGGCAAAGTGGCGGGGGACACCATGGGGTGGTTTCCCATTTTTTGTGTTGAGTCCTTGTGCAATGGCCCTACGGTGCTCACCTATCTGTGTGCGTAGGTGGCGGATGGTATGGCCCACGTAGAGTAAATTACAAGGGCAGTGTAGGATATAGACCACATATTCTGTGGAACAGGTGATGAATTGGCGTATAGAATAACTATTGCCTAGTGAATCGCAAAAGGAGTCACAGCCATGTTGGATGAAACGACAGGTGAGGCACCCTCGCTTCTTGCATTGGAAAGTGCCCACCCTGTCACTGAAATAGGACCTGATGTCCATGGACCTTTCAGTCGTGGGTTTGTTGACTTTACTGGGGGCTATGTTGTTTTTGATGGTCCGTGCCCTCCTGTAAACCACCTGGGGGGCTGCGAGGAGGTGTGGGCCTAATCTGGGGTCTGAACGTAATATGGAACAATGTTTCTTCAGGATGTGAGTAATTTGTCTGTAATTGTTATTGAACCCAGTAACGAATCGAGCTTGATGAGTAATTTTGTTCACTGTGGAGTTGGACCCGGATGGATAAAGGGAAGATGGGTTCCTGCACTCAATAAAGGCTTTTTGGACCAGTTCCTCAGGAAAACCCTTTTCCAGGAATCTCACCTTCATCAATTGGCCCTGGGTCTCATAGTCTTCCAAACGGGAACAGTTTCTGCATAGCCGCAGGAACTGTCCCTTGGACTGGGTGGGCCTCGCAGGGGACGCTGTGCGGGGCTTCGACTTCCCCCGGCTTCTGGAAGAGAGCGAGGAATCCCCTGATGAGCCTTGATTGCTTGCCAGGGAGCTGTTCTGATTGGGATGGGATCGCCATTCCCCTGTGTTAGCTCCACGCTCGCAGGCCATGATTCCCGGCTGCCGCCATTTTGGTGGAGCCTGCGGCCTAGTTGCTTAAAGAAATTATCCATTTTCTTAGGCGTCTGCTGGTCAATCTTGCCCCTGGGCATCTCGGGGAGTGCTGTGGGTGCTGCGGGTGTAAGGATGGTAGGTTTTTGGCGGACAATGTGCTCAGATGGCGGCGGATTGTCTCAGGGCTTGCCGGAGCTCCTCAGGATTGTGGTCGCCACGCCCCCCCCCCCCCCCCCCCAAAGGTTTTTTTAATCTTAATGCAGAGAATCAATGCTGTATCTTGGTGTAGGCTGACCAGGCCCAGGGCGGCACTTTGCGCGGGGGGTGTCACGGAAAGAGTCCCTGCTGGCTTGCGCTACACTTTCAGTGTGTAGCACCAGTCTCATGGGTAGACTGGGCCGGGAGGCAAATCGGTGTGATGCCCCCATAAAGCAGGCGCACTGCTGCCGGTATGTGGGTGGCTGGCATTCCACTACTGTGGGGGGGGCTATCATCAAAGCAGACCTCTCACCTGAGTGAAAGATGCCATGTCGGAAGGCTGAAATTGTCTGGAGGAGAAAGTCAGCTGATGGGTGCAGGCCTGTAGAGTAAAGGGGGAGGAGCTCTCCACTGTATGAAGAGACCTCATGTCCGGAGAGGTGTGGTGGAGACACATGAAGGGAGCCAGGTAGGCTGTAAGTACCTAGGCTGAAAGGATAACCACACCAGTTGAGTGGAAATTGCAGGACAACTATCTAGCTGCCACGGGCTTCTAATCTGGGTAGTAGGGATGGTGCAGATGCAAGGGAGACTGAGATGGTCCACTACACTGAGGAGGTAGGTAGTAAGGCTTTCCTGCAAACCTTTGGGTGATCACAATCTAATATATATTTACTGTATATACTAGAAACCCCTGAGGGATTTTGAGCTTGCAATAATGCATATGGCAGTTAAATATTAGGATATCTTATTTATTTGCCTTTGGCAGAGGAGTTGCTATATATTCTAGTGACTTACCATAGATATCAGCTACTGGTAATCTATATACTGTACAATAGGAGGTAGGTTTTAATGTTTATACAGTAGCCATAGGCATGCACAAGGGGCGTGTCTAATCATTCTGTGTAGCGCCGATTTCCCCTACTGCTCAGGCTTCCTCCCGTGTTGCCTCCACCCCCCCCACCGTATTGCTGCTGGCTTCCCTCCTCTCCTCTCCCCCTGGCTGCTGCGGGGATGTTTCAGGATGGAGAGTGGGGGGGGGGGGGGGGGAACTAATCAATATGTCATTTACAGGCCCCTTTTTTTTTCTGAATGAACACACTCTCACTCATGTTCAATTTTAACTGAAGTATAGTAAACTGCATTTATTATGCTTCAGTTTGTGAATGAACAGGAAGCCGCTCAGCACAGAGCACTTCCCATTCATTCACTGTCCAGTGCAGCTGAGGCTGCAGAGAAAGGCGTGTGGGGTGCACACCCTAATGCAATGCAAACCTATGACAGTCGCTGACTAGATTATATAGCATGGGGTACCCAGGGTAGAAGGAAAACTACACTATTTGGGTGAAACTTGCATGGCACTTACCCATACCTCCCAACTATTTGAGATGGTAATGAGGGACACCTATTTGCAAATTTATGTAGGCAGAGGACACATCCCCTGCCACGCCCCCTTAACCACTTCCCACGAATCGACGAAGCTCTACGTTGACTCGGAGAAGTGGTTGTACCAGGGTGATGCGTGCAGCTAGAGGCATTATCCCGATACCTTTTTTTAGAGCCAGTGGTCGGCTTTCAGATAATAAGGGCCGATGCGGCTCGGGAGCTGCTCGGCCGTTATCCCAGCGAGCAGGAGGGGACGTCCCCTCCTGCCGCCTTATGCGGCTCTGCCCTGGTCTCCCGTTTCACCAGGAGACCCAAGCAACCAGCCGGCACGTCCGCCGGCTGGTTGGAGTCCCGATCAAAGCCAAATTCGGCTTTGATCGAGTCTCCGATGTAGTAACCCGGAAGCGGCATGATGACGTCACGTCTGGGTTACTCGGCGGCTAAAGGCGCCAAATTTAATAAACTTGAAACAGTCACTCACACACACACACAATGCCTCCTACGCTTAGGAAAATGGCCACTCCGGATGGATGTGCTTATGTCTTCATTGTCCTTAGAAATGGGTAACCACGGTCTTTCTGCCTTCAAAGAGTTAGGGAAGGCCTAACACTGCAACTATAGAAAAAACACACAGAGGGCGCACCGATCTAGTGCATTATCTTGAGACAAATAATTTATTGAAAAAAATCACGGACAAACAAAGGGGGTGTGTCAGTGTGATCATGTGAGAGCTCGGCGGCGGACTCGCTCTCTCCCCACCCAGCTGGACACGCTGACACGCCAGACACGCTCTGAGCAGATAGCTCCCGCAGCTCCTGCAGTCAAAGCCCCATCCATCCCGAAGCATTGCGAGCCCTGAGAGGGATCGCGCAACCGTGTACCCGCTCTGCTCTGCCTTGGTACTGCTCCTACGCCTAGCTCCGAAGCCCCGAAGTCTGGGGCGACCGGGTCCTATACCCCCTACCAGGGAAGGAAGACGGCGGCACTGTTACGGAGGTGAGAGAAGCTGCATCAACGGTCAGCATGCTCAGGCATCCAGAACTCCCTCCCATACAGCATGAACAGACCGGAGCAGACGGCAAACTGATCAGCAAGAGACCAGAGACAAATAGATACAATTGAACAAAGGTGAAAGAAACCCCCCCAGGATTCAGAGGTACCCCCAGGACTCAGAGGTATGATGTATGATATCTGATTTACATGGACAAGTGATGGGTGTAACAGACTAAAAAAAACGCAGACGTCATAACTAACTTGCCCCAGGAAGGACAAGAGAGGGAGCCTCTGTAGGGGTAGCGGGACACGTATACTTAAGCACGCATATTCAAACAGGTAAAAAAAGGGTGCCCCTAGCAGGGGTGGACTGACAACTCATGGGGCCCCCGGGCAATCCGAGATCATGCGGCCCCCTGTGTCCACACTCAAGCCACACAAAGCCCCACCTACAAATTGCAGCTCAGCCACATAGAGTGGGCATTTAAATATCTACCGCAGCATAGCCTGCATGGAAGTTCCTGGCTTCTTTCTGTAGTGTGTAGCCTCTCATGGGGCCCCCTACTGACCCTGGGCCCTCGGGCAGTGCCCTAATCCCCAAATGGTCAGTCCGCCCCTGGCCCCTAGGATCCAGCCCTACCAACAGAGAAAGTCCCAGACAGAAGCTCTACTGGATATATTAAAAATCCCTGTTTGAATATAGCTTAAAGCTGAGCTATGTGATCGGGATGCAAAACACAATCAAAAAACCCAAGATACGATCAACTTCAAAAGGGCTGACAGACGCCAAGCAAGTGGGAGCTATACAATTATATTCCCCCCCCCCCCCCACACACACGTGACTAACCCAGATAAAAATATAGACCCTCCAACTGATATAAGTAAGGAGTGCACTCAGCCCTCTCTTACAATGGCAGCAACTTCTAAAAACCTAACATCCACTCACCTGGATGGAGAGGGGGGACTACGGAATAAGGGAGGTGAAATCACCCCTGATCCTGATAAGACCTCTAATATGGACATTAGAGACCTCAGAGATCTTATACTGGCCCTTCCAACTAAAATGGAAATTGAATCTCTGATTCTAAGACTGGAGGAGAAATACCAGAAAGACATACACTATGTGAAAGAGGAATTAAAGGAGGTCTCCAGTAGAATACAAAATGGGGAAAAAACCACATCAGAAGTAACTAGGAGGGTGCTGAAACTGGAGGAACTCAGTGAAATAAACTTAGAGTGGACTACCCTATTACAGCTACAAATGGAAGAGGTAGAAGATAGGAGCCGTAGAAATAACATAAGGATAAGAGGATTACCGGACTGCAAAGAAGGAGAAGGGGAAAACCTAAGAGAAAAAGTGAAGGCCATAATAATAAAACTTTTGACGGACGTAGACCCTATAAATATCGAGCTAGACCAGGTACATAGGGTTAACGGCCCTAGACAACTAGATGGGAGTAGGTCCCGAGATGTACTATGCCGCCTGTTAAGATATCAACAAAAAGAGGCGATCCTACGGAAGACATGGGAACTAGGTACAATTGACCATGAAACCGTTAAGATTAAGATACTATCAGACGTTTCAAGACCTACTTTACAACGTAGAGCCTTACTACGCCCCCCTACTGGATAAAGTGAAAACAGAAGGCTATACCTATAGATGGGGATACCCCTTTTCAGTAACCATACGGAAGGGGCCTAGATCTTTCACATTGAAGACCCCAAAAGACCTTGATGGACTTTTCAAATTCTTGGAGATGAGTCCGGTACAAGTACCTAATTGGCTTATGGATCTCCCCCAGGGTTCTTCCTCTTCTAAATCTGTTAGCCATAGATGGGGAGAAAAGTCAACTTAATGGGACTGAAGAGGGATAGAAAAATCCTAAGAAAAGCAGCCCTAATGTACTTAATTTCAGCATCCAACAAGAGGAGTTCAGAGAAGATGACAAAAGGGGTGAAGCGGATTAGGAGTGGAAAGTTAGCTGATGGATTAAGGACTGATGGTGTTCCATCGCTCTTTTTACTTCTCATGAGGAGGTTTTTTTTTTTTTTGTCTCCTCTTCTCTTTTTCTTTTTTTCTCTTCGGATGTTTTTGAGGTTTTCTACCCCCTAATGGGGGAAAGGGAAACTACAGGTTACATAGATGCTATACAAAACCAAGACAAGCCCTATAAGAGGCTTGAGGCTGATCCGAGAGGGGAGAGAAGGGAGTGGGAAAATTAATTTTCCCATCTACACAACTTAAATTCTGTGCTCTCCTATCTATGATTCGCCCAGCCCGCCCATTTTTTTAGTAGTAGGGAGAGAAATATTTCACGTCTATATTGATACGCATGTTATCTGATATTTATGTTTTGTTTTTTCTTGTTTTTTTTTACGACTCACTTAGAGTGGAGAGTGTACACTGAAATTTCACCCGAGACCCTGAAAGGGGCTCTTCTATATGTTTTTTTTTGCAGTAATGAGTTATTTTGTCACCTGGTGGTTTTTTTTTTTTTTATCCTGTTATAAGATATTTGTTTTCCATGGTTACCTTTTTTTTTTTCTCTTTTAGTAATAGGGCGCACTCATATTAATAATTTAGCGTATAAACACAAAGTCATGAATTTAATTTTTTCCAGATACTACACCTTTTACACCTCACCGATTCATTTTTAATTAAGAACCCCCTCACTGGGGTCAGACGGATTTAAATTTCCACCCAGGAGACTGAGTGGGATCCCCCTCCCTTTTTTATGCTTTAGATTTTTGAACATTAAAGTTTTTCCACTTTAGCAATCCACACATACGCATAACCTCACCTCACCTTTTTTTTTTTTCTCTCTGGGGTGTTTTTACCCCTTTTTTTTTCTCTCTCTGTTTGTTCTCTTTTGGGACAGGCCATTGTCTACTGACGATAAAGATGAAGGGGGAAATAGGAAAGAAAAAATAAAGCAGTGTGAGCTATATATATGTATATTTGGGGATGTGTCCGGGTGGGTGGGGTGAGAGTGGGATGGGGGCGAGATGCCTTGAGCATATCTGGCCCCAAACCCTAAGTAGGAAATAAGCTCTAGGTAAAAGGTGGTAGCAAAGGAAGAGAGCTTCATAACGAGAGTTAAATAAAGAGGAATTACACCTCTTTTTAGGAGGGACTAGAGGGGTTAGAACCCCTAGAGTAGGTGTTTGTCCTTTTTTTTTTTTTTTTACTTGTTTTGTTCTGGCTGGTTTAGGGGAGGAAAATGGAAGTACTACGCATATTAACAATAAACGCAAAAGGTCTTAATATTCCGGAAAAAAGAAGAGTTTTACTAAATGACCTAAAAAGATCTAAGGTAGATCTAGCTGTTAAATTCATTTTAGGTTCAAATATTAAGTTTGAGCCATGAAATAATCTACGCCAATCAGGTTTACATCTGTTCAGGTAAGCTTTACTGAGATTACATGCGCATGGACCACATCTCATACAGAGAGACTGTGATGACATATACATTTTTGATACATCCTTTTATAGAAAATTATTACATTAAAGTCTATGGCGGGCACAAACCCAAAGATATAGTCATACAAGATTACACAATATTTCATTAACAGCCATAATATAGCCTTTGTTGATTATTTTAACAAAGTCTTGGTCATCTTGCTCTAGGAGAAGGAAGGGCATATGACAATTAAAAATGATGGATAATATGCAATTAATGGCCGGTTACTGAAACTATCATTATCTAAGCTAATATATATTTGTTTATCTGTTATTCCGGAAAGTTAGGGAAGTTCTCTTGGCTGGACATCTCATGTTAAAGTTGACACATATTCATAATAAAAGACAACATAACAAACAGACTCAAACTGAAATCCTAAGGCTAGGTTTCCACTAGTGCGGCTACGAAGTCGTGCTACTTCTAGCACGACTTCGTAGCAAAAGTAAACCGCGGCTTCAGTTAGACTTGTCCCTCATATATAGAGGGAAGTCGCGCTCAAAAGTAGTACACGATTTACTTTTGAGGTCGCGGCAACTGAAGCCGCGGCAGTGGAAACGTGCCCCATTGAAAACAATGGGGTTTGACTTGCTGTGCGACTTGACATGTGTCAAGTCGCACCGCAAGTCGCACTAGTGGAAACCGAGCCTAAAACGTATTATTTTGAAAGTATATTCAAGGATTAAGAGGGAACTCTAGACTGCCATACTGAATATGGATATATGAACATATAATATAAAAATGTTTTTCCTTAACACTTCACAAGCTATCTGTGCTATGTCAACCAACTCAGGGACAGGTTTAATTCTCCAGTCCGCTATGTGGAGCTCCATTTTCTTTTCTAATCTTAGACAACAATCCACTTACAAAAATATTTATCACTTTAGGTTGTTTCATGTCATCTTCACTTTCAGTCACCCAATCACTTTGCTTCTATATAGCATCTTTGAATCTATTCTAATAGTTCAACATCTCCTCACCTTCCTTCTAAACAACATCCAATAACATTCGCATATTCTGTCCTTTATCAAACATACTTGTTACCCATTTCTTTGAAATTTTATTGTATCAATCTTTGTTTCATACGTATTTTGGCCATGTGCCTGTATCCTCAATATCCCTTATTCATGCGTACTTATTTACTGCAAATGTGTTCCATACATACACATATATATATTTATTTATTTTTTCTCTCGGTACTGCCCAATCAATCAAAATCCACATATCTATATATGTAGCTTGCTGAGTTTTCTCCATTCACATTAACCTTTTGTACCATTTCTTTTAAGACTCTTGGCAATGTTTGGGAGATCTTCTACAATTGCCCTAATTTCTTGGGGTTTCTAATAGTGTTGAGCGAACACGGACTGTATTATTCGTGTTCGTACCGAATAATTGGATTTTTTTTACCCGAACACGGACACGGACACTTTACTGTATGTTCGGGTAAAAATCCGTGTTCGGTCGTTTTATTTCCGGGTTTTGCATGCTTTGGCGCTCTTTTCATGGCGGGCTTTCAACAGCCAATCAACAATCGTTTAACTGGTGTGCCTTAAGCCATCCCAGCCATGCCTGCAAATGTCTTAGTAGCTGTGATTGGCCGTCTGAAGCATGTGACCAAGTCTTTATAAGTTCGAGGCAGCCGCTGCAGCAGCGTCATTCTGCTGCTTAGCTAAGGGACAGAGCACACATCAATGTGCTGGCTGCTGATTAGGGAAAGATAGGCAGGAAAAAACCATTTGTGTCCGGATAGAATTGAGGGACAGGTCGGAGTGTTTAGGCAGGGCGAGTTGTAGGCATTTTAGGGATAGAGTCTGCTGAATTATAGGGTCAGTGTCTTCTACAAACTACAATCGATATTGCTGTGTGGGGGGTGGGGTGAATCTGCACTCAATCCTGATCTACGATCTCTTCTCAATCCTGTTAGGGACAGAGTCTGCTGAATTTTAGGGAAACTGTGTTCTACAAACTACAATCGATATTGCTGTGTGGTGTGGGATTGGAGATAGGCAGGTGTCAGTGATCCACATCCATTTTTCTGTGTGTGAGCTGCAGTGAACACAATCTTTTTGGGCTGCAGTGAACACAATCTTTTTGGGCTGCAGTGAACACAATCTTTTTGGGGTGCAGTGAACAAAATCTTTTTGGGGTGCAGTGAACACAATCCTTTTTGGTGTGCAGTGAACACAATCTTTGTGGGGTGCAGTGAACAAAATCCTTTGTGGGGTGCAGTGAACACAATCTTTTTGGGGTGCAGTGAACAAAATCCTTTTTGGGGTGCAGTGAACAACATCCTTTTTGGGGTGCAGTGAACACAATCTTTTTGGGGTGCAGTGAACAAAATCCTTTGTGGGGTGCAGTGAACACAATCTTTTTGGGGTGCAGTGAACACAATCTTTTTGGGGTGGAGTGAACAACATCCTTTTTGGGGTGCAGTGAACAAAATCCTTTTTGGGGTGCAGTGAACAAAATCATTTTTGGGGTGCAGTGAACACAATCTTTTTGGGGTGCAGTGAACACAATCTTTGTGGGGTGCAGTGAACACAATCTTTTTGGGGTGGAGTGAACAACATCCTTTTTGGGGTGCAGTGAACATCATCCTTTTTGGGGTGCAGTGAACACAATCTTTTTGGGGTGCAGTGAACACAATCTTTGTGGGGTACAGTGAACAGAATCTTTGTGGGGTGCAGTGAACACAATCTTTGGGGGGTACAGTGAACACAATCTTTTTGGGGTGCAGTGAACACAATCTTTGTGGGGTGCAGTGAACACAATCTTTTTGGGGTGGAGTGAACAAAATCATTTTTGGGGTGCAGTGAACAACATCCTTTTTGGGGTGCAGTGATCAAAATCCTTTTTGGGGTGCAGTGAACACAATCTTTTTGGGGTGCAGTGAACAAAATCCTTTGTGGGGTGCAGTGAACAGAATCTTTGTGGGGTGCAGTGAACACAATCTTTGGGGGGGTACAGTGAACACAATCTTTTTGGGGTGCAGTGAACACAATCTTTGTGGGGTACAGTGAACAGAATCTTTGTGGGGTGCAGTGAACACAATCTTTGGGGGGTACAGTGAACACAATCTTTTTGGGGTGCAGTGAACACAATCTTTGGGGGGTACAGTGAACACAATCTTTTTGGGGTGCAGTGAACACAATCTTTGTGGGGTGCAGTGAACACAATCTTTGGGGGGGTACAGTGAACACAATCTTTTTGGGGTGCAGTGAACAACATCCTTTTAGGGTGCAGTGAACACAATCTTTGTGGGGTGCAGTGAACAACATCCTTTTAGGGTGCAGTGAACACAATCTTTGTGGGGTACAGTGAACAGAATCTTTGTGGGGTGCAGTGAACACAATCTTTGGGGGGTACAGTGAACACAATCTTTGTGAGGTGCAGTGAACACAATCTTTGTGGGGTGCAGTGAACACAATCATTGTGGGGTGCAGTGAACTCAATCTTTGTGGGGTACAGTGAACACAATCTCATACTTCTGAAGATTTGAGGGTGCTGCCTGTTCCATACTCCCCCCTACTCCTCATCTAGCCTTTTAGGGGTACAAACAATAGTAATTGGGGCCTAGTGTGGTTGTGTACGTGTGATATACATACACTTTTTTTGGATCATATTTTCTATTCCGCTATTTAATCAAAAACCTTTGGGGATCAGTTAAATTGGGGGATAGTCTGTGTTGGTACGTGTGAGAGAGATCCACCTTTCCAAGTTGTTGGGGTTCATCTCATACTTCTGAAGGTTTGAGGGTGCTGCCTGTTCCATACTCCCCCTACTCCTAGCCTTTTAGGGGTACAAACAATAGTAATTGGGGCCTAGTGTGGTTGTGTACGTGTGATATACATACACTTTTTTTGGATCATATTTTCTATTCCGCTATTTAATCAAAAACCTTTGGGGATCAGTTAAATTGGGGGATAGTCTGTGTTGGTACGTGTGAGAGAGATCCACCTTTCCAAGTTGTTGGGGTTCATCTCATACTTCTGAAGGTTTGAGGGTGCTGCCTGTTCCATACCCCCCCTACTCCTCATCTAGCCTTTTAGGGGTACAAACAATAGTAATTGGGGCCTAGTGTGGTTGTGTACGTGTGATATACATACACTTTTTTTGGATCATATTTTCTATTCCGCTATTTAATCAAAAACCTTTGGGGATCAGTTAAATTGGGGGATAGTCTGTGTTGGTACGTGTGAGAGAGATCCACCTTTCCAAGTTGTTGGGGTTCATCTCATACTTCTGAAGGTTTGAGGGTGCTGCCTGTTCCATACTCCCCCTACTCCTCATCTAGCCTTTTAGGGGTACAAACAATAGTAATTGGGGCCCAGTGTGGTTGTGTACGTGTGATATACATACACTTTTTTTGGATCATATTTTCTATTCCGCTATTTAATCAAAAACCTTTGGGGATCAGTTAAATTGGGGGATAGTCTGTGTTGGTACGTGTGAGAGAGATCCACCTTTCCAAGTTGTTGGGGTTCATCTCATACTTCTGAAGGTTTGAGGGTGCTGCCTGTTCCATACCCCCCCTACTCCTCATCTAGCCTTTTAGGGGTACAAACAATAGTAATTGGGGCCTAGTGTGGTTGTGTACGTGTGATATACATACACTTAATTTGGATCATATTTTCTATTCCGCTATTTAATCAAAAACCTTTGGGGATCAGTTAAATTGGGGGATAGTCTGTGTTGGTACGTGTGAGAGAGATCCACCTTTCCAAGTTGTTGGGGTTCATCTCATACTTCTGAAGGTTTGAGGGTGCTGCCTGTTCCATACCCCCCCTACTCCTCATCTAGCCTTTTAGGGGTACAAACAATAGTAATTGGGGCCTAGTGTGGTTGTGTACGTGTGATATACATACACTTTTTTTGGATCATATTTTCTATTCCGCTATTTAATCAAAAACCTTTGGGGATCAGTTAAATTGGGGGATAGTCTGTGTTGGTACGTGTGAGAGAGATCCACCTTTCCAAGTTTTTGGGGTTCATCTCATACTTCTGAAGATTTGAGGGTGCTGCCTGTTCCATACCCCCCCTACTCCTCATCTAGCCTTTTAGGGGTACAAACAATAGTAATTGGGGCCTAGTGTGGTTGTGTACGTGTGATATACATACACTTTTTTTGGATCATATTTTCTATTCCGCTATTTAATCAAAAACCTTTGGGGATCAGTTAAATTGGGGGATAGTCTGTGTTGGTACGTGTGAGAGAGATCCACCTTTCCAAGTTGTTGGGGTTCATCTCATACTTCTGAAGGTTTGAGGGTGCTGCCTGTTCCATACCCCCCCTACTCCTCATCTAGCCTTTTAGGGGTACAAACAATAGTAATTGGGGCCTAGTGTGGTTGTGTACGTGTGATATACATACACTTTTTTTGGATCATATTTTCTATTCCGCTATTTAATCAAAAACCTTTGGGGATCAGTTAAATTGGGGGATAGTCTGTGTTGGTACGTGTGAGAGAGATCCACCTTTCCAAGTTGTTGGGGTTCATCTCATACTTCTGAAGGTTTGAGGGTGCTGCCTGTTCCATACTCCCCCTACTCCTCATCTAGCCTTTTAGGGGTACAAACAATAGTAATTGGGGCCTAGTGTGGTTGTGTACGTGTGATATACATACACTTTTTTTGGATCATATTTTCTATTCCGCTATTTAATCAAAAACCTTTGGGGATCAGTTAAATTGGGGGATAGTCTGTGTTGGTACGTGTGAGAGAGATCCACCTTTCCAAGTTGTTGGGGTTCATCTCATACTTCTGAAGGTTTGAGGGTGCTGCCTGTTCCATACTCCCCCTACTCCTAGCCTTTTAGGGGTACAAACAATAGTAATTGGGGCCCAGTGTGGTTGTGTACGTGTGATATACATACACTTTTTTTGGATCATATTTTCTATTCCGCTATTTAATCAAAAACCTTTGGGGATCAGTTAAATTGGGGGATAGTCTGTGTTGGTACGTGTGAGAGAGATCCACCTTTCCAAGTTGTTGGGGTTCATCTCATACTTCTGAAGGTTTGAGGGTGCTGCCTGTTCCATACCCCCCCTACTCCTCATCTAGCCTTTTAGGGGTACAAACAATAGTAATTGGGGCCTAGTGTGGTTGTGTACGTGTGATATACATACACTTTTTTTGGATCATATTTTCTATTCCGCTATTTAATCAAAAACCTTTGGGGATCAGTTAAATTGGGGGATAGTCTGTGTTGGTACGTGTGAGAGAGATCCACCTTTCCAAGTTGTTGGGGTTCATCTCATACTTCTGAAGGTTTGAGGGTGCTGCCTGTTCCATACTCCCCCTACTCCTCATCTAGCCTTTTAGGGGTACAAACAATAGTAATTGGGGCCCAGTGTGGTTGTGTACGTGTGATATACATACACTTTTTTTGGATCATATTTTCTATTCCGCTATTTAATCAAAAACCTTTGGGGATCAGTTAAATTGGGGGATAGTCTGTGTTGGTACGTGTGAGAGAGATCCACCTTTCCAAGTTGTTGGGGTTCATCTCATACTTCTGAAGGTTTGAGGGTGCTGCCTGTTCCATACTCCCCCTACTCCTAGCCTTTTAGGGGTACAAACAATAGTAATTGGGGCCTAGTGTGGTTGTGTACGTGTGATATACATACACTTTTTTTGGATCATATTTTCTATTCCGCTATTTAATCAAAAACCTTTGGGGATCAGTTAAATTGGGGGATAGTCTGTGTTGGTACGTGTGAGAGAGATCCACCTTTCCAAGTTTTTGGGGTTCATCTCATACTTCTGAAGGTTTGAGGGTGCTGCCTGTTCCATACCCCCCCTACTCCTCATCTAGCCTTTTAGGGGTACAAACAATAGTAATTGGGGCCTAGTGTGGTTGTGTACGTGTGATATACATACACTTTTTTTGGATCATATTTTCTATTCCGCTATTTAATCAAAAACCTTTGGGGATCAGTTAAATTGCGGGATAGTCTGTGTCGGTACGTGTGAGAGAGATCCACCTTTCCAAGTTGTTGGGGTTCATCTCATACTTCTGAAGGTTTGAGGGTGCTGCCTGTTCCATACTCCCCCTATTCCTCATCTAGCCTTTTAGGGGTACAAACAATAGTAATTGGGGCCTAGTGTGGTTGTGTACGTGTGATATACATACACTTTTTTTGGATCATATTTTCTATTCCGCTATTTAATCAAAAACCTTTGGGGATCAGTTAAATTGGGGGATAGTCTGTGTTGGTACGTGTGAGAGAGATCCACCTTTCCAAGTTGTTGGGGTTCATCTCATACTTCTGAAGGTTTGAGGGTGCTGCCTGTTCCATACTCCCCCTACTCCTAGCCTTTTAGGGGTACAAACAATAGTAATTGGGGCCTAGTGTGGTTGTGTACGTGTGATATACATACACTTTTTTTGGATCATATTTTCTATTCCGCTATTTAATCAAAAACCTTTGGGGATCAGTTAAATTGGGGGATAGTCTGTGTTGGTACGTGTGAGAGAGATCCACCTTTCCAAGTTGTTGGGGTTCATCTCATACTTCTGAAGGTTTGAGGGTGCTGCCTGTTCCATACTCCCCCTACTCCTCATCTAGCCTTTTAGGGGTACAAACAATAGTAATTGGGGCCCAGTGTGGTTGTGTACGTGTGATATACATACACTTTTTTTGGATCATATTTTCTATTCCGCTATTTAATCAAAAACCTTTGGGGATCAGTTAAATTGGGGGATAGTCTGTGTTGGTACGTGTGAGAGAGATCCACCTTTCCAAGTTGTTGGGGTTCATCTCATACTTCTGAAGGTTTGAGGGTGCTGCCTGTTCCATACTCCCCCTACTCCTCATCTAGCCTTTTAGGGGTACAAACAATAGTAATTGGGGCCTAGTGTGGTTGTGTACGTGTGATATACATACACTTTTTTTGGATCATATTTTCTATTCCGCTATTTAATCAAAAACCTTTGGGGATCAGTTAAATTGGGGGATAGTCTGTGTTGGTACGTGTGAGAGAGATCCACCTTTCCAAGTTGTTGGGGTTCATCTCATACTTCTGAAGGTTTGAGGGTGCTGCCTGTTCCATACCCCCCCTACTCCTCATCTAGCCTTTTAGGGGTACAAACAATAGTAATTGGGGCCTAGTGTGGTTGTGTACGTGTGATATACATACACTTTTTTTGGATCATATTTTCTATTCCGCTATTTAATCAAAAACCTTTGGGGATCAGTTAAATTGGGGGATAGTCTGTGTTGGTACGTGTGAGAGAGATCCACCTTTCCAAGTTGTTGGGGTTCATCTCATACTTCTGAAGGTTTGAGGGTGCTGCCTGTTCCATACCCCCCCTACTCCTCATCTAGCCTTTTAGGGGTACAAACAATAGTAATTGGGGCCTAGTGTGGTTGTGTACGTGTGATATACATACACTTTTTTTGGATCATATTTTCTATTCCGCTATTTAATCAAAAACCTTTGGGTATCAGTTAAATTGGGGGATAGTCTGTGTTGGTACGTGTGAGAGAGATCCACCTTTCCAAGTTGTTGGGGTTCATCTCATACTTCTGAAGGTTTGAGGGTGCTGCCTGTTCCATACTCCCCCTACTCCTCATCTAGCCTTTTAGGGGTACAAACAATAGTAATTGGGGCCTAGTGTGGTTGTGTACGTGTGATATACATACACTTTTTTTGGATCATATTTTCTATTCCGCTATTTAATCAAAAACCTTTGGGGATCAGTTAAATTGGGGGATAGTCTGTGTTGGTACGTGTGAGAGAGATCCACCTTTCCAAGTTGTTGGGGTTCATCTCATACTTCTGAAGGTTTGAGGGTGCTGCCTGTTCCATACTCCCCCTACTCCTCATCTAGCCTTTTAGGGGTACAAACAATAGTAATTGGGGCCTAGTGTGGTTGTGTACGTGTGATATACATACACTTTTTTTGGATCATATTTTCTATTCCGCTATTTAATCAAAAACCTTTGGGGATCAGTTAAATTGGGGGATAGTCTGTGTTGGTACGTGTGAGAGAGATCCACCTTTCCAAGTTGTTGGGGTTCATCTCATACTTCTGAAGGTTTGAGGGTGCTGCCTGTTCCATACCCCCCCTACTCCTCATCTAGCCTTTTAGGGGTACAAACAATAGTAATTGGGGCCTAGTGTGGTTGTGTACGTGTGATATACATACCCTTTTTTTGGATCATATTTTCTATTCCGCTATTTAATCAAAAACCTTTGGGGATCAGTTAAATTGGGGGATAGTCTGTGTTGGTACGTGTGAGAGAGATCCACCTTTCCAAGTTTTTGGGGTTCATCTCATACTTCTGAAGATTTGAGGGTGCTGCCTGTTCCATACTCCTCCTCCTACTGCTCAACCATCCTTTTAGGGGTACAAACAATAGTAGTTGGGGCCTAGTGTGGTGGTGTACGTGCGAGATACATACACTTTCTTTTTGATCATATTTTCTATTCCGCTATTCAATTAAAACCTTTGGGGATCAATTCAATTGCGAGATAGTCTGTGTCGGTACGTGTGAGATCCACCTTTCCAAGTTGTTGGGGTTCATCTCATACTTCTGAAGATTTGAGGGTGCTGCCTGTTCCATACTCCTGCTCCTACTGCTCAACCATCCTTTTAGGGGTACAAACAATAGTAATTGGGGCCTAGTGTGGTTGTGTACGTGCGAGATACATACACTTTTTTTGATCATATTTCCTATTCCGCTATTCAATAAAAACCTTTGAGGATCAATTGAATTGCGGGATAGTCTGTGTCGGTACGTGTGAGATCCACCTTTCCAAGTTTTTGGGGTTCATCTCATACTTCTGAAGATTTGAGGGTGCTGCCTGTTCCATACTCCTCCTCCTACTCCTCATCCATCCTTTTAGGGGTACAAACAATAGTAATTGGGGCCTAGTGTGGTTGTGTACGTGCGAGATACATACACTTTTTTTGATCATATTTCCTATTCCGCTATTCAATAAAAACCTTTGAGGATCAATTGAATTGCGGGATAGTCTGTGTCGGTACGTGTGAGATCCACCTTTCCAAGTTTTTGGGGTTCATCTCATACTTCTGAAGATTTGAGGGTGCTGTCTGTTCCATACTCCTCCTACTCCTCATCCATCCTTTTAGGGGTAGAAACAATAGTAATTGGGGCCTAGTGTGGTTTTGTACGTGCGAGATACATACACTTTTTTGGATCATATTTCCTATTCCGCTATTCAATAAAAACCTTTCTAGGGCAAGATCTTAAATTACAGAAATATGAGGAGACCGTCAAATAAGGGCCGTGGCCTGGGTCGTGGTGCTGCTGGTAGAGCTCCTGTTGCAAGGAGAGGACGTGGTCGATCTGTGCCAGCTACACGCACAAGTGAAACACCTTCCTCAAGTGTGAGTAGGCGACAGAACCTGCATCAGTATTTGGTAGGGCATCAAACGCCCCTAGAAGTGATGAGGCCAGAACAAGTTGAGGCGATAGTAGATTGGTTTGCTGCTGACAGTGCCTCCAGTTCCTTCACATTGTCTCCCACCCAGTCTACTGCAGAAAGGTCAGAGTTGGCACCTGCAGCCAATGTCCAACCGTCTTTCACCTCACCCCCTTGCAAATCAGGCCAGCAGTCTGAGCCCCAAGCCATACAGCAGTCTCTTATTCTTTTTGAGGACTCTGTCAGCAGGGTTTCCCAGGGCCATCCACCTAGCCCTGCCCCAGAAGTGGAAGAGATTGAGTGCAGCGATGCCCAACCACTTATTTCTCAAGATGAGTACATGCAAGGATCATCGCAGCACGTCTCCGATGATGACGAAACGCAGGTGCCAACTGCTGCGGCGTTCAGCATTGTGGAGACCGACAAGGAGGGCAGGGGTGAAGACTGGGTGGAAGATGATGTGGAGGACGATGAGGTCCTCGACCCCACATGGAATGAACGTCATGCAGGTGACCTGAGTAGTTTGGAGGAAGAGGCGGTGGTCGCACAGAGCCACCAGCACAGCAGAAGAGGGAGCAGGGTGCAGAAGCGGAGCGGCCGTGCCCTAGACACTACGCCCGCTACTGCCCAACGCAGCAAGGGAACGAGCGCACCAAAGTCAGCTCAAAGGAGTTCTCTAGCGTGGAAGTTCTTTAGAAAATGTGCTGATGACAGGACCCGAGTGGTTTGCACCCTGTGCAATCAGAGCTTGAAGCGAGGCATAAACCTTCTCAACCTGAGCACAACCTGCATGATCAGGCATCTAAGTGCAAAGCACGAGCTGCAGTGGAGTACACACCTTCAAAACCAAGAAACGTCTCTGGCTCATCCTGCTTCCTCTTCTGCTGCAGTCTCGGCCGCTCCAGCCACATCTGTAGTGATACCGGCACCTGCCACCCCGCAAACAGACGATCTGTCAGCAACACCACCACCTGGGTCACCAACAACCATCTCCACAATGTCCCGTGGATACTCCCCCTATTCCTCATCTAGCCTTTTAGGGGTACAAACAATAGTAATTGGGGCCTAGTGTGGTTGTGTACGTGTGATATACATACACTTTTTTTGGATCATATTTTCTATTCCGCTATTTAATCAAAAACCTTTGGGGATCAGTTAAATTGGGGGATAGTCTGTGTTGGTACGTGTGAGAGAGATCCACCTTTCCAAGTTGTTGGGGTTCATCTCATACTTCTGAAGGTTTGAGGGTGCTGCCTGTTCCATACTCCCCCTACTCCTAGCCTTTTAGGGGTACAAACAATAGTAATTGGGGCCTAGTGTGGTTGTGTACGTGTGATATACATACACTTTTTTTGGATCATATTTTCTATTCCGCTATTTAATCAAAAACCTTTGGGGATCAGTTAAATTGGGGGATAGTCTGTGTTGGTACGTGTGAGAGAGATCCACCTTTCCAAGTTGTTGGGGTTCATCTCATACTTCTGAAGGTTTGAGGGTGCTGCCTGTTCCATACTCCCCCTACTCCTCATCTAGCCTTTTAGGGGTACAAACAATAGTAATTGGGGCCCAGTGTGGTTGTGTACGTGTGATATACATACACTTTTTTTGGATCATATTTTCTATTCCGCTATTTAATCAAAAACCTTTGGGGATCAGTTAAATTGGGGGATAGTCTGTGTTGGTACGTGTGAGAGAGATCCACCTTTCCAAGTTGTTGGGGTTCATCTCATACTTCTGAAGGTTTGAGGGTGCTGCCTGTTCCATACTCCCCCTACTCCTCATCTAGCCTTTTAGGGGTACAAACAATAGTAATTGGGGCCTAGTGTGGTTGTGTACGTGTGATATACATACACTTTTTTTGGATCATATTTTCTATTCCGCTATTTAATCAAAAACCTTTGGGGATCAGTTAAATTGGGGGATAGTCTGTGTTGGTACGTGTGAGAGAGATCCACCTTTCCAAGTTGTTGGGGTTCATCTCATACTTCTGAAGGTTTGAGGGTGCTGCCTGTTCCATACCCCCCCTACTCCTCATCTAGCCTTTTAGGGGTACAAACAATAGTAATTGGGGCCTAGTGTGGTTGTGTACGTGTGATATACATACACTTTTTTTGGATCATATTTTCTATTCCGCTATTTAATCAAAAACCTTTGGGGATCAGTTAAATTGGGGGATAGTCTGTGTTGGTACGTGTGAGAGAGATCCACCTTTCCAAGTTGTTGGGGTTCATCTCATACTTCTGAAGGTTTGAGGGTGCTGCCTGTTCCATACCCCCCCTACTCCTCATCTAGCCTTTTAGGGGTACAAACAATAGTAATTGGGGCCTAGTGTGGTTGTGTACGTGTGATATACATACACTTTTTTTGGATCATATTTTCTATTCCGCTATTTAATCAAAAACCTTTGGGTATCAGTTAAATTGGGGGATAGTCTGTGTTGGTACGTGTGAGAGAGATCCACCTTTCCAAGTTGTTGGGGTTCATCTCATACTTCTGAAGGTTTGAGGGTGCTGCCTGTTCCATACTCCCCCTACTCCTCATCTAGCCTTTTAGGGGTACAAACAATAGTAATTGGGGCCTAGTGTGGTTGTGTACGTGTGATATACATACACTTTTTTTGGATCATATTTTCTATTCCGCTATTTAATCAAAAACCTTTGGGGATCAGTTAAATTGGGGGATAGTCTGTGTTGGTACGTGTGAGAGAGATCCACCTTTCCAAGTTGTTGGGGTTCATCTCATACTTCTGAAGGTTTGAGGGTGCTGCCTGTTCCATACTCCCCCTACTCCTCATCTAGCCTTTTAGGGGTACAAACAATAGTAATTGGGGCCTAGTGTGGTTGTGTACGTGTGATATACATACACTTTTTTTGGATCATATTTTCTATTCCGCTATTTAATCAAAAACCTTTGGGGATCAGTTAAATTGGGGGATAGTCTGTGTTGGTACGTGTGAGAGAGATCCACCTTTCCAAGTTGTTGGGGTTCATCTCATACTTCTGAAGGTTTGAGGGTGCTGCCTGTTCCATACCCCCCCTACTCCTCATCTAGCCTTTTAGGGGTACAAACAATAGTAATTGGGGCCTAGTGTGGTTGTGTACGTGTGATATACATACCCTTTTTTTGGATCATATTTTCTATTCCGCTATTTAATCAAAAACCTTTGGGGATCAGTTAAATTGGGGGATAGTCTGTGTTGGTACGTGTGAGAGAGATCCACCTTTCCAAGTTTTTGGGGTTCATCTCATACTTCTGAAGATTTGAGGGTGCTGCCTGTTCCATACTCCTCCTCCTACTGCTCAACCATCCTTTTAGGGGTACAAACAATAGTAGTTGGGGCCTAGTGTGGTGGTGTACGTGCGAGATACATACACTTTCTTTTTGATCATATTTTCTATTCCGCTATTCAATTAAAACCTTTGGGGATCAATTCAATTGCGAGATAGTCTGTGTCGGTACGTGTGAGATCCACCTTTCCAAGTTGTTGGGGTTCATCTCATACTTCTGAAGATTTGAGGGTGCTGCCTGTTCCATACTCCTGCTCCTACTGCTCAACCATCCTTTTAGGGGTACAAACAATAGTAATTGGGGCCTAGTGTGGTTGTGTACGTGCGAGATACATACACTTTTTTTGATCATATTTCCTATTCCGCTATTCAATAAAAACCTTTGAGGATCAATTGAATTGCGGGATAGTCTGTGTCGGTACGTGTGAGATCCACCTTTCCAAGTTTTTGGGGTTCATCTCATACTTCTGAAGATTTGAGGGTGCTGCCTGTTCCATACTCCTCCTCCTACTCCTCATCCATCCTTTTAGGGGTACAAACAATAGTAATTGGGGCCTAGTGTGGTTGTGTACGTGCGAGATACATACACTTTTTTTGATCATATTTCCTATTCCGCTATTCAATAAAAACCTTTGAGGATCAATTGAATTGCGGGATAGTCTGTGTCGGTACGTGTGAGATCCACCTTTCCAAGTTTTTGGGGTTCATCTCATACTTCTGAAGATTTGAGGGTGCTGTCTGTTCCATACTCCTCCTACTCCTCATCCATCCTTTTAGGG
The DNA here is from genome assembly GCF_965119305.1 of Pelophylax lessonae. NCBI lineage: Eukaryota > Metazoa > Chordata > Amphibia > Anura > Ranidae > Pelophylax > Pelophylax lessonae. The sequence goes on from NC_138772.1 coordinate 7,940,719, forward strand.
GTAGAAACAATAGTAATTGGGGCCTAGTGTGGTTTTGTACGTGCGAGATACATACACTTTTTTGGATCATATTTCCTATTCCGCTATTCAATAAAAACCTTTCTAGGGCAAGATCTTAAATTACAGAAATATGAGGAGACCGTCAAATAAGGGCCGTGGCCTGGGTCGTGGTGCTGCTGGTAGAGCTCCTGTTGCAAGGAGAGGACGTGGTCGATCTGTGCCAGCTACACGCACAAGTGAAACACCTTCCTCAAGTGTGAGTAGGCGACAGAACCTGCATCAGTATTTGGTAGGGCATCAAACGCCCCTAGAAGTGATGAGGCCAGAACAAGTTGAGGCGATAGTAGATTGGTTTGCTGCTGACAGTGCCTCCAGTTCCTTCACATTGTCTCCCACCCAGTCTACTGCAGAAAGGTCAGAGTTGGCACCTGCAGCCAATGTCCAACCGTCTTTCACCTCACCCCCTTGCAAATCAGGCCAGCAGTCTGAGCCCCAAGCCATACAGCAGTCTCTTATTCTTTTTGAGGACTCTGTCAGCAGGGTTTCCCAGGGCCATCCACCTAGCCCTGCCCCAGAAGTGGAAGAGATTGAGTGCAGCGATGCCCAACCACTTATTTCTCAAGATGAGTACATGCAAGGATCATCGCAGCACGTCTCCGATGATGACGAAACGCAGGTGCCAACTGCTGCGGCGTTCAGCATTGTGGAGACCGACAAGGAGGGCAGGGGTGAAGACTGGGTGGAAGATGATGTGGAGGACGATGAGGTCCTCGACCCCACATGGAATGAACGTCATGCAGGTGACCTGAGTAGTTTGGAGGAAGAGGCGGTGGTCGCACAGAGCCACCAGCACAGCAGAAGAGGGAGCAGGGTGCAGAAGCGGAGCGGCCGTGCCCTAGACACTACGCCCGCTACTGCCCAACGCAGCAAGGGAACGAGCGCACCAAAGTCAGCTCAAAGGAGTTCTCTAGCGTGGAAGTTCTTTAGAAAATGTGCTGATGACAGGACCCGAGTGGTTTGCACCCTGTGCAATCAGAGCTTGAAGCGAGGCATAAACCTTCTCAACCTGAGCACAACCTGCATGATCAGGCATCTAAGTGCAAAGCACGAGCTGCAGTGGAGTACACACCTTCAAAACCAAGAAACGTCTCTGGCTCATCCTGCTTCCTCTTCTGCTGCAGTCTCGGCCGCTCCAGCCACATCTGTAGTGATACCGGCACCTGCCACCCCGCAAACAGACGATCTGTCAGCAACACCACCACCTGGGTCACCAACAACCATCTCCACAATGTCCCGTGGAAGCGTTCAGCTTTCCATCTCCCAAACACTTGAGAGGAAGAGGAAGTACCCCCCTACCCACCCGCGATCCCTGGCCCTGAATGCCAGCATTTCAAAATTATTGGCCTTTGAAATGCTGTCATTCCGTCTGGTGGAGACGCACAGTTTTAAAAACCTTATGTCGGTGGCTGTCCCACAGTACGTCGTGCCCAGCCGCCACTACTTTTCCAGGCAAGCCATCCCTTCCCTGCACAACCAAGTGGGGGAAAATATCAGGTGTGCACTGCGCAACGCCATCTGTGCCAAGGTCCACCTAACTACGGATACGTGGACCAGTAAGCACGGTCAGGGGCGTTATATCTCCCTAACGGCACACTGGGTAAATGCAGTGGCGGATGGGCCTGAGGCGGATAGCAATTTGGCGCATGTCCTTCCACCACCGAGGATTGCAGGGCGCTTCAGTTTGCCTCCTGTTCCTAACTCCTCCTACTCCGCTTCCTCATCCTCTACCGCCTCCTCATCCGGACAGCGTAACACCTTCACCACCAACTTCAGCACGGCCAGGGGTAAACGACAGCAGGCAGTTTTACAACTTGCCTGTTTGGGGGACAAACCACACACCGCGCAGGAGTTGTGGAGGAGCATGGAACAGCAGACAAATGAGTGGTTGCTGCCAGCGAGCCTCAAGCCCGGCCTGGTGGTGTGCGATAACGGGCGAAATCTCATAGCAGCTCTGGGCCTAGCCGGTTTGACGCACATCCCTTGCCTGGCGCATGTGCTGAATTTGGTGGTGCAGAGGTTCCTTAAAAACTACCCCGATATGTCAGAGCTGCTGCAGAAAGTGCGGGCCGTTTGTGCGCACTTTCGGCGTTCTCACCCTGCTGCTGCTCGCCTGGCAGCGCTGCAGCGTAACTTCGGCCTTCCCGCTCACCGCCTCATATGTGACGTGCCCACAAGGTGGAACTCCACCTTGCACATGCTGGAAAGACTGTGCGAGCAGCAGCAGGCCATAGTGGAGTTTCAGCTGCAGCACGCACGCGTGAGTCGCTCTGCGGAACAGCACCACTTCACCACCAATAACTGGGCCTCCATGCGAGACCTGTGTGCCTTGTTGCGCTGTTTTGAGTACTCCACCAACATGGCCAGTGGCAATGACGCCGTTCTCAGCTTAACTATCCCACTTCTATGCCTCCTTGAAAAAACAATTCGGGCGATGATGGAAGAGGATGTGGCACAGGATGAGGAGGAGGAGGAGGATGAAGAGGTAACATTTCCAAGGCTTTCAGGGCAGTCATTCGCAAGGGGCTCCGAGGGTGGGTTCCTGCACACGCAAACGCCAGGGACGCAATTGTCCAGCAGGGGCACAGTTCTGGAGGATGAGGAGGATGAGGAGGAGGAGGAGCTGGAGGAGGAGATGGAACCATGTTCACAGCAGGGTGGCACCCAGGCCAGCTCATGGCCATCACTGGTGCGTGGCTGGGGGGATACAGAGGACACGGACGATACACCTCCCACAGAGGACAGCCTTTCGTTGCCTCTGGGCAGCCTGGCACACATGAGCGATTACATGCTGCAGTGTCTCCACAACGACCGCCGAGTTGCCCACATTCTAACTTGTGCTGATTACTGGGTGGCCACGCTGCTGGATCCCCGTTACAAGGACAACGTACCGTCCTTAATTCACTCACTGGAGCGCGATCGCAAGATGCGCGAGTACAAGCGCACGCTGGTAGACGCCATGCTGCTGGCATTCCCATCTGACAGCGGGGCCACAGTGGAAGCACAAGGCAGAGGAGGAGGAGGAGGAGGTCGCCAACGCAACCAGGGCACCGCCAGCACCTCAGAAGGCAGGGTTAGCATGGCCGAAATGTGGAAAAGCTTTGTCAGCACGCCACAACAAACAGCAGCACCAGCAGCTCAGATGGAACGTCTTAGCAGGAGGCAGCATTTTACCAACATGGTGGAGCAGTATGTGTGCACACGCCTACATGTAGTGAATGACGGGTCTGCCCCCTTCAACTTCTGGGTCTCCAAATTGGGCACATGGCCTGAGCTTGCCCTTTACGCCTTGGAGGTGCTGGCGTGCCCTGCAGCCAGTGTATTATCTGAACGGGTATTTAGCACGGCTGGGGGCGTTATAACAGACAAGCGCAGCCGCCTGTCCAGAGACAATGTGGACAAGCTCACGTTCATTAAAATGAACCAGGCATGGATCCCACGGGACTTTTCCGTACCTTATGCAGAATAGCAATGGATACCGACCTTACCCACCCATTGTTCCATTTTTGCTCTTTCTCACTCTTTTGGGGTGTACCCTCATTTAAAATTTTTGAAAAGAAGCAGTGTTGGCTACCTCGTCCTCCTCCTCAGGGCCAGATTAATGTAGGGGCTATTGGAGCTGCAGCTCCAGGCCCCTACCTTTTATATAGGCCCCGGGTTGGCCATATTCACTGTTACCGCTCTTCTGTCACTTGTAAACACAGAAGTCTGGCTTCTATGCTCGCTTCCCCAGGCAGCACCCTCAGAACCTCCCCACACAGCGTGAAGGCCGGACAAGGAGGGACAGTTGGCGATGCATGGATGTGTTTATGGGCTTCAGAGACAGCATCCCATGTTGAATTAGGCATGCATGGCTGCACCCTTCCTCCTCTGGGTGCATGGCAAGGCACGGCCCTTAAGGCCCTTCAAAATCCTCAGCACCAAGCCCATGATGCTGTTAACCCGGCCCTGGTCCTCCTCCACCGCCGCTTCCACCTACACCGCCCATAGGTGTGCGCAGCCTATTGCATTAAGGTGTGCACCCCAAAGTTGAAATACACATGCATGTGTTTGCCAGCAGGGAGAGTAATGTATCGGGGCCATGTACCTGTAGGCAAGGAGAAATAGAGCAGAGCAGGTCCCAGGGAGATCTTTCCCATCTCCTCACTGGCAATGCTATGTGCCCTAGGTGATTAGGGTGTGCCCAGGCACACCCAGCACACCCTGTGCGCACGCCTATGTCACCGCCACATCCACCACCACCTCAACCTCCCTCCTACTCCATATGGGCCTCGTCCTTCAGAGATGAAGAAGAACATTGTTTTATTTTTCTGTTTTTTTTTGTTGTTTTAAGTTATTTCCCTATCCACATTTGTTTGCAGAGCACTTGCCATGCTCTTAATTACGTTTTGCTGCCATTTGCAGCACTCTAGCCCTTTCCTTTGGTGTTTTAGAGCCATTTTAGTGCCTTAAAGTTCGGGTCCCCATTGACTTCAATGGGGTTCGGTGTCCGGGAAAAGTTCGGTAAAAGTCCGGGACACGGACCCGGACTTTTTTTTAAAGTTCGGCCGAACCCCGTCGAACACGGACATCTAGGTGTCCGCTCAACCCTAGTTTCTAAGGAACATACACTTTCCCTATCCTTGCTGTATACTAACCTCCATCACTTATTTTTTAGGGCATTTCTACACCAGGTCAGTTACCCGGACTTAAAAACAAGAAACGAAGATGGCTTTGTTTCCTCGTCCACTAGGATGCTAAAAAAACGCATTACTTCACTGTAAAAGTGAGTAGCATCGGATGGTATGGCCATCAGTAAAGATGGCACATCAGATACCACTTGTATGCTAAAATCAGTTAAAACTATAAAACTAAAACATTTTCTTGGCTCAGTGCCAAACTTTTAAAAAAAACTTTCTACTTTTTTTTTTTTCTTTTTCTGTGTAATTTTTACAAAAATCTGACCAGAGGTTCCCCTCCTTCAATAGAGGACACCCCTAAAATACCATTCAAAAACTATAATCGGATAAAAAGTTAATCTGATTTAAAACTTTTGGCTCGGTGCCAACAGGGTCCAATGGTCACACTAATTGCGGTAACCCTTTCTGTGCAAAAATAAATTCCATATCTATAACGGGACCGAAGATTTTTACTGTTGAACCCTTAATTGGCAAGTAGCCAATTTTCAAAATTTTGCAGCAGAGCTCCCTTTCATACAGGGACTTATGAGCAAAATGTAAATTCTCATTATCTATAATTCTATATATAAAAAATAACCTCAAAGTGTCCTGCCAACTATGGCGAACTACGTTTTCCCTGATAAAACTGTTTCTATTACTCTTCCTTATCTATATGTTAAAGCAGCTTTTTCTGAACACATTTTATAGGGAGGGGCTTCACCTATTTCTTTTTCTTTCCCGTGCTGCTAGACATTTAATTCCCCCACAATCAGACATTTTAAATAGCAAGTTAAACAAGGCATCAATTTTTAGGCATACTCAGAATAGCCCTCTGGTGGCCACCATTTAGAGGGATCCTCTTCATACGCTTTTTTGTAATTCTGCACCACTTCACATGATATTTGAGGGCGTCTGGATCACCACTCACCATCAGCTTAACGATGGGTGCACCTGAATGCAATTTAGCAACATTTAAGCCTGTTTTCTTTGCTATTTTTAATACATTTTTGCTTTAGTTTTTGTAAGCCCTAAGTCATTCATAATGGGCAAAACATTCTTATCAATTAAATTTCCCATTTTATTATTTCTCGTTACCACTTTAAGAAATGACAATATTTGGAGATTCTGGGATCAAGAACTCCGTTTCTTTATTACACCGGTACTTATTATGACATGTCTTTAATCTGTTCTATTGCTCGTTTGGACGTCTCCTAAACGAGTGGATATAGGCGAGTCTTTCTCTTACTCCCTAATCCAAAGAACACTCAGCAGGTTATACAGACACTGGGGTTTTAAGGCAATACCTGCCCTAATACCTCCACATTTGTCTTTCAACACAACACACACACACTCCAGAAAATAATAATAATATCTCTGCTGAAATCGTCCCTTATATATATATTGTCATTTCTTGTAATAAGGAGAATTAAAGAAATATATTTTTTTTCCTAGAAAATAATATTTTTCATACATAGTATTTCCTATTGGTACCATTTAATAATCTCAGTAACCATACACAGACAGAATGCAATTAAATTCAAAGGATACGTGTTACCTTTCGTAGCCGCACTTACCCAAACCGGCACACCACCACACATCAGAAAAAGACAGTTTTTCATCATGAGAAATAAAAATGTTTTCTCACCTGAGGCCTCTGTGCTGTCCCTCCTGTTGTACAGTGGCAGCCGGCGGGTTTCGATGCGAATAGAAAGACACGGTTCTCGGGGTCACCAAATGTTAAATTCATTTTAGGTTCAAATATTAAGTTTGAGCCATGAAAAAATCTACGCCAATCAGGTTTGCATCTGTTCAGGTAAGCTTTACTGAGATTACATGCGCATGGACCACATCTCATACAGAGAGACTGTGATGACATATACATTTTTGATACATCCTTTTATAGAAAATTATTACATTAAAGTCTATGGCGGGCACAAACCCAAAGATATAGTCATACAAGATTACACAATATTTCATTAACAGCCATAATATAGCCTTTGTTGATTATTTTAGCAAAGTCTTGGTCATCTTGCTCTAGGAGAAGGAAGGGCATATGACAATTAAAAATGATGGATAATATGCAATTAATGGCCGGTTACTGAAACTATCATTATCTAAGCTAATATATATTTGTTTATCTGTTATTCCGGAAAGTTAGGGAAGTTCTCTTGGCTGGACATCTCATGTTAAAGTTGACACATATTCATAATAAAAGACAACATAACAAACAGACTCAAACTGAAATCCTAAAACATATTATTTTGAAAGTATATTCAAGGATTAAGAGGAAACTCTAGACTGCCATACTGAATATGGATATATGAACATATAATATAAAAGTCTTTAAGAGTCCTCGATATATTTTCATCTTGACATAGCCTTCATACAGGAGACTCATTTTCGAGATGACAAACTCCCAATCTTAAAAAATAGATTCTACCCAATATCATACCATGCAACATACATAGAGACCAAATCCAGGGGGGTATCGATTATCATAGCTCGCAACGTGCCATGGAAATATGAACAGATGTCCAAAGACCCTAATGGGAGATCACTTTTCTTAAAGGGAACCATAGGTAATGTCAAGGTCACCCTAGCCACATTATATGCACCCAACAGTCAACAAAATGTATTTATAGGGAAAAAGGTCAGGGAACTATCAGACTACAAAGAAGGCCATCTAATAGTGGGAGGTGACTTTAACATCCCTCTAATTCCTTCAGAGAATACTTCAGTAGGAAACTCTTCAATACCAGCAAGAACTAGGAAACATATATCAAATAGTCTGTCTAGCGCTCAGTTGATAGACGTGTGGCGATTAATGCATCCAGGTGAACGCGACTATACATTTTTCTCCTCTGTATATCAGCAATACTCGAGGATAGACTACTTTTTCACCCCGCATAATCAGCTACACGCTATCAAGAACATACAGATAGGCTCGATTACCTGGTCAGACCATGCCCCAATTATGTTGGAATATGAACTAGGTAACGTACAAGGAGGGGGACACCGAACGTGGAGGCTTAATGAAAGCTTGTTGCAAGACGAAATAGTCAGAACGGACATTAAGAGGGAACTAGAAGAATTTTTTCTATTCAATAAGACAACAGATACAGATCCGAGCACCATCTGGGAAGCACACAAAGCTGTAATAAGGGGCACCCTGATCAAACATGGCTCTAGAATTAAAAAAAAACGAACAGCACAATTAGAGATCCTTCTAGCTAAATTGCAAAAACTAGAAGCATTACATAAACATAATAACTCTTTAACGACGAAAAATAATCTGATGGAGGTAAGGAAGGAAATTAACAATATACTTTTTACAAAGCAAAATCAGCGCTACAGATTAGTCGTAAAAACGCATATGAAATGGGAAATAAATGTGGGAAATCTATAGCAAGAGCGCTAAATACATATGTCCCACAAAAAATAAATAAGAAAGGTCAGAAAGCAGCGCTTCCAAGACAGATTGCCCAAGAATTTAGAACATACTACTAGTCACTAGGGTTGAGCGAACACGGACTGTATTATTCGTGTTCGTACCGAATAATTGGATTTTTGTTACCCGAACACGGACCCGAAAACTTTACTGTATATTCGGGTAAAAATCCGTGTTCGGTCATTTTATTTCCGGGTTTTGTATGCATTGGCGCGCTTTTCATGGCGGGCTTTCAACAGCCAATCAACAAGCGTTTAACTGGTGTGCCTTAAGCCATCCCAGCCATGCCTGCAAATGAATTAGTAGCTGTGATTGGCCATCTGAAGCATGTGACCAAGTCTTTATAAGTTCAAGCCAGCGCCGCTGCGTCATTATGCTGTGTAGTTCAGGGACAGAGCACACATCGTGCTGGCTGCTGATTAGGGACAGACAGGCAAAAATCATTTGTGTCCGGATAGAATTGAGGGACAGGTCGGAGTGTTTTAGGCAGGGCGAGTTGTAGGGCATTTTAGGGCGAGGCTGCTGATTTTTAGGGTCAGTGTTCTACAATCGATTTTGCTGTGTGGGGGGGGGGGGTTTACAGTGACCGATCTTATCAATCCTTTTAGGGAGAGGCTGGAGATAGGCAGGTGTCAGTGGTCCACATCGATTTTGCTGTGTGTGGGGTGCAGTGAAAACAAACTTTTTTGCCCACTGAGGAGGAGGGAGAAAAGTCTTTTTCTATCAGTCACTGTGGGCAGCGTTTTTCCTTCAGTGCTGCTGTGCTGACTGTGATAATACACTGCTGTGTTCATATGTGCTATTATTTAGTGATTTCAAAAATTATACACTTTTTTCTATTCCACTATTCAATATACACCCTTGGGTTAAAAAAATTAAATTGTGGCATAGTCTGTACTAATCTAGTTAAAAATTACAAACTTAAAAGGGGAATTTTTTTTTTCCCTCCATAGCCTGCAGCAGAGCTGACTGATATAAGACACTGCTGTTCACATGTGCTATTGATAAATCACACCAAATTTATATCATATTTTCTATTCCGCTATTCAATAAAAACCTTTGGGTATAAACAATTAAATTGCGGGATAGTCTGTGTTGGTACGTGTGAGATACACCTTTCCAATTTTTGGGGTGCATCTCATACTTCTGAAGATTTGAGGGTCATGCCTGTTCCGAACTCCTCCTACTCCTCATCCTGCCTTTGGGGGTACAAAAAATAGTAATTGGGGCCTAGTCTGGTTCTGTACGTGTGAGATACTTACACCTTTTTTTGATAATATTTTCTATTCCGCTATTCAATAAAAACCTTTGGGTATAAACAATTCAATATACACCCTGTTTGAGTGTAAAAAATTAAATTGCGGGATAGTCTGTATCGGTACATGTGAGATACACCTTTTTAAATTTGTTTGGCGCATCTCCTTCTACCGCCGAGGATTGCAGGGCGCTTCAGTTTGCCTCCTGTTCCCAACTCCTCCTACTCCTCTTCCTCATCCTGCCTTTAGGGTACAAAAAATTGTAATCGGGGCCTAGTTTGTGTTTGTACGTGTGAGATACACCATTTTGTAAAATTTGTCCTATTCCGCTATTCCATATACACCCTGTTTGAGTGTAAAAAATTAAATTGCGGGATAGTCTGTATCGGTACATGTGAGATACACCTTCTTAAATTTGTTTGGCGCATCTCCTTCTACCGCCGAGGATTGCAGGGCGCTTCAGTTTGCCTCCTGTTCCCAACTCCTCCTACTCCTCTTCCTCATCCTGCCTTTAGGGTACAAAAAATTGTAATTCGGGGCCTAGTTTGTGTTTGTACGTGTGAGATACACCGTTTTGTAAAATTTGTCCTATTCCGCTATTCAATATACACCCTGTTTGAGTGTAAAAAATTAAATTGCGGGATAGTCTGTATCGGTACATGTGAGATACACCTTTTTAAATTTGCTTGGCGCATCTCCTTCTACCGCCGAGGATTGCAGGGCGCTTTAGTTTGCCTCCTGTTCCCAACTCCTCCTACTCCTCTTCCTCATCCTGCCTTTAGGGTACAAAAAATTGTAATCGGGGCCTAGTCTGTGTTTGTACGTGTGAGATACACCGTATTATAAAATTTTTCCTATTCCGCTATTCAATATACACCCTTTTGGAGTGTAAAAAATTAAATTACGGCATAGTCTGTATCGGTACGTGTGAGATACACCTTTTAAATTTGTTTGGCGCATCTCCTTCCACCGCCAAGGATTGCAGGGCGCTTCAGTTTGCCTCCTGTTCCCAACTCCTCTTCCTCATCCTCCCTTTAGGGTACAAAAAATTTTAATCGGGGCCTAGTCTGTGTTTGTATGTGTGAGATACATCATTTTTTATCCTTTTTCCTATTCCACTATTCAATATACACCCTTTTGGGGTAAAAAACATTAAATTGCGGCATAGTTTGCATATTTGACTGTGAGATACACCCGTGCGATACTGTTGTTGTTTTGTTCCGCTATTCAATAAACACCTTTCTAGGGCAAGATCATAAATTACAGAAATATGAGGAGACCGTCAAATAGGGGCCGTGGCCTGGGTTGTGGTGCTGCTGGTAGAGCTCCTGTTGCAAGGAGAGGACGTGGTCGATCTGTGCCAGCTACACGCACAAGAGAAACACCTTCCTCAAGTGTGAGTAGGCGACAGAACCTGCATCAGTATTTGGTAGGGCATCATACGCCTCTAGAAGTGATGAGGCCAGAACAAGTAGAGGCCATAGTAGATTGGTTTGCTGCTGACAGTGCCTCCAGTTCCTTCACATTGTCTCCCACCCAGTCTACTGCAGAAAGGTCAGAGTTGGCACCTGCAGCCGATGTCCAACCGTTTTTCACCTCACTCCCTTGCAAATCAGGCAAGCAGTCTGAGCCCCAATCCATACAGCAGTCTCTTCTTCTTTTTGATGACTCTGTCAGCAGGGTTTCCCAGGGCCATCCACCTAGCCCTACCCCAGAAGTGAAAGAGATTGAGTGCAGCGATGCCCAACCACTTATTTCTCAAGATGAGTACATGCAAGGACCATCGCAGCACGTCTCCGATGATGACGAAACGCAGGTGCCAACTGGTGCGGCGTTCAGAATTGTGGAGACCGACAAGGAGGGCAGGGGTGAAGACTGGGTGGAAGATGATGTGGAGGACGATGAGGTCCTCGACCCCACATGGAATGACGGTCATGCAGGTGACCTGAGTAGTTTGGAGGAAGAGGCGGTGGTCGCACAGAGCCACCAGCACAGCAGAAGAGGGAGCAGGGTGCAGAAGCGGAGCAGCCGTGCCCTAGACACTACGCCTGCTACTGCCCAACGCAGCAAGGGAACGAGCGCAGCAAAGCCAGCTCAAAGGAGTTCTCTAGCGTGGAAGTTCTTTAGAAAATGTGCTGATGACAGGACACGAGTGGTTTGCACCCTGTGCAATCAGAGCCTGAAGCGAGGCATAAATCTTCTCAACCTGAGAACAACCTGCATGATCAGGCATCTAAGTGCAAAGCACCAGCTGCAGTGGAGTAGACACCTTCAAAACCAAGAAACGTCTCTGGCTCATCCTGCTTCCTCTTCTGCTGCAGTCTCGGTCGCTCCATCCACATCTGTAGTGATACCGGCACCTGCCACCCCGCAAACAGACGATCTGTTAGCAACACCACCACCTGGGTCACCAACCATCTCCACAATGTCCCGTGGAAGCGTTCAGCTTTCCATCTCCCAAACACTTGAGAGGAAGAGGAAGTACCCCCCTACCCACCCGCGATCCCTGGCCCTGAATGCCAGCATTTCAAAATTCTTGGCCTTTGAAATGCTGTCATTCCGTCTGGTGGAGACGCACAGTTTTAAAAAACCTTATGTCGGTGGCTGTCCCACAGTACGTCGTGCCCAGCCGCCACTACTTTTCCAGGCAAGCCATCCCTTCCCTGCACAACCAAGTGGGGGGAAAAATCAGGTGTGCACTGCGCAACGCCATCTGTGCCAAGGTCCACCTAACTACCAATACGTGGACCAGTAAGCACGGTCAGGGGCGTTATATCTCCCTAACGGCACACTGGGTAAATGCAGTGGCGGATGGGCCTGAGGCGGATAGCAATTTGGCGCATGTCCTTCCACCACCGAGGATTGCAGGGCGCTTCAGTTTGCCTCCTGTTCCTAACTCCTCCTACTCTGCTTCCTCATCCTCTACCGCCTCCTCATCCGGTCAGCGTAACACCTTCACCACCAACTTCAGCACGGCCAGGGGTAAACGACAGCAGGCAGCTTTAAAACTTGCCTGTTTGGGGGAAAAACCACACACCGTGCAGGAGTTGTGGAGGAGCATGGAACAGCAGACAAATGAGTGGTTGCTGCCAGCGAGCCTCAAGCCCGGCCTGGTGGTGTGCGATAACGGGCGAAATCTCATAGCAGCTCTGGGCCTAGCCGGTTTGACGCACATCCCTTGCCTGGCGTATGTGCTGAATTTGGTGGTGCAGAGGTTCCTTAAAAACTACCCCGATATGTCAGAGCTGCTGCAGAAAGTGCGGGCCGTCTGTACGTACTTTTGGCGTTCTCACCCTGCTGCTGCTCGCCTGTCAGCGCTGCAGCGTAACTTCGGCCTTCCCGCTCACCGCCTCATATGTGACGTGCCCACAAGGTGGAACTCCACCTTGCACATGCTGGAAATACTGTGCGAGCAGCAGCAGGCCATAGTGGAGTTTCAGCTGCAGAACGCACGCGTGAGTCGCTCTGCGGAACAGCACCACTTCACCACCAATAACTGGGCCTCCATGCGAGACCTGTGTGCCTTGTTGCGCTGTTTTAAGTACTCCACCAATATGGCCAGTGCCGATGACGCCGTTCTCAGCTTAACTATCCCACTTCTATGCCTCCTTGAAAAAACAATTCGGGTGATGATGGAAGAGGATGTGGCACAGGATGAGGAGGAGGAGGAGGAGGAGGATGAAGAGGTAACATTTCCAAGGCTTTCAGGGCAGTTATTCGCAAGGGGCTCCGAGGGTGGGTTCCTGCACACACAAACGCCAGGGACACAATTGTCCAGCAGGGGCACAGTTCTGGAAGATGAGGAGGATGAGGAGGAGGAGCTGGAGGAGGAGATGGAACCATGTTCACAGCAGGGTGGCACCCAGGCCAGCTCATGGCCATTACTGGTGCGTGGCTGGGGGGATACAGAGGACACGGACGATACACCTCCCACAGAGGACAGCCTTTCATTGCCTCTGGGCAGCCTGGCACACATGAGCGATTACATGCTGCAGTGTCTCCACAACAACCGCCGAGTTGCCCACATTCTAACTTGTGCTGAATACTGGGTGGCCACGCTGCTGGATCCCCATTACAAGGACAGCGTACCATCCTTAATTCACTCACTGGAGCGCGATCGCAAGATGCGCGAGTACAAGCGCACGCTGGTAGACGCGATGCTGCTGGCATTCCCACCTGACAGAGGAGGAAGAGGTCACCAACGCAACCAGGGCACCGCCAGCACCTCAGAAGGCAGGGTTAGCATGGCCGAAATGTGGAAAAGCTTTGTCAGCACGCCACAACAAACAGCAGCACCAGCAGCTCATATGGAACGTCTTAGCAGGAGGCAGCATTTCACCAACATGGTGGAGCAGTATATGTGCCCACGCCTACATGTAGTGAATGACGGGTCTGCCCCCTTCAACTTCTGGGTCTCCAAATTGGGCACATGGCCTGAGCTTGCCCTTTACGCCTTGGAGGTGCTGGCATGCCCTGCAGCCAGTGTATTATCTGAACGGGTATTTAGCACGGCTGGGGGCGTTATCACAGACAAGCGCAGCCGCCTGTCCAGAGACAAGGTGGACAAGCTCACGTTCATTAAAATGAACCAGGCATGGATCCCACGGGACATTTCCGTACCTTGTACAGAATAGCGATGGATACCGACCTTACCCAGCTATTGTTCTATTTTTGCTCTTTCTCACTCTTTTGGGGTGTACCCTCATTTAAAATTTCTGAAAAGAAGCAGTGTTGGCTACCTCATCCTCCTCAGGGCCAGATTAACGTAGGGGCTATTGGAGCTGCAGCTCCAGACCCCTACCTTAATATAGGCCCCGGGTTGGCCATATTCACTGTTACCGCTCTTCTGTCACTTGTAAACACAGAAGTCTGGCTTCTATGCTCGCTTCCCCAGGCAGCTCCCTCAGAACCTCCCCACACAGCATGAAGGCCAGACAAGGAGGGACAGTTGCTGATGCATGGATGTGTTTATGGGCTTCAGAGACAGCATCCCATGTTTAATTAGGCATGCATGGCTGCACCCTTCCTCCTCTGGGTGCATGCCAAGGCACGGCCCTTAAGGCCCTTGAAAATCCTCAGCACCAAGCCCATGATGCTCTTAATCCGGCCCTGGTCCTCCTCCACCGCCGCTTCCACCTACACCGCCCATAGGTGTGCGCAGCCTATTGCATTAGGGTGTGCACCCCAAAGTTTAAATACACATGCATGTGTTTGCCTACATGTACATGGCCCCGATACATTACTCTCCCTGCTGGCAAAGTGAAATAGAGCAGAGCAGGTCCGAGGGAGATCTTTCCCATCTCCTCACTGGCAAACAGAGCGATAATGCTATGTGCCCTAGGTGATTAGGGTGTGCCCAGGTACACCCGGCACACCCTGTGCGCACGCCTATGACACCGCCACATCCACCACCACCTCAACCTCCCTCCTACTCCATATGGGCCTCGTCCTTCAGAGATGAAGAACATTGTTTTATTTTTCTGTTTTTTTTTTTGTTGTTTTAAGTTATTTCCCTATCCACATTTGTTTGCAGAGCACTTGCCATGCTCTTAACTACGTTTTGCTGCCATTTGCAGCACTCTAGCCCTTTCCATTGGTGTTTTAGAGCCATTTTAGTGCCTGAAAGTTCGGGTCCCCGTTGACTTCAATGGGGTTCGGTGTCCGGGAAAAGTTCGGCAAAAGTCCGGGACACGGACCCGGACTTTTTTTTCAAGTTCGGCTGAACCCGCCGAACACGGACATCCAGGTGTCCGCTCAACTCTACTTGTCACTATACAACCTGCAGCCCCAGAGCCTGAGGCCTTCTCAAATAGAGGATTATTTAGAAACATCACAGATGCCACGTTTATCAGAGAGTGAGAGAGAGGAATTGGGCTCTGAGATTACAGAAGATGAATTGATTACAGCAATTTCTAACTCTAAAAACGGGAAGGCACCAGGCCCTGATGGATATACTATCCAATACTACAAAACTTACGCACCTCAGTTAAAGAAATTCATGGTAGACATGTTTAACGTATGGGGCAAAGGTAAGAAAATACTAAGAGAAACTCTACAAGCACACATAACAGTAATACTTAAGGAAGACAAAGATCCAGCGTCCTGTTCAAGCTACAGACCAATTTCTTAAACACAGACCTGAAAATATTTACAAAAATTATAGCTACCAGAATCCAAAATCATATAATAAAACTGGTGAACTTAGACCCAGTAGGATTCACGCCGACAAGAGAAGCTCGCGATAACACAATAAAAGTATTAAATCAGCTATATGTAGCCCAACTAAAACAGATAAAAAGTATATTTATAAGTACAGATGCTGAAAAAGCTTTTGATAGAGTAAGCTGGAGGTTCATGATGGCGGTATTGAGATTTGTGGGCATGGATGAGACTGTATTAAACTGGATAACGCAGATCTATTCGGTTCCATCGGCAAAGGTGAGAGTGAACAGCGTGTTGTCAGAAGACTTTTTGATTCAGAATGGGACAAGGAAGGGATGCTCCGTCTCACCCGTGCTGTGTATCCTGACGTTGGAACCCTTTCTAAGTAAAATAAGATTAAATCCAGATATTACAGGTATTAAAATTGGCCAAACACAATATAAGATATCAGCCTTCGCGGATGACATGCTGTTCACTCTCACCAACCCGATCATCTCACTCCCGAACCTCTTAAGAGAATTTGCAGAGTATGGAGAAGTGTCCAATCTTAAAATAAACATAGATAAATCAGAGGCTATGGGGGTAGGACTAGGACAAGAATTGCAGCAACAGCTAAGCTCGAATTTCAGACTAAAGTGGACAAGTAGAGTACTGAAATATTTGGGCATACAAATAACACCGAAATTTTCCCAGCTATATGATGAAAACTACCCTGCACTGCTGAAATCTATACGAATCCTCCTGCAAAAATGGGGTAAGGGATTGTTCTCATGGTGGGCTAGATGTAGTATTGTAAAAATGTCTATCCTACCAAAATGTTTGAATTTTTTTCAAACTTTACCTATATTTATACCACAGAAATATTTTAAACAAATAGACAATATACTGAAGGAATTTATATGGGCAGCTAAACATCCCAGATTGAGTAAGAGAGTGATGTCATTACGAAAAGAGGAAGGAGGACTGTCAGTACCAGACATGAGGAGGTATTACCAGACCATACAGCTGGGTAGATTCGTGGATTGGTGCCGCCATAGAAATACAAAACTATGGTCAAATATGGAACAGGCACAATTTGAAATCCCATTGGAAAGAGCTCCGTTCGGTAGCCATTTCTTGCCAGCTCCCATGAGAATGCACCCGCTTATAGGCCTTACAATTAAGGCCTGTGCAAAATTTTTTCAACAATATAAACTGACAAGAAAATACTCCGCCATATTTCCGGTTTTGGGCAACCCTAGATTAACACCTGGTTTTCAGGATAAAAAATTTAGGGATTTGATGGAAAAGGGACTCTTCCAGGTAGATCAATACATGAAACCGGAGGGATGGATAACAGAGAAGGAGTTGGTGGACCCTCTTGGGGATTTCCAGCTGGACCGCTGGAGAGCGATCCAGCTTGGACATTTCCTGGGGACTCTACCAAAGCCTAATGAGGAGGACCTACAATATACAAAATTTGAAGAGATTTGTGTACAAAAAGGGACGTTATTACATTCCATATCTAAACTGTATCCATTGTTGAGTGACAGTGGAGATAATAGCCAATTAACATACATGAACGAATGGGAGAAAGAATTAAATAAGACTTTCGGAGGTAGAGAGAAGGCAGATATACCAGATGGCCAATTCAACATCCATCAATACAAAAATACAAGAGATGAACTTTAAAATACTGTCGAGATGGTATCAAACCCCAGTAAAAATGCATAAAATATCACCAATAAATACAGATAGATGTTGGAGTTGTGGAGAGGGCGAGGGGCAGTGTTGGGGTAGTTACTCAAAAAATGTAACTAGTTACTAGTTACTTCTGTAAATTGTAACGAGATTACTTTACTAGTTACTGCATTTGAAAAGTAACTTCACTACTTATTGGTATAGGTTGTTTTGGTACCTCAGGCCAGTAGTTTGGGACTTTAAGGGCTAGTATAGAGTCGGGTTATTTTTATAAAAAATAAATTTTATTCAAAAGGAGTATCCAAAGATCCTAATATTTCTATTAGGGCAGAAAAGGGAGTCCGTTTAGAGGAGGGTCATCTCTGATGTGTTAATAAATTTGATAAATGAAGCCTAATATAGACTTACTTAATATAGAAACAATCTGGGTGTAATATTCCTTTTGTCCACCGGGTGGTGTTCACCTAAGTATGTACCTGGTAAAAGAAATATCACATCAAGTGAGGGTTAAAGACCCATAGGTGTTTGGTGAAAAGTAGGAAAGAGAGAGGGTGACATGTGTGATAGGTGACAATTGGTATTCCCCCTATCGTCTTCATGCTTGCATGGCGTGTGGTCCGTAGGGAGAGATATCCTTTGTTCCTACGCGTTTCGGCTTACGCCTTTTTCAAGGAATTTTTGTCACCGTATCTGTAGGTATATAGTATATATATATATAATTAATTAGAATATTGCGCTGCCTATGGAAAAAATTCCTTTCCTGGTAGCCAATAAATACATACTTTGAGGGAGAAGGTTGCTGCCATGGAAAACTTTATCCCTGGTCCTTGTTTCTCCACACTGAAATTAGGGGTGGGCACTGGGCTCTGGGGTATAGATTAAAGGTGGAATAATTAATGTGTATCTGTATATATAATGGTGTAAAAAATTAACATATTAAGGTACTTACAACTGATATAGTTCTCAAAAGTACCAACAGTGAGATGGTCCTCCGTCTTGATCCTAATATTTCTATTAGGGCAGAAAAGGGAGTCCGTTTAGAGGAGGGTCATCTCTGATGTGTTAATAAATTTGATAAATGAAGCCTAATATAGACTTACTTAATATAGAAACAATCTGGGTGTAATATTCCTTTTGTCCACCGGGTGGTGTTCACCTAAGTATGTACCTGGTAAAAGAAAGTAGTGCTTTTTTACTTTTCGTGGTGATAAGGAAGAAAACCATCAATGCATGTATTGCATTGTGGTTTACTTACAATTGGTTAGTAGGCAGTGTCCTTGTGGGGTTGTAGTGCGGCAGAGCGGCAGCGTCCAGGCGTCCTCTCATTCCCTCGGCTGGAGGGAAGTGGCGCCCTGTTAGATTTCCCGGCCTTTATATATTGCCCGCGCATGCGCAGTAGAGCGCATTGCGTAATGGGCTGACTTCCGGCTTTCGGGTGCTGTGCGCGCGCAGCTTGACAGCTTTTGCGGGGATAATGCAGTCAGCGGCCGCCGACACAGTAAAGGGGCGGAGATCCTGTTAGGGATCGTGTGGTTAGGTTTAATTAACCATCCGCTCGTTTTGTCCCTGGGTTAGTGAAGAACCAGGGACACCTGTGCCGGGTGTGGGTTGAAATAAAGAAGCAGGGATTTAAGTTTCCAGGCAGGTTAAGGAGATAGTATATGATAGTATTCTCTGTGGAATTTATAAGACATATAGGGTACATACATGTATATATAGTAGTAAAATACATTTTCAACAGCAATTTCAATAAATGCAAGCATGGAATTTGGGATATCATTGGTGGTTAGGATGACATGGGTGGGAGTTTCCCGGATTGGGGGTATTTAGCAAATTTGTTCAAGAAACAGGAATAGAAATTAGAAAAAAAAATATAATTAAATAATAAAAAAATATGTAATATGACAAAAAAAAGGAAAAAAATATATAATAAATAAAAAATAATAAAAATATAAATATAAATATATTGGAAAAATAATATAGAAAGGGGATTGTATTTTCAGCGGCTGTTGTTGGAGGAGATTCAGTCTGTTTTGCCTGAGATAAATCCTTCTAAGAATGGGCGGTAGCTCGCATTCTCATTTAGTCCTGGTGGCTGTGTAGCCTTTAGTTTTTTGATCCAGCGCATTTCTATCTGGAGTAGCAGTTTGTTCCAGTCCCCATCGCGGGGGGGGGGGGGATGTGGACTGTCTAGGATAGAGAAATTGACTCTGGGCATTTTGTAGTTGTGATTATTGGTGACGTGACGGCCCAATGGGAGGTGAAAGTTCCCCATGGACATCGTGTTCATGTGTTGATTGACTCGGAGGCCAAATTCTTGGCGGGTCTTGCCCACATAAAAACCCCCACACTCACATTCCATGAGGTATATGACACCCTTTGTCTTGCAATTTGCAAAGTGCTTAGGGGTAAATAGGTCTCCGTTCGGTAGTATTTTTGTTGTAGATTTGCGGATGACTGCACATTGTGCGCAGGACCCGCAGGGAAATGTTCCCTTGGTCTTGCATGGGTCCTTCCTAGATTTAAATTCGCTATGCACTAGCGTTTGTTGTAAGGAGGTGGTCTTCCTATATGTGATTAGAGGTTTTTCCGTAATCAAATCTTTGATGGATGGATCTTCTCTCAAGATATTCCAATTTTTTGCAGAATGTTGCGTATTTTTTTGTGTTCGTTTGAGAATCTCATTATGATTCGTGTTGGTTGTTGATTGATCTTCTCATTCTGTAGGTTGGTTTTTTTGAAAATAAGGTCTTGTCTGTCCTTTTTTTGAGCTTTATTGAACGCTTTTCGGAGGCATGTCTTGGTGTATCCCCTTTCTCTATTAGTGAGGGCATCCGCTTCTTTTTGGTATTCCTCTTGAGCCTTACAATTCCTTTTTAGTCTAAGGAATTGGCTGTATGATATAGATTGCTTTAGTGGTTCCGGATGATAACT
Organism: Pelophylax lessonae; assembly: GCF_965119305.1. Classification (NCBI taxonomy): domain Eukaryota; kingdom Metazoa; phylum Chordata; class Amphibia; order Anura; family Ranidae; genus Pelophylax; species Pelophylax lessonae. The sequence continues at coordinate 7,960,914 of NC_138772.1, forward strand.
TGTGGCGTGGAGTATCGTGTTGCCGGCGGTCTCCTTACGATATAGGGTAGTCATTATATTGCCTTCTGGGTCCTTATAGATATATGTGTCCAGGAATGCGACCTTAGATGTACTGTAGGTCATAGTAAAGTACATATTATGGTTGTTTTGATTCATTTTGGTTAGGCATCCTTCAATAAGGTTTTCTGGTCCATCCCATATTATCAGGATGTCGTCCAGGTATCTCTGCCAGGTTATTATATTTTCAGTGGATTCAGTGTTGTCTTCTGATGTCAGGAATTCTTTTTCCCATTCCCCCATATATATATTGGCATATGTGGGAGCGCAACTAGTTCCCATTGCCACTCCACAGGTTTGTACGTAGTATGTTCCGTTAAATGTGAAGGTGTTGTGGTTCAGTATAAAGTCCAGCATGGTGAGGATAAAGTTATTGAATTTTTTATCATGTTTGCTGTGTTGATTTAATGTTCTTTCTACTGCTTTAAGTCCTTTGGAGTGTGGAATGTTGTTGTACAAGGACTCTACATCGATAGTCATTAGGATGGCGTCTTTTGGTATAGTTAATCCTTCCAGGATCTGCAACAAATGGACTGTGTCCTTTGTATAGGAGGCCAGTTGCGTGACATGTGGTTTCAGGTAATTATCGATAACTTGACTTATTTTTTCAGTAATATTGCCATTTCCTGAGATTATAGGTCATCCGGGGGGGTCTATTGGGTTCTTGTGTACTTAAGGTAATGAGTAGAAGGTAGGGGTTCTGGGGTGTTTGGTCTTAATGAACTCCCAGAGGTTTTGTGATATTATTTGTTCATGGAATGCTTGGTCTACCAGTTTGTAGAATTTTTGATAGTATGTTTGGATCATCAGTGGGGAGATAGGTTTGTAGCATTTTTTGTTTCAAGGATCCTTTGACAGATTTGTTCGTAGTGTTCCACATCTAGAACTACCACATTGCTCCCCTTATCGGATGGTTTGATAACGATTGTGTCGTTCTCGCTTAGTTCTTTTAGGGCTTTTTTGTGTTCTTTGCTCATGTTGGTGGGTTGGGTTTTCTTTTTTATTGATTCAACCTCTTTTGTCATTTGTCTCACGAATAGCGCGATAGTCGGGTTCGTGCTTAGGGGTGGAAATTTTTGAGATTTTTTCCGAAATTTTGTTGGTGTTTCCTCTGTATTATCTTCTCCACTGTCTGTGGAGGAGTCCGATTCATCTGTGTCGGTTAGGCCCCCTTCTTCTAACAGTAGATTTAGGTCCCTAATAGCGCGATATTCTGCTGCGGTGAGTGTTTGTGGTTCAGTGGTTGTTGGTTTTTTCTGATACATCACTTTGAGTAGTAAGTTCCGTGCGAATAAGTTAATATCTTTCACAACCTCGAAGGTGTCCATACTTTGGTTTGGGCAGAAGGAGAGTCCTAGAGATAGGACTTCCTTTTGTATTGGTGTTAGTTTCAGGGAGGAGAGATTAATAATGTTTAATCCCTCAGTTCCTCTGGGTTCGGTTCCTGTGGTTCCGGGTTGGCGTGTGTCTTTTTCTGGGGTTTGTTGCTTTTTTCCAGGCCTAAAAAAACCCCCTGTTGTTTGGGGTCATCCGCTTTTTTCCTTTGTGCACGTGTAAACATTTGGTATGACGTAAGTCTGTTAGGTAGGGATGTCCCTGTTGTTTCAATATCCTGAGTGGAGGTTCCACCTTGTTCATTGGGGTCTGTCCAATCCCTTCTATCAAAGTTCCTTTGTTGGTCTGGTTGGTTAGTTTTTTGGTTGTAATTCCTTCCTCTCCCTTTATTTCCTTCCACACCCGAGTTATATGATGAGGAGTCAGACGATTGATATGTATTTTTTGGGAACCTATTCCGGTTCCTATTTTGTCTAGTCGTGTTGGACCATTTGTAGGCCCTGCCCTGTGTAAAGGCGTTTTTGTCCCGCCAGTGCTTTTTTTCTTTTTTCTGTAAAATTTCCTTATTGTAATCTTCTAGGTGGGTTTTAAGTTTTTTCTCGTTTTCACTATATAGGTCCGCTTCTTTTAGGGGGGTGAGTCGATCGTAGATGGATTGAATTTCTTCATTAAGGTTTTTGATTTGTCTTCTATATTCTTCCTGGAGAAGTATCATAAGGTCTTTTGAGCACTCATTGAGCCTATTCTTCCAGTCCTTTTTCATCTGCAGTGTAATGTTATCCATTGTAGGAAATATCTGAATGCGCAGACCGGCTGGATTAATTTTTTCTTTTATATATCTGTCAAAGGTATCAATGTGCCAGTGTAGGGCAGACTTTCTCTCCATGTGTCTTTTGAGGTTTGTGAATAAGGCCGTAATGTCTGAGTCCAACTGTTCTTTTTCTTGGAATTTGCTTTGTATCCCTTTCATCAGGGAATCCCATCCCTTGCCCATCATATCCTCCATTGTCTCCTTTTCCTGCTGTATGCTGGGTTATCCCGCTTAGTATAGTGCTGGGATTTTAGTTTAGTGCTTTTTGGACCTTCTCTATTCCCTTGTAAAGAGGGGGGAGAGAGGTGATAGGTTTGCACTGTTTTTGGGTTCCTATGTCTTGCTGTATGGCATAGGAGGAAAGTTGTTTGTAGGTATCGGTTTTGGGATCCGTGAGGTTGTGGATGTGTTTTCCATCCGGTAAAATTGCTAGTGGATTTGGTTCCCAAAATCCTATTAGTAAGTTTTAGCCTTCATCCCTGAAAAAATTGGTATAGGTTGTTTTGGTACCTCAGGCCAGTAGTTTGGGACTTTAAGGGCTAGTATAGAGTCGGGTTATTTTTATAAAAAATACATTTTATTCAAAAGGAGTATCCAAAGAAATGAAAAGGTACAATACATGTGTTAAATATCACATCAAGTGAGGGTTAAAGACCCATAGGTGTTTGGTGAAAAGTAGGAAAGAGAGAGGGTGACATGTGTGATAGGTGACAATTGGTATTCCCCCTATCGTCTTCACGCTTGCATGGCATGTGGTCCGTAGGGAGAGATATCCTTTGTTCCTACGCGTTTCGGCTTACGCCTTTTTCAAGGGATTTTTGTCACCGTATCTGTAGGTATATAGTATATATATATATATATATAATTAATTAGAATATTGCGCTGCTTATGGAAAAAATTCCTTTCCTGGTAGCCAATAAATACATACTTTGAGGGAGAAGGTTGCTGCCATGGAAAACTTTATCCCTGGTCCTTGTTTCTCCACACTGAAATTAGGGGTGGGCACTGGGCGCCCATTCTTAGAAGGATTTATCTCGGGCAAAACAGACTGAATCTCCTCCAACAACAGCCGCTGAAAATACAATCCCCTTACTATATTATTTTTCCAATATATTTATATTTATATTTTTATTATTTTTTATTTATTATATATTTTTTTCCTTTTTTTTTTTGTCATATTACATATTTTTTTTATTATTTAATTATATTTTTTAAAGTTTTCCATGGCAGCAACCTTCTCCCTCAAAGTATGTATTTATTGGCTACCAGGAAAGGAATTTTTTCCATAGGCAGCGCAATATTCTAATTAATTATATATATATATACTATATACCTACAGATACGGTGACAAAAATTCCTTGAAAAAGGCGTAAGCCGAAACGCGTAGGAACAAAGGATATCTCTCCCTACGGACCACACGCCATGCAAGCGTGAAGACGATAGGGGGAATACCAATTGTCACCTATCACACATGTCACCCTCTCTCTTTCCTACTTTTCACCAAACACCTATGGGTCTTTAACCCTCACTTGATGTGATATTTAACACATGTATTGTACCTTTTCATTTCTTTGGATACTCCTTTTGAATAAAATGTATTTTTTATAAAAATAACCCGACTCTATACTAGCCCTTAAAGTCCCAAACTACTGGCCTGAGGTACCAAAACAACCTATACCAATTTTTTCAGGGATGAAGGCTAAAACTTACTAATAGGATTTTGGGAACCAAATCCACTAGCAACTTCACTACTTATTACTTTACTTTCCTCTTTCTTATATGACCGTGTAGAAGAAGATACATGACACTCTTTCCGCATAGAGTTTATTGTATAACACAGGCTTTGGGAAACATGAGAACAAAACCTGAAAAAAACAGAATAAAAAATAAAGTGCAACAAAAAGTAATAAACTTCATCCCTCTCTATTCTTCGAAATAACGATTGTATCGCACGGCTTGGGTAACGCAGGAAAGCGCGTTCCTATAGCCTAGTAAAGTAGTGTAGTTACCAATATTAGTATTGTAACTAGTTACATTACTTCGTTACCAAAAAAAGTAATGTAATTACTGTAATCAGTTACTTTGTAACTAGTTACCCCCAACACTGGCGAGGGGACACTACTTCACATTTTTTGGTCGTGTCCCAAAATGGAAAAATTCTGGAAACAGATCTATGAAATTACACAAAATCTGACAGAACATCAATTGATAATGGATCCAGCTTTCTTCCTTCTCCACAAAACTAACATCTCAAGAAAACAATACAAAAATTCAATAATACCCCATTTACTCAATGCAGCCAAAATGTGTATCCCCTTAAAGTGGAAAAAAGAGGAACCACCAGATTTGAATATGTGGATCAATAAGGTGGAAGAGGTTAACAAATTAGAAAACCTGGTACTTAATGCTAATTAAAAAGTAGGAAAATATAAATTAATATGGAATAGATGGAATGAATATGTAATCTCTAGAAGACAGAATCCTGTATGAAGGACTAGGAGATAGAGGAAATCCTGAGTCCAGAGAGAATCCCCTAACCCAGTCATTCCCCCCTTGTCCCCCCTTTTTTTTTTCTCCCCTGCACCGTGTGTTGTTTCTTGTTTAATGTTTTGTTTTGGGATGTGGCACTTCAGAGGTTAGATTAGAAAAGGTGTATAAATAGCCCTGACACTTGGGGAATACTTAAGCTTTGATTGTTGTATATTGATGGTGTAATCTCTCCCCAATATGGGAAAGACATTGAAGTTAAAAATTATTACCTCTGTTACAATGTAAATAGTGTTTGATACCATGAATGTATGTAAATGTATAAGGAAAAATGATAAATAAATAAAATTTAGCAAAAGAAAAAAATCACGTAAAGTATTGTACTCACAAAGGCAGCAAAAAATTGCGCATCACAGATCTCTGTATATTCTATCCAATGTATCAACACGTATGGGTGTAACAGTCACTGAAGACCCTGTGGGCTGACGTTTTTTCGAGGAATTCCTATTTAGAGCCACCAATGAAGAGGAATTTCTTGAAACGAGTCAGAGATCTGTGCAATTTTTTGCTGTCTTTGTGACTTACCGTGTTTTTATTCAATAAATTATTTGTCTCAGGATAATGCACTAGGTCGGTGCGCCCTCTGTGAATTTTTAAAAAACTGTCTGTGTTCAGAAATGCAGATTTTCGGCATTTTGAATACATTGAAGTGCAGTGGAGGGGTTTGGGGTCTTTTAGACCCCCGATCCCTCCATAAAGAGTACCTGTCACTGCCTATTACTGTCACAAGGGATGTTTACTTTGCTTGTGACAGCAATAAAAGTGATCAGATTTTTTTTTTTTTATTTAAAAACCTGTGTTAAAATTAAATAAAATAAATAGGAAAAAAAATGTTTAAAGCGCCCCCACTTAGAGATTCCTGGTGAAACCCCTCTGCAGTCTGCAGTGTTAATCTCTTTGGGAGTGGTCGATGCTCATAGGTCATGAGTTCAAGGCCCAACCATGATAACACCCTGTGTGCTCACAGCTGTGTGTCATTATAAAGAGACTGTTCAGCTGAATGGTGAATTTATCTCATCATTTAAGGAACTTACAGACACCCTATCCTCGGTTACAACACCTCCAACAGATTCCCAACAATCGGTGGAACATCCTCTAAGCCATCCTCTTCTAAACCGCTGTATTAAGTGATTCAGAGGATGAAAGGGCGAGTGCGCTCTTGTCCCTCAAAGATTCAGAGCGGCTGAATCCTCTAGATATAAATTGTCATTTAAAGATCTGGGAGCGATTTATTCTAAGTTTGAAATTGCAGAAAATCTATCCATAACATAGAAAAAATTGAAAAACCATTTTTTTCTGAGTCTCTTAAAAGGAGGTTTCCCTTTGAAGGGGATCAGACACATTTGTGGAACAAAAAACCCAGAGTATATGCGTTTTTTTCCCTGGTGTCTCGTAGCACGGATTCGGCGTTTGAGGATATGGGGATATTAAAAACGCCGTGGATAAAATGCAGATTCTCTCCTTAAGAAGGCTTGGGATTCTACTACATCCAGCCTAAAGCCGGCCATGGCCTCCACGGTCGTAGCCAGAAATCTAGAGTGTTGGCTCGACCAGCTCTAGGGGCATGTGGAGGCTGGTGCAGCAAGGAAAGATCTCCTGGAGTCTTTCCTGTTGATCCTGAAAGCGTTAAAATACATGGCTGATGCTTCTGCTGAAACGATCAAAATGTCTGCCAGGCGGCAGCCCTTGTCAACTCTGCTCGAAGGGCAGTTTGGTTGAAAACTTGGTCGGGAGATTCAGCCTCTAAGGCCAAACTTTGTGGTTTGCCCTTTTTTGGTTACTTGCTTTTTGGGTCAATCCCAAATAAGGGGTTTCGTCCTGTTCCGCAATCCAACAAAAGGCGTGAACAAGACCAGAGACCCAGATGGGCCTCACGGAAAGGCAAGGGAAATAGTGGAATTTTCTTCAGACCTCCTGACAAGCAGGCCCAAAGCAAGTGACAGCTGTCTTCCAGTGGGGGGAAGACTATTATGGTTCCTCCCACGGTGGGAAAAAGTGTCCGCAAGCCCCTTTGTAAAGAACATTGTGGCTCAGGGATACAAGCTGGAGTTCTCGGAGACTCCTTCAAGCAGATTTTTTGTTACTTCCCTCCCAAGGGATCCGGAAAAAGCTTCCTCAATGATGTCTCTGTTGCAAGAGCTGATTCAACAGGAAGTACTCATTCAAGTTCCCAAGGGGCAACAAGGCCGTGGGTTTTATTCACACATTTTTCTGGTAAAGAAACCCTCCGGTAAGTATCGGATGATCCTAAATCTGCAGATTCTGAACAGATCAATCCGGTACAAACATTTCAGGATGGACACCATCCACTCAGTGGCCAAACTGCTTCATGGCATCTATGGTTCTTAGGGATGCTTATTTGCACATCCCAATAAATCAGGACTGCCAGAAGTTTCTGAGGCTGGCAGTCAATCTGGGGGAATCGGTCTGGCACCTGCAGTTCAGAGCCCTCCCCTTCGGTCTTTCATCCTCTCCCAGGGGGTTCGCCAAAGTGATGGCAGATGCCCTGGAGCCTTTAAGGCTGAAGGGTATTTCCATAGTCCCTTCTCAACAGTTTCTCGGGTACAGGATAGATTCAGTCCTCCAGAAAGTCTTCTTACCTCAAGAGAAGATAGTGAAAACCCAGAATGCTGTTGCCCAGATGCAAACCAATCATCAAGTTACAGTCAGGTCAGCCATGGCAGCTCTGGGCTTGCTCACGGCTGCTATCCCTGCTGTACAGTGGGCAAGACTACATTCCCGTCTCCTCCAAAGATACATTTTGCAGAAATGGTCACATCTGGACCCTCTGGAGAAATTTGTCAAAATTTCCACAAAAGCAAAAAGGTCTCTGTGGTAGTGGAGGAATTCCAGAAATCTTGAAGACGGTCTGCAGTGGTCCTTCCATCCGGACAAACATCTGACCACTGACGCCAGTGCCTGGGGCTGGGGAGCCCACTTAGATGGTCGGACAATGCAAGGGACATGGTCCAAAACAGAAGCCAGGAGGTCATCCAACTGGCGGGAGTTGAAAGCCATTTTCCTAGGTCTTTTCAACAGGCAGTCGAGGGCCATCATGTCCAAGTTCTCTCGGACAACATGACAGCGGTAGCTTATGTGTCAAAACAAGGAGGCACAAGAAGCAGGCTGCTTTCAGATCTGGCAATCCAGCTACTCTTCTGGGCGGAGAAAAATCTGGCCTCCTTGACAGCTGTTCACCTAAAGGGATCACAAAATCTTCTGGCGGATTTACTGAGCAGAAGAAAAGTACTGGAATCAGAGTGGAGTCTGAACCAGGAAGTATTTTTGGGAGATAGTGGAAGCCTGGGGACTTCCCCAGATAGATCTGTTTGCTTGTCAACAGAACGCCAAGGTCCAAAGATTCTTTTCCCTCCACAGGGAAGATCAGGCCTGGGGCTTGGATGCTCTAGTTCATCCATGGGACTTCCCTTTGTCTTATGCATTCCCTCCGTTTCAACTAATTCCTTTAGTTCTCAAGAAATTCAGGGAGGAAAAGACAAGTTTAACCCTGATCACACCTTTTTGGCTGAAAAAAGGCCTTGGTTTGCTCCCCTGGTGAATCTGGCCTCACGGCCTCCTTGGAAGCTCCTATCCAGGAGAGATCTACTAACACAGGGGAACCTGATGTCAACGGGTCTGTGGTAGTGAGCCCTTATAGATCCCCAGCTCAGGATTCCCCAGGGTGCGGAGTCTAAGCCCCAGTCTGCTTCTTCACCATTGCCCCTGATGATTGGGATGGACTTGCAGCAGACTGGAACCAGGTCGCGGCCCCCAGGTAGGCCCAGCTGAGAATGTGGAGACCGCTGGCGTGTGCAGGGTAAACAGGAGACTATAAGGAGATCCAAGAGACAAGCCGAGGTCAGGACAGGCAGCAGACAAACGTAGACGGAGAAACAAAGCCGGGTCGGTACACAGGAGATCAGATACAATAGCCAAGGGATACACGGATGGGAGCTCAGAGAACAGGGATGTTGCTCAAGCAAGGAACAGTGCACTGAGCCTGTGTATATATAGGGAAGCAAACAGGGAGGTGACCCAGGAAGTAATTGACAGAAACAGGATATAACCCACAGTGGAGCAGGCGACGCCCATAGGAAACAGAGAAGCCCAAACACCACATGTGAAGGGAGGCAAACAGAAGCGCTGCAGCAAGGAGGTAAGAATATACAGACAAAACTATAGGCTCACTTGTGACAGTACCCCCCCCCCCCCCTCTTACGGGGCCTCCCCACTCGTTTGGGCCCAGCCTAGAGAGGAAACTTCTGATGAAAAAGTTTCACCAAACGAAGTGCAGAAACATCAGTGGAAGGAATCCAACATCTCTCCTCAGGACCATATCCTTTCCAGTCCACTAGATACAAGAGCCTCCCCCTGGAGAATTTGGAATCCAAGATTTGCTTGATTTCGTACTGATCCGAAGTACTGGCTATTGGAGAAGGACGACGAATAGGATGAGAAAACCTATTGATGATGTATGGTCTCAGGAGAGAAACATGGAAAACATTGGGGATTTTTAGATGTATCGGGAGACGGAGCTTAAAAGCGACAGGGTTAACCTGGCAGAGGATTGTAAAGGGACCAATGAAACGGGGAGCAAACTTCAGAGGGTACCCTGAGACGGATATTCTTGGTAGAGAGCCAAACCTTATCACCAGGGAGAATTTTGGGGCTTGCACAACAATGACTATCTGCAGCTACCTTGTACCTGGAAGCCGCCATATGTAAATTCTTGGAAACATCTGCCCAGATAGAATTGAGAGTCCGTTGCACCTCTGCGGCCGCCGGCACTTCAGCAGAGATCGGAACAGGAAATGGTACTGAAGGATGGCGGCCAAATACCGTGAAGAAGGGAGACTCGCCAGTGCTGGCATTAGCATGGTTATTGAGGGCAAATTCTGCCCAGGGTAAAGAGTCTACCCAATCATCCTGATGGGCAGAAATGAAGGCACGAAGATACCGTTCCACATTCTGGTTAACCCTTTCCATTTGACCATTTGACTGCGGATGAAAAGCTGAGGAGAAATCCAACTTGATTCCAAATGACGTGGCCATGGCTCTCCAGAAGCGGGCCGTAAACTGAACTCCTCTATCTGAGACAATGTGTGAGGGCATACCATGGAGATGATGGAAGCCAAAGTAATAATGAATATGGAAGCCAAAGTGACAGCAGAGGGTAGGCCTGGAAGTGGAGTTAAGTGACACATTTTAGAAAACCTGTCCACCACCACCCAGATAACGGTGGAGCCCGCTGATGGGGGTAGTTCAGATATAAAGTCCATAGAAATGCAGCGCCACGGTACATTTGGAACAGGTAGAGGTAACAGGAGACCTGCTGGAGCTGAAGTAGAAGACTTCGACTGCTTGCAAATGGAGCAAGCCTGGACATATTCCTCAACATCCTTCCGGAGTGAGGGCCACCAGAAGTAACGCAGCAGGAAGGCACAGGTGCGTTGCACACCAGGATGTCCAGAGAGTTTGGAATCATGTGCCCATTTGAGAAGCTTGGGGCGAAGGGAGGGCCTCACAAAAGTCTTTCCGGGAGGGATACGTGGAGACTGAAGGTGAGTGGAGGCCAGGAAACAATTGGCAGGAATAACATGTTCAGGTTCAATATGACACTCTGAGTCAGCAACGTCAAATGATCTGGACAAGGCATCCGCACGAGCATTCTTGGAGCCAGGCCGGAAGGTGATGTCAAAATTAAACCTGGCAAAAAAGAGAGCCCATTGTGCTTGCCTGGGATTTAAACGTTGGGCAGACTGCAGATACTGGAGGTTCTTATGATCGGTATAGATCAGAATACGATGAGGAGACGCCTCCAGTAGATGTCGCCATTCTTGCAGTGCCAGCTTGATAGCCAGAAGCTCCCGATCCCCGATGGTGTAATTTTTCTCTGCATCAGAAAACTTCTTCGAGAAAAAGGCACAGGGGCGGAGCTTACTGTCATGCCTTTGGAGAAGGACGGCCCCCACTCCCAAGGACGAGGCATCTACTTCCAAGAAGAAAGGCTGAAGAATGTCAGGACGTTTGAGAATAGATGCCGATAGGAAGGCAGATTTGAGCTTGTGGAAAGCCTTGACAGCTTCAGGAGGCCAGGTTCTGGCATTGGCACCCTTCCGGGTCAAGGAGGTAATAGGTGCCACCAGAGAGGAGTAATCAGGGATGAACTGGCGATGAGTGTTCAAATCTGGAGAAAAGATGAGTATGTCATCCAGATACACGATGACACAAACATATAGGAGATCAGAAAAAATTTCATTAACAAAGTTCTGGAAGACAGCTGGGGCGTTACACAAGCCAAAAGGCATTACGAGATATTCATAGTGCCCATCTCTGGTGTTAAAAGCGGTTTTCCATTCATCCCCGTCTCGAATCCTAATCAAATTGTATGCTCCACGGAGGTCCAACTTGGTGAAAATATGAGCATCTCGTAGCCTGTCAAAAAGTTCGGAAATCAAGGGTAACTGGTACCGATTCTTAATGGTGATGGCATTGAGACCTCTATAATCAATGCAGGGCCGGAGTGTACCATCCTTTTTCTCCACAGAGAAGAACCCAGCCCCAGCAGGAGAATTGGATTTACGTATAAATCCTTTCTGCAGATTTTTCTGGATGTACTTGGACATGGCTTGGGTCTCCGGGATGGAGAGAGGGTAGACTCCACCTTGGGGTGGTAAAGCCTCGAGTTGGAGGTCAATCGCACAGTCATAGGGACGATGAGGAGGCAAACTGTCAGCAGCTTTTTTGCAAAAGACATCTCGGAAGGCCAGATACTGCCGAGGAAGGAATGGAGAGGTAGAGACCTCAGCCACAGGTACACGGAGAGGTGGAGACACCTTAGGGAGACAGGTCTGATGGCATTGCGACCCCCAAGATAACACTTGGCCAGAGTTCCAATCCAGATAAGGTGAGTGTTTCTTCAACCATGGAAGTCCAAGAATGATGGGACTAGAAGACTTGGGAAGTATCAGGAAGGAGACTTCCTCCCGATGAAGGACACCGACATGCATGGTGATGGAGGCTGTTCTGAAGCATAGGGGTCCGAAGGCCAAGGTAGAGCCATCCACTGCCGAAACAGCTAGAGGCATAGCCAGGGGAACTAGAGAAATGCCCAGTTCAGTGGCCAAAGACTGCTCAATGAAATTCCCGGCTGCTCCAGAGTCTACATATGCAGAAACTTGATAAGAATTTAGGGCCCAATGAATAGAGACGGGTATAACAAATCGAGGGTTGATGGCAGAGTTCAGATTCCGGTCTAGATCGCTTCCCTCTGAGCGACCTAGACATGAGAGTTTCCCGGACGAACGGGGCAGGATTTTATCATATGACCACCAGCTCCGCAGTAAAGACACAGGCCGAGTCTCAGGCGACGGGACCTTTCTTGTGGAGCGAGGCGTGTCCGGCCTAATTGCATGGGTTCTCCAGAAGCCAATACTGCGGGAGAGATGGGTTGTTCCGGAATGTTCTGGACAACAGGAGCAAGGTGATCCAGTGGGGGGTGACGTGACACAGTCCTTTCCAGGTCTCGCTCCTGGGAGCGGACATCAATTTGGATGCTAAGGGAAATCAAGCCATCCAAGGTGGTGGGTACAGTTCTGCCAGCTAGTTCGTCCTTAATACGATCTGCAAGACCTTGCCAAAATGTTGCAGTAAGAGCCTCGTTGTTCCATGCCAGTTCCGAAGCCAGGGTGCGAAACTGAACTGCATATTGACCAACAGTCATGTTTCCTTGACGAAGACGAAGTAGGGCTCCAGAAGCAGATGAGGCCCTACCAGGCACATCAAAGGTATTACGGAAAGGTTGTAGGAAGGCAGAGAGACTGGAAACGGTAGGATCTTGACACTCCCACAGCGGCGAGGCCCAAGCCAACGCTGGCCCCGACTGGAGTGAAATCATGTACGCCACCTTGGAACGATCAGTAGGAAAGTAATGGCCTGCTAGCTCGAAGTGGATTGAGCACTGATTGATGAATCCCCGACAAGCTTTGGGGTCCCCAGAGAAGTGAGATGGCGGAGGCAGCTGGAGTTTTGCAGGACTGACCTCTGCTGGAGGGACTGCGGAAGCGGAAGCAACAGGGGCGGACACAGGAGCTGGAACGGAGGAAGCGGGAGTAGGAACAATCTGCAGCTGATCCAAACGGGAAGAAAGAGCCTGCAGACACTGCATAATCTGTTCTTGATAAGCCTGCTGAACGTTAACTCTCTGTTCCAAACTCTGAAGTTGATCCTGAAGTGGCTGCGGTGTCTCCGACGAGCTCATGGCTTGAGCAAACTGTCAATGGGTCTGTGGTAGTGAGCCCTTATAGATCCCCAGCTCAGGATTCCCCAGGGCGCGGAGTCTAAGCCCCAGCCTGCTTCTTCACCATTGCCCCTGATGGTGGGGATGGACTTGCAGCAGACTGGAACCAGGTCACGGCCCCCAGGTAGGCCCAGCTGAGAATGTGGAGACCGCTGGCGTGTGCAGGGTAAACAGGAGACTATAAGGAGATCCAAGAGACAAGCCGAGGTCAGGACAGGCAGCAGACAAACGTAGACGGAGAAACAAAGCCGGGTCGGTACACAGGAGATCAGATACAATAGCCAAGGGATACACGGATGGGAGCTCAGAGAACAGGGATGTTGCTCAAGCAAGGAACAGTGCACTGAGCCTGTGTATATATAGGGAAGCAAACAGGGAGGTGACCCAGGAAGTAATTGACAGAAACAGGATATAACCCACAGTGGAGCAGGCGACGCCCATAGGAAACAGAGAAGCCCAAACACCACATGTGAAGGGAGGCAAACAGAAGCGCTGCAGCAAGGAGGTAAGAATATACAGACAAAACTATAGGCTCACTTGTGACAGTACCCCCCCCCCTCTTACGGGGCCTCCCCACTCGTTTGGGCCCAGCCTAGAGAGGAAACTTCTGATGAAAAAGTTTCACCAAACGAAGTGCAGAAACATCAGTGGAAGGAATCCAACATCTCTCCTCAGGACCATATCCTTTCCAGTCCACTAGATACAAGAGCCTCCCCCTGGAGAATTTGGAATCCAAGATTTGCTTGATTTCGTACTGATCCGAAGTACTGGCTATTGGAGAAGGACGACGAATAGGATGAGAAAACCTATTGATGATGTATGGTCTCAGGAGAGAAACATGGAAAACATTGGGGATTTTTAGATGTATCGGGAGACGGAGCTTAAAAGCGACAGGGTTAACCTGGCAGAGGATTGTAAAGGGACCAATGAAACGGGGAGCAAACTTCAGAGGGTACCCTGAGATGGATATTCTTGGTAGAGAGCCAAACCTTATCACCAGGGAGAATTTTGGGGCTTGCACAACAATGACTATCTGCAGCTACCTTGTACCTGGAAGCCGCCATATGTAAATTCTTGGAAACATCTGCCCAGATAGAATTGAGAGTCCGTTGCACCTCTGCGGCCGCCGGCACTTCAGCAGAGATCGGAACAGGAAATGGTACTGAAGGATGGCGGCCAAATACCGTGAAGAAGGGAGACTCGCCAGTGCTGGCATTAGCATGGTTATTGAGGGCAAATTCTGCCCAGGGTAAAGAGTCTACCCAATCATCCTGATGGGCAGAAATGAAGGCACGAAGATACCGTTCCTTATTCTGGTTAACCCTTTCCATTTGACCATTTGACTGCGGATGAAAAGCTGAGGAGAAATCCAACTTGATTCCAAATGACGTGGCCATGGCTCTCCAGAAGCGGGCCGTAAACTGAACTCCTCTATCTGAGACAATGTGTGAGGGCATACCATGGAGATGATGGAAGCCAAAGTAATAATGAATATGGAAGCCAAAGTGACAGCAGAGGGTAGGCCTGGAAGTGGAGTTAAGTGACACATTTTAGAAAACCTGTCCACCACCACCCAGATAACGGTGGAGCCCGCTGATGGGGGTAGTTCAGATATAAAGTCCATAGAAATGCAGCGCCACGGTACATTTGGAACAGGTAGAGGTAACAGGAGACCTGCTGGAGCTGAAGTAGAAGACTTCGACTGCTTGCAAATGGAGCAAGCCTGGACATATTCCTCAACATCCTTCCGGAGTGAGGGCCACCAGAAGTAACGCAGCAGGAAGGCACAGGTGCGTTGCACACCAGGATGTCCAGAGAGTTTGGAATCATGTGCCCATTTGAGAAGCTTGGGGCGAAGGGAGGGCCTCACAAAAGTCTTTCCGGGAGGGATACGTGGAGACTGAAGGTGAGTGGAGGCCAGGAAACAATTGGCAGGAATAACATGTTCAGGTTCAATATGACACTCTGAGTCAGCAACGTCAAATGATCTGGACAAGGCATCCGCACGAGCATTCTTGGAGCCAGGCCGGAAGGTGATGTCAAAATTAAACCTGGCAAAAAAGAGAGCCCATTGTGCTTGCCTGGGATTTAAACGTTGGGCGGACTGCAGATACTGGAGGTTCTTATGATCGGTATAGATCAGAATACGATGAGGAGACGCCTCCAGTAGATGTCGCCATTCTTGCAGTGCCAGCTTGATAGCCAGAAGCTCCCGATCCCCGATGGTGTAATTTTTCTCTGCATCAGAAAACTTCTTCGAGAAAAAGGCACAGGGGCGGAGCTTACTGTCATGCCTTTGGAGAAGGACGGCCCCCACTCCCAAGGACGAGGCATCTACTTCCAAGAAGAAAGGCTGAAGAATGTCAGGACGTTTGAGAATAGATGCCGATAGGAAGGCAGATTTGAGCTTGTGGAAAGCCTTGACAGCTTCAGGAGGCCAGGTTCTGGCATTGGCACCCTTCCGGGTCAAGGAGGTAATAGGTGCCACCAGAGAGGAGTAATCAGGGATGAACTGGCGATGAGTGTTCAAATCTGGAGAAAAGATGAGTATGTCATCCAGATACACGATGACACAAACATATAGGAGATCAGAAAAAATTTCATTAACAAAGTTCTGGAAGACAGCTGGGGCGTTACACAAGCCAAAAGGCATTACGAGATATTCATAGTGCCCATCTCTGGTGTTAAAAGCGGTTTTCCATTCATCCCCGTCTCGAATCCTAATCAAATTGTATGCTCCACGGAGGTCCAACTTGGTGAAAATATGAGCATCTCGTAGCCTGTCAAAAAGTTCGGAAATCAAGGGTAACTGGTACCGATTCTTAATGGTGATGGCATTGAGACCTCTATAATCAATGCAGGGCCGGAGTGTACCATCCTTTTTCTCCACAGAGAAGAACCCAGCCCCAGCAGGAGAATTGGATTTACGTATAAATCCTTTCTGCAGATTTTTCTGGATGTACTTGGACATGGCTTGGGTCTCCGGGATGGAGAGAGGGTAGACTCTACCTTGGGGTGGTAAAGCCTCGGGTTGGAGGTCAATCGCACAGTCATAGGGACGATGAGGAGGCAAACTGTCAGCAGCTTTTTTGCAAAAGACATCTCGGAAGGCCAGATACTGCCGAGGAAGGAATGGAGAGGTAGAGACCTCAGCCACAGGTACACGGAGAGGTGGAGACACCTTAGGGAGACAGGTCTGATGGCATTGCGACCCCCAAGATAACACTTGGCCAGAGTTTCCAATCCAGATAAGGTGAGTGTTTCTTCAACCATGGAAGTCCAAGAATGATGGGACTAGAAGACTTGGGAAGTATCAGGAAGGAGACTTCCTCCCGATGGACACCGACATGCATGGTGATGGAGGCTGTTCTGAAGCATAGGGGTCCGAAGGCCAAGGTAGAGCCATCCACTGCCGAAACAGCTAGAGGCATAGCCAGGGGAACTAGAGAAATGCCCAGTTCAGTGGCCAAAGACTGCTCAATGAAATTCCCGGCTGCTCCAGAGTCTACATATGCAGAAACTTGATAAGAATTTAGGGCCCAATGAATAGAGACGGGTATAACAAATCGAGGGTAGATGGCAGAGTTCAGATTCCGGTCTAGATCGCTTCCCTCTGAGCGACCTAGACATGAGAGTTTCCCGGACGGACGGGGCAGGATTTTATCATATGACCACCAGCTCCGCAGTAAAGACACAGGCCGAGTCTCAGGCGACGGGACCTTTCTTGTGGAGCGAGGCGTGTCCGGCCTAATTGCATGGGTTTTCCAGAAGCCAATACTGCGGGAGAGATGGGTTGTTCCGGAATGTTCTGGACAACAGGAGCAAGGTGATCCAGTGGGGGGTGACGTGACACAGTCCTTTCCAGGTCTCGCTCCTGGGAGCGGACATCAATTTGGATGCTAAGGGAAATCAAGCCATCCAAGGTGGTGGGTACAGTTCTGTCAGCTAGTTCGTCCTTAATACGATCTGCAAGACCTTGCCAAAATGTTGCAGTAAGAGCCTCGTTGTTCCATGCCAGTTCCGAAGCCAGGGTGCGAAACTGAACTGCATATTGACCAACAGTCATGTTTCCTTGACGAAGACGAAGTAGGGCTCCAGAAGCAGATGAGGCCCTACCAGGCACATCAAAGGTATTACGGAAAGGTTGTAGGAAGGCAGAGAGACTGGAAACGGTAGGATCTTGACACTCCCACAGCGGCGAGGCCCAAGCCAACGCTGGCCCCGACTGGAGTGAAATCATGTACGCCACCTTGGAACGATCAGTAGGAAAGTAATGGCCTGCTAGCTCGAAGTGGATTGAGCACTGATTGATGAATCCCCGACAAGCTTTGGGGTCCCCAGAGAAGTGAGATGGCGGAGGCAGCTGGAGTTTTGCAGGACTGACCTCTGCTGGAGGGACTGCGGAAGCGGAAGCAACAGGGGCGGACACAGGAGCTGGAACGGAGGAAGCGGGAGTAGGAACAATCTGCAGCTGATCCAAACGGGAAGAAAGAGCCTGCAGACACTGCATAATCTGTTCTTGATAAGCCTGCTGAACGTTAACTCTCTGTTCCAAACTCTGAAGTTGATCCTGAAGTGGCTGCGGTGTCTCCGACGAGCTCATGGCTTGAGCAAACTGTCAATGGGTCTGTGGTAGTGAGCCCTTATAGATCCCCAGCTCAGGATTCCCCAGGGCGCGGAGTCTAAGCCCCAGCCTGCTTCTTCACCATTGCCCCTGATGGTGGGGATGGACTTGCAGCAGACTGGAACCAGGTCACGGCCCCCAGGTAGGCCCAGCTGAGAATGTGGAGACCGCTGGCGTGTGCAGGGTAAACAGGAGACTATAAGGAGATCCAAGAGACAAGCCGAGGTCAGGACAGGCAGCAGACAAACGTAGACGGAGAAACAAAGCCGGGTCGGTACACAGGAGATCAGATACAATAGCCAAGGGATACACGGATGGGAGCTCAGAGAACAGGGATGTTGCTCAAGCAAGGAACAGTGCACTGAGCCTGTGTATATATAGGGAAGCAAACAGGGAGGTGACCCAGGAAGTAATTGACAGAAACAGGATATAACCCACAGTGGAGCAGGCGACGCCCATAGGAAACAGAGAAGCCCAAACACCACATGTGAAGGGAGGCAAACAGAAGCGCTGCAGCAAGGAGGTAAGAATATACAGACAAAACTATAGGCTCACTTGTGACAGTACCCCCCCCCCTCTTACGGGGCCTCCCCACTCGTTTGGGCCCAGCCTAGAGAGGAAACTTCTGATGAAAAAGTTTCACCAAACGAAGTGCAGAAACATCAGTGGAAGGAATCCAACATCTCTCCTCAGGACCATATCCTTTCCAGTCCACTAGATACAAGAGCCTCCCCCTGGAGAATTTGGAATCCAAGATTTGCTTGATTTCGTACTGATCCGAAGTACTGGCTATTGGAGAAGGACGACGAATAGGATGAGAAAACCTATTGATGATGTATGGTCTCAGGAGAGAAACATGGAAAACATTGGGGATTTTTAGATGTATCGGGAGACGGAGCTTAAAAGCGACAGGGTTAACCTGGCAGAGGATTGTAAAGGGACCAATGAAACGGGGAGCAAACTTCAGAGGGTACCCTGAGACGGATATTCTTGGTAGAGAGCCAAACCTTATCACCAGGGAGAATTTTGGGGCTTGCACAACAATGACTATCTGCAGCTACCTTGTACCTGGAAGCCGCCATATGTAAATTCTTGGAAACATCTGCCCAGATAGAATTGAGAGTCCGTTGCACCTCTGCGGCCGCCGGCACTTCAGCAGAGATCGGAACAGGAAATGGTACTGAAGGATGGCGGCCAAATACCGTGAAGAAGGGAGACTCGCCAGTGCTGGCATTAGCATGGTTATTGAGGGCAAATTCTGCCCAGGGTAAAGAGTCTACCCAATCATCCTGATGGGCAGAAATGAAGGCACGAAGATACCGTTCCACATTCTGGTTAACCCTTTCCATTTGACCATTTGACTGCGGATGAAAAGCTGAGGAGAAATCCAACTTGATTCCAAATGACGTGGCCATGGCTCTCCAGAAGCGGGCCGTAAACTGAACTCCTCTATCTGAGACAATGTGTGAGGGCATACCATGGAGATGATGGAAGCCAAAGTAATAATGAATATGGAAGCCAAAGTGACAGCAGAGGGTAGGCCTGGAAGTGGAGTTAAGTGACACATTTTAGAAAACCTGTCCACCACCACCCAGATAACGGTGGAGCCCGCTGATGGGGGTAGTTCAGATATAAAGTTCATAGAAATGCAGCGCCACGGTACATTTGGAACAGGTAGAGGTAACAGGAGACCTGCTGGAGCTGAAGTAGAAGACTTCGACTGCTTGCAAATGGAGCAAGCCTGGACATATTCCTCAACATCCTTCCGGAGTGAGGGCCACCAGAAGTAACGCAGCAGGAAGGCACAGGTGCGTTGCACACCAGGATGTCCAGAGAGTTTGGAATCATGTGCCCATTTGAGAAGCTTGGGGCGAAGGGAGGGCCTCACAAAAGTCTTTCCGGGAGGGATACGTGGAGACTGAAGGTGAGTGGAGGCCAGGAAACAATTGGCAGGAATAACATGTTCAGGTTCAATATGACACTCTGAGTCAGCAACGTCAAATGATCTGGACAAGGCATCCGCACGAGCATTCTTGGAGCCAGGCCGGAAGGTGATGTCAAAATTAAACCTGGCAAAAAAGAGAGCCCATTGTGCTTGCCTGGGATTTAAACGTTGGGCGGACTGCAGATACTGGAGGTTCTTATGATCGGTATAGATCAGAATACGATGAGGAGACGCCTCCAGTAGATGTCGCCATTCTTGCAGTGCCAGCTTGATAGCCAGAAGCTCCTAATCCCCGATGGTGTAATTTTTCTCTGCATCAGAAAACTTCTTCGAGAAAAAGGCACAGGGGCGGAGCTTACTGTCATGCCTTTGGAGAAGGACGGCCCCCACTCCCAAGGACGAGGCATCTACTTCCAAGAAGAAAGGCTGAAGAATGTCAGGACGTTTGAGAATAGATGCCGATAGGAAGGCAGATTTGAGCTTGTGGAAAGCCTTGACAGCTTCAGGAGGCCAGGTTCTGGCATTGGCACCCTTCCGGGTCAAGGAGGTAATAGGTGCCACCAGAGAGGAGTAATCAGGGATGAACTGGCGATGAGTGTTCAAATCTGGAGAAAAGATGAGTATGTCATCCAGATACACGATGACACAAACATATAGGAGATCAGAAAAAATTTCATTAACAAAGTTCTGGAAGACAGCTGGGGCGTTACACAAGCCAAAAGGCATTACGAGATATTCATAGTGCCCATCTCTGGTGTTAAAAGCGGTTTTCCATTCATCCCCGTCTCGAATCCTAATCAAATTGTATGCTCCACGGAGGTCCAACTTGGTGAAAATATGAGCATCTCGTAGCCTGTCAAAAAGTTCGGAAATCAAGGGTAACTGGTACCGATTCTTAATGGTGATGGCATTGAGACCTCTATAATCAATGCAGGGCCGGAGTGTACCATCCTTTTTCTCCACAGAGAAGAACCCAGCCCCAGCAGGAGAATTGGATTTACGTATAAATCCTTTCTGCAGATTTTTCTGGATGTACTTGGACATGGCTTGGGTCTCCGGGATGGAGAGAGGGTAGACTCTACCTTGGGGTGGTAAAGCCTCGGGTTGGAGGTCAATCGCACAGTCATAGGGACGATGAGGAGGCAAACTGTCAGCAGCTTTTTTGCAAAAGACATCTCGGAAGGCCAGATACTGCCGAGGAAGGAATGGAGAGGTAGAGACCTCAGCCACAGGTACACGGAGAGGTGGAGACACCTTAGGGAGACAGGTCTGATGGCATTGCGACCCCCAAGATAACACTTGGCCAGAGTTCCAATCCAGATAAGGTGAGTGTTTCTTCAACCATGGAAGTCCAAGAATGATGGGACTAGAAGACTTGGGAAGTATCAGGAAGGAGACTTCCTCCCGATGAAGGACACCGACATGCATGGTGATGGAGGCTGTTCTGAAGCATAGGGGTCCGAAGGCCAAGGTAGAGCCATCCACTGCCGAAACAGCTAGAGGCATAGCCAGGGGAACTAGAGAAATGCCCAGTTCAGTGGCCAAAGACTGCTCAATGAAATTCCCGGCTGCTCCAGAGTCTACATATGCAGAAACTTGATAAGAATTTAGGGCCCAATGAATAGAGACGGGTATAACAAATCGAGGGTAGATGGCAGAGTTCAGATTCCGGTCTAGATCGCTTCCCTCTGAGCGACCTAGACATGAGAGTTTCCCGGACGGACGGGGCAGGATTTTATCATATGACCACCAGCTCCGCAGTAAAGACACAGGCCGAGTCTCAGGCGACGGGACCTTTCTTGTGGAGCGAGGCGTGTCCGGCCTAATTGCATGGGTTCTCCAGAAGCCAATACTGCGGGAGAGATGGGTTGTTCCGGAATGTTCTGGACAACAGGAGCAAGGTGATCCAGTAGGGGGGTGACGTGACACAGTCCTTTCCAGGTCTCGCTCCTGGGAGCGGACATCAATTTGGATGCTAAGGGAAATCAAGCCATCCAAGGTGGTGGGTACAGTTCTGCCAGCTAGTTCGTCCTTAATACGATCTGCAAGACCTTGCCAAAATGTTGCAGTAAGAGCCTCGTTGTTCCATGCCAGTTCCGAAGCCAGGGTGCGAAACTGAACTGCATATTGACCAACAGTCATGTTTCCTTGACGAAGACGAAGTAGGGCTCCAGAAGCAGATGAGGCCCTACCAGGCACATCAAAGGTATTACGGAAAGGTTGTAGGAAGGCAGAGAGACTGGAAACGGTAGGATCTTGACACTCCCACAGCGGCGAGGCCCAAGCCAACGCTGGCCCCGACTGGAGTGAAATCATGTACGCCACCTTGGAACGATCAGTAGGAAAGTAATGGCCTGCTAGCTCGAAGTGGATTGAGCACTGATTGATGAATCCCCGACAAGCTTTGGGGTCCCCAGAGAAGTGAGATGGCGGAGGCAGCTGGAGTTTTGCAGGACTGACCTCTGCTGGAGGGACTGCGGAAGCGGAAGCAACAGGGGCGGACACAGGAGCTGGAACGGAGGAAGCGGGAGTAGGAACAATCTGCAGCTGATCCAAACGGGAAGAAAGAGCCTGCAGACACTGCATAATCTGTTCTTGATAAGCCTGCTGAACGTTAACTCTCTGTTCCAAACTCTGAAGTTGATCCTGAAGTGGCTGCGGTGTCTCCGACGAGCTCATGGCTTGAGCAAACTGTCAATGGGTCTGTGGTAGTGAGCCCTTATAGATCCCCAGCTCAGGATTCCCCAGGGCGCGGAGTCTAAGCCCCAGCCTGCTTCTTCACCATTGCCCCTGATGGTGGGGATGGACTTGCAGCAGACTGGAACCAGGTCACGGCCCCCAGGTAGGCCCAGCTGAGAATGTGGAGACCGCTGGCGTGTGCAGGGTAAACAGGAGACTATAAGGAGATCCAAGAGACAAGCCGAGGTCAGGACAGGCAGCAGACAAACGTAGACGGAGAAACAAAGCCGGGTCGGTACACAGGAGATCAGATACAATAGCCAAGGGATACACAGATGGGAGCTCAGAGAACAGGGATGTTGCTCAAGCAAGGAACAGTGCACTGAGCCTGTGTATATATAGGGAAGCAAACAGGGAGGTGACCCAGGAAGTAATTGACAGAAACAGGATATAACCCACAGTGGAGCAGGCGACGCCCATAGGAAACAGAGAAGCCAAAACACCACATGTGAAGGGAGGCAAACAGAAGCACTGCAGCAAGGAGGTAAGAATATACAGACAAAACTATAGGCTAACTTGTGACACCTGATTTATCCGGAGTTAGACCGTCTACAACTGACAGCGTGGTTTCTGAGGAATACCTCTTAAGAGCCAGAGGCCTGTCGGAAAAGGTCATCTCTACCCTTCTCTTCAGTAGAAAAAAGGTGACCAGGGACATTTATATGAAAGTCTGGAAAAAGTATAACTCCTGGTGTTCCAGCAAGAACTTTGAGATTAAAAGTTTAGTTTCGATGCTGGAGTTTCTCCATGAAGGAATGGAGAAAGGACTGGCAGCCAGCACTCTAAAATCGCAAGTGGCGGCTCTTTCAGTTTTTTCGAAAGGACATTGTCCCAAGAGACTTTAATTATTAGATTTTTCAAGGCACTAGCCTGAAACAGGCCAGTAGCCCTTAAAGCTTTCCCTAAATGGGATCTGTCCATTGTTTTACAAGGTTTAACTAAGTTTCCTTTCAAACCCTTAAAAGAGGCTTCTCTGAAGAATTTGGTTTTGAAGACTATCTTCCTGATAGCTATAACCTCGGCCAGAAGAATTAGTGAAATTCAGGCCCTCTCAGTTTCAGACCCCTTTCTGACAGTCTTTTCAGATCGAGTTGTGCTGCGTACAGACCCAGCCTTTCTTCCAAAGATTGCTTCATCTTTTCATAGGTCACAAGAAATTGTGTTACCAACTTTCTCCTCAACTCCTAAAAATACTCGTGAGGAATCCTTTCACACATTAGATGTGAGGAGATGTTTGCTTCAGTTCCTCCTCGTAACTAAAGAATTTAAAAAGTCAAATGCATTATTTGTTGTCTTCTCGGGATCTCGCATAGGAGAAAAAGCATCCAAGAGCACTCTAGGCAGATGGCTCAGATGGGCTATTGAGCAAGCTTATGTAGCTCAAGGCAAAGAACCCCCAGAAGGCATTTTGGCACATTCCACAAGGTCGGTGGCAACCTCATGGGCTGAAAGGGCCGGTGCTTCGCCTGAACAGATCTGCAAGGCAGCTACCTGGTCTAGCTTCTCAACCTTTATTAGACACTACAGGTTGGACGTGTTGTCAGTTCAGGATCAAGCCTTCGGCAGAAAGGTTCTGCAGGCAGTGGTCCCACCCTAAGTGTAAGTTACTCGCTTATCCTCTCAATGTGCTGTCCTGAAAGGCGATTTGAGAAAACCTTAGTTACTTACCGGTGACAGTATTTCTAAGAGCCTTTCAGGACAGCAGCAGCTACCCTCCCTGGTTTTTGTTTATAATATATTGTAAATGTTTAACCTGCGGTAGTTGTTGTTTATGTTCTGTTTTCCAGCATGTCGGAGGTTACTCTAAATGGCTGAGGCAAGGTGGAAGAGGAGGAGTTTTTATCTTGAAGTGTTTCCTGTGAAGTGGGTGGAGCTGCGCTCTCTCAATGTGCTGTCCTGAAAGGCTCTTAGAAATACCGTCACCGGTAAGTAACTAAGGTTTTTTTTTTCAAGGGCTCCTCAAGATGTTTGATCCTCTGCTACCTCTGCAAAGGCAGGAAAAGCTGTGCAACTTTACCATTGTATCATGGATCAAGAAGGGTTGCCAACCAGTTATTATTGATAGCACGAATCCTCTGCTCCTTTCACAGGCTTTGCAGAATCAGGGAGCCCATGCAACCTAAGTTGGAGGAGGCATGAGCTTCTGACTCCTCTGGGTCACTAAAGATGACATTGTCAGCAGGAGCAACCTCTCCCCAACCACGTACAACTCCTGTGGTTTCTGGGGAATCAAAACCAACCCTTGTAAACTGCTGTATGCTATTCTCTTCCTCTACATCCATGCTGCCAAAATCCTCATCCTCCTCGTCTTCCTCCTGTGTGTTTTGTGGCCCTGCAGGAATGATATGTGCATAAAGGGGGCCATGTGAGGAAAGGAAGTCCTCCTCTTCCTGGCGCTGTTCTGCCTCAAGTGCCCTGTCCATGATTCCACGCAGCGTGTGCTCCAGCAGGTAGACTAGCGGGATAGTGTCACTGATGCATGCATCATCCCGGCTCACCATCCGAGTGGCCTCCTCAAATGGTGACAGGATAATGCATGCATCCTTAATCAAAAGCCACTGGCGTGGCGAAAATAAGCCAAGCTCCCCTGACCCTGTCCTTATGCAATACTCACACAGGTACTGATTGATAGCCCTCTGCTGTGTGTGCAGCCGCTGCAGCATTGCCAACGTAGAGTTGCACCTGGTGGGCATGTCACAAATGAGGCGGTTGGTGAGCAGGTTGAATTCCAGTTGAATAAATTCCAGATAAGCGAGCACTGGCATTGAACGAACGGCGGAAATTGCCACAGACTTCCATGGCCTGCCTCAGGAGATCTTAGAAGTCTGGGTATCTGCTCAAAAATCGCTGCACCACCAGATTCAGAACATGTGCCAAGCATGGAACATGTGTCAAGTGTCCATGTCGGAGGGCGGAGAGAAGGTTGGTGCCATTATCGCATACAACCATTCCTGGCTCAAGCTGTCATGGCATCAACCATCTCTGAGCCTGCCCTTGCAGAGCTGACAGAATCTCTGCACCGGTGTGACTCCTATCCCCTAGACAGACCAACTGAAGCACAGCATGGCATCTTTTAGCCTGACTGCTTGCTTAGCCCCTTGAACGCATACGCTTATTCTACACTGCTGCTGCAGAGGAGAATTGCGCAGAAGAGGACATGGAGGAGGAGGAGGAGGAGGAGGAGGTGGTGGTGGAGTAGCCAGATGTGGCAGAACCAGCAACAGCTTTTTGGAGGCGTGGTGGCAAAACAAGCTGCAAGACCGAACCCTGTCCTGCATCCTCCCCAGCTGCCAGCAGAGTTACCCAGTGCACTGTGAAAGAAATGTACGTCCCTGTCCATGCCTGCTAGACCAAGAGTCAGCAGTAATGTGCACCTTCCTGCTGACCGTTTTGTCCAACAAGGCCAAAACACTACCTTCCACATGACGGTAGAGTGCCGGAATGGCCTTACGCGACAAGTAATGCCTTTTTGGGACCTGCCACTGTGATGCAGCACATTCCACATTCGCGAAAGGGAGCCGAGTCTACCAGATGAAAGCAACTGTAATTCTAGC